>NC_051069.1:37678583-38354754 GCF_004664715.2 Peromyscus leucopus | reverse complement strand
TGCAGCCCAGGTAGCCTGCACCCATTGAGTGCTGGGATTATTGGCATGTGCCTTGGTGAGACTAAATGATTTCTAATGTGCTTTTGTTTCTACTGAGCCATGAGCCCATGTCACCTAAATTTTGAATTTAGATTTTCATCTAATACCGGACTTGCTAGTTGTTGGGCTACAGTGCAGACTGTCGTGATTTTCTTTGCTTCTAGCGTTCAGATTAGCCAAGTTTCCATTCTCTTATGTGTTGCGTAGATTAAATAAAGATGTCAAGGTACTCTCAGGCAACATGGTGGTCAGAAATTCTCACAATGTAGAGAGGGAAGACTCCCTCAGCTTCTGGGTGGGTAAACAAAGTGAGTCCCAGACCAGGAAGTTAAGACATCACTACTAGAGTCAGCAGCTCTACAGCCTCCTCCTTCCTCCCAACTGTCCTAATACCCTGCACCAGTGTTAGATGCTGGCGAGTTCTTCACCAAACAGTTTCTTTATCCCTGCCCTGGTTTGCAGTGGGAATGGTTCATGCATATAGGAAACAGGCAGAACGATGTACTACAATATTCTTTCAATCACTTTGTATAGACATAATTTACTGTACCCATTTTACAGGGAGAAAAATTACTCTACCCACAGGTTTCTACACAAGACAGTCCTGAGCACCCTTCCTTTGAACTGCACACTTGTGACTGGGCTCTTTGCACTTCCATGAGTGAGCTTCCACTCCCCAAAAGCACACAACATCCTGAGAATGAAGCAATGCCTTTCCAAGGAATAGAGGTTGTAGAACCCACATAAGATGCTCAGCTTCGACTTTCAACAACTCCAGAGAAAACCCAACCCAGGTTATAAATAGTGTACAATGAGCAATTTAACAGTAAGATCTAGAAATCCTCAAAATAGCAAAGATTGTTGACGCAAACCATTAGAGATGCAAATGAGACCTCACGGAGCACCATGCCTGGCTTTGGGATAGCTCCCAGACTCCTATATGGCTCATCCTTACCTGGCTGGGACCAGCCTCTGCTCTGGCTGGCTCTTCTTTTTATCCCTGCTGTTAAGATGAAGATGCCCAAGGGCTATGTTCAATCACTCAGCCTCTTCACCTCCAAGCTTAAGAAAGGGAAGTAGGAGCAGAAAGAAGGTTAAAATGCCAACCTTTCCTCCCGTCTATTTGAGCACAAATGGCAAGAAGGGTGAAAAGTGAGATGTTTTGGCTGATTTCCAAGCCCAGAGAAAGAAAGATCTGCAGCCTGCCAGGGAGAGTAAAGAAAAGGGTCCCTTACATCCAGAGGTGAGTCAAGAAGCAGGCCTGTTGGTGGGGAAAATGAACAAAGTATTTATTTGCTGAGAAGCTGTCTAGACCTCTAGGATTCTCAGATGGGAGAAAGGGGCTCTACGACCCCCACAATGGCTGCTCTGAGGAATCCCAATAATTCTGAACTCTGCCCCTGCCTGTGGATGGCCAATGGCAGATGGCTGCTTGCTGCTGGTGTGTGGAGGGAGCCCTGTGTCTCATCGTGGAGGCTGAGAAGCCACCAAGGAAATAAATGTGAGCTTTAGAGAACCAGGTGTCCTGTTACAGGCCTAGAAGGATGGAGAACCTAAGTCGTAAGAGCCAAGGTGGGACAATGCAGAAGGTCCATTAGTCACTCTGGGATGAAGGAGGGACACCGCTACTGATTACTTCTCAGAAAGCTGTCCCTGGTTTGTCTAGGAAGACATGCATATGTCCAAAAGGATGAGCCCCTGCCACTGGGTGGGCCAGATGAAGGCAACAACTGGCAGCAAGGCTGCTGTGGGAAAGGGAAGTCCCACACAGTGGCTTCTGGGCAAGAATTTGAACTCCAGCATCGTTTAATTTTAATTTTGTAATTGATTTGACATACCAACCACAGTTTCCCCTCCCTCCTCTCCTCCTACTCCCTCTCCCTACCTCCTTTCTACTCCCCCCTCCCCCAACTACTCCTCAGAAAGGGTAAAGCCTCCTATGGGAGGCAACAAAGCATGGCATATCAAGTTGAGGCCAACAACAAATCCCTCCCCGCTGCATCAAGGCTGAGCAAGGCCTCCTCCCACCATAGGGAATAGGTTCCAAAAAGCCAGCTCATGTGCCAAAGACAGATCCTGGTCCCACTGCCAGGGCCACCCACAAACAGACCAAGCTTAACAACTGTCACTCATATGCAGAGGGCCTAGGTTGGTCCCATGCAGGCTCTCTGGCTGTCATTCTAGAGTCCTGAGCTCCCAGGAGCTGAGGTTTGCTGTCTCTGTGGGTTTCCCTGTCATGATCTTGACCTCCCCTTGCTTATATAATCCATCCTCCATCTCTTCAACTACACTCATGGAGCTCTGCCCAGTGCTTGGCTGTGGTTCTCTGCATCTGCTTCCATCAGTTAATGGATGAAAGTTCTATGATGACAATTAGGGTAATCATCAATTTGATTACAGGAGAAGGCCAGTTCAGGTACCATCTCCACTATTGCTCAGAGTCTTAGCTGGGGTCCTCCTTTATGGATTCCTGGGAATTTCCCTGGTACCAGGTTTCTCCCTAACCCCATAATGGCTCCTTCTATCAAGAGATCTCTTTTGTTGTTCTTCCTCTCCATTCCTCCCCCAACTCGACTATCCCAATCCCTCATGTTCCTATCCCCCATCCCTTCCTCTATACTCTTTCATCCCCAGTTTACTCAGGAGATCTCATCTATTTCCTCTTCCCAGGGTGATCCATGCATCCCTCTTAGGGTTCTCCTTGTTACCTGGTTTCTCTATGGCAGTGCATTGTAGCCTGGTTATCCTTTGCTTTACATCTAATATCCACTTATGAGTGAATAGATACCATGTTTATCTTTCTGGGTCTGGGTTATCTCATTCAGGATAATTTTTTTCTAGTTCCATCCATTTGCCTACAAATTTTATGATGTCAATGTTTTTTGTTAACCACAAAGTAGTACTCCATTGTGTAAATGTCTTTATCCATTTTTGGTTAAGGGACAACTAGGTTGCTTCCAGGTTCTGGCTATTACGAATAATGCTGCTATGAACATAGTTGAGCAAGTGCCCCTGTGATATGATTGAGCATCCTTTGGGTATATGCTCAAGAGTGATATCTGCAGGTGTTGAGGTAGACTGAGTCCCAATTTTCTGAGAACAGCCACACAGATTTCCAAAATGGCTGTACAAGTTTGCATTCCCAACAACAGTGGAGGAGTGTTCCCCTTGCTCCACATCCTCTCCATCAGTGTTTTTTTATCTTAGCCATTCTGACAGGTGTAAGATGGTAGCTCAGAGTCATTTTGATTTGCATTTCCCTGATGACTAAGGATGTTGAGCAATTCCTTAATTGTCTTTTGGCCATTTGAGATTCTTCTGTTGAGAATTATCTGTTTAGCTCTGTACCCCATTTTTAAATTGGATTATTTGGTATTTTGATGTCTAGTATCTTGAGTTCTTTGTATATTTTGGAGATCAGCCCTTTGTCAAATGTGGGGCTGGTGAAGATCTTTTCCCATTCTGTAGGCTGTTGTTTTGTCTTATTGACCATGGCCTTTGCCTTACAGAGGCTTCTCAGTTTCAGAAGGTCCCATTTATTAATTGTTGATCTTAGTGTCTGTGCTACTGGTGTTATATTCAGGAAGTGGTCTCCTGTGCCAATGCTTTCAAGGCTACTACCTACTTTCTCTCCTATCAGGTTTGGTATGACTGGATTTATGTTGAGTCCTTTAATTTACTTGGACTTGGAACTTCAGGATCTTAGATGACTGGAGCCAACAAATGCCACTAAGAGTGTCTTCATCAACTGGGCCTCTAGCTAATAAAGGGTTATTGGGCACGGAAATGGAAAGCCTCAGGAGTGTAGAATGATTTTCCTAGGGGAAAGCCTCTGCAGGGATTTGTTTGGGGGCCTATAAAGTCTGATGCTAATCTGCAGGCTAATAACAGCAATATGAAACAAACCACACCTTGTGAAATCTAAGATTTGATAAATGTCTCGTGACTGAAAATTAGAGGTAATAGGGAAGCATATAGATATAAATATTCACTAAAGAATAGAGCACAGGGTTGTTAAGGATCCAGTTCTTACTGTGAAACTGCCTCCAAGAATACATTCAGCTGTCCTTAGAAGAGCAGCATGTTCTCAAATGATTCATCATTTCCTGTGGCAATGGGTCTTACCTGCTCAACATCCCAGTAACATGAGCCTCTTACCCTCTGGGTTTCACTCTTATTCCTTTTACTTTAACTGGTGGGGAAAATCTGTAGCCAAGGAGCTGGGGGCACAGATACTTTGACATTAGGGACCCTTCTATTTGTACATAACCCCTTTCTCCATGGCATTCAACACCCCCTGCCACCCTGCACATCTTTTATTTCCTCGAGCTCTCCAAACTGTTCAGTTCTGCATTAAGAATTGATTCATTTTCTGCCTAAAAATTCAGACAGCCTCATTCCATCCTCTGCATTGGCTTTGAGGTGGCATTGTTCCATTGTAGACCCAGCCCAGAGTATATGTGTCTGACCTGAGTGAACTTTTCCAGCTGGGTCCTTCTGACCTTTCCAGCATCCATCACATTCCGCTGGGTTGTAAGAAAGGTAATAACTTCGTTTGCTCCTCTTTTCTCACAATCCATCACCCGATCCTCAATTCAAGTCCATTACCTTTGAAAGGCTCATGAAGAATTGTTTTTCTTTTGTCAAATCTGAGTTGAAGCAAATACTCTTTCTGGAGCCCAGGCCTGAGACTTAGCTGGCTTCATCCCCAGCATCACCTGCTAGAGACTTATATTGACAACTGCGTTCTTGACAATTGGTTGAGGATCCGGGGGCTTTGTTGCAGTTACTTAAGCGATCTTTACCTTGATACCCCTTACTGCTCAAAAGTGAAGTGTATTTGGACGAAATATTTCACAGATGGATCTTCCTAGAGGGCCTGAGGGCATGTATCCACCAGACTAAGAACTGCACTTTTTTTTTTTTTTTTTTTTTTTTTTTTTTGGTTTTTCGAGACAGGGTTTCTCTGTGTAGCTTTGCGTCTTTCCTGGAACTCGCTTTGTAGACCAGGCTGGCCTTGAACTCACAAAGATCCGCCTGCCTCTGCCTCCCAAGTGCTGGGATTAAAGGTGTGTGTTACCACCGCCCGGCTGAACTGCCCTCTTAATACTGCCTCCAAAAGAAAAGCTGGGCATTTGCTCGAGTTTCAAGCCTCACTGCTTTCCATCTGTAACAGCCTCCATTATTTGAGTTTAAACAAAAATAAAAACACATATATTTGCGAATGCTTTTTTGCCTAAACTAATGAAAAGCTGAAGGAATAAGTACACATGTGATTGGATGGGCTGAAGAGATGGCTCAGTGGTTAAGAGTACTTCCTGCGTCTGCAGAGGACTTCTACAGAGTTTGGCTCCCTGCAGCCATATGGAGGGCTCACAGCTGACTGTCCCTTCAGTTCCATGGCATCCAAGGCTGTCCTCTGACCTCCTTGGGCACTGCAGGCATTTGGTGCCTAGACATGCATGCAGGTAAGCACTAACACACATAAAATAAAAATAAATATTTTTTTTAAAAATGTAAGTGATTAGATGATTTTTCTTTTAAGTAGCAAAGTAGGATAGTACTATTCATAGGCTGAATAGTTCAAATTTTCATCTTTAACAACTCCAGTTTAGAGAAAGGGCTAGTGTTAATAAGTGTCTAGGGGAGTAACAAGTTTCAGTGTGGGGAGAAACGTAGAATTCAATCCATCTTTTTTCCCATTTATCATGATTCCACTCCCTTTCCCACAAGCTCCAAATCTGTGTCCACATTAAAAGAAGAGAAGGAGGAGGATCCCAAGCTTCGGGCACAGAAGCTAGAAAGATTGTAGGACCCAGACTTTGCCAAATGGAAGTGTCTAAGAACTTCAGAACTCATCAGGCAGTCATCTGATAACAGCCCACAGCCTTCTTATTTAACAACAAACAAAATGCTTGCTTCTTTGTTTCCCAATGTAGATGCCAGTTTATGAAGGATAATGCATCTTTTTTTCAGTTTTATGACAAGTACCTATTTAATTTTTATAAGAAACTGCTAACTGCTAACAAACTAATATTTAACTTGTTTAACTTAGTCTTTTTTTCTCTAGTTTCCTAAGATAGCAAGTTTCATACTTGATCACAGATCTTTCTTCATTTCTTTGATAATGCATTTTTTAAACAATAAAATTTGCCAGATACTCTATTCTCAAAGACTAGTCGATAAATACACATTTCCCTGAAATGCATATAAAACAGCAGAGAAATGGTATTCTATCTAGCTGCCTCAATAGGTAAAATAGGCTTGTGCTATGCCTAAAGGTCAATGGTCTGGGGTCATTAAAATATCTGAAACCTTGACCTTAAAGCTATGTTCTTTTTTCAGGACAAAAGACTGTTTAAACCAAAGGCCCCACAGCTAGGTGGCTGCAGACAGTGGACATTCAAATGGCTTGAGCCAGCGTGCTCCAGGGTAGAGGGGTGGAGTTGAACAGAGGAAGGCTATGGGCCATTTGACAGGACAGGAAGGAAAGTTAAAGTGATCAAGGTCATCTGCTCTGGTGATTGCTGAGGGCAATTATTTCTACTGCCCACCAACTGCAGACAGGCCACTGTGCACATTAGGCCTTCGATCCAGTCCAGACATACTCCTGCAGTACCTTCACCAGGGCTGACAGCTTGACAGACAGATGGCTTGCATATTGACAGCCCAGACACCCAGCCCTGCCGCCTGGCTGGTCATCCGTCAGCACTTTTAGAAAGTGCACCAAATATCTCTCAGAGGAAACAAAGGCAAGAAGAGAGGGGGAACGTTTTCCCTGAAAAATTGTCAGACAATTTGCTCAGGTCATAGCTCTGCCTTGGTTTGATTGATTTCCTCCAATGTCATTTAGGTTTAGGTTTTAATGTTGGTGTGACCTTGACCCTAGGATGGACAACTTACAGACCAGTGTGGACTGCTGGTCATAAAATCAGTCACCTGTGGCTGATTCGGGCCTTGATCCCTCCCAGTCTTTTCCTTGCTGACCCAAGTGTGCCCAAGAAACCTGAACTTCACCGGGAACTTCTGTCCCACCTTACCGAGCAGTGTTTTCCCAGGCTGAGTGTCTTAACTACATCCTTGAGCAAGGGGTGCTAAAATCCCAAGAAGCGATGAGTCTGTGGCTTGTTCAGTTATGACATGTGGCAAACAGACTCCAAACACAGGCTTGCCACTCAAATATTTGTAAAATGAATGAGCGAGCGAATAAGCAGCTGAACGAAGAGATACCTCTGTGACACTCACTGATTGCTGTAGGAATCTTGAATTCTCCATCTCACACTAACCAGGGCTGGATGGAAGAGCCCTCCTTTGGGTCAGAACTTGGCTGGTATTTTCACTAGACTCTTACAGCTGCTTTGCTGTTGGTTTGTTGGTTTGTTTCACTCGGTAATGAGCTCTTGAGAGCAGAACCTGTGCTTCTTCCTCCTTTGGGTCACTCATGGGACATATGTTCCTTGAATACTCAATGTTCAACAGCTTTAGACAATGAGGAGATAAACAACGAGGTTTAGTCTGTCCCCTCCACTGTGGATGTTGGCAGAGGTGTAGGAAAGAGAGAAAGTTCACCTAGACTGAAGACATATGAGTGAGTGTAAGTGTCTGGGAAGTGATCTTGCTGGTATCTCATGTCTGTTGACTCTCTACTGTCCTTACAAATCATTAATGAATGCTCTGCAAGCGTTAATATCAACTGTTTCAAGACTCTGCCAGAACTGTGTTCATTACCAAATAAAGAGACTCACTTAGGCTCAGAATGGTTAGACAATTGGGAAGGCCTAAGAATCACACAGCATCTATGATTCTAGAACTAATCTCTCTCTCCCCAAACACCCCCCCACACACACACACATACACACACACACCCTATCACATCATGAATTGACTGACTTTGTTCTTAGTATTTCCATTTCATCAATAGTCTTACATGTGTAATTATTTTTATTAAATAAACCAGATGTGCTAAACTGCAATGAAAGGAGTTACAGAGTCCGTTCTCCCACTATCCTTACAAAATCACCCTCAGTCAATCTTCTCCATCCCTGGGCTAAATTTTCAAGAAAGTTTTAGAGTAGCCTTGATTCATTTATTAAAATAGTCAGTCCACTGTAATCATTGTAACCTTGACTTCATCCTACTTTAAGATGTTCCCTAGGCCAAAGTGTGAACCCCCTAGGTTCACACTTAGAAGGCAGGAGGAAGGGAAGGGATGGGATCATCCTTCTTACTCTCCTCCCCTGCACCCTGTGCCTCTCCAGGAGGAGAAGGGAAACGTGGTTTTTCATGGAAATACAGTTGCCACACCACAGACAACCTCCAGGTAACGTGTGCAAAACTACTGGATGGACTCTTCACTGGTTTAGTTTGTCAAGTTCTGGTTTTGAAAGTTCCTGCTGAGCTTGCTAACTGCATCTCTCTTGGTAGCAGCAACAGCTACGCTGTCATGGCCTCCCAGGTCTGCAGAAATCCAAGCAATTCTCCCTTAAGCATTTCTAGGCTGCCTCCCCATAGAGCCCACATTTGGGCTCCAAGAACAGTTCTTTGTGTTGGGAGGAGGGAGGTCACTCCCAAGAGCCTCCTTGCACTTTTCTCCTCCTCATGCAGAAATGAAACACTAAACTTTGTTTTCCCCAAGCACTAGACATCTGGAGAACTCATGATAGGCTCTCTCAGGAGTCCCAAGGAAGCTTTTCTGGTCGACTTAGCAAGCAGAAAGAAATGTTCAGTGCTCAGAAGGCCCTCCTAGCCTCTCCTCCCAGGACTGCTCCTCTGGATGGAAGGGATCCTCACCAGTATCAAACTCCTCTTACCAGGTTCTGCATAGGTGCCCAGTGTTCCCTTCAGAAGCAGCACCACTTGGTTCTAGCTGTCAGCTTCATAGCCCTCAGGAAATATTAAGCTGGAAGGAGTCCTACTCTTTGGACCTGAGCATGAATGCTCTACCTGCAACCTGAGTGTAAGCGCTAGCAATGGCCCGCACTCCTGCACATATGTGTCCAGAGAAGCTGTGGCAGGCACTCCCCTTTCAAATTCTTACTTGCTCTGGAGAAAGGGCCACTGGTTGCAAAGGTTCTCCCTGAATGCTGACTCCAGGTGAAGACTCTCCTCTGAGGCTGTCAGGCAAAGTGGGTAGCCTGCTGATGCTCATCTGTCTAGTTCATGCTTCTACCTACTAATCGGATAGGTGGGAGGGATTACTCATTTCTGGTTCTAGAATCTGAGAAGCAGAGAGAAGTGAGAAAAGGAGAAAACCGTGAACAAAGCCCTTGGGAAGAGAACTGACAGAGGCAGAGTATTTTAATAGGACCACAATACATAGTTTTTTATCCAATACTCACCTATCAAGCACTGCCAACCCCATCACACCTGTAGCACACCTAGGTATCTACTGTCAACTCTGTCTTGCAGATGATAACACTGAGGTACAGAAAGTCTCTCTAATTCGTTCAAACTCACTAGGCAAAAGTAACAGTGGGTCTTCCCAAAGCCTATGAACTTCACTCACCAGCCTGTCATAATAAAAGAAGTGGGAGTTCAGAGGTGGGCTACATCAGTCTCTTGTGCTGTAGTGAGAATGAGAATCATCCTCCCAAGGCCTAGCAAGCTATGGCCTATTTTCAAATGGGCCATGAGTTCAGAATAGTTCTTACATTTTCAGTAGTTATTTGTATATAAATCAGTGCACGGAAATAGGTTTGGAGTATGGACTACTAAGCCTAAATAACACACTATGTTCTACCCAAGGCTGGGCAATACTTCTTACTGAGGCATCTTGAGCAACTGTATCAAAAAAAAAAAAAAAAAAAAAAAAAAAAAAAAAAAAAAAAGAATCATAGTGACCATTTTTAAGGGGTCAACAGAAGACAAAGGCTTGTAGGTCATATGCAGACTCAAGGCTCATAGCTCAATCTCCAGCATCAAAGGGTAAATATTTATGGGAAAAAAAAAGACAGTAAAAGATGTCATGATATATGCGTAATGATATGTGAAGATAGCACGATGAAATCTATCACTTTGTATCCTAATCTAAAATTCTAATTAAAAAATAATAATTTTAAGAGGCAGTGTAAAGACTACCAAAGGTTTCCCTGAATTGACCTCTCCAAATTCTCTAAATAGAACACTTCTGCATTTTTACATTTTATTTGGCTTAATCACTGATATTTTGGTTTAAAAAAAATGTGGGGGGGGCATGAAAATTTGTGCCATAGTACAACAGTTAGTGTTAATTTCAGACAGGGAGAATTGAGTAGCCCCTAAGAGATCAGCTCCTGGGAGTGCCTGTGGGGCTGTCTTGATTAGGTCAGCTGAGGTGGGAAGATTGCCCACTGTGGGTGGCGTCTATGCCTAGGGATCTTGGGTTGTGTAAGCAAGAGAACAATGAACGGAGTGCAAACATAGGTCTCGCTCTGCTTATTTTTTTTATCTTTAACTGAAGAAGCAGAGGGACCAGATCTCTAAAACTCCTGCCACTGTGGCTCCCAACCCTGGTGGACTGTAACCTAGAACTATGGGCTAGAATAAACATTTTCTCCCCTAAGTTGAGAGTATTTTATAACAGCAACAAGAAAAGAGAGTCAGGCATAAAAGTTCTAAGACACCATGGTGCACCCATAATTAGGGAACTGACTTACAAAGCAGAGAGAAAGAGAGGATGGTAGTAGGGTGTCCAGGACAAACTACAAGAGGAGAAATTCAAGATGAGAGAGGAAGTGGTAGCAGGTTTAGTAAATCCTTGCTTAAAACTCTGAGAGTGAGCACCCTAGGCAGCGGTGGTGGCACATCGCCTTTAATCCCAGCACTCGGGAGGCAGAGCCAGGCGGATCTCTGTGAGTTTGAGGCCAGCATGGTCTACAAAATGAGTCCCAGGACAGGCATCAAAACAACACAGAGAAACCCTGTCTCAAAAAACCAAATGGGGGGTGGGGGGCTCTAAGGGTGGGGATAGGAGAAATGACAGAAACAGAGGTGGGATGGGTGGAGGGAGCGACGCTTCACCCAGGAAAAACTCATGGTCTCTCATAAATATCAAATATGGAAATCTAAAGGGTAATGGGTAATGCAAAAAAAAAAATGCACATGGTGGGTGCTTGAAGATAAAGGAATCTAGTAGGATAAAAGAGTGGATTGTCATTAGAATAACATCAGAAAGAAGACTCCATTTGGGAAGGAAGATGCTGAGCCACAT
The DNA here is from genome assembly GCF_004664715.2 of Peromyscus leucopus. Classification (NCBI taxonomy): domain Eukaryota; kingdom Metazoa; phylum Chordata; class Mammalia; order Rodentia; family Cricetidae; genus Peromyscus; species Peromyscus leucopus. The sequence goes on along the minus strand of NC_051069.1, from coordinate 38,343,527 downwards.
TTCATCCACTCAGTTCCTCCTTATAAACCCCTAGAAAAGAACGAGAAAACTGGAGCACCAGAGGACAGCAAAGAGCAAGGCTAAAGGACAAAACCCTTTACATGCAAATCAAGCAGCAAGGCAGAGTCATCTGGTCACTACAGTCCCAAGATGGCGCCCTTAAATTCATCTTTTGAGAGAGAAAACCCAGGGCTTGGGCTGTAGTTTTCTTTCATCTCTTTCTCTTTTTCTATTTCAAAAGCTATTTTATCAACAGATAGTAACAACGATGACAAGGAGATCAGATGTTTAATTTGCATAGCTGAAATCGGGTTCCATGTGTTTTTATCTTTTCCCTCTTGCCCCTAGACAATAAACCTTAGAACTTTGTCTTTCTTTCCAAGACAATTGCAAGCAACAATAAGTCCCTGGTACTGTATTCAACTTCCAGAGAAACATAGAAAACCTGCAGCCATGAGACTTTAATTCTCTCCATTCCTTTCAGATCCCTGTCCATGTCAGCGGGGTGCTATTACAACAAGGGCCTTTATTACATCTTACCCAACTGTTGGCAAGTCCTGAATCTTAAAGAGCACTGTTTTGTAATATAAAGATTAGAGGGCTCCACAGAATACTGAGAGGGAAAGGGAAGAAATGATGTCATCAAGAAAAGTTTTTAAAACCCTCTCTGGGTGTGCTTATTTGAAGAGCCTGTATTATGCATTTGGAATTTACTTTAATTATTAACAGTGAAAGGAAACGTACCTTTTAAGCATAGAAACTTCAAAGGGTAAATAGTCACCAGGGCTCGGCATCTTCTGCTTGAAGCGCTGTCATAATAGCTGGGGCAGCCTTGTCTGGAAGGTTGGTTATTGTTTTTCTGTCTTGGTTTCATTCAATAATAATTTTTTTTAAATACTGTTTAAGTTAAAAAATAAAGTCAGTAAAGCTATTATCTGCATGAAGCAAACTAATGCACTAACTCTGACTTAGTCAAAGTTCACACTGTTGATCCTCAGAGAGCGTTCAGTTCTTGAAAACCCAGAACAATTGAAGATCTGGTCTCTAAGCGAAGACAAAAAGAAGAGCCCTGTGTGTATGACAGCTTTCTACAAGAATACCTTAGTCATGTGAAGTGTGCCAATACCAGGGAAAAGGGGATGGCTTACTGAGACGCCCCAAATAGAAGAAGCCACTCACAATCCAGTTAAGTACAGCCTGTGACTTTAGATATCCTGTAAACGGCCTGTGGCTTCCCAAAGCAGAATCCACTGTCAGTGTGATTTAAACCTAAGCTGAGAAATACACCAGCCCTCCTCCCTCAGGAACCAGACAGTAACCCACTAGCTGTTTACCAATTTTACATCTTCACAGCTACTGCATGATGAGCTAGAGACAGACCTTCTAGTGTGTAACAATGGCTCAGAGGTCACAGAAGCATCCTCAGCTGACACTGACCTCTCTGAAGAGGTCTGCATCCATTTTCAAGCTATGGGTAATTATTTTCCCATCTAGTTTCCATTGGGTCCATTTCCTTGCACCTCCTTAACATCCATAACATCCATCTTCACCTGCCCTGTCCTTCACCTTGTTCCCTGCAGCTGGAGTTTCACTCCACAATAGTCCTATGACCTTGTTTCTATCAATTAGATTCTGTCCGTGTCTCCCAGTGTCACCTCCACAGGAGAATGTAAACAGGTATGCTCATGTATTCCAGCAGCTTACCAAGAGCCCTGTCACAAGGAAGTCACCCAGGAAGTTCCATTGGGAGGCGTACACATTCATGAACAAACAGGACACTTTTGACATATTTGGTGGTGTCCTTAATTTGATTATTAACTGGCGATTTCAAAGGTAGCAAGAGAACAGAGACAAAAACCATGAGCTATGGAGAACAGTGGGCATTTATTCACTAATTAATTCAGTCAACAGATATTTATTGAGGTTGTAAATTCAAAATATTCACACGTCCGGCTTTGTTCTTCAATGAGTTTGATCCTCCACAGAATTTTCTAATCAAGTAGTTAACTAATGAATTCATCCTTCGCCCACTGACAATTTAAGCTAAGCAAACCCTGTAACCTCTCTTCCATTTAATTTTTGCCTTAATGTTTAGATAAACTCAGCAAAGAATTCTGAGCCAGGTTCCCCATCCAGTGTCACACACAGCGACTTTGCAGCCTTCTTCTTAACAATGCCATTAATGGCTGTCATCATTACGATTGTTAGTGCCAGTTAATATTATGGAGCAAGCATAGAGATGCTCGTAATGATCCCACACCCTCAAGGATTTTATATTATCAAGGACATGTGATCTCTTCTTGTCTAGAAGCTTAAAGAGGCTGCTAAGCCTTGGAGTTGACCAAACCTGGATAAATGTGTTCTGTATAATCGGTTACTTTTGATTTGTGGAAAATATACTCTCTTCTCCTCTAATAACAAGCAAGAAAATAGCTATTTTCTTTTTTGCCCATAGGGACCTCTGCATACAAATAATTCAAACAAAACTAAACTTTCAAACTTCACGCTTTCCCAAGGGAACCATCTTTTATTAGAAATAGTCACTTCAAAGGTTTGAATAAATGTGAGGGTTTCAAAAAAAAAAAAAAACACTGGAAGCAATTTACATTTTTGTGTGTACATTCTCTAAATGATTCTGATCAGATTCAGGAGAACCATCCTGCCAGAAATGTTATGAAAGTGTGAAACTTCATAGCACAGTGATATCAACCAATTAGTGACAGAAGTTGGCTGGGTGTTCAAACCCCCAAATAAGCCAGATCACATGAATGCCTGACCCAAGCCAGGTTCTGTGTACTTGGAGCCTGTCGTCAGTGATGTCAAAGTCTTTTGAAGCCACACTTGGCTGACTAATGGCATTTACAACAATAACCTGACATCTTTTTTATCACTGTACCAAAGTTTGCAAAATACTTCCTCACCCTATGCATTTTATATCTATCTTCTCTGGATGATTGTATAAACTTGATCTTGTTATTCTTCTCCTTGTGAGATTAGAAAACTAAAGATCAGGCTAAACAAAATTGCACAGCTAAAATATGGGGAGTGGTGGATGGAATTCTGGAGCCAGATTTTATTTTAATATATTGGAATTTATCCTAAACTGTTTTGGCCTGAATTTTTCATGTATCAAACTGTGTAAGGAAGAGGGAGGGAAAAGGACCAAAATTATGCAGAATGACAGCATGTGCATAACAACCATTCTAGATTAATAATGTCCTCTATATATTCCCAGATGTTCCACTTAAATATGTCAATTAAAGACTTATATCAAACTGCTAACTAGCCCTGTCTGAGTAACCATCAAAACTATATAATATAAATAAACCAGCAAAGGCCTGAGACTCACAGATATTCAGGGCCAATCATCACGGGCATACATTGGCACAGCGATGCTCATTAGTTATGTCTAACACTCCTTCTGATTAATGAACACTTGCAATTAGAAAGTAAATAATGGCTTCTGTAAGCCTTGACACTAAGCTGGACAGCTTCTGATATTTGGGCTCCCCAAATCCACTCTGATAAGCTAATTATTTATTCATTTTTATAGATTGTAAAGGAATTGCAGATGTTGCAAGGGTAGGTAGCACAGGATGTAGCTGTAGGGGCACAAACTAGGAGAGCAAAGCTGCTATATTTAGAGGCAGGGGAGGGGCGGTCGGCATTTCGTAGTTGAAGCAATTATAACCTATTGTGTGGCCATTGTACGAGAGTTTTCTTTTTTAATCTGCTTATCTTCCATTTAGGATTTATTTGCTTTTGACAAGGCCTCTCTCACACATAGTCTTGCATAATACACAATAGAATGTCAATGAAGCAGGATAGCTCCCGGTCCTAGAAATCCTTTGGAAATCATCAATTCCCCACAGGGACTAGAGTCATTGATTCCCTCCTGGGAACTGCCTTTAGAAAGAATGATCTCAGAGGAATTTAGAAGCATTAGTTCTGTCAGTAAGCCCAGAGCAGAAAAGTAGAAACAAATTCTCCTCTCAATTCAACTCAATTCTGTGAGTATTTATTGAGCCTAATACAGTCTTCAGGGTAGAACAGTAGGAAGTAGTCCCTGTTATCAAGGAGCTTGCCTTCTTAGACTGGGGAAAGGGAGGCTGAGCCTTGTAAGGTCCTCTACTTGGAGGTACTCTGCCTGGTGTCCACAACATGAGGTATCCACCTGAAAACACTTGCCTGCAGTACTCTACCTTGGGTACTCTCCCCTCAGTACTCTAAGATAGTCTACCTGAAGGTATTCCCTGAAATGCTCTTCCTGAAGGTGCTCTCTTTGAAGCACTCTAACATTCTCTACTTAAGGTATACTACCTGCTCTAGTTTGATCTGTTGCAGTGATAAACACCATGACCAAAGGCAACTCAGGGAAGAAGGGTATATTTGGCTCACGTTTGGTCCAGCACTGAAGCAGGAATCTTGGAGGAACGCTGTTTAATGGCTTGCTTCCTGGCTTATGTTCAGCTACCTTTATTATAGAACCACCTATCTACTAATGACACCACCCACAGTAGATTGGGCCCTCCTCCATCAATTAGCAATCAAGACAAGGCCCCACGGACATTTCCCAGAAGCCAATCTGATGGAAGCAATTCTTCAGTTAAGATTCCCTCCTCCAAGGTAACTCTAAGTTTTTTGCAATTAACAGTTGAAACTAACCAGGACACTGCCTAAAGGTACTTCATGTGCATATACTCCATCAGAAGTACTCTCTCTGGGGTATGTTCCCTGGAGCTTTCCTACCAGAATGTACTATATGAGCCTATTCCCTGAGTGAACACACAATACCAGCTCCCAAAGTCCTGCTGAGGTGAGTGATGCAATCCTCCCAAATTCTGTGATACACTGAGATCACAAGCAAGGGTGGTGCTCATCACAAGGCACTGATGTGTTGCTGCTTTACTGACTTACTATGAAGTCCAAATGGAGCAAAGATTCTGCCATGTTTACAAGAACTCAAGTGGGCTAGTGATGTGGTGATTATCTTGTGCTTCTAGCTTAACTTTCAAGCTAGCAAATAACTGCTTGCAGAGTAGTCATAGGTAGGTGTGTGTACCAAAGATGACCAGGCATGTCCCTAAGGGTTAGAGCTGTATCTCAACATGGACCACTGATATTTTCCAGTGGGCCTCTGCCCTGCTAATAAGTTTGTTAGTGCCCTCTTATTTATCATGCAAATGTGTTTAATTTTGCAAAGATGGTAACAGACCACAGGAGTCCTTTGATACTATTCTATTTCCTAAAACACCAATAAAGATTCTATTGCTCTCTCTTTCTCTCTCTGTGTCTGTATGTGTGTATATGTCTGTCTGTCTGTCTGTCCCCCTCTCTCTCAGTATTTCTGTCTCTCTGTCTCCCCCCACTCCTTGGCACGCACACATGCTCATGTGCCTTCCCTGGAAAGTAAAGAGAATCTGGATTTGTTTTTCCCTTTGAAGTTGTTTTAATGGATTTTTGTTGTGCCTACACATAAATCAAATTTCTTAATAAAGTTAATGAAGAATGAGGTTCAAAGGGGGCCTGTCATTTTGGGACAGTGACTTGGAAAAGAGACTTATGTACTTGTTATAATGATGATTTTTGAACAGAACTAAAACTTGGAACTTATTTTCAACCAAATAGATGATGTGTGTGTTCAGGTCAGAAAATACCAACTGCACTTATATGCTTCTCTGGATTGATAGGCTTTCTTGAGTTGGAAAAATACCAGCTAATATATGTAAACTGCACACACACACCACACACACACACACACACACACACACACACACACACACACACAAAACCACAGATTATATCAGCCAGATATTGCTTTGCCTATAAATATTGTGGGACCTAACTCAAGAGGAGACTACATATCTGATCTGAGGTTCTCAGTATTTAAAAACATTAAACCATTCGTGTAAGAAAATGGATTTACCAAACTGTTGGATAAAGTATGTTTGAGTTCAGCATTTCCAGACTCTCCTGAGTTCTAGAAAACTAAACCACCATTCTTCTTCCCGTCACCTCTGGCTCTGGTGGACAGGGTGAAGGATTTCACATGCCAATGAGGGTGGAGAAGTCTACAGAGTTCATCCCACACATTCCAGCTCTAGCCATACCTACTGGCCACAGTCACCAGCAGACCTAGTGGAGTGTGCAGCAATGGCATGGCACACTCTCTAAAAACAGTTCCTTTGGGATATCATTGGTGAGCTGAGGTACACATGACTGGAGAATTATAGGAATCTACGCACCCATAGGATGACCCCAAAGGAGATTCAGACTCAAGTTAATCTCGGTCTCTTGGCCACATAGACCTCTCACCCCTTAGGGTAAATTACAGCTCTCAAGTTCTCAAATCATAAGCCACCAGCTTAGCATCCACGTGACCAGAGAGGTGGAGCATTTGTATTTTAACAAAATCCCCAGGTAGAGTGAATGCACAGTGACAAGGAAGAGCTGTTTGGGAGATCCTTCCTGTGTTTCCTGACCATCCACAGCTATTAATTGATGACTAATGATCACTTTGATTTCAGCTGTGAGTCATCCAACCCCGATTTACTCAGATATTCCAAGCCTGTGTTCCTGTTCCTTGAATAGATGTGGAAGAACCTCAGATGAGCACAATAAGCATAATTTCAATATCTAAGATTATATCCCCCTTGTTATGAATTTTATGACCCCTAGTGCAAAGTAGGTCAAGAAACTCAAATATAATCAATGTATTTTAAATTGGGAATCTGTTCCCAGTTACCCCATAATGATTTGCAAATGCAAGCTTCTCACTCTTGCGTTTAATTCCTTTCAGTAAGTGTAGGTAGAGAGGGGCCTACTTCATTCCAAAATATCCCTGAGTCATAGCCCCTAGACTGCAGTTCTGAAAGCATTACCGCATTGATCAGGGCTATGATTTTGAGCTTAAAGGGTGTCTATTATTGGAGGACCTTGCTGCTAGGCAACATTAAGAGTGCTAGAGGGACTTTAAACAGATATTAAGAGGCCCTAAGATATGAAATAGCTCTTCCCCTGACTGTCATGACTCCGATGCACAGATTCAAACAAGGAATGGCAGAGAAGCAAACACCCAGAACGAAGAAGACAGATACATAGAAGACTCCATGTTCTAGATAGATTTCTCCTAGCTGCTGACTTCTGGATGCTGAGGATTTGGGCAGAATGCAAAGGATTTTACCCCTATCTCTGATAATGTTTTTCTCTTCAGTTCTGGTGAAGTCAGGAAGATTCTGAATGTGGCATTTCAGCAGTGTGTTTCTTTGTCAGAACTTTATGTACACACGTTCCCCAGGGAACAAGATTTGTCACCATCATTTTCCAATTCATAACCAAATGGAGACATTTCGGAGGTTGAGGTTTTGTTTTGCTATTGAGAGTGGGAAGGCATGTTCCAGAAGGTCCATTTTTAGGAAAATGACTAATTATTTTCTTAGAGTTATTGCTAATAGAATAGGTTGACATAACTTACAGTGAAAAAGCAAAGAATCAGCAAGATGATTTATAATTCAGCCCAAATTCTCATCTGAATACCTGCCTTCAAACTCCAACCCACCACATCAGTGGCTCTCAAAGCCTGGACACAGACCTAGAGCAGCAGCACTCGGTTCCCAGTCCTCATGCTCAGCTAGTCCTTCACAATCTGTTGGCGGTTCCTCCAGATGATTTGAGTGCGCAGTAAATGTGAGAGCTTCACTCTCCCTGGATATCAGCTCCTGATCTTGATACTCATCAGAATTGTGTGGGGAACACTAAACAAATACCAGGGCAGGGCCCTACAGAGACCACTTAAGTCTTAGTCCATAGGAATGGGGCCCAAGTGGCTCTGTAATTTTCAGACCTCCCGAGACAGTTTTCATATGCATAGTGGTTGAGAACACCCATGTTGGACAAGTTTAGTTTGACAGATCCAGCTCTCATTTACTTCTACGAAAACTTCCATCCACAAATCAGTAAGCCATGCAAACAAGGGCATGCTGTCACATGTTCTGCAACCAAGGTATGGTCGGTCACAAAGTCTCCCCAGGTTTTAGACATAACCTCACTCAAAACCCCCGTATTCTAGGTTACCAAGAGCCATTTGTATAGCTACAATTATTCCAACCATGGTTAAAAATGAGACAGGAATTAAATTAGCTTGCAATCTTTTTACATGTTTCTGGAGAACATGTCACCTGTCACTCGGAATGAGATGTGCTTCTCTCTCTCTCAGGATGTGGTATAATGAGGTCTCTCTCTCTCTCTGTGTCTCTCAGCTATGAATGCAGAAATGTATTTATGGCACAAAGGAGATTTATGTATTTTCTAAAAATCCTGGCAGCCAATAATAGCCTTGACTGACTCTCTAGGGCTCCAAATGCAACTAGATTGTATTTGGATATAAATCTGGATGCATTGTAAGCTTAGCTCTGTTTCCCTCCATTAAAGGCCAGATGGGGCAAAGGGGTTTGGAGGGGGAAAGTAATAAAATTATTGATAAAAATACACAAAAATACAATAGTAAGCCAAGGAAGACCACTTCAGTATAATTTGTGCAAATTCTCAGAGACTTGTATATGCCCAATTCTGGTGACTATGCTAATGAATTCTGAGATAACAAGGATTCTATACAATCACAGCTTGGTGATAACTTATACTTTCTCCCTTAATGTCATGGAAATTTGTAATGTAAATATATTCAGAAAAGGATTTGTCCCAGGGTAAGGAAGAAATTCCAAAACATCTGCAATCCGTTATTTTCCCTCACCTCTGTTATTTTAGCATTCAAGAAAATGGAAGTTGAGATCCAGCACATTTCATCCTGGAGTCTGTAATTCATGGGATGACCTTGGTTTTCTAACAGACTGGGAGTAAAGCCAGTAGCAAACAATTTGTGAATCTCTCTGGCACAGATTCTAAGAATTAAATAATAAATGTTATATTATACATTTTATATAAGAGCATTATATAAACATAAATAATAATAATAATAATAATAATAATAATAATAATAATAAGTAGTAGTAGTAGTAGTAGAAGTAGTAGTAGTAATAGTAGTAGTAGTAGTTTTGAGGCAAGGTCTAGCAGTGTAGCCTTGGCTGGCCTGAAATTCACTATGTAGACCAGACTGGCCTTGATCTCATACAAATCCACCTGTCTCTGCCTCCCGGTTACTGGGATTTGAGGCATGTGCTACCATGCCCTGCTGAATTAAATTATTTTAAGTGCTTAATAGGAGTTCAAAGAAAGTTAGCACGTAGCAAAATACAATGACAATGTGCCAAATAAGTAGCATAACCACTTTAGGAACTTAGAGGAGGGAGACACATCTGGAGACAGAAGTCAAATTGGAGTTTGAACTAAACCTAAAAGGTGCCGGTAAATCCCAGTCTCATGAAGCCATTGTGCCTACTCCTGTCTTTCTTGGATGTGAATTGATTTTTTTGTAATTCAGCATCTTCCTGCATTGGTTGATCTTGACCGAGTGTATTCATCACTGACTGAGTAAAAACAGATGCAGATTCTTGACCATACAGGAGGATGTCAGCAAAGGATTAAGACTGTGGGAGCTGAGTGGCAGGGAGCCAAGGGCCTAGTGTCCTGGCAGAGGACAGCAGATAGCACTGCTATAAATTCCTATTCTTTTAGATGATAGTGACCTATATTAGTTTTGGCCACTTCCATTTGGGGACATGAGTTTTCTTAAAGTGTCCTGTAGAGCAAATCCAAGAGTAGCAAAAATGCCCTAAAGACATTTTTTTTCTCAACTAAATTACATGCATTTATTTTTCACCATGGGGGTCAGCATCGAAAAGCTAACAGGCTCCGGAGGGACAGTGCATGCTAATTCCACTCATGGTAAAGGTCCTTTAAAATGCCAGTCATGCCCGAAGCACTGATGAGTTTGCGGGTTGCCAGGCACAAGGTATGCTGTGCACACTCCCATTGGAACCCATTAGACAGCCTATAGATAGATGGGCGCCGAACAGTCACACATGCACACAAGCCATTCAAAAGTTTAAAAAAAGTTACTTAGCAATTACACAGATTCCCCAGCTCTAACAACAAGGCTAATGGCAGCCCATTTGCAATCAAGTACAGTAGATTAGTGTGGCACAAAGAGAGCTAAACTGTTTAGCGTCAGGCTCAAAGCTCCCATAGAAATTCCATTCTATTGGAATTTATAGAAAACGATGGGGAGGGCTTGTGGCTTATGCTGCTGCGTGTTCTGCATATCACACTCATCCACCGTGAGTGCAGATCAATCTCAACCCTCACCAACATACATGCTGTATAGATGCTCACCCAAGTGGTCTACAGGGTATGTGTGCTCTTATACACCAACTTCAGGTACTAATAAGGAATCAGAGACATGGATACAGGTAGCAAGTTTAGTATTCCTACCTACTATGTTCCATATAAGGAAATAGATTCTACCCAATTCATGCGTGAAGACACATACATATGCATGAGCTTATGGGTTTGTGCATGCACACACATCACACATCAGGCAAGTGTTAACCCAACTGTCCAGGACTGGCACTTTTAGAACTGAGCATTCCATGTCCTTGAACTCTCTCAGACCTGTGAAAAGTAGAATACTCAGTCACCACAGCACACCTGGACCCACAATGGAAATAATTTAAAATACTGAAAACCTTTGGCATGAAGAATTATCCAACAAAATCCTTTGAGGGAAATCTAATCCTATTACCCAGGTTAAATTCCTTTGGGAACCAAAAGCGAAAAGTACAGGTCGACACTATCTGGGTTTCTACCTATTTCTGTCTAAATCGGGGCAGCGCTATCGACAAGATGGCAAGTGATCTGTTTGCACGATTGTTTCTTCCATATCTCACTTACCGTCTTCACCTTCCAGAGTACAAGGTTGTGGTTACAAATGCTCACTGTTTTATTCCCAATGCCTGGAACAGTGCCTGACCTATAGTAGACACTCCATAAATATTTGTTGAGTTGAAGGAACAAATTAAGGAGAGAAGTCTGTGGGTGTTGTGGTGTGGGAGGAGGTTTAAATGGAGCCACACTGGCGAAGCACTCCACTCTACAAATAGGAAGCCCAGAGAATACATAGTTGCTGCTTTGCAGGCGAAAGCTGCACAGATTGTACTTTCTCATCCCATCTCAATCTTTGTTTAATACATGCATTATTAGTCTGCTTTCATAGGTACAACAAAATACTTGAGGCTAGGTATTTCTAAAGAGAAGAGCTTAGCCGGGGTGGTGACACATGTCTATACTCCTAATATTTATAGCACAGAGGCAGATTGAAGAAGGAGGATCATAAATTCAAGGCTGGGGTGGAGGTATCAGCAAAGTGAGTCCCTGACTCAAAAGGAGAGGGAGAGGAGAAAAGAGGAGAGGAGAGAAAAAGAAGGCATGGGAATGGAGGGAGAAGAAAGCAGAAGAGAGATAAAGGGAAGGGAGTGGGGAGAGGAGGGGAGGAGAAATGAGAGCATGGGGAGGGGAGAGAGGAGGAAAGAAGAGAAGCAAGGGGGAGGAGAAGAGAAGAGAGGGGAGGAAGGGTGGAGGGTAGAAGGGGAGGGACATTTATCTAGTTCACAATTTTAGAGGCCTACGTGTATGTCATTGGCATTTGCTTGATTATAATGAGGGTCTTCTTACCTCTATGATCATCATCATGCCAGATGGCATCATAGCATAAGACAAAGAGATTCTATAGCGAGGAACAAAGGAAGAAAAAATATGAGAGGAGGCCAAGGTCATTCTATAGCAACTCTGGTTCAAGAACTAATTCAAGGTCACATAACAACTAGTAATTTCTTCCGAGGGCAGTGTGCCAATGACTTTCTAGTAGGTCCTACCTCCTAAATGTTCTGCCACCTCCCAACATCACCACAAATGAACTGTAAGTAGCCACATTCATACCATAGTCTCACTGTTGCTTTGAATATCAAGGATAGATGCAGAAGAAAGCTAAGAGCTGTTATCTGACAACAAAGGAAAGGAAATATGCATCTCAGGATAGGATTGCCCTATGTGTGTAGGGCACACTCATCACATTTCCACTATGCTCTCAGTCGAGAGAAGGAACAGGGTGGACCTCGTTTAATAGGGTAGAGTCCCACCACTATCCTAGCGTGGCATGGAAGGCCAGGCTTGGCTCTAACCCAGGAAGCTGTGTGTTTCTCAACTAGCATCTGCTGTGGCTGGAAACCCCGAGGCCTAGCATTGTAGCCAGCACTAAGAGTGAATTCAGTGCTGTTCGTTGGAAGTAAGAAAGGTAGGGCCAGACAAAGTTAATGAGTGGTGACAGACTCATCACTTTACTTACGGTTTGTTTCCAGTGTTGCTAAGGACATAGAACGTGGCCGAGAGTGCAAGGACACAAGTAGAGAGTGGAGAGTTGCATTCTAAACTCAGCCACCTTCTAAACGTCTGACAAGACAAATCCAGAGCAATGTCTGCAGTTTCCTTGATTAATGAAGAACTACTACCTAGCCCCATTAGGTCAGCAAATCAGCTAATCCCTTATGGCATGACGTAAAATACACATTTGACACATCGTGCTCCCTCCATCCCCTCTCCAAGAAACTCCAACAGCCAGTGGCAGGCCCTTTGTATCTCTTCCCCCTCCTCTGTTTAATTTCCCCATGCAAGACCAGCAGCAGCTCAATTGTGGACTACGTAATTCAATAGATTTGCAGATACATCTTGAGTCAATCTTAATTCTATTTAAAGGACAGTCAATAGAGTCATCTCTGGGGCTTTCCGAGATGAATTTCACATACCATGTACTGAACAGAGTAGAAAGAGAAATGTACTTCTCTTTAATGATAAAATAAGTTCAGTTTCTCGAGTATTCTGTCTCTCCCACTTCTCTATTACAACAAGATTTGGAATCACACTTGGGAGATTATTTAGGAAATCTGAGTGGATGGTAAAGGGGGTGTGCATTTATACATAAAAGAGTGTAAGTGACCATGACCTCTTGAATTTGTTGGTGTGTACCCAGCAATGCTTTATCCCTGTGAATGCTATTTCCCCCATTTGGGAGCCACTCCTTGCCTTCCCAAAAGATGAGAATCAAGCACCATGGAGCTTCAAGAACAGCTCAGATGCCAATCCCACCACAATGACTTCTCTTCTGTTCTTTCTTCCTCTCGGCCCCAATCCCCAAATGCAGGTGACTTCGCATCAATATCACTCATCTTGAGCATTCCCCTTTTCTTTTTCTTATTTCCGCTATTAAGTTTGCTTTATTTTCCTAGCTCATCTGGAATTTCCTTTAAGGGCAAGGTATATCCATCTCATTTATTTAAGAGTCTTCTTAAGCAGTCAGATGTCCGAGTTATTGGCTGTATAACAAGCATGTTTGAAGTTTCTGATGGTATACATTAACCATGCCCAGATTTCCAGTGGCTCACAACAGTGATTTTCTTCATTTGTCAGGATGACAAGCAGCTGGTACCCTGGGACCTAGGCTGAAGAGGCTGCAACTTCTTAGAGCCTCTTCTTCTTGTGGTGAATTGCAGAGCAGCAAGAGGTCATGGCAAGGCATGCAACAGATCTAAGGCCTCCTTTCTGTCGCAACCCATGACATTTGGCAGAATATGGTACAAGATCAAGTCCAAAGATGGTAGGAAAAAAGTAAACACTCTGCACTGCACAGCTGTACTAAGGCATAGCTCTCCCTCACTCTGTCCACCTGCAGGTTGCTAGTTCCCCGAGGAGCTTGACCTTTTAGGAGATCTAGTGGAAGCTTTACTTCTCAAGGAGCTGAAGCATGCCATCCATTGCCTGTCCTTGGCTCAGCATAGCTCTGGAAGTTATCTAAGAGCACAACACACAAGCAAACAGACACAGCCAAGTAAATGACTATGTTCATAATGGAGTGTAGCTCTGTATTCCCCTAGCTCAGTGTGTGGGTACATACGGCAGGAGGTGGGGAAGAATGGAAGGGAAAGCAAACAGCCATTGCTGAAATCTGGTTGCAAAATTCAGAGGAAAATAATCCACCGAAATTGCAACACATCAGTACTAGCAAGAGAATTGCCAGTGGCCTTTAGAACCAGAGTTCCGGAGACGAAAACAAGATATTTGCTACTTAAGATTTTCATCTGCCCATGCTGCTTTCCTCCACCTAAAGCGCTAATCCTCTGCTGGCCACGTCATAACTGCCTCTGCGGCAGGACTCGCTGCAGCGTCCAAATACCCACTTGTGGATTCAGGTGGTGAATGGCCAGCAGGTGTGTGTGAAACAGACAAACAACTATAATCCAGATTCCTCTGGGACTATAAACAAGAAGAAACGGAAAAGGAAAGTGAATGCTCTTAAGTATGGTCCTCCAGCATGCGATTGACTTGGCCAAGTACAAGGATCTCTGTCTACGTGAGAACTGTAGCATAGGTGGAGTGGAAAGAGAGTCACACATCCGCTTTCCCTCAATGGGCACACGTGGAGGAGGCCAGAAGAGGCAAGTCATCACTGGACAGTCAGCAGGGATTCAACAACTGGGCCTGCCAGGATGCTGCATCCCAAAGGCCCAATGCTTGTCATCAGCCTACAATCTGCAAAGTGTTATTATTAAAGTACTTACTCCACGATTGGATTTCATTCCAGCCAGCTTTCAAGTAGGTTTTTAATTGTACTATAAAGTCCATTTGTTTGATGCACAGTCCTAGCTTTCTAAATTGTGTGTGTTCCCGTTCACTCTCATGCACGCAGCTCAGTAATTAGTCAAGTCGATCCCAGCCTTTAGTGCAAATTAACGAGGTTCTACCAGAATGGGTTTCTGAGGTTTTGATGAGACACAAGAATAGTTCTCTCTCCCTTTGCCCACTCCCATGATATATGATCAATTTCAACTCCAAGTGCATTTTCAATAGCCCTCTCTTTCCAGAGTCAGCATGTCTGCTGTAACTTAGACTTCAGAGAGGGAGTCAGTGCCAGGGTAGTGTGAATGGGGAAAAATGGGTGGAAACAGAAGTCTTTTATTGTATGCTGCTTTGATTAAGAATGGTAACATCCTGAGCAAAGGCAACAATATTGGTAGCAGCGCCAGTCCTCCTTAGGCAACAACAATGATCCTATCATAGGAATATGGTGTCCCTTACTTCTCTGAGTACTCCTGACATGATAGTGTGAGCATAATTAACATATCAAAATGGAACCCCATCTCGCTGACTGTTCAAACAGCATACGGTATGCCCTTGTCAAATGGTTTCTTTTTAACCACATAGAAAGCCCAAGTGAACATTTACTTTCCTATTATGCCTTAGAAATGAATTTCGACAGCACTAATAATAGCATTATTTTAAAATATATAGTCAAGGGGACATATTCTCCAGTGTCACCAGAATGGTATATTTGTCTTCTGCTTAATTTGCCCTCACTGTGTATTATTAGGAGTTAACACTGTAGTTTTGTTTAATAACTGGCTTCACTGCCCATGGCTGACTCCAAACTGATCACTCAGGCCTGCTGATGAAAGTCCTAATTCATCCTTGTTAGAGCAATTAGAGGGAAATTGGATAACCGCACCACTTCTTGCAAAGGTCTACGTGTAGCTATAGCCTATCCCCCCAAGAGGTTAAACAAACGCTCACTTTAGCTGCAAGTGAAATAGATACTTTCCCTGTAAGTGAGATGGGACCAAATTAATTTAGACTTCAAGAAGTTTTTAAGTGGGAGCTGCAACTAGGCTTCCTTTCTCCTTGTTCCACACCTTAGTCTGCACACAGCCAGGTTAAACACTGTCTGCCATTGGAAATCAATTATGGTCCTCTGCGCACACCATGGTGACATGAGCCATACTTCAACATGCTAGCTTCAGATGTCTTTTCACCTTGTCCTTGACAGCAGCAACTTGAACCCAGAATACCCGTAAGATTACCATGGAAACTTATTAATTACATTTACCTGGTGGGGATTTATAGCTTGGCTGGTACATCAGAGGGTGGCATTCTTCTTCTGGTACATGTTTTAAACCAGATTGGGAAAGTATAAGGGGTAAGGAAGAGAGTTATGATGGTTCAGGAGGTTAGGAATGCAAGGAGAAATGAAAATATTAGGTGAGATATGAGGGTGACCTGTTGAGGCCAGAGTTGATTTGGACCAGAGACCAAAAAAAAAAAAAAAAAAGAAAAGAGATCCATCAAAGAATCACAAGGTTTAAAATCCCTACTCAGACATTTCTGCTAATTTTTCTTAGTATTGGGTGTGTTATTTAACTTGTTGGGTCTAAATTTTCTTATCTGTCCAATAAGAGCCTTGAAATCTCTAAAAGCCAGCTGACTCCACAACTAGAATCCTCTCTACAGCAAGGAGCAGAATAAATGGGTTTCTTTGTGTCAGAAGACAGGAAATGCACAGATAAGTGGCTGTTGACCTTAGCTCAGTTTGAGGTCACTGATGTCAGCATCTCTAACACTCCTTCGGACTTCTTGTCCTCAGGTGATCCTCAAGGTGGCCGCTGCCTCTCAGGTGTGATGTGCATGTTCCGAATTGGAGCAAAAGGACAAACGGGGAAACATCACTTCCTCAAGCTCCCCCACATGACTTCTTTCTTCATCTCATTTCTCTAGAGCTTGAACTGGGCACAGAGTCACCGGAAGTCAAGTAGTCAGCTCTCCAGCATGTGCAGGAAACGAGACAGAGTAGAGGGAACCAAAGCTGAGTCCACTTGTCACAGCTCCCACATGAAGCCAGTCCAGACAGGTAATTTGTTTTGCCCAGTCACTTACATACAGAGGTGCTGCGTGTCCACTGCAGATGATGTTTGCATGTCAGTGTGCTCTTATTGATCTCTCCTCTTCTCTTATCTTGTCATCTAGAGAGGTCCCAATTTCTCCAATGGATTATTAAGTATAAGTCACGTAAGATATTCAAATCTTTTCATTGATCTAAAGAAATTCTACAGAGTGGCTCAACTTGCTGAAGTCAAATCTAATGATGTGGTCAGGAGCCAGATGTGGACCTTCATCCACTCAGTTCTGGGCAAGAGGATGAGTGTATCAGAGTTCCCCCACTGGCACATGGTGGACACAGAGCATGAGTTGCTTGCTATTATCACATGTCTTGGAGCACTCTGACTAAACAAGTTGTTATTGTTGAAAATCTACTGGTTATTGTCAGGCCCCAGCCTAGCATCCAGCATCTCTATCCTTTTCCTGACATGGCCATTTCCTTCCTTTATTATTGCCCAATAGTCTGAAGAGCTTCTCAAATGGCCAAGTCCTACATGGCCTTGAAGACACAGTGACAGTGGAGATTTGCAGAGAAGCATGGCTTTTAGAGCTCAGTCACTCTGTATTGTGATGTGGGACCACATGGCGGGGTTCTTTTCAACAACTTTTTGTTACATTTCTCTCTGGTGCTTCAGAGTAGGAAGAGAATAGAGATCTTTCTGGGCTGCAGCATTTGCAATCACTTTTGTGCTGTGGCAAATGTGATAATAATAATGGTGATGGTTTTGCAACAACGCTCTGTGGGCATCATTATCACCATCATCATTATCGCCACCACCACCACCATTATCATTATTGTTACTGTTGCCACTAATAGCATTTAACATCCAGGGAGCACTACCAAGGGGCTGGAGCCTTGAAATATATAATCTCTTCCTATTGAACATACATCTTTGAAAAGCCACTGGGATAAGTAACTCATAGAAATCTCAAGAGAAATGGAAAATTCTTCCCTAGAAATTCCAAGAAAGGTAGAGTTGGAGATAGGAAAATGGAAGGATTAGGCATGCAGGAAATCTAGTCCTTGTTTATTTGGATAACCTCTCTATAACCTTAAGCCAGATTCCCATCATTTTAGGGTTCCAATTTCACCCAGTGCACTGTTAATTATAAAGAACGTAGGGTATGCATATCCTTTCTGCATTTTACTAAGACTAGGGAGATAATCACTGATCTTGAAAAATGTACACAGTGATCAACTTGCCAAAGCCAAGTCTGGGGTATGGTCTGGAGCAATAGATTCTCTAAAGCAAAGGGGATCCCAGGCTGTGAGCATGGTGTTTGTTTGTTTGCTTGTTTGTTTATTTTTCCTGCCCCATAAGAACTGTATTCTCATTTAGAAAAAGACAAATCAAACAATAGAAAGGACTAATGCCGCAGGGCTGGCCATAACTGCTCATGGGCTAGAATACTTCCCTTCTAGCTGCATACTTTCAGAAACCACTTAGACACGTGGACATTTTGTGTCTTTCTCTGTGTAGTTTGGTAACTGTCTGAGCTTGGCCAGGGGACTTGTCCTCTCTTGTATGAAGCAGGTTCAGTATTCTAAGGAGCAGCATGCCTCTTCCTTGTCCAAGGGAAGAGGATTCAACACAGCCTGTTCCCTGTTAAATAGAGCACAGGGTGTTTGGCCCCTTGATAATCAGGTAGCAGTCCATTTCCCTTTGCTAGGAAGTATGGGCAGTAGAAATCCATCCTAAAATGCTTCTCTTTTGTCATCTGTTGGGGGTTCACACACACACACACACACACACACACCAGTAACTAAGCCATAGATTGTGTTCCTGTTTCCCCAGATTTCTCATTCATATTCTTTTCTGTTGAAGATGCCACCCTACATTCAGTTGCCCTAGCTCTTTGGTCTCCTCCAACCTGTACATTTCTCTTCCTTTGCCCAGTTTTCATGATGTTAAACATTTTAAGGAATACTGACCAGATATTTTATAGTTTCCCTCAGTTTGGATTTATCCTGTAGGTTTTTTTTTTTTCATTTTATTCTCATAATTGTATTAGAGTTGTATTTGGGGCTAAATACTTCAGGAGGGGGAAAGCCCTCTCCTCATTGTGAAGACATACATGGTGTCACCAGGACTTCTACCAGATCCTGTCAGAGATGATCACCTGAGCTGGCAATGTATCACTTCCAACCTTTCTACATTGTAAGTTAAAACTGTTCCCTTTCCATATTCTGTTCTTTACAGCTCGTCTCTATGTCCAATCCACACTTGAAAGGATTGAGTTAGCACTCCTGTGGAGGGTATCTGTATACACTATGCAGAATTCTTCTGAAAGGAATACTTGTCTCCACCTTCCATTCATTTCTATCAATATGGGCTACTAATGAATGGGCTTTACTCTTCTTGCTCAGTGTATTTCCATTATAGCTATTGGGGGCACTTTCAAGCTGATGCCTGTATCCTTTTGATATGTTTCCATTTCTCTTTCTGCTTCTGCTTTTCCCCTTCCTCTCCTCTTTTATACATTATTTAGTACTTCTTGGCATTTTAACACTACAACATGCTCTGAGCTTCAATTTCCCAGGCTTGTCTGTACACAGTTCTCCAAAGAACTCTGGTTCCTTCAGGAATGTGATACACAGAAAATGAGCTGGGTACTGAATGCACTGGTGCTGAACTGTCCTGGTTTCTAAGCCGTGAAAATAGATTCGGCTAGGAAGTATACTGGAAACTATTAGTTAGCTTTCTATCACTGAGAAAATGTCTAGGTAATCGGGTGATACAGAGAGAAAAGGTTTGGTTTGGGCTCATAGTGTCAGAGGTTTCTGTCTTTGAGTGGTTGACTTTGGTTTGTTTTGTTTTTTGCGGGGGTGGGGGGGTGGGAGGGGGTGGGAGTGGATTATAGCACCTCACATAAGGAGTACATAGAGTAGAAAGGTTCACCTCCTGGGCAGGACACAAAAGAACAAGGGAGGAAAAAGGATTGGGTGCCCAACTTTGCCCATTACTGGCATACCCCAGTGATCTGAGACTTCCCATTGAGCCCCACTCCTAAAGGTTTCACTGGCTCTCAGTAGAACCAAGCTGGGACCTAGCCTTTAACACAAGGAACTTTGAGGGATGTTTCAGATCCAAACAATAGCAAAAGGTAACCCATGCTCACCCAGAGAGCTATATTTACCTACAATGTGGGTATACATGCATGTATCTACATCTGCACAATGAACAGTAGTGTCTCTTATGCATGGGATGAGTCTAGCACCTTAGGGCTTCTAGGTTTTTGTGGGTTCCCCCCCCATCTTTGCTGCTAACTCTGAACATCTTTCTCTGATTGTGGAAAATCTGGCTTCTATTATCCAAAGACCATTATTTGCTCAATTTTAACCTCATTTGTAGCCCCCTAATCCTGTAGTCTCAACTGGGTTTCTGTGTTCCAACCTCTCAGTATGGCATACACATCTCCTTCATGGTACTTGAAGCAATATCAAAATGTCTCTGAGCTTTCTGCCTGCCACCCTGGCATTGAACGTCACCCTGTGATGATTTGTTCACTGCTATGCAATGTGCAAGTAGTTCCTGAATAAATGAATGACAGAAGTAATAAGACTAACTGAAATCCTAGCTGCCTCTATGCAAGCCTTCCATCTCTCTCTCTCTCTCTCTCTCTCTCTCTCTCTCTCTCTCTCTCTCTCTCTCTCTCTCTGTGTGTGTGTGTGTGTGTGTGTGTGTGTGTGCTCTTCCCTGACTTCTCCCCAGCACCCAAGCACAGTATTATGTGTCCTCCTGTCCTTCAAAGTGTTCAACATCACTCATTATTCACTTTCTATCTCCCTCACAAGCTGGAGGGACAATACAGGAAGAGAATGGGGGAGATTTTGCTTTGGGGAAAATTTTGTTTGCTATGGGGTTTGTGGTTTCTTTTTGTTTGTTTGTTTACTAGCATCTCATGCCAATTGGATGTATTGCAAAGGAGACACTTAGTTGTTTGTTTGTTTGTTTTTAAGAAGAACTGCATATAAGCCATAAGACAGGATTTATTAGAGTGTTGTTGGTTTTCTTAAATGTATATAGATTTACTAGGGACGTGATTAGTGAGGTTAGTTTTGATCTATCTGGGTGACTTTACCATACAGGTGGAAACAAGCAAAGGAAATGGGGGGAGGGAAGGGAAGGAGGAAGAAAAGGGGAGGAAAACATGAGTGGGAGAAGTGGAAGGAAGAGAAGAGAATGGAAATGGATACAAGAAAAACCTGAAAGGCTGAAATAGTCCATGTTGGACTTTTGCAAGGAAGGGTCTGTAGGAGGCTGAAGAGAAGGCTCAGAAGCTGAGAGCACTTGCTGGGTCCGCGGAGGACAGAAGTCTGGCTCCAGCACCCATCTCCAGAAGCTCACAAGTATCTATAGTTCTAGTTCCACTGGACCGAACACCTTCTTCTGGCCTCTGTCAGCACCTAAACACATGCTGACGCACATCCACAAGATCCACAAACTATGCATAAATAAATTTGAAAGATTTTTGTGTGCGTGCTGAAGGAAGAGAAAGTGTGTAGGCTTAGCAACACAAAGAGGTCATCGCTAGATCACCCACAGCCTCGTTGAGGCTTTCTAGTGTTGCCCTGGGAGGCTTCCCCCGCCTTGCCCACAGCACTGACTGGACAGATGGCCGTTTTATGCCCTTTCACATTCTCTGGTCTTCATCCATGTTTCTCACAAAACTAATGAAAAAATACAAATCTTCCAAAACACAACTAGCTGGAGACTTGTTTTCTACAGTAAAACAGGAAGAGATCTGTCAAGGGTGGAGATATAAGGTGGGTGGCAGAGAATTCTGGGATTGATGGGAACCCTGCTCCTGGTTCCAAGTCCTCCACCTTTTAGTTTGCTCCGTATTATCTGTAAAAGGCACCATTTTTAGAACTGAACCTTCTTTAGTTGGACAGTCTTCAATCGGGTTTAAGGGAAATTTTAAAGGCACATAACAAGGCTCCTGTGCCCTGCCCTAGTGATATCTTGCCCTAACCATGGTTAACAACACCTGGGGCACTGTTTTTTAAAATCACTCAAGACCCGCTGAGTTACAGGAGCCTTAGAATATGGGCTTTCTTTCGATTTTGAAGAGGAGGTTCATGGTAGCAGCCCAGCAGTGAACCCAACAAATACACACAGCAGAAGTGTAAACAGGCTATGTTGGCACTGTTTAAACAATACAGACTGTTTTTGAGAATTGGATTTCTATTTTTACAAACTAATGATAATTTGATTTTTTTAAGGTGTTGGTGACGAAAGCCAGGGCTTCATGAAGGATAAGTGCATATTCGGTAATGCCATTAATTGATTTACACTCCCAGCTGAGTAAGTCATAAGTAATTTTTAGGTATTCTTTTTTAAAAAGATTTATTTTTAATTATGTGTTTTCATGTGTGCATATGAGTGCAACACCCACAGAGGCCAGAAGAGGATGTTGGATCCCCTAGAATTGGAGTTGTAGGCTGATGGCACCCTCCCCATGTGGGCATTTAGAACTGAACTTGGGTCCCCTGGGCAAGCAGGGTGCACCCTTACACACTCAACCGTCACTCCAACTGTCGGTCTTAAATATTCCTTCAAACAAAGGAAATCAAACTTTCCCCCAGTGAGAAATACTGCACATTTACATTGTATTCTAGTATATACCGACTGCATACATTTATATGTGAGCACATGTGTCTATAAACTAAGAAAAATTCACAAATAATACAGGTAATAAAAGAAAATTCAATGCATAAGGTGATCTTAGATGAACAAATATCCAGTCAACCATGGAAGTAGTCCCAAATAAACAATAAAAAATTAGGCTTGTCACAATCCACACTTTTTTATCTGTGACCAATGAATGCAATGCAGTCTGGCACTTAGAGAGTACCCCCTAAGTCATTCTGATGTTGTTACCCAGATCTCAAGCAACTGAAAAGAAAAGAAAAAAAAAAACTTTATTTAAAAAAAATCTAAAATTCAGAAAATGCCCAAATGATGATATGCTACTGACTTTCATGAAACTATCTCAAGCTCGTTGGATAAAAAGAAATATGCTAGTTATAGATCTTGACTGTTTGGAGTGCAATTAACTTAAAACCTCACAATTTTCCTGTTCCCATCATGATTTCCTTGCAGCTGACTCCATTTCATCCCTCAATTGAACTCAAGGTTATCTGATATTATTTCCTCTATAAAGACCAGAGTGGGACTGACCATGAATTGTAGACATATGCGATAATCAAGTATTCATGTTCTCTCCCCCACTGCGGCGAGTTATCCCTGTTAGATGGGCAGCAATACCCCTTCTCACAGCGTTTGTCTCCAGAAGCCTACCTAATTTTTAGCTGAACAAATTTTAACCAAACCACCTACCCTGACCTGACCACAGTCTCTTTCTCATGTCCCAGCCAAGTGCTCCCTTGCACCACCTGCTATGGGTTGAACTCATCCGACTGCTCACATTACTACTTCCTCTTACCCTCCTCACTGTAAAGTTTCAAAGCAATCTCATCTTGATGATAAAAATTCTATTTCAGAATGCTGAAAACAGTGACCGCAAATTGAATTTGTTTCAACCCCCCTCTCCAGCACTTTGGGACACCCCAAAGTTACAAAATACCAAGAGTTTAAAATTCCTTTTAGACTAAAGGAAATAGGTTAGCAAATTAAACATTCTTTAAAATCTGAAGTAATAAATTCATGAATCATTAAAATTTGGACAAGTTTTCTCTGGTTTTCTTAATACAATGAAGAAGAAAATCTGGGTGTGGTAGTTTGAATGAGAATGACCCCCATAGGCAAGTAGACTTGAATTTTTGGTCTTTAGTTGGTAGAACTGTTTGGGAAGGATTAGGAGGTAGGACCTTGTTGGAGAAGGTGTGTCACTGGGGACTTTGAGGTTTCAAATGTCCATGACAGGCCCCCTGCTTCTCTCTCTGCCTCAGAGTTGTATCTCAAGATTAAGTTCTCAGCTACTGCTCCAGTAAGCCTGCTGCCATGCTCCCCACCATGATGGTCATGGACTTTAACCTTCTGGAAGAGCAAATCCCAATAAAGTCCTTTCTTTTATAAGTTGCTTTGGCCGTGGTATTTCTTCACAGTAATACAAAAGTAACCAAGACACAGCCTTTAATAACCGTTGAATGAGAACTCCTGTGAGAACTGCTCTAACATTAACAAACACTATATACCCAGTGTTTCGTCGTTGATCCCAAACCAATTTCAAATCCTGGTTGTTGGTATTATTATTGACATAACATTAGCTCACTTTTATCAGACACCTATTAAGGCTGTCTCATTTGAGCCTTATCACAGGGCTCAATAATTGACCTATTTAAAAAAAACAGGTGACTGAGCCTTAGAAAGGCCACCTAGCCAGGGTGTACAGCTAGTGACCCTAGGACACAGAGACTCCAAAGCTCACATCCTAAAGCTCACTTTCTGAATCATCTTGTTAATATGCTTTAAGGTCCCTATATGAGTAAGCTTCAGACCAGCCCTTCATGTAAATTCTCAGGAATTTGGAAGTAGAGTGGCCAGAGTCTATAGAATATTATTGTAACTGCCCTGAGATGTCAGAAATAAAGGAATGAATTGCCCAAAACAGCACCATGGCTTTAGGCTTTGAGAGCAATTCCCCTAAGGACCTTTGTGTTCAACCCTTATAAATATTCCCAGGCCAATTCTTCGGAGACACCACTTGCTCACACCTCCCTCTCATTCAGAGGAGGGTCATTTTGAAAGTTCCAGCCAAAGTGGAGGTGCCCTTTGTGAGTTACAGGTCTGAGAAAAATGAACATGTTTTGGAGTGCTGGGGTATTTGTTTTGTTTTGTTTTTAAAAAGTCAAGACCTTTTTCCCCCAGCTCCCCCATAAGTCACAAATAGCTTTTCTTTCAAAGTTCAACCTTGTCAGGCTGTTAATCCTCCATGAGGAAAAACACACCATGATAGGTTTAGAAAGGTTTAGCTTTCAAATAAGGAAGTTATTAACTTTTACATTCCTGTTTTTCTGTAGTTTTGGAACTCTCCTGGGAGTTACACACCTGGCCAGAGCTCACTCTGAGACAAGAAGCCATTTCCTGAGGGAGTTTTTGCAGGCAGCAATGTACATTCCCCAGAGAAAAGACCATGTCTTGGTCATGAGAAGTCACCACAGACAGCAGGGCAGGACAGGAAGGAGAGGTAAGCTTCAGGATGGCCTTTGGAAGCTGATCAGAATCCTGGGGTGGAGTCCAGCCTGGAAGTTGTCAGGATCTTCCAGAAGATTGCTAAGAAATGCTATTCCTTAGTAATGGATTGCCCCCTAAGTTCTAATCTTCATACCCAGAGATCATCTGTATAACTCTCAACTCTCATCAGAGGAGGTTCTTTTTTACGGATGTAGCAATTAATACAGAGACCCACAACTGGTTCACCTGCAGAAAACGAGGCTGTGGAGTGCTCAGCTCTAAATGGGACATTTATATGACACCTCAACCTCCCAGGGATCAGGGATCAGGGCTGAAGAGCGGGCTATTGTAAAAGTTGGAGTGGACATTTGCAGCAGAACCCTGTCTGGCAGACATGACAGACCATTGCACACATGAACTCCCAGAAGCTATGATGACATTCACAAGACTACCACAAGATCAAGACAACCAAAATACCAAAATGGAAGGTGGGAAGGGGCTCAGGAAGTCCCATCCCTAGCTGAGGGACTATAGATAACTGATAGCTTCTGGGGGAGGAAGAATTTATTTTTCTCTAGGAATGAGACCTCTGAAAGGCTACCCATGCTGGTGCATATGGTCATACACTCATGCACAAATAGGTAGCACTAAGTAGACTTAATAGATTTTTTTTTTTTTAGAGCATGGGAAATTGTGAGGGAAAAGAGGACCTGTAGGGAAGTTGGGGGTTGGAGGAAGAGACTTGAATTTGACCAAAGCACATTATATGGCACATATGAAATTATCAAACCTGAAAAACAAATAAATCAATTTCATCAGTGAAGATAATGGCCACCCTGAATAATGGAAAGTGTCACAGTCCTTTCAGAATTGCCACCTAAACAGAACTTGCTACAGAACATAACTGTGATCTCAAGTATTCCTTGAGCACGTATCTCATATCTCTTGGTCACTTTCCATCAGTGAACAAGAGAGGTTCCGAGCAGATTTTTCAAGGTAGCTTTAAGAAGAGCATAAAAAAGGAAAAACAATTTCAAGTTAGAAGATCTGATGGGAAATCTTCAGCATTCCTGACTGGGTGTTACCCTGAAGTGATGCTGAGTAGAAAGGTCATTTTCTGGATTAGCTCAACCCCATGCAGAGAACAGAGCCCAGACACCTGACAGTCACTTGTTCAAGTAAGAACATGAAGGAGCAGGCACCCCACCTGCATCAAGAGGCCATAGTCTTTTGCTAGCCTAATTTCTATGTGTGGAATTTCATCATTTGGCATCACAATTAGAAATGCAGAGACCTGACCCCACCTAGTCTTTCCCAAGCAATCTGCTGTTTCTGGGGAGAGGCACTGGTTTTCTGTAACCTACTTCCATATAAGACAACCTAATGCCTGTAGGGATCCTGTGACCTATGTGAAGAGCGTCGCTGAAATACCATGCTCTGACCTCCCAAGATTTTCCTTCTAAGCCATTTACATAGATGCCCATCTAGGAGGAAGATCTCTACTTCAGGGCATTCCAACTAGAGTGTGAGGAATGCTCCAGCATACTGCCAGGGATGTTCCAGAGCATGTTATCTGCCTGTATTCATTTGTGCAGACCCCCTGCTAAATCTCCGTGATCTTTTCGAAGGTCATGGAAATGTTACAGAAAATGATCACATGCAGCCAGGGGGTACAATTACACAACTACCCCTCCATGGAAGCCTAGCAGCTTCTCCATACTTTGTTCATTTCACTTCTACCACCAGAGTTTTCGTCACGTCGGAGTCCTGCAGGTTTGACATGCATTCCATGGGTCTTTACTCATATTTGTAGGATTGCTTTAATATTAAAAGAGGAGAGATAGAGAGATTGACATCAAGATTGTAGGCTCATAAAACATTCAAGGGAACTTGGAGATTGTCTAGTTCACCCTTCATATTACTTTATTTTAAAATTTTTATTTGATTGCTTTTATGCTAAAAGATGTAAGTTCAGTCTGGCCATATTAAAGAACCTCAGAAAACGAAGAAAATAAAAAAGAAAAATCACTCATCATTTTATGTTCTATTGTAACTGACATTATCAATTACCCTATTCATATTTTACTGGCCTGTAATTATAATAAACACAGAAGGTTGTTTCCTTTCGTTCTTAAAGTTAAAAGGACAGATGAAGTCACAGAAGCCCTAAACCCAAAATCTTCACAATATCCACTATTCTAGGTATTTATTTATTCTAATGCTGACTGAGAATGTGTTTCATTTTCTTCTCTTTCTCTCTGGAGGTGCTCCCCAATGTGCTAGCTCAGAGCCTGATTCTAGAATGAGACTACTTGGGCTTGATACCTACCCATCATGAAATTGTTGGCACTGTTCCTTAGACTCAGGTTGGCCTGCTTCCTCACCTGTAAACCACATAATGGGCCACATCAACACGTATGTTGAGTTCATCCTTGGTCCCCATGCCTTCTGGCTTCCAAATTCAGTCATTCCAAACTCTTATAGGTTATAGGAGAAAGGGAGAGAGTGAGGTCGGGAGAGTAATTCTCCAGGTTCTCTTTCTGACAGCTAAGCTAGAGCTTGTGTCCTTTGATGAAAGATCCTCTACTTCTTTGCAGGCAGCCCACTCTAAAGAATGCTTTCTCAACAGACAGCATAGCTACTTCTTCCTCACCCCTTCTGTCTATGAAGGTATTGGTTAAATGACTATTAAATTGCAGGTTGCTGGACCAGTCTTCTGGTTCCCCGACTACCCACACATTGAAAAGAGTCTCTTTGTAAATAAGCCCTTCCTTGTAAAAGGTTTTGGTATCACATCTATTTCCTGGTGGGACCCTGACTGGTTGATACCACATGCCTCAGGCCCTTTTTATTGAATGAAATTATGAATTTTGAAAGGCTCACCCTCAGCATTATCTCTTGAATGGTTCCAGGTTTTGATAATAAAGCTCTTTGCAGGATGAAGAGTGGGTCGACTGGGAACAGGATATCCATCAGGCACCTGGAGCTCATGCTCCCAGAAATGGGATAAGGGCTACTTGGGGCATATTATTTGCAGCTTTCTAAACTTCATAAATCTCAATTTATGATTTGCAAATGACAACACTGAGACTTGAACAATTTCCTAGATTTGGCAAGGGCAGAGCAGACTTCCCACCCCAGGCTCTGCTTTGAACCCCTACACCTATGATTCTCAGATGGGTCCCTGCCCAGCATCAGCTTCATTTGGAAAGTAATCAGAAATTCAGATTCCCAGGCCAGATCCAGACCCACTGAATCAGAAGAAACTTTAGGTAAGCTGTATTTGAGAAACCCCGCTGGGTGGGCTGGATACCATCTAAACTTGGGGAACCCTACTTTATACAAAGATGCCAATTCATGACTGGTGATCCCTCACTCAGTCTGCAGCCACTTTGAGAGTCTGGAATTATGTTCAGGATGCCACATTTTGATAGACAATATTTTTTAAAATCCCACAATTTAGCATTTATCAAATGTGTTCACACCCCTTGCCTGATTCAAGGTGCTGTGTCCCAGAGGGAAATGAGCGGAGTTCTTTTGAACTGTATTAAACCCTGTCCTTTGAAAGTCAGTTTTCTAGTAGCTAAAAGCCCCAGGTTCCTTGTTCAAAGAGTGAGGTCAATACTATGTGTGCCCTGCTATTACCGGGGGATTAAAGGAGAACCCCACGTGTACAGAGTATTTACACATACAAGTTGCTGAATAAATGCCAGCTATTATATTCATCAAACCTTAAGAGGTGGGGATTAGGGTGACTGTTGATCATCCGCAGACCTGACTTTATCTCTGTAACTGTCCTCAAACCATGTTTGCATAGGAACACTAAAGCCACTCCAGACAGGGAAAGGGTCTTCTGCTTCTTAAAGCTCTAGAGTCCTCAGCGTTGGACTTTGTATTTGGGACAGACAGAGGTGAATGCACTAAAAGGCTAATAAATCTTAAGGCTTCAGTACGGCTCTCTCTGGTTAAAAAAAAATTCAAAAAAAAAAAAAAAAAAAACCCTATTTCTAGGCCTGCTAGCTAATTTTGTTAGTGATTTTTTTGCATTCATTGTTTTGTAGGAGGGATCTTCTGAATTGTACACATTTCAGATATCATGAACCTTGCAGCTTCTCTAAAGATCAATGTATGGATTTTGGATTTCTCTGATGGTGTATAATTTAACTGTGTTTAAGTTACAATCCCAGGAATAGGACAGATCTAGTCTATCAAGCTGTTATAACAAAATTCCATAGGCTAGGTTGCTTATAAAAAACAGAAATCCATTCTTCAGGCTAGGTGGATGGCTCTGTGGTGAAGTACTTGTTAAGGGTACCCAAAGCCCTGAGTTCAACCTCCAACACTGGGGTGGGGTGGGGGATTCATTTCTCAGTCTAGAGGCCAGAAGGCCAACATCAAAATGCTGATAAGTTCAATGTCTGGTCAGTCCCTGAAGGTACATACTCAGTGTCTTCACCCAGTGGAAGAAATACAGAATCTACTTTATAAGGGAAGTAATCCCATTCATATTGGCCCCATCTCTGTGCCCTAATCACCTCTCAAGGGCCCTCCTTCTCATTCAATTGGGAGTTAAGTTTCTATATTCAAACTTGAGAGGGACATAGACATATACCTCATTGCAAGGACTGTACAGCACTGTGTGTTCGATTTTTAACCATTCTCCACTATCTTACCAAGTAGTTGTAAAAAGAAGTGGGACATTTACCTAAAATGTTTAAAGGTGGAAAGTGCCTTGCTACACCAACAGAATATATGTCAGTAACCCCATGGGAAATTGGCTTCAATTGCACAGAGAAACAGTGAAGAATGATGCCAGGGCACAGATGAATACCAGTTCCCATGATCAGTCCAGGCAGAGAGTCTAGCATGGTGGGTAAGAATGTGGGCTTGGGAGGACTGGAGAGCTGGCCAGTTAATAGGTTAATAACTCTTGTATCTTTCAGAAGACCTGAGTTCAGTTCCCAGCATCCACACCGGGTAGCTCAAATCACCTATAACTTCCACCTCCAGAGGATCCAGTGCCATCTTTTGGTTCCTACAATCACCTACATGTTTGCATATATGTGTGTGTTGTGTTTTTTTTTTGTTTTTTTTTTTTTTAAATATATATATAAAGTATATTTTTAAAAGTAATGTGGGTTTGGGAGGTGGAACAGGCTCTACCTCTAATTCTATGACCTTGGGTCTCCTTACTAAAGCCTCAGTTCAGAACGGACTGGAGGTTTAAGTCAGTGGCAGAGCATCTACCTACTGTATTCAGGGCTCTGGGTTAATCTCCAGCACAGAAACAAAAAAAAAAAGTAAGTAAATATGAGTACCAAAGCCCATCTTGTTGGGTTTTGAATAATAAAGTGAAATAACATGTACACCACACCACTCCAACTTCACACCATCACTGCTTGCTCTGGAAACAGTAATCATTGATGTCAATCACTGGACCAGAAAAACATCAGGTCATCCCAGTGATATAGGATATGTTTTAATCGTCCTCTCATGTTACTCCTTTGCCTCAGCTCTTCTCTTGGCTGTTTTCAATATACCACTGACAACTATTTTAACTTCACAACTGTCAAAATAAAAAAAACACGCCCTAGAACAAAGGATAGAAATTTAAATTTACTTCAAGTTGACAACAAATAAGTCTCACAATTAGAATTAGGAAATCTATTCTTAGGGATCCCATATAGTGCATGATGGCAATCAAAATTATTTCATCTTATATTTACTGGTGGCTACTATATACAGTCACATGCTCAAAACACTGAGGAAGTCAAAGATGAGAGACTCCCCACCCTCAAAGAACTTGCAAACTTCCAAAGTTGAGTTCTTGCTGTGAGATTCTAGTCAGTAGGTGTTAGAGGGAAAAGGTATTGTGCAGACCAATACATTTCAGAAACATGAGGTTTTGTGCACAGGTTTCCTGATAATACATTTTTTGTGATGCTATGCTGTGCAGAGATGCTCAGAGAGAAGAAAAAAAATCTGCAATGCTGTCCTAGCTTGTAGAACTAGCGTGTTACCTCAGGTCTGGTGATCTAAGAAGACATTCTGAGATTATGGGCACCATAAACTATTCTTGATTCATAAGAAAAAAAAGAAAGGAAGGAGGGAAGGAAGGAAAGAAGGAAAAGGAAATGGAAAGGAAAGGAAAGGAGGGAGGAAAAGGAAGAAAAGAAGGAAAAGAGGGGCACAAAGTTGGGTGGGTATGGAAGGAAAGATGGATCTGGGAGAATTAGGGGGTGAAAATGATTAAAACACATTGTATGAAATTCTCAAAGAACTAATAAAAGAACTGAGGAAAAAAGAAGACATTCTGGGAAACACTGGAGCAGAAAACCTCACCAGACACACCAGAGAATCTCAGATCCAGCTACATCCAGCATGTCATAGAAGCTAGCAACAGATGGTAAGTATCCTAGTTAGGAAGCGTCTGGAAAGGTGTTAGCAGAGGTATAGTTAGACAGATCAAATGGTGTGTGATTATTGATACACAGACAAGAAGATCCCATGAAACAGGTATAGAACAACCAGGAGAAGAACAAGGCCAGGAGTATGCAAGGGAGGGCTGAGTGGGCTGGCTCCAGTGGACAGGCAGGGAGACCAGGAGAGTAGTAGAAAGAGCATGCCCAACAGCATGGGGCAGCAACAAGCTGGACTAAGAGGCACTGGAGGTGACCAGAGACTACGGTGACCTTTAGGAAGAAGCTTGACAGAAATGTGAGGACTGGATTGGAGCCTAGGGACTTAGGAAATGGGAGAGCAGACAAAGGTATCTCATTAATCACAGCAAGAAGCAATCTGTCCTGAACGGAGGAGGTGGCAGCTAACAAGCCGGGGCCGAAACATTTTAGAGTGAAACATTTTAGAGATAAAGCCGAGGGGACTTGACAGCTTCTGCATGTTTCACCACCCTGAGTGACATCTTCTGATGGTTGGAAGTGGTCACATCGCGAAGAGACTGAACCCAGCTTAAGTTATTTTCTGCCAGCCTGATATGGATAAAAAGAAGATGATGGAATCACTAATGGACAGGGATGTAAATTGTCACAGTGGAAGATTTCACAGGAGGAGCCTGTGAGACAGTGTGGGACCAGATAGCAGATTCCAAGGCCCCAAAGTGATTCTAGGGTGGAACTAGCAAGGAGGTAGACCTGAAATCCAGCATACCAATTCCCTGACAGTTGGCTGTCAGGAGCTTCCCCAAACACTACTCACTCTGAACTCAAGGTTTTGCTATCCAAACCTCAAACTTAAAACTGACCCCCTCCCAACCCCACGGTGTAGTCTCTGATGTCTTATGGACTAATTGGACAAAGTCAAGCATGTACTGTTTGGTGGCTAATTGTTCAGAGGGGGATCAAACTCTGTGGAGTCTCCTGACCTGGATTCAGCAGTCCCAAGGTGGCTCACACACTGCTGTTCCTGGGAGCGTGCCTGAACCGAGAGACTGCCCAGCATCAGTCACAAGCAGACCTTGCTGCCCCATATGGTGAGCGGCAGATGTTTTCCTCCTTAATTGTTGAATATTTGCAAAGCAGAATGTAAAAGCACTTCCCCCACACAATTACAGCCAATCAAACCACGGGCCTTGGGAAGAAAGAGGATAGTTGCCACATTCAGTTTCTTTGTTGTGAATGTATTGCCTTTGCCTGAGTTTATTTGGTCACACATTTATTTGAGTCACCTTCTCAGGCCATTTTTCTCTCTTGAGACACTTCTTTCCTAAGGATAGCTGGATAGCCATGTACCCATTACTAAGAACTCTCTCCCTTCCTTTCTTCCTTCCTTCCTTCTTCCTTCCTTTCTTCCTTCCTTTCTTCCTTCCTTCCTTCCTCCCTTCCTTCCTTCCTTCTTTTCTTCCTTTCCTTCTACTATCTAACCTATTTATCTATCTATCTATCTATCTATCTATCTATCTATCTATCATCTGTGTCTATTTATCCTCAGTATATTTAGTTTCAATGCCCTAATGCAAAACAACAGCAATGAAAGACAAAAGCAGAAACTGGTGTTTTTAAACTATTATACCTAAATAAGAGAGCACAGAAGTAACCATTGAGCTGTACTTGAAGAAGATGAGGAAGGATTTTGACATGCAAACTTGAAAGAGGAGAAAAATAGTATAAGAAAGCAATTGTCAAGAAATTAAAAGTCCTATTTAAAATCCAGCCTAGTAAATCAGATTGAAGGCATCAAATGAGTAATTATATGCCATTTATGCCTGAATTATGTGAACAGATAAATAAACGGATCTTGGATTATTTGCATGACTGATAAAACAGCAATAACCCTATTTATATTTTATGGGGAATTTGCACCATCTAAAAGGGCTTCAAAGAATTAACTTGCTTGCAGAACAATGTGCAAAATCAAATTAGAATTTAAAACACACCCACATACAGAATCTCTAATTGTCCTATGAAAGGGAAAAATTGATGCTTCAGTGATTGTTCCTCATTAGACAAGTCCACTCTGTTGTCTGGCTACCCAGCTGGCAGACACAGAGTAATCTTTACACATCCAGACTTGGCAAAAATGAACTCTGGCTCATTCTAAATCTCTAAGTTTGTTTTGGAAGCATAGACACACACCCATTTGGATGTAATGAGATACGTTCTGAATTATAAATATCAGTTGATTAATATATGCAGAGCTTCCATTTAATAACTGTTTAACAAAAAATTATTTGGCTATTGTTAAAGCTTAATAAATGTTTTAAATAATATATCGTCCGTATTTGTGGCTAGTTATTAGCTGTCTTACATGTTGTTATCTGCTGACATAACTCTTTAGATTTAATACGGAATTTATCATTGTTGATTTCCACAGTTGTTGCTTAGGCATAGCTCTGTGTTTTATTCCTTTAGAGTCTCAAAGTTCATTGCTAATATTAACAATAACTTGTCTTTTTCAGAAGTGCATATGACCTCTACCGAAACACAACTGTACCACTGGGCTTCTTCAAGGCATACATAAGCACGTGGAGACTCTGCTTCCTGGAGTCTGCCCTGGTGTCCCTGTCCCACATACCTCCCAAACCTAAACCCCCACCCCTATCAAAGCTTAACTTATTTCCATTTAAACAATGCTCCAGGCAGTATTGAAGCCAGTGAATCCTGGAGAATAGGGGCATCTGTTGAGGAGACTTCCTGCATGGCACTCATCCCAAGTGTGAGCCTGTCTCCAGTCCTCCCATAAGCATGAGGAGATTGTTCATTTCATAAAGGAAGAATCTGAGGAAGAGCAGCACAGCATGGACTCATAGTACTTTTGTCCTTTGGTGCTAGCTCCCACCCGCTTATTGGAGCATCCCCCCAACACTTGAGCCCTCAGAACAGATCTTGGCTCCTTTAAGAACCTCCAGTGAAAATTCAATAATTGTCTCTGTGGAAAGTACGAGTTCCCCCTAGTGCAGCGTGATAAATCATGGATAATAATAGCTCTTTCCAAAATAATCTTTAGGCAGAAGTGAAATCCAACTGAGAAGGTTGTTCTGAGTCAAAACAAGGACCTGGATCTGTCTCTTATCCTGCACTGGAAATGCAAGCACTGAACTCTTCCTTTGTCATTACTGTTGACATAATGCATTCTTATTACTACTCAGCTATTATTCCCTGAATGTCTATATTCCTATTGCTTTATTTCTTGCCATGCTTTCAGTCAACAGACCACCTCTCCACTGTCCACATTTCACTCTTAGTCTGCTGCCCAGATTACAGTTCCAAGCATCGTCACTGTCACTACCAAAAGTCAGAACCATGCTTGAGAGAGATGCCTCGAAACATTATCTTAGCATGAGTGGAGCAGATGCAAGTTTCTAAATCACCCTCATTTTCTCTCCATGGCTGCTGGAATTACTAGAGATGAGACTTTTTTCCCCCAGACATAATCCTCATAATATTTGTTTTGTCATTTTCACAGTATAAAAACAAATTGAACTTTTTATGTCTAGACACAAGGACCCTCAAAACAACCACTGTTCTAACCACAGCTCATCATCTTGTACTGTCTGGGCCTATGATTTAATTGCCAGAGATGTGGAAATCTTTCCAGGAAAGTGTATCAATGGCATAACATATTATCCCTAGTAATATTTCGGATTCTTGGTAAAGGCCATAGAACTCTCTGGAGGACCTGTTCCCCACCCTTGAGTTACTTGGCTCTTGTACATTTCTGTCTACAAAATTCTGCCTGTTCTCCTGGGAACAGCTTCCTGTAATGGAACAAGTCATGCCCCAGCATGAAGCATTTGAATCATTAAACTAAGTTTCTCAGACCCCAAGTCATCGTCTTACCCACAAGTCTGTGCTTTGCTTCCTTTTGATTTATGGTGCAAACCAAAATCATAATTCTATTTTAAAAGATCATAAGGCAGATTGTTTCATTTCCTCCTTTAGAGTATAATTATTCCTAATTCCACAATTATTTTGCAAAGTGACAGCACAGTGATTAAGATCTCTCGCTTTTAGCGAATTTTCTTATCACCAAACCCTATAAAAAATTTAACTTCTTCCCAAAATTATGACGTTGTTGGGTAGTTTCTATTGGACAATCTGGGGGACTTGAAAATTCTTTGTGACTAGTTCTCTCATACTCTAGCATGTATATAATTATAATTAATTGCTTCTCTGCATATTTCCCTTTTCTGTGGAAGAAAAGACATAGTTTGGGGAAAAATAAGAACAGCAAGAAAAGCAGGGAAGGGTCCTTTTCTTTGTTAATTACACAGAACTCGTGCCTGTCTAGTGCACAGTCAGCATTTAAATCAGTCATCTTTTCAAAGCCTGCCTCTGAACAGCTGGAATGTGCTATGAGATGTAGCCAAGGTACAAAGCCATGGCATGGCATGGTTTCAAAACCAGCAATCTAATACACACACACACACACACACACACACACACACACACACACTATGCATTGAATTATCCTAGGAGCTATTATTACAATCTATGCTTTCCAAGCAAGAGTTGGTAAACCAATATTCTTAACCTTCTCTAAGCCTCACGTCATGTCTGAAACCTCCCAATGAGAAAAACAAGTAGTCCAACCAGTAAGTCAATGTATCTGCCAGGGACTGCATCATTCTGTGCACATACTTAGCAATTGGAAAATCAAGCTGCCAGGCTCAGGAGCCTCACTTTGCTCTAAGTCCATGATTGAAGATGAGAGACAAAGTTCAGAGAACAAGGCTGTGTCCAGTGAACACATGGCTATCAGGAGAACAGATCATTATATCATTAGGCTTCTTCTAAGCACCACAACCAAATGAGCTCCTGTTATGAGACAATTGTTTCAGGTTAAAACGAGAACCGTACTTGCCTGGCCAATCACAAAGGAAGGCTTACAGAAAAATAAGCACCCTGCAATTGATGGAGATGAGCAAAATGAGTAATTCCTCATACTTGGGTCTCTTAATTATCAGAGATTCAACACACTCTGCTTGACCTTTCCATCATTATTTCTGACCCTTGCTTCCTAACTTTGGACAATGGAATTTCAAGCTAAAAGCAAAGAACACAGGTACAAACTGTTTCTGAGAGGAAGTGCCAGTGATTTCCCAAAACTCCAGCAAGTCATCGATTTGGAAATCACTGTCTATTTCTCAAAGTGGGAGAGAGGGACTTCAAACTATCTCATGGGCATTGAACATCAACAATCAAAGTGTGTCCAAGTAAAACTTAAGTGAGTCCAGGGACAACGTGCTCAAAAGAATCGTTGGTAAGCAACCATTTCACTGGTGAGTATGGACAAAATCCCTACTAAGTGCCTCAAATTATTCTCCATGAAATACCAGAGGGAGTGAAGGATATGGCCATTTTGCTTCAGTATTAAAGACTTTTGGCCAAGATATAAAGCACTATGCAAACATATACAAAGGAGTAGGGGAGGAAAATAGGGCCGTATACAACTATGCTCATCACATTTGGGAGCTGGACGATCATTGCTATTGAGCCCTTTGTGCTCCTGGCCCCAAACCAGCCCTGGTAGGAAACAATTGTGGTCCTCTTTTCAATGTCACAAATAAACCGCTGGAAGTGTGCGGCCACTCTCTAGGACTCTGCTGTGACTTCTATTTGAGCACGAAGACTTTCCGAACGCTTTTTTTCTAAAATTTGTTCTTAAGATTTGATCTCACTTAGAGTCCGCAAGCCCAAACTTTACAAGGACAAACATAAGTCCTGGGAATGGCTGGTGACCCATCAGAGAGGCAGGTTGCACCCATGATGTTCTGGAGTGGGCAGACAGTGGCCTGTGGTAGGGAGGGCACCCATCTTCTCCAGAAATTGATTGCCACGGTTCTTCCATTAATGAGCCCCAGGATCAAACCGAGCCGCAAAGGTGGAGCACGCGCCTCCCCGTTGCCCTAGGCCTCTCACCTCAAGGTTTCGGAGAGGAGCCCCAATGGCCCAGCTGGGCGGGGAGAGGCGTTCCCCCCTGTCTCTCTGTCAAAAAATAAAATAATAATAATAATGATGGTGAGAGAAAGCCCATTATGGCCGAAGGGTGAAAATAACATTTCCATTCTAAAGCCCATACGAGGCATCAAGACATCTTCCCATCGAAAATGATGAACCTGAACATTGGAAAGTGCAAAGACTATTTAATCAAAGGCTTTAAGAAGATCAAACCTAATCATAAGATGTTTTAAAAAAAAATACACATAAAAGCAGATAAGAAGAGCTTTTGGCTGCATGACCAGAATCTAAAACTCAGGAAAGTGCCTTTTAGATTCTTCCACAGCAAAAGAAATGTGTCATTTTTTTTCTTCCTCAGCAATTCAATTTATTCACTACAGTGGGTTCGAGATAGAATTTAAACAGCATGGCCAGTCAAACAGCCTGGAGGACCAGGGTGTCCCGGCCAGTCCTATAGTCTTCAGATAGTTTGTTATTGACCGTCCCTGCTTTCTTATTTTGATTCATGTTCTATGGAATGTTTAAAAGAGAGGATATAGAGAGATTCCATGGTATGTGAGCAGATGTCATTGGAAAAAAGAAAAGTCTGAGGAAGATTTTGGTCCCTCCACCAACTATAGGTTTGGAACTTTATTGTGTCCTCTTCTCTCTCTCTCTCTCTCTCTCTCTCTCTCTCTCTCTCTCTCTCTCTCTCTCTCTCGTACTTATTTATTTATTTATCTGTGTGTGTTTGTACACATGTGTACATGCACACACGTGCAGGCGTGCCAGGGCACAGATGAAGGAGCAGAGGCCAGCCTTTCAGGAGTCTACTCTCTCCTTCCACTTAGTGGATCTTGTAACAGAACTCAGATCACCAGCCTTGGTGACAAGCTCTTCTGCTCTGTGAGCCATCCTACCTGTCCGTTTCTTTGTTGTTTTGACCAAGCAAAAATAAGCCTCCTGGGATCACTCCGTAGACAGTGGGACACAGAGGAAGGCCGCAGACAGGACAGGGTGGGAACAGCAAAAGAAGCGAAGACCAAGGACCTAGTGGACCGAGGGTTCCCTGCCAGGAGTCTGGGCGTTGTTTTGCTAGCATTAATGTGTCAGACTCATCAAATCCTCTGTACAATTTGTATGCACTGTAGGAAATGCACAATTGGGAAATACTAACACCATTAGCCATAACCAAACACTTCTGTACACCACATCTGAGCAAGGTGTTTTGATAACATATCTAGTTCTTTCAACCCCTTATGGAAGACATTAATTACTTCAACTCACTTTGCCTCATTTGTTTAAGTTCAACTAATTCAGTCTGTGCCGTGGAGTTAAGAAAAACAAGAATCCAATGGTGTCAAGAAAACAAAAATTCTATTCTTTCCATTTCTGAGGACCTCTTTCTGCATTAAAAAGAAATTTTCCAAAATTTTACAGAAAAAAAAAAAACTAGTTGTGTTTTCATGTACCTGCTTGTACTTCATGCGGACATTTGGCAGGTGCTTACACTCAGAGGCCGTTATCGATCTTTCCACTGTGACTCTTGGTGTCTGCCACCCCTCATAAAAGAGCAATAATTTAAGAAAAAAAACAAACCTGCCATCCACAAACATCAGTGACGGTCAAGTGTTCACACATTCTTACTCCCAAGACACTTCTACAGAAAGGGCCAGGGACCAAGAAAGCAGCCCCGGGGGCTCTTCAGTTTTCTCTTGGCATCCTCCACACCTCAGTGCCCGTTTGTAATGTCTTCCTCCTCCAATGTGTGGCCAGAAGACTGCTTCTCGGGCTTCTTTGATAAAGGCAACTGCTGTTGTTACTAAGAAATCCATGAGGTAATTTTCTGGGCCTCTTAATGCCCGACTAGGAACAGCTCTGTGTACAGTGGGACAAATGGACAAATGCATAAAACAATATAGATTAAGAACCTATACTACCCACAGACATAGGATCTGTGTTAACAGAGCTAATAAGCACATCCTAAAATGTAAAGCCGTGGTAAGGAAAAGAGCAAAGCAAACAAACAACACTCCTATGAAGTTATTTAAAGAAATTTTCCTATCGAGAGACAAAAAGGAGAGAAGCCAGAATAAACACTTACACAATGGGAAATATTCATCAAGGTGTAGTGAAGCAGGCTGTATATAGAACATAGATTTTGATGTGTTTACAATTTAACTGAGGAAAAATCAATAAGCCATTGTTAAACAAAAAGAAAACTATTAACACAAACAACAGAAAACCTCTTATAAAATATATCACCAAATTTCAAACGTCAGGTAACTTTTCCACCTCTCCATGGAAGAGACTGCTCTGCAGTGTGAGGCCAAGAACCTAGAACAAAGCCTGGCAGACACACCAGGCAGCAGACACACTGGGCATTGCTCAGGAAGGCGGAAGTGTACCAGCTCCTCTGCTTATGTTTCTGCCGGCCGCTTGCCTGCTCAAGCCTGCCACCTCCAAAGAAGGCAGGGCAAACAGGAAATGAGGAGCCTTTGGAGGGGAGTATGGGTGCTGATGTGTTCCTGCATTCTGTGAGTAGCAGTGTTTGTCCTGATGCCTGAGGGCCTGGGAGGATGTGGATCTGAGTAACATTGGGATAGCTATCCTCATTCTTTGAGAAACACTCATTTTTGTGATAAGAGAGTACATCTGGGAACTCATGCATTAAAACTTTCAAGAACTCTGGCTATTTTAGGGAAGTCAGAAGTCACCTTTAATCTTCCCTTATCATATATACATAACCAAAAGTACCTGAGAGACTACAGATCCAAATCACACAGGAAGCAATCTGCACACTGGAGACCAAGATAGAGGCAGAGAGGTCTGGATTCCAACATATTCAGATACAGTGGTCATCTTAGTGCCTCTTGCTACTGTCTTACCTCGGCCATGAGGTCTGGTTTGGGGAGAGAAGGCTATCCAGGTTTGGTGGGTAGCCTTTATGCTTTAAACCTGTTCCACACATGTGGCTCAATTTAATCCCATAGCAAGGCTTCAGTGTTGACAACATTACTACTGTTACTTTGTCAAATCAAGATGTCCAACAGGGGATTTGATTTAAGGGCAGATGGGTCTAATCTAAGTGCCAGTCTCTTCCCATGAGATCGCGCTCTGAAACATGTTCTAGAACACAGGTCTTCAAACAGATTGACCTCAGGAAAGTATGCAAGATGCCTGGCAGAAAACAGAGAATGCAAACACCTGAAAAGGATAGATTTGATGTTGAGCACTCAACACAGACATTTAGCAATCTCCTGATGGCCTATTGGGTCACACCAGCACCTACTTGGCTAAGGACCCATTTGTCATGGTTGTTTTGGTTGTTTTTCCTTCAGGAAAAAAAAAAAAAAACACAGCGAAGTGGGATAGTTTGGTGTGGGCTTGCAGCCTCCTCATTACCACTCTTTTTTTTTTTTTTTTTTTTTTAAATTACCATTGTTTTAGAGATTCGGTCCCAGAAGGTCTGCAGCTGTGATATTTGCTGCTACCTGCTGGTACTTCATTTGGTTGGATACTTGCTCTTTGGTTTTGCTCACCTCTGACTTGGGATCTTATGTTCATCACCTTCATCATTACCTCCTTTGCTCTCTTCAGTAGCGTCCCCTTCTTGCTCTGGTTTTCTATCCACTTTCCTTTCCTGAGATAGGATGAGAACAAAAGACTGAAATGAGAGCAGTCCTTTGCATCTCCCTGGATGATTCACTATCTGATTTTTTTTTTTCATTACACTCTTCCAATGAGCTTCACAAGACCTATAGTAACTCAGCACCCCATTTGTGTCAAATGTTCTTTTGATACATTGGCACCGCCTAAATAAACATTTCAGAGCCCCTTCACTCTCTTCTGCAGTTCACAAATCTAGTGGTTGGGTTTGTAGATGAAGAAAAGGAGAAGAAATAGAGAACAGGTCTGCAGTAAGGGAAGACACACAGAGAGCAAGCCTTCAATCATTCCCTACTTTTTTCAGACCTTTGTATTCTTAGGGAAGAAGTAGATAGCAATTTGGTATTCTGCACACACACACACACACACACACACACACACACACATACACACACACACACAAAGAGTGAGAGAGAAAGAGACAGAGAAACAAAGACAGAGATAGAGACAGAGACAAAGAGAGAGACAGAGACACACAGGAGAGAGCTGTGTAGATGAAAAACCACATTTATCAGAA
Organism: Peromyscus leucopus; assembly: GCF_004664715.2. Lineage (NCBI taxonomy): Eukaryota > Metazoa > Chordata > Mammalia > Rodentia > Cricetidae > Peromyscus > Peromyscus leucopus. The sequence goes on along the minus strand of NC_051069.1, from coordinate 38,302,095 downwards.
CTTTAGTGACCAGAAGCCAAGACCCAGAAATGCAAAGTAATGTGTGAAGATCATAAAAGCAACCCATGGTTAACCCATGCCTGGAGTCCGAGCATCCTGATACCGTTCTGCTGTATTCTTTCAACGGACCCATCGAAAGATGGAGCTGTGAATCTTCCTAACTTGCTCTTCTGTAGCCATTTTTCAGTCTATTGTCTGTGAACTTGTCTGAAGTCTTCTGGAAGCTATTTCTGTCTTCGGTGTCATGCTCCTAAGCAGAGTCTGAAGCCACTGGGATAGAGGGAAATGGGAATGAGGTGGGTTTATTTTTGTGCTCTCTCAGATCTTTGACCTCTTTCCTGCAGAGGGAGTCAGAGACCTTAGGGCTTAGGAGAAAGATCTTGAGGTGAAGTGGTCTCTGGGCAAGGTGTTTGAATTTCCCAAGAAATGAATTATCATTCCTTCCAGAGGAGGAGATTGGCAGCAGATACCAATATCAAAGCTACTCCAGGCCCACTCTGGCCAGGGACACCCCTCCAGCTCTCACATCAGAGTGTGACAACCCACTGGGTTGTTTCAGCCAAGAGTTCCCCCTGCTTCAGGCTTCTGATTCCACCCTGGCAGACCTGGGGACAAAATGCCCAAGGAGAACTGAAATGCTGTGCAAACAGTCAGAGGAAACTAGCCAACTCCTTGTATATGTCCAGATCCTGAGATTCAAGACACAACCCCAAGGGTCCTGAATCAGGCAATCAGGGCAAGTTCTGGCATTGTTCTGGGAGCAATTTTCTCTGCCTGGGCCAGCTGTTCAGAGTAGAGAGATTTTCAAATTTCTCTTGAAAATCAAAAGTTGGGAAAGGTCTTCCTTTTAACGATCTTGGCCCCCTCCTGTTAATTTCTCAGCAACAGTGGTTTTTCATCTCACCTCGGGCTTAGTATAAAAGAGCCTGGCTCTGGTGAGGAAATAGACAGGAGGAAGCAGATACAATCACAGGCCCTCATGTAGGATTCTTCCTACTTAAACTACAAGATACTAGCTGCTGGAGGGATTTGCATAATTAAAGGAGCCTACCAATGCAAAAACCGGGGTGATTGTAGATCAGAAAGGCCCTCTAAGGGGTGGAGTGGGGGAATCGGAGAAGGTGAGGAGTGCTGCCATAAAGAGAGAGTGACAGTTGATGCCATGGGGAAATGAACTGAACTGTTCCCTTTCTTCTTAAGGAAATTATCATTTCAACTTTGCTCTGTCTTCTGTGTGACCACTTAGAGGAAGGAAGGCTCCCAATCTGCATTTAAATGGAATGATTTCAGGAAGCATAGAATAGGGCAAGGGCTTTTCAACACCCCACCCTCAGCCCCTTTAGGAGAAGGCCTTAGATGCATTAAAATTGACAGCTGCTCTCTCTGAACGCAAAGGGCTACACTCCACCCCCCACCCACCCAATTCCCTTGGCCCTGGTAGGCCAAGGGCTTCTGTGATTTGGCTTTGGGGATGGAGAACATCCCCTACTGGAAGGAAAGGACTGCTTGCTACCATCTGGGTTTCTACTATTCAATTTAATAAAACTCTTTTCTATGTCATTTTGACTTCTTTTTTTAATACAGACGTCCCAGGAAAGGGGGCAAAGCTATAAACTGCTGTTTTTCATTTATATCCAGATGTGACAGGATAGAGGCTTCAGGAAGAGAGTCTCATCCCTTGACTAATATTTCAAACACAGCAGCTGCCAAGCATGAACTAGTTTCAGGGACTGCCCCATTGAGCAAGCGAGTTAGGAACTTTCCTGGCTTAAAGATGCTCACAGGCGAGTAGCCATTAAGGGTACTAGCCACTCATCCAGATGACCTGAGTTCCATTCCTACCACTCACTGCAGGTGACTCTTGACTGCTTGAAACTTAAGTCCCAGGGTATCTGACACCCTTTTCTGGACCCCATTGAGGGCCCCATTCATGTGAACATACCCACACAAAGACAAACATATACACATAAGTAATGGAATAAATCATTTTTATTTTTAAATGTTCACCAAACATTTCTTCACTAAGGAGAAGGAAAGAAGACTTGAAGTGTGTGTGTGGTGGGGGAGAGATTTTTACATGTCCACAACTGGTCATTTCTTCACTAAGGAAAAGAGAAGAAGACTCAAAGTATGTGGTGGGGGATGGCGGAGCGGGGAGAGGGAGCCAGCAGGTCAGAAGAGTGATGGCATCCATGGAGGAGTAGGAGGAGCTTGAAAAAGAAGCCCAGCAGCTCTGAAAATATGCTTTCATGGCAGTTTTATGATTTTCCATTTTTGTCGCAGGCAGGTCCTGTCTCTGATGGATGGCTCCCACTTGACTTCTGGGGATAGAAAGTACCTCCACGCTTATCCTTGCTGTCATCGAAAAGAGCAAGAGAGAGGGAAGGAAACACTAACCTGCAGGAAGATGCTTTTCCTTCCAAGCAGCTGCTCTGCTGCTACGGGCAGAATTGAGTCAAGTGGGCTTCTCTTATAAAGATCTTCACTGCATGTTGCTTAGTCAGCACGAAAAGGACCAAGGAATGCGCCTTCTCATTAACTCTATTTCTGTTTCTGGCAGGTCCCTTGGGTGGGTCAAGGGGCAGATGTCTCTGCCCAAGGCCTACTGATGGACCACCAGCTTGGTTTGTCCTGGTAATTACTTTAGGATCTGGTATGCAGCTACCTGCATTACCTGGGGCAGGGGCAGCCCTGCAAATGCCTCTGAAGGTCTGATGGTCGGCTGGATGCAGTAAAGGTGAAGGGTGAGTGAAGGGCATATGAAAGAGCTGACTGTGAGAAGAGTGAGGCTGTGAGAAAGGATCCTGACTAGCACCCACAATGGCTTCCAGAGAGATGAAAGGCTCACCAGGAGGGTTGGGTGGTTGTTTCCTACTGTGGACCATTCATCAGAGTTAATGGTGGCCTTCAACAAGACAAGTTCATTGCATTTGTCCCATAGGGAAGCTCTTTATTCAGATCTTTGAAAACTCTAATGCTAGACCCTGGCTTTGCTGTACAGGTCTTAGGAACTTTTATTGGTGTCACAGTCTTCTACCTGGGAAATTCTGTCTGTCAGGTGACTGTTGATGATGAGTCCATTTGGGATAGCTGCAAAAGGTGGCCATCCTTGCCCTGACCTCCTGGTGAGGCCTTCTAAGAACTGACCACTTTCCAGTGGAATTAAAGAGAAAGGTGCTGATGTCCAGTAACAAGGAGGTACAGCTGTCTGTGAGACAAGATAGGAAGATGGGAAATTATAGGCACAGGGGAAGGAAAGGGGGAAGGAAAGGGGCTCCTCATTACCAAGTCTGGTTGAAGCCCATTGGTTGAAACCAACTGAGAAGTAGGAATTCTGCCCAATTAACATTTGCTGTGAAGGTTCTCAGCAAATATATTCCTTTCTTCTATGGACATTTAGTGTTCACATAGCAATAAAGCAAGCCTAAGGCCTGGATGTATACGATCTTGGTTAGAGCCCTATTCCTTCGCCCAGACATTTTGTGGCTCACAAACAAGACTGATACAGTCTAGGGGTCTTGATTAGGTTCATTTTCTCTGCCAGTTAAAGAGTTGAAAGGCAGGCAAATTTTGAGCATGAAAGGTAGTCTGGAGAAATCCCAAACACCACAAACAGAAGCACACAGAATCAGCAGTTGAGGAAAGGTGTTTACTGGGGGAGAGGAAACACACACATGCAGCAGCCACACAGAGGAAAAGATCCTCTGCAAAGCACAGGGGGAACTCAGAATCCAAAATATCCAGTCATTTCAGAAGGGCTAAGATTTAAGCCTCTAAAGAGTTTTCTTCTCCTAATTTAGGATTAGTCAGTTTGAAGAAAGATAGAATGGTTGATTACCTACAATTGTTATGCAACCTGTCCTGATCAGACCTTGCTGAGTAGGTCCATCAGCAAGGGGGGCTGCTGGCCTTTGCCTTAAGAGGCCAACCTTTCATCTCAGTTCAAGAGGGTGAGGAAGAAGCAGGTCATCTTGAAAGTTTACCACCTTTGTTACCTAGTCATACTCACTCTCCCTATCTGTCTGCCTACCAGGGAAGCTTCCAAAGGTCTCTCAAAGACTATTAACTTTGTCTACAGGGAAGATATCCTGTCTCCCTTCATCCCCTGGACCCAGAGTTTTACATTCTCAACTGGGATCCTATCAGGTGCCTCTCAGGACCCTGATCTCATTTAGGCTCCTTGGCAACCCTTTGAAGATAACAACTTCAAACCCCACCAAAAGCCTATACATGGCTGCTCTAAGGACGAGTGTGAGCTCACACCCATGCTCCTGGTATGTCTTACAGTTTCCTAAGCGGCTTTCTTCTTGAAAGTCTTGTGCTTAGAAATCTAAGATATCCTTAACAAACCCCAACTCCTCTTCATACTGGCCTTCCCTAAAAGCCATTCTCCATCAAAGCCCAGGATCTGATTTTACCTGTGATTAGGTACCTAAAAGAGTAAAGGTACTCCTCAGCTGGCAGTGACAATGTGGAGCTATGTCTTCGTCTCTGTCACCACTGGCACCTGGAATAGACCTGCAGGCAGGTGAGGAAGAACCATGAGATCATCATTTTGTATTTTGTGGATTCTTTTTAGTTTTATCATTGGGACAAGTCAGAAGAGCCTCCAGGAACAGAAGGGAGCAGAGCCTTGGTCTCCATGCCCCACCTGCAGATATCTTTGGAAGCTTTGTCACTCAGGATTTGATGGTCTGTGCAGAAGCCAGCCTCCATGTCTAGGAAGCTGGAAGCAGATGAGGTCCCCTTAAAGTGTCTACAGTGGCTGAGTGTCTTTCTTGTTCTCAGAGGACCAAGGCAAGTTCAGGTTCTGTGCCACCCACAGTTCTGGGTGGGGAAGGGGAGATACAGGGAGCAAGCCCTAGTAGGGTAAATGGAACTTCTGAGATCAATTTTCGCAGAGAACTGGATGTTTCCAAGGGTGCTTTTCACATGCATCATCTATACCTTGAGACAAATGTCAGAAGCCCTTCCCTTGGGTCAGTGCACCAACCCACTGAGTTGACTCATTTAGTTAGTCAGGCATTTGTGCTGGGCTGACCCCATGGATAGATCAATGCAGACTTGCCTTCTGGAAGCTTCTTGCCTCACAAGGGCATGACATTGCCCTGCTGAAACTAAAGTTAATATTTACAAAGCAGACTCCTGGAGTTCCTGTTTCCTGTCATCCTAACACAGAGCAAACCCACTAGGTGGGGACTGAGTGGCCCAAGGTCACAAGGCTTGCCAAAGCTAAGGTTGGAAGCTGGCTCTCTGCCTGCAGAGAGAGAGTTCCCAGGCACCTTCTGAATGCAGGCAGATAAGCAGACGTGGGTGGAAGGTAGAATCCAGGTGTCAGAAATCTCAGGAGATAAAAAAAAAAAAAAAGCTACCCCTCCTGCTGCCACAGTCATTTCCAGGTGACACTTGAGAGCTGCTTCCCCACATTCTATGAAAAGTCCTGGCAGCTTTGCTGATCCGGCTTATAGACAGGGACAAAAGACCTTCTGCTGGATCGGCCCTAGAACCAACACAAAGACACATCTTCCATCCCTGGCTTCTCAGATACAATGTTTGGCATCTCTGCCTCCTAGAGGTCTGATAAAAGTTTAAACTGGGAAGGACTGTAAGGAAAATCTAGTCAAGGTGTCCAGCCCCAAACCCAGATCCCCACTATAAAGGAATGGAAACTGAGACTCAGAAACCAGAGGTAAAGTGGAGACTCCGACCCTAGTCCCTAACTTCCCAACATCACACTGTTCAGCACCTGGGAATCCCTGGATAAATGTGAAGCTTTTTTTTTTTTTCAGAGAGGAAAGTGATTGGCTTTAGGATGTAGCATCTATTAGATCAAACTGAGCCTAAAAAGCTACATATTGATTGTAAGTCTGGAGGGTTCTTCACAATTGTCAATCTTACCTTTCCTACGCCTGACATTCGCTAAATACTAGATTCTGACGATCCCACTGATTGGCTCTCTGTGTTATGCTACCCAGCAGCCTTTATTGAACACACCCTTTGAAGCTAGAGGTCTCGAAAGAATGGGTTGTGCTGTCCTCACGCTTGGCTCTTGGGGCTGTCTCATCTCAGAGAACAATTAGACAGAATCCCTCCCCATGTCCTGGTTTTCACCTTGACTCTGCTCAGCCCTAGCCAGAAGATGCAGCCAGGAGCAATCTGTGTTGAGAGTAGTGGATCTGCCTATGTGGGCTGTACGCAGCCCGTAGACCCAGATTTAATGTGGACTCCCTGCAGCCCATAGATGTTTTGACTGGGGACCCAGAGCCAGCTGGATTTGGAGTCTGGAGGAGAATGCATAACTAGGGTCACCTCCTTAGTAGACAGGGTTCTGTAAACAGTAGTAGAGGCATGAGAGAGAAGGCTGTGGGGCTGATAACATCTCCAACTGAGGAGCCAGGGTGATGATTTACAGGCCGGGCGTCTAGGACCTGACTCAGCACTCAGCTTTGTTTTATTGTACCCAGTGAAACTTGATCATCCCTAGTGGGGCTTTGCCAGGGAATGGGGAGCCTGCAGGCCCTGGTTAGGTTAGGATTAAATTGCTAACTCCAGCAAATGAGAAGTAATGAGCCCGGCTGGTCTCCCATTTACAGAAGGTAAAAGGTCTCACCAGTGAGGGGGGAGATTGAGTGAGAGGAGGATTTAGATAAGGTTCTTGGCTACCAATGCTTGTTGGACACTTAAGGGCGAGTCCCCTTACCTCTAGGGCTGTGACATTCAAAGGACAGAGCCTTGTGTCTTGCTGGGGCTCATTTTCTTCCTGTATCATCACAGTGGGAGGACAGGGGTGAAGAGGAGAGCTGGGGTTTTCGGGAATCTTACCCTGGCATCTTGTGGGCTCTTTTTCAGGTGGCAAATCACTCAGTGCTGGCTCCATGCAGTGTCACATTCCTTAGGAACATCTCTACCTCCCTTCAGGTAACCCTTGGCAAGAGATTATCCAATCTTTGTTCTCACTTAGGGCTGGGAAGAAGACGGCTGTTCTCCTCAGGGCACATAAATTCTCTTCTTCAATATCTCCATCTGAAATGCAAATACAACTAAGGGCAATGCCTCATCAAGCAACACATTAGCCTGGCTTAATAACAATCAACTGAGAGAGAAAAAATGAGGCTTAGCATCCACAATAATGATATTATCTATCATTTATTGAATAATTATTATGAACTAGGCACTATGCTAAGCTCTCTCTCTCTCTCTCTCTCTCTCTCTCTCTCTCTCAAAGAAAATCCTTTGTTTCTTTTTGAATCATTATAGAATCAAGAGACTGGTATTTGATATGTCATTCAATGAGGTGGGGCCCAGCTGTGCCTAGGGTCACACCACAGGTTAAAGAAGTACCAAGAGTCCAGCCCAGGTGCCCAGGCCACCTTCCCCTTTGGTACAGGTGTTCAGGGATTCATCAGGTGCCCCGGCCAGCAGGGTCTTCAATGGGGACCTAAAGGGAGGGCCAGCAAATGAGAGGGACAAGAGACACAAAGAATGAGAGCAAGACAGGACGTCTGATCAAGCTCCAAAATTTTATTTTTCTCTCAAGGCATATATAGGTAGGCAAAGGGGGTTGCGAGCAGGAAGGGACTTAATTATGGGGGTTGCAAGCAGGAAGGGACTTAGTAATGGGGGTTGCCAGTAGGAAGGGACTTAATTATGGGCTGTTCGGCCAGCAGGAAATGTTGCTCTGAAGGTTATCTATCTACCCTTGTCTAACTGCCTAGTTGCTTAGCGGCAGCTCATTCACCTGATATCTGAGTAGAGGTTCTGGTATCTGTGAGAAGAGGTTCTGGTGCTATGGAGACTTAAGCTAGATCTAAGCAAAGAGGAGAGAAACCCAAATATGGCAGCATGTATGTGTGTCAAAGGTCACTTAGGCTTATGGCTCCTGTCAATCAGGAGTCCAGGAAAGGGACACGTGAGTGAGGAGTGTATTTTGTGGGCCAGTTGTCCTTGGAGTCCCATTAGCCTGACTCCAGCCTAGATTCCGACAAACTCTTCTCTGCTTTGTGAGATCTCAAGTGACTCGCTCCTCACTGTCACTCATGTAATGGCCAAAATTCATGAGTCCCTCCTCCCTCTTATCTTCAGGACCCTTTCAGAGTTGCTTCCTCTTGGAAGCCTCCCTGAGCTTTCCCTTCACACCTCTTTAGTCTCTTCTGAAAGGCCAAGGGGCCATTTTCCACCCCATGTCAGGACCCACTCAGCTGTGCTCTTGAAGGCAGGGCATGTGCCCCTCCGCTGTCACACCTTCACAGATTCCAGTGCTCTTAAACATTCAAGGTATAAGTGGAGTCACTGACCTAACAATGAGGCCCCAAGTCCCAGGGAACACTGACCTGACTCAAGAGGAGAGCTACATTCATGTCTCACAGAACTCAGACACAGGATAAAGCCTGGAATCATGGTCAGTGCCTTGTAAGGTAAGAAAGCCACCGGAGACAAAGACACTTTGGAAAGGAAAGTGTTAGTCACTCTGGTTTACATTTAGAATGGCGTTGCCCATTGACAACATGGTGCTCACAAGGTCCAGCCTCCAGAAGGCCTCCCCTTAGCCAGTTGTGCAATGAATGCTGAGAGTCGTGCAACCAGAGTGGGTGGCATTCCTTCTGGAGAGGATGTAGATTCATTCTGAACCAGTTCCAAAGCCATGGGGTATGAGCCAGTCACCATGACTGCCCCAGGACAATGCTCATAGTCCAGGGAGCTAGTCAAGAGCAGATGAGTTTAGGGGAAGAACCTGATCCTTAGAGCCATCCTCTTAGGTCCTGACACTTCTGCAAAGTAAGAGCCTACCAATGGCACCCGAGGAAGAGATGGGGCAGGTGGGTAGAGACAATGATAGAAGAGTCTTATAGTAAGAAGATGCTACTGCCTTAATATAAATATCCCTGTAAACAGAGATAATATTGTGTTGACTGTTTTCTTTTGTCTTGACCAAACAAAGTATTCACCTATTCAGCTTACCCTTTTAAATTCACCCTCATAACCTGCTTTGATGCTGTAAAGCAAATATGATATGTTTCCTTTCCATAGTTTAACATTATGACACCTAATTGGGCCCATTACTAGGGAAGTGGTCACCAGGAAGGGAATGCAAGATGCATACTAATGTGTGAATGAGCTTGGGACAGTGTTCAGCAGTGGGAAGCCTTGTTGCTCCTCCAGGTTCATCCCTGTCTGTCTTTGTGGTATTTCACACCAGCTATATTGAAATACAATAGAAAAGTAAAACTTGTATATATTCAAATCCTGTGGCATGATAAATTTGGTTTACACACATGTCAAGCAAATACATGTTTATATCTACATGTATGGTGTAAAAATGATTCCCACCATCAAGTTTACCAAAACACCAATCTTTACACACAGTTACCTGTAGATGAATTTCTAAATGGTCTTATTAAATAAAAAAACATGGAGCCAAATATAGTAGTGAAAGCCTTAGAGAGATCAGGGAAATAGAGAAAGCCACCAACCAACCTTACCTCACTAACTCTGCAGCTTCTAAATGCGAGCTACTTCCTGTCTACCCATGCCTTTATTGTCTTGCTGTTCTGCCATCTGATTTGCTCTCTGTCTAACTACATCACTTCCTCTTCCTGGCCAACTCTGTCACTTCATGTCTGTACAGGCCTCCAGAACTCTATGGTTGGTACTGGGATTAAAGGCATGTGTCACCATGCTTGGCTCTGTTCCCTAGTGTGACCTCGAACACACAGAGACCCTGCCTACTAAGTAATAGGATGTGTGTGCTACTGCTGCCTGACTTCTTTGTTTACTTAAAGTGGCTTGAAATTTCCTCTGATCTCCAGGCAAACTTTATTTGTTAAGGCACAAATAAAATACCATTACATTTTAGCACAAATAAAATATCACCACAGTTACCTTCTCACCTGTGGTGATATGGGTATGATAAGGCCCTTTAAAATCCAATGTGTGAACAAATATCAAATGAACAGTATAGCATTGGTGTGTGTGTGTGTGTTATTGAAAATAAAGATACGTAGTTAAAAAGATTATTAGTGATGATTACAAATGAAAATGATAGTTGCAGTGGTCTGGGGGGTGTATGATCGCGGTGTTCTGGAGCTCTGCACATCCCCCCCCCAGGCGCCAGGGCGGCCCGAGCGCGCCCTCCAGCTCCGGTCCAGCCTCCCCCCCCCGCCTCGTAGTGTGAGTTGCAGAGTCTAATGGGGTTGGAACTTCAGATCCAAGCTGAATGGTAACTAAGTGTGTGTCTGTGTTGTTTTTTGTTTTTTGTTTGTGTTGTGTCTGTGTCTGTGTCTGTGTCTATGTCTGTGTCTGTGTCTGTGTGTCTGTGTTACAACAGATGCATGTGGAGGCCAGAAGCTGACATTAAACGTCTTGTTTAACCACTACTTTATTTTTTAAGATAAATGTTGTAGAATATTATTTTAAGATATGTTACATTTGTTTATGCTGTGGAACATTTGTTTAATGATGCAAAGATGTGCTGCATTCTTTTACGTTTCATGTGTTTAATTCTGTGAAGCTGTGTAACTTTGCCTGTCTGAAACACCTGATTGGTCTAATAAAAATCTGAAACGGCCATTAGTGAGGCAGGAGAGAGAAATAGGTGGGGCTGGCAGGCAGAGAGGATAAATAGAAGGATAGGAACATTAGAAAGGAGGAGAAGGAGCAAGACAAGAAGGAAAGGAGGACTCCAGGGACCAGCCACCCAGCTATACAGCAAGCCAAGGAGTAAGAAGTAAAAAAAAAGGTATACAGAAATAGAGAAAGATGAAAGAGCCCAGAGGTTAATTTAAGAAAAGCTAGCTAGAAACAAGTCAAGCTAAGGCTGGGCATTTATAAATAAGAATAAGCCTCTTCTGTGTGATTTCTTTGGGAGCTGGGTGGTGGGCCCCCAAAGAGCTAAGAATAAATAAAAAACAACCAACTATAGATAGAGATTTTTCATTGAATGTAGAAATTACTAACTTGGCTTGCTGGCCAAGAATCTTCCTGCCTCTGCCTCCTCAGGGCTGGGATTACAAGTGCACATGTTCATGTCTGGCCCATACATATGTGCTGGTGTTTAAACTCAGGAACTCATGCTTGCATGGCAATTACTTTACCAACTGAGCCATCGTTCTAGTCCCAAATACAGCATTACTGGTTATAGACTCCAGACTCTACCTCAGAGCCACAGAAATTACATTTTTCTCATTTTTTCCAGCCTCAGACCCTGGCATCTACCATTCTATCCTCTGCTTCTGTGAGTTCAATTATTTTAGGTTTTTTTTGTGTGTGTCTATCTGGCCGGTCTACAAGCTGCCCAGAGATCTGGTGACACATTATTTCTATGTGTATGTATGTGAAGGTATCTCCATAAACATTAATATTGGAATCAATCAGTATACCAGAGTTATGGTTTGGATATGACGTATCTCCAAAAGACTTGTGTGTTCAAGATTTGGCCCTCATTTGGTCCTTCTAGCTCCTAGTCCATTCCCATCATCACACCAGTCAAATTCTCTCCACTAAGAAGGCACAGATGATCTTCCCATCCTCCTGATAATGAATATCAGCATATTCCTTCACCTTCCAACACCAGTGGGTAGACACCCATCTGACAACTGTATGTGGATTCTGCAAGACATGTTCACTAAATTTGCCAAGACTCACCTCTCTTCTCTCTGCACACACACACACACACACACACACACACACACACACACACACGCATGCACAGCCAGTAGGCCCTGCCACAATACCAGATGCCACCAGCAAGTGACCTGGGTCCCCCTGGTGCTAATGGAACATCTCTTCTTCCCAAGTGTCTTCCTCACCTGCACGGGCTTTTGACAAGTAGGCAGATATTTTTCAAAGCACTTCTGTTTTCTTCCTGAACAAAGAAAAAAAAAACGTTCCTGTCACTGTTCGCTGTTCTGTTCCTTCTCCCATTAGCTCTGCCGAGATGCACCCAAAGAAAAGAAAATACAATTGCATACAATTAGCAATGGAAATTATTAATAGGAGCAAGAGATTCAATCCATTCTACAAGTAATTCTGCAGTGATTTTAGTAATTGATAGTAATTAAACACTAATTAATTCATTTCCCAAGTAATGTATTTACTTTATTTATGGGTATTCACTTTAATTACACTTGTTTGCATTCCTTGGGTTAAGTAATACAAATTTGCTCTATTTTCTGAAAATGTTTATTTGGGCTCCTTTAAGCCATTCTTTGAGAACCTGTGGGAACAAAGACTAATTGCTTTCCCTTGCGGTTGGGCGCATTGATTTCTCGGTTTGGAATGCAAGGCTAATGGAAGGTGAGGCTCCTCTGCCTTCCCAGTATGGCGCTTGGCTCCCCAGCCCTAGTTTTTGGTTCATGTCTAGCAAATGGTTTTTCTGGGTTCATATTAGAAAACACCCTAACCCTTGGCTTTGGGAATAAGGAATCTCTGGCCTTGTTACAGAATGTGTATGGTGGCCCCAGGGAGACATTTCAGGCTCTTCTGTTCTTGGAATGGAGGGTTTGTGGCTGCTTCATTTAGACTTCCAAATATGGAAAAGAAATGCAAAAGCTACCTACTCCAGCCCTTCCTTGGAAACTCACTTGTCTTTGTCACCACTGGCCATGTAGACACTCTTTACACAAGGCCTGAGGGACATCATCCCTGGGATGCAACCTCTTAGCAACTCATTCTTTTGCCATGCCTAAATCGTTCCCATTGAGAAGATCTTTCTCCTTGACCCCACTTCCCTCAAACTGCTCTGTGAACAGTGCCACAGAGTCTAGGAGTCCTTTCTTGTCCACTGGTCAGCCTGTTTGATCTGTGTTCATCTCCCCTAGAAGATGCGAACGGCCTTGGTCTGACTGTCATAATGATAAGTGGAACTGATGTCTCTCAGTCAAGAGTCTGTACTTCTACTAATAATTGAATTAACATAGATTGTATACATACCAATAGTGACTCATTTTGAACTGGTGGCCACTGCTAGATACAACAGGCAGTGTGCCAGATGTTTCAGAGATCTGTGAAGCATTATAGGTAGATCAAAAGGAGAAAAGAAACTAAAAGTCAAAGAGACTCCAAGGAGGTTTAGAAATCCCAGCCAGACATCAACTGTTTAAGAAACGGGCTTTTTGTGGTCTGGTTTATCTTGCTTCTCTCTATTTCTTGTTTATCTTCTTTTTAAAATTATGTGTATGTATGCTCCTATCTAGGTATGTACATATGAGTTCTCATCCCTAAGGAGGCCAGAAGAGGGCATCCGATCCTTCGGAGCTGGAATTATAGGTGGTTGTTAACCACCCAACATAGGTGCTGGGATTCCAACTCTGGTCCTCTGTCATAGCATCAAGTGTTCTTAACAGCCAAGCCACCTCTCCAGTCCCACTTCTTCCTTTTCCAATCTTAAAATACTTCATTATCAAGTAAATATTGAAAATATTCCAGGTATATGAAATGATGATTTCATATGTGCACATCTCGTGCAATGATTTCAAAAATCAAGCTAATAATTAGCATATTCATTACTTCTCCTCAATCTCTACATCAATCCTCTGGAACCTTCCCATATTATAACCAACTGTGTATATCTTTTGCCCAGCATCTCCATATGTCTACCATGCTTTATCTACTAAAACCATCATTTGTTTTCTACTTCTGTAAGTTTTTTTTAATCACTTATTTTATGTATGTAGATGTTTTGCACATATATACATCTATGACCCACTTGAGTGCCTGAAGAAGGCATCAGATCCTCTGTAACTAGAGCTATAGGTGGTTGTGGTCTAGTATATGCATACTGGGAATTAAACCCATGTCCTTTGGAAGGGCAGCAAGTGCTTGGAACCACTGAGCTATCTCTTAAGGCCCCCAAAGTTTGATTTTTTAAAAAATTAGATTCCATATAAGTGAAGTCCTGTATAACAGTTCTTGTCTTTCTGTGTCTGGTTATTACTTTAACTCAATATTCTCCAGGTTCATCAGTGTCATGATAAATGGAAAGAGTTTCTTCTTTTCAAGATTGGACAACATCCTATTATATAAAGAGACAATTCCTTTATTTATTCATATTTTGACAGACACAGATTTTTCTGTACCTTTGTTATTATGAAAGAAGCTTCAATAAACTCGAGGGTACAGACACTCCTTTCAAGTACTGATTTTGTTTCTTTTGTACATACATATATGTGAGTCTAAATATTAGTTATATTTTTTGAAGAATCTCCTGTTTTCCATGACAGCTGTGGCAATTTATAACCCCACCCACAGTGTATAAGGGTCCCGCACAAGCGTTTCTTACCTCATGTCTTTTTGGTCAATAAATAGGTACAAGACAATATCCCATCAAGATTTGACTTGCATTTCCCTGGTGATAAGCACTATTGAGCACTTTTTCATACAAATTATGTTTTACTCCAGACAACCCAGGAGCGAATTGGTCAGGGGTAAACAACAGACACACACACATGCAAAATCTGGATAAGAATAAGCCTTCAGTCAAAATAAGTTATCTTGACAGCAATGTATTGGCCCTAATGTCTCTGTCTTCCCAGTCTCAGGTGCTCTCTTTGTCCTGAGAAAAGTAGACCATAGTAAGAGAGCAATGATTTGGGGAAGAGACAGAGAAGAGAAGAAGGAACCATCCTTTGAGAAGTCCTCAGATTAAGCTGTGTGAGAACTGGATAATAGCCACACAAGACGGAATCTCATGGAGACTCAGTCCCTGCACCTGAGAAGCTTGCCCATGATACTAAGCCAGATGTGTCACTCTTACACTCTGGAACAGAGGGATGGCCAACCAGCCTAGATGAAAGCTGAACCAGAAGCTGAGGCTCTGCATCAGGCCCCTGGTTCACTTACTGGTCCTTGAAGTCGTGGATACCCCAAGCCCAAGTCTGGAGCCTCCCCAGAGGAAAAGGGAAAACACAGGAAAAGGTAATGTCATGGCACCAGCCCAGAGCTTTCCAGAAGGGCAAGTGCCAATCAGACCTCACCTCTTGGCATCTCTGGGCATAGAAGCTGCAACCAGGCCTGACTTCTGGTACTTCACCTCTCTAAGGAGGGCAGGAAGTAGTGGAGATCACCCCAGTCTAAACATCACAGGATTGAAGTTTGAGATGTCAGATGGGGTGGCTCAAAGTCGTGGAAGGAATCCATGCCAGTCCTAGAGAATCAGATGCTTGTAGGAGACGGCTGAAACACAAAAGAGAAGGATGGCTGGAACGGCTGCCACTCCCTTCCCTGTTGATGGGGCCTAGTGTCTGTCTCCTGGGATGCTAACCCTTGGCTTCCAACTCTCCTGTTGTTGCTGTTTGCTCCCTTAGACACTCCTGTCATTCCATGAACTCACTCCTGCCTGGCTGTCTTTTGAAACTGCAAAATAAAGGATTCCCAACTATGCAGAAGTGAATGTAGCAGTAACAGCAACACGTTTGCATCTTAATGAAAACCGTGTCCACGTGTCTGTGCGCACCCACCATCTAGCGATGACGGGCATGTATGGCTTGCTGTCATCTGCATGCGGTTGCAGCATTTGCATCTGCTCATCAGTTCGGGATCCAGAAAAGGAGCTTTTGATAGAAGAATCCTATTACTAGTCAGTCACCTGTGAAATACTGTACCTGTGCCATACCTTGTAAATAAAAGCCTGTTTTCATTCTCTATATGTACATTCCCCACCCCCTTGCTGGCTGCCATAAGGGAAATCAGCTGAGAATTCCTCAAAAAGCCACTGGGGAGGGGCAAAACCCATGATTCTTTGAATTTAGTTTTTCTATGAACTGGAATAAGAATCGGGAGCAGAAGGTTTAACATGTTCTGTAATTAAGGAAGGAAAAAAGGAGGACAAGGAGGAAGGAAGGAGGAAATGACTGCAGTAGATGTGGAGGAGTGTGAACCCAACAAGTCATGCTAACTGAAAAATAACAACGGTGAATACAAAGTACACATGACCACAGGTCAACCTGATGCTCTTCCTCTCCCCCCACCTCCTGCAGTCTTTGAAGGATTGGCATTTGGGTACTGACTGGAGTTACAGCCTCTTCAGGATTTGGATCTGAGAATGTAATGTTAACTAAACATTAAGAAAACGAGACTCTGAAAGAGAAGTGAATCCTGCTGGCTACCATGGGAGAAGAGTAATGGGCATTATAGAGAATTAAGCCTCTTGATACATTTGTTGCTAATGATGTGCTTCTGCCTGGGTTACAGGTAGATCCTCTCCATATTCAATTCGAGTTAAGTTTAGATAAGGAGAATTCTGACCTAGAAAAAAAAATGGGTGGAGTGAATACCCACTATTGAAAGGGAATAATTCAAATTAGCAACTGAGTGACATTTCCACCATTTAGTCTAGGGAGCAAACTAAAAATCCTGACCAGCTTTCTGACCAAATTAAATTTTGTAAGCAAGACCCTAATTGCTGAAAGGCTCTCATTGCCACAAGAGAGAACTGGAGCAAGTCCAGGACCCACTAATTCCCCCACCCTCTGAAAGACCACAGCCCTGCAGTGAAACAAACAGCTGAGAAGTCCAGGTTCAGATTCCAACTTAAGGGTTCAATAAATCAATGCAAAAACCAAGAAAACATTTAGTTCAATATCCATCTGTTCTGATGCATGATGATTCTGTTCTTACTGTCTCTATATAAATGTCTTTATTGAATTTCTTTCATGTCTTCTGCTTCTATAATTTCTGCTCCTCCAAGCACCTAGATGAGAATCAAGTGCATGTGTGTGTACATGCTCACATGCCTGTGTCCATACGAATGTTCCACTCCCCGACACAAAGCAGCTACCAGCCCTGCTTGTGCCTGGCTGGTCGTTCCGTACTTGATGCTATTGATGTCCCACTTCTTCCCTTGACTACCGAGGCCCACACTCTCTCTTTCCTTTGTTTTCTCCCATCTATGAGGAATTTCGGATACTAGCAGTCTAGGTCTGTGTCATTCCATCTAAATGATAAGTGTGCGCACTGACACCAGCTGCTGACAATATGCAGGTGTCTCTTTGTTCTTCTTCCTTGTTTCTGTCTTACTGAACATAGACAGTTATCATCCCACCAGCTCATTAGCCTTTTCTCTGTATGTTCCCCATAATGCATTCACTTAGAAGACATCAACTACCTCTCTATAAATATGGTCATCAAGTTTAACTTCAGTCATGTGATCATTCCCAAGTACTTCTTACAGATATCCAGTATCTTGCTTGAACTTCTCTATCTATACGTTCACACTGGTATTGTCAACTTGAGATAGCCCATGGTTAGAGGGTGCTCTTCTAGCATGAAAAATAATCCAGGGACCATCCCCAACATCGTATATAAACAAAATTCCTCCAATATCCCATTCAATAAAAGAAACTTCCCAGCATGTTATCCTCCCCATATGCTGTGGTACTTCTATGGCCCTGTCCCCAAATATCCATCCCCCTCCTTCCCCCTTGCAATAGGTTCACTGTGGCTGTCATGATATCGACTTCATGATATTTTTTATCTACTCCCGCCCCATCTACATTCAGACTCTTATGTTAGCCAGCTATCAGTTATTATGGCAAAATACCAGAAACAATTCACTTATTTTTGCTCATAGTTTCAGAAAAGCCATACGTACACTTACACATTTACTGTAGAAGTTAACCCATTCACTTACAACATGATTGGAGTAAGACCCGTGTGTTTCTGATTTCATACTCAAGTGCACCCATGCTGAAAAAGACAGTAAAATGAATGCTTTGAACACATGATCAGTGACTTCTTCTCCCTCTCTGGGTGCTTGAAAACACCCTGAGTATACATACCTGTCTGATGTTGCTCTGAAAATGTCTGGCCACAGAAAAGGGCTGCTAAGACCAAAAGAAATCCATGTATAGTAGATAGATATGAAAACGAGGACCAGGACCAACCCAGGCTGCCCCTGGTGGGACTAAGAAATACCACCCAAGAATATGCTTAGAGTAAAGGGAATAAAACTGCAGACAATCCCAAAATGATTCACACACACCATCTTCCTAGATACACAGCAACCAGTATTGACATGGCTGACATGTAGATCTCTCTCTCTCTCTCTCTCTCTCTCTCTCTCTCTCTCTCTGTGTGTGTGTGTGTGTGTGTGTGTGTGTGTGTGTGTGTGTTTGGGGCCAAGAGAAATATGAGAATGAATGAATGAACGAATTCAGGGCGCCCTGATAAATTCCCCCAGGGATAAAATCCAAAACGTCTGCTTCTCAGAGATAAACAGAAAGCTTTGCTCCTCGGAGGCATGGCCAGTGGCTGAGCACCATGCTAATCTTCTCTGCACCAGGTCCCAGGCACCACAGCAAATGTGTATCAAAAAAAAAATTTTTTTTAATGGAGGCAAAAAAGAGAGATTCTTTCTCACTAAAGGCAGTAATGTGAATTCAAATGTTCTTTGCCGTCTGGATGAAAGCAACCCAAATTGATGTTGTTTCAAAGAGGGTGTAGGAGAGCTAGCCGAGGAGGAATAGATTAATTTGGCTGTGCAGATGAAGCTCACTCCCTAGGTAACAGGGTGGGGCTGGGCCAGCTGCCAGGGAGCCTGAAATGCCACACACTCCCCCTGAGTCACGTGCCTGCCTCGAGGAGGGCTTTTGCATCCAGCGTGTCATTTGATCTTCCAAGCTCTGCGGTGGGCCACAGTAGAGACGCTATTATTTCACATCCACAGAAGAAGCTAACTGGGGCCCAAGAGATCCCCAGACAGGCATCCATCTCTGTTACACCCAAAACAGGGCCGTGGGCCAGTGTTCCCTGGCTTATGCACAAGCATCACCTGAGAATGTATGGGAAGTCAGAGTCCAACTTTTCCAGTGTGGGGTGGGCCTGGGCTTCTGCATTTGGACTGGTTCACAGGTGTGCCTGGTGCCGCCAGTTTGGGATCACTCAGCTTCGGAATCCCTATCTATTGGTACTGAGTTTGAAAGACTTGTCCAAAATATCTAATAACGAACTCGCTCTTTGATAGGACACTGTTTGAACCATTAAGCTCAAGAGCAGATGTCACACATGGATCCCAGCTAGGGTGGAGTATTTTTCGGTTCCTAGACGTACAAGGAGCCAGAGGGAATGCTACCAAATGGTCAACCCAGTGACCCTGACAAGACTTTATCCCCTCCTCAGGCTACTGATGCTACATCTGTGCAAAAACCCAACACCTACTGTCTGGAAACCAGCTACTCCCTGCCTCCAGATAAAGAGGCCCAGAGAAGACTCCTGGCTTGGATTCTTTGGGCTCTAGTGAAGCCATGTCTCCACACAAGGACCTCAGCAATCCTCTAGGGCTTCCCACCCAGAGAATCTAATTTGTGCCATCAGTCCCAGGTTTTATTTTCAAGGTCTCAACCTGCAGGGCCTTGGGAAGGGAACAAGTGGGCAACAGCTTGTGTTGAAAGCATGAAGCCTTAAAGCTGAACCCCAGAACCACATAAAAAAGGCCAGGCATGGCGCCTTGAGCTTGTAAGCCAAGAACTGGGTAGGTAAGAGATGGGTTCCTGAGGCTGGCTGGCAAGTGAGCCTGTTCTGCTTGGTAAGTTCCAGGCCAGTGAGAGACTTTGTTTTGTGGCCTGCATCTGAGGAAGGGCACCTGAGGTTACACACACACACACACACACACACACACACACACACACACACACAATCTCAACACACTTCATCTCAATCTTTGTTTTCTCCTAGGTTAAGAGCCTGGGCAAGCATCATTCCTCTGGGCTCTGCTTTGGATGTTGGAATGCCTGAGGAAAAGAACTTTTCACTCGGCATTCTAAAACAGAGTGAAGACTAGATCCCAGGTGTCCTGGCCTCTGACCCCGCACTTTGGTATTGGGGTGTGTTGCAGAGGACTGTACCCGGTCCTTCCTCGTTAACCAAACATGCCAACTGCATTCCATCATCGAAAGCAGATTCCTTTGGGATTGTATGTCCTTTCTAGCTTCAAAAACGCCTTTCAACAACTGCATACATTCGTGAGACCAGTGTTTAACACCTCTGAACTCAAATTATCTCTCCCCATGGAGGCAATTTATAGTCTGTGACAGCCAGATGACACAAAGAAAGTACAATACAAATATGTTGATGGGGAGATCTCTAAAGCAACAGTGAGGAGTCCCATAAGATGATCATTGACTGCTACCAGTTTTGCCAGAGCCAAGCCTGTCCCTATGATTTTTTTTCCCAACATCCTTGGACCTACTCTGAGACCTTCCCTGACCTCAGAACCCCAATGTCCTCAGAAGGCTATCGGCTACATAGTACCCCTCCCTCTACACCGTTGTCTCACTGGGCAGTTATTGCGAAGGCTGTGGAGCTATTATGAGGCCATCTCAAAGGAGGCCAAGTCAAGCCAAGAGGAGTCAGCTAACTGCTTTCAGAGCCCTCAGTGCTGAGCAGACTCCCCTCATGCAGCCTGTCCTCAGTGGGCTCCGGGAAGCCAGGACTCCAGTACCGTGATCTCCACTCTAAAGCTTGTACCTTGGACCCCAAGCCAGCCCTAACTGCTCTGCAGAGATTACAAACCTCCAGGAAAAATTAAACCCTCACCAAACAACCTTTAATTTTATCCACTTGCTTTAATGAAGGTTCCGGTGTTAATGACCTCAGAGGCTTTAGTCTGACAGTTCCTCTGCTAACTAAACCCTGAGCTACACCCCCCAACGCTGCAGCCTGGAATCTTGAGTGTTGCCTCTAATCTTATTTTCTATTTCTGGGCTATATTGCATTAGCACCTTTTTATTTCTCCTGGCATGTTTGACAGTGAGTTCAGGCTAGTGAGAATCATCTCTTTGTGCTGGCAAATGGGAATTGCATTGGTTGTTTTAGAATAATGACTTATAGTTAAAATTACCCCCAGGATGTCATAATTACATGGTCTCAGCTTTCTTCTCTGACTAGGTAGAGAGGCAGCACTCAGGTGCTCTGTAGGAAGTTGCTCAGAGTAGAAGGGAGAAGGGGATGTACAGGTGTGGAGGCTGTGTCCTCCAGAAACGCAGGAAGTTGGGGCATGGGACTAAGTGGCATGCTGTGATGAGGCAGGAAAGAGTCCCTCACCCTCCTTGATGCTCCTCCATCCAGGTGTAACACCTGCTCACTGGGGAGGACCAAGGCACCAGCCTAGCCAAGGCTGGGATGATTTTCAGGATTCCTAACACTCTCTGGGATTCATCAGCATCTGAAATTCACAGGTGAGGCTCACCTTTGACCTCACCCATTAAACATATGCTCTCTACTAAAAGGCACACATCATTTGGGAGGGCTCCCATCATTACCATGAGCAACAGGAGCTGGGTTAATGTGTGAGTGTGACGCTGCAATTTGCTTTACATTCAGTTTTAGCAATTGGATCTCAGCAGCAGTAGATCCATGGTACTGTGGTGGGATGCTGTCACTTGGCCGGCAGCCCCACCTCCTCCTGCATGTATTTCCAATGAGGAAGGTTGCTATACAGTACTCTGACACCATCACTCTCCTAAACTTCCCACAAGAGACTACTCTCCAGAGCCCGGGAACAAAAGGAGGTAGAAAATGCTGATGCCTGCCGAGGGCAAGGGCAAGATCCCGTCATCGGGCAGATGAAGATGCTGATCAAAGAGGGAAGTGGCGGTGGCCAGAGAAGATCAGAGGTAGGATGGGAATGAGGTCCATCATGCCAAGGCAAATCACACCAAAAGCCATAGGTCCAGAGGATGTCCACCAGCCCAGGAGCCAGCCCTGAGAAATCCCAGGTCTGTCGCCACCACCTGTGTTCCTGAGACATATTATTTAGCTTCTCACCGACTCCATTTCTTCATTCTAAAAATGGGAACCAATGCAGATTCTAACGAAGTTTCTGCAGGATCTAAATGTGAAATCTGGCGCTCAGAACGCGGTTGGCATGGGCTTGCCTTTAAAAGGCAAAGGTGATTAGCACTATTTTCATGAGACTCTCCCTCTCTGTCCCCCAACTGCTATTGTCTTGTTCTTTTCCTTTAGAAGAATCTAAAATGCCACATTCATCCCTGGGGAAAAGGGTCGGGGGAAGAAGGGTAGCTGGATTGAGTGGGTCCCAAGAGACCACAGTGAAGGGTGATGGGTGAGTCTGGGAGGGTCCCCAGCCTGTACTATTTGTCAAGATGGCAAACAGGAGACCAGCCAATGCAAGGAAGAGGGGCCAGATGTGTGGGGAAGATGATTTAAAAAGAAATACCTTCTAATCTGTGTAATTACTGCCGCTGAGCCCCAGCACAAAAGAGGAGGTGTCTGGAAGACCATCTTCTCTTTGTTTTTCTCTCCATCAGAGATACCTAAGACTTCCCCAAGGTTTTTAAAACAAAATTACATTTTTCCCCCTGAAGCAGGGCAGACTCAGCCTACAGGGATGAGCTGCCTCCCAGCCTCCCAGGACTGCATTGAGGCTGGAGCGGAAGCCAGGGTGCAGCGGGCCCTCTCCGCAAATGACACTAATTAAGATGGGGATTGCTGGGAAAGCGAATCTACTCCAACTCTTTTGTTAAAGCCTTGAATGTTCCCCCAGAGGATCCCCGTATGCGCACGTGGGCTTTAGAACCACCGTGGCAGCTGCCTGTGGAACAATGCACCTTGCGTGATCCATTGCCCCCATCCCAGATCTGTCACCTCAGCTAATGTGTCACCTGAGAGCCTGACTCAGGTTTCACCTGGCTTCGGGATTGCAATCAGCACCCAAGAGGTGGGCAAAGAGGCCAATGTGATCTCATGCGGAGACATGGAGGGGAAGGGGCTGTGCAGGCTGGCTTTACTCCTAGGAGTCAGGCTTCCTACCTCACTGTCTTTGTCTGCTGTGCTGAAATGCTGTCTGTGCACCTTACAAGCTTGGATGGGGGAAGAACCACAGAAAGGGATGCTAAAGAACCTTCAGACCTCAGACCCCACACAGATGTAATTATGAGACTGAACAGAGGAAGGGAAAGTCTGCCTAGTAACACGAGCAGGTCATCAGAAATCTTGGTAGATTTGGGAAGCATCTTCACCTGGAGGTCAGGTTCACAAACAGTTTCTCCAGTGACAATGGACGGGCAAGTCTGTTACTAGAGAAGGCTCCAGATCAGGCTCCTAAGCCTATTGCTTTTTTTTTAAAAAAAAAAAATATTGTAGTTGACACATGAAAATTTTATCTACTTATGGAGCATAGAATGATGGCTCCAGACATATGTACCTTGTCTTATGCTCTGGTCACAGTAAGTCTCTCTCCTCAAGCATTTATCATTTCTTTGTAGTAAAAACATCCAAAATTCTTTTTCGTAGCTCTTTTGAAATACACAACATAATGTCACTGTCTGTTGTCACCCTGGTCATAGCACAGCTGAATTCCTATGTGACAGTTGTAGCCCACTGCCCAATCATTCCCCATCCCTCTCTCCCGACTTGTTCTCCTGACTTCTGGCAGTTGCTCATCTCAGCCTCTCAATCTACTTTTTATACCCAACATGTAAGTGGTAAAGTATAATGACTGATTTTTCTGCGCCTGGCTTACTTTAGGAAGCATAATGACCCTGAAGATAGTATCTGTGTGCGGGACTTCGTAAGTTCTACCTCTCTGTGATGCCGCCCTGAGGACCCCAGTCTGCAGGGAGTTCTGCCTCCCTCCCCAAGGTTACTGGAGAAGTCCCTCTGGTTCACCGATGAACTGACAGTGTCTTTTCTGCGCATGTAGACGTCTTGTTGTCTCTTGTAAGGCAAGATCTTTGGGGCTCTGTGCTGTATACCCTGCATTTCTTTGTGTATGAATGCTTTTGCAGCCCCTAGCCTGGGGCCTGACACATTTTTCTAAGCTACAACTCAGTTTTTGCCCAACTGCTTGAGCTGTGCCCTCCCTTGTCTCAATCTCTGGCTAGTGAAGACCCTTGGCATCTGCAGTTCCCTAGATTGCGCCTGTCCGACTCCCTTCCTATAGATATTGCACTTTTTGCAATATCCCTCTGCTGTTCATGGAGGGGGCTGAGCAGGAGGCTCTGCCCATGCACTATTCCCTGGCCAGTCATGGTTCTGACGTAAGTTTCATGTTACTTTGATAAAATACAAAGGCAGGAGGAACTAAGCCCCTTTAGGATTGGCAGCTAATGTTCATATCCTGATTTTTGCCTCTTTCCACCAGCTGTCTGATTGAGGACAAGTAACTGCTGCCCGGATCTTCAGTTTAAGCATTTGTTAGCCAGATGAGGGACATCTCTGTACCTGTTGAATCCTGGGTGAAGACACACTAAGAGCTGTGCTCAGCTGCTGACACATTCTGAGTCCTCAGCAGATGGTAGCACAGGGATAAAAGCCGAGGCCAGGATTGCATATTTGAGTCACATGGGGCCACACAGAGGTATAGCCAGTTGTGTGAAACTGTTTTAGTCATTGTGTCTTAAACGGAAGGAATTTTAGAACTTACCCCTCAGGTCCCCAAGTCATGAGGGAATCTAACGGCAGCTGTGCCAGCTGCAGGCTGGATGCCCCAGGGCTTCTTGGGGTTCATTTTGTTCCCTAACATGAACGCCCGCTCCTCCTGTACTTTGAAAGCTTGATCTTATCCCCATCCACACCTCTCTGGAAATGCCCTTCGGGACCAGGCTCCCTCCTAGGTGCCCACTCTAGGCTGGGACCCCTTCGTGCGGGAGAATACTGTCTGCCTTCTTGGTATCTGAAAGCTGTGTTGTCATACCCCTCTCCTGAGATGGCAATTTCCTTGCTGTTGTTCTGCTGAATGCGTTTTTAAAGAAGACTCCCTTGGCCGCCGCCGCCTTACTTGTCTTTGTGGTTAGATGCG
Source organism: Peromyscus leucopus (assembly GCF_004664715.2). Classification (NCBI taxonomy): domain Eukaryota; kingdom Metazoa; phylum Chordata; class Mammalia; order Rodentia; family Cricetidae; genus Peromyscus; species Peromyscus leucopus. The sequence goes on along the minus strand of NC_051069.1, from coordinate 38,277,344 downwards.
GTGACTAGAATCTTGCACGTCCTTACAAGTCAATTTTCCCTTAATGATGATTTTACCTGCTCTGAAGCTTATCGGAGGGAGGGTTCACGTACCCGGGGTCTCGGCTTGCCGCTTTCAGTGGGCCGAGGCAGCTGTGTTATAGGCAGGTGCACCTGTTTTGAATGTCATCAATGTAGTGCTAATATGCAAAGCGATTCCTGAGGCAGGAAACCGGAACCAACAGTGAAAGAAGCCGCATTCTGGATTATAAATCACTTTCCGTCCGCCCAGGCACTTTCTTTGGGATTCAACAGAGGAAGTTCTGCAGGCAAAGGGACCCTGCAGAACTTCTGCTCTTGTGTAGAGGGAGAGGAGGGAGTCCAGAGGGACACGGTTATGTCTGGGCCAGGAATTAGATGGAGCTGAAGTGGCAGAGAGGGCACAGGCCCGAAGAGAGGGAGAAGAAAAGAAGGCAAATTAGACAAGAGCTCCAAGAAAACATGCATTTGCTTCCACAGCCATAGCCAACACATGTCCAAGGGTTTTAGTGGAAAGTTCTGGAAGGGCTCCAACAGGGCTCATCTGAAACTAATTCTAAAATCTGCACCTTCTCTTTCAAACATGTCGGGCTTTTATTCCCCCCAGAGCTAAGGGTAGAACCCCTGCCCTTGAATGTGTGAGGTAAATGCCCCGTGCCAAGCTATAAACCCAGCCCCAAAGCATGTTTCTGTCACTTAAATTAACTACTCCCTTTAGCAAAACATGAGGGGTAAAAGTTTAGGGTCCAGAAAGGAACAGTGAGCACTTCCCTGCTTGTGAAACTGGGTTCCTTGGCTTCTATAACCCAGAGGTCAGACTGCCTCAACTCTCACATTTACAAAACAGATCCAAGCTGTTTGATGAGGTATCAGGCCCTGTGAGTTTCTCCCTAAGGAGAGCTTTGCTGTTTTGTTAGGGCTGGGTTCACTTCCAATGATTTCACACAAGTGGCTGGGTTTAGTGACAAACAATGAACAAGGGCATAGCTCTGAAATCAAGTCCTCGGTGTCGCCGACACTACAAGCCCAGCTCTAAGATAGGGCTCAGACTAGACTGGAACCTGTCAGCCAAGGCAGAGAGCTTACATTTACTTGGCTGTGCTGGTATCTAAGAATTTTCTGGGAAGTTGGTAGACAGTATTGGATTTAGGGTGACCACGGACAGCAAGAGGTCGAACACGAAGAGAGAGAAGCAACCCTTCGATATAACAACCCTCTATGCAAGGGTTAACAATTCAGGTTGCCGCGGGCCACAAGTTCCTGTGATAGATGAGGTTAGGCATCTCCTATGTGTGAAACTCCTGTCAACATCTCACCCACAGAGATCTTATTGCAGCCTTACAAAGTTAAATCGGGGCTGGGAGGCCAACACAGGGAGGCAGGGTTTGGGAGATGCCTCAGTGAGTAGTGTAAAGTTGGCTGGGCAAGGATGGAGGCCTGCGTGCCCATCTCCATGTGAAAATCCAGGCACAACAGCACAGGCCTGACACCCTAGTGCTGGGGAGACAGAGGCAAGAGGACTCCCCGGGGTTGGCTGAATTGATAAGAGAATTTGTCACAAAATAGTAAAAGGAGAGTGATGGAAGAAGGTATGTGACATTGACCTCTGACCTCCACACTTACACAGAGACATGCTCATGCACCTTCCTCCCCCAAGATGCATACATGCAAACATAAACATCACACACACACACACACACACACACACACACACACGCACGCACGCACGCATGCACGCACGCACGCACGCACGCATGTACACATGAAAAGCCAAGTGAAAGCATACATGCCCAGGTGGCATGTGACAAATTTAAGATGTCAGTGCCCTAAATGCTAGAGGATTTGAAGACAAGAGAGCTTATTGGAGCGTGAGACAAAGAGAAGAGGAAAACTGACCTGGAACATGAAGAAATGGAGAGGAAGTAGAAGGAATCTAGGAAAATGAATGGCAGAATCAAGTACGGTGACAAGAATCAGCATCACAAGTATCACAGTGTGGGAAGAATGGGAGGCAGAGTCTGAGGACACACAGAGACACCTTGAGTATAGCAGAATAATCAGGAGCAGATGACCAAAGCTATGATGATGTCATCTTGGAACCCCAAATCAAAAAAATCTCTAGAGCACTGGTCACATCTCTGTGTGTCTGAGGCACAGGGGATGAACAGGGAACAGAACCCACTCAAAGATTTACCACCCACACCTGTGGGTCTGTCCTCTCATGGCAAATATTTATTTAAATCAACACTAGAGGGGGTTAGCTGCCAGCATGTGAACCCACAGGTGTCTGAGGGTAGGAAAATCCCAGTGCTGTGTGTTCCACAGGTGACTCATGCCTGCGTTTGGTAACAGCTTCTTCTGTCCTGAGTACAACCATTAGAATCAATCTGAAAGTCTGAATGTGTGAAGGTTTTCTATCCTCATTCCTGGCATGCCTGTTTCAACGTACAATAGCATATGAGTCCCTCTGGATTTCCCAGGGAGAGGATACAGTTATTTACTTATTGGCTTTATTAAAAATGCACCCATTACCTGAATGCCTCTAGGCAACAGCACAAAAATATACTTTTGAAAAGATGAGAATTCAATTAGGCAGAGATGCATATCCACCTTCAGCAAGTAGGCCAGCAGAGAAGTCTCCCCAGAATGGATGGGATCCCAGACGAAAGATGTCCTTGCCTGCAGATCAGAACATCAGGCTCTCCAGATGTTCAGAACAGAGAAGTTGGGAGACATAAGCAGCAACTACCTGGTTCCCTCTGTCGTATTCTGCCCCAGTCCCGCCCAGAGCTCCAAAAGTGGCACTCAGATTGGGCATTGAGTCTACTATGAGGCCAGGAAATGGGACTGGGTCTCAGGTAGCAGAGACAGAAACATTCAAGTGGGGACTTTGGAGCCACTTTTAATTAGCTGTCGTGTGTGCTATTTTGACTTTGTGCTTAGCTACAATCTGTAACGGTTTTATGAGTCGGCTGAGCCTGTTTCCTGCAGAAATCTTATGAGACAGGCAGTGATTTTTCTAAAACTCAAATCTAATGATGTCACTCCCTACTAAAAATATCCGTAGCTCCCTATTGCCTTAGGATCTAGAGTGCCCCTATAAGAGATGTTGAGGTCAGACTCTGGGCTATTTCTCCTAGTAGCCCTTACCCCATGCCCACTCAGTCACACACAACAATCTGTAGGTCCTCTAACTACAATGACCTAATCCACATCTAGTCTTTTAAACACATCTTATGTCTGGGTGTCTGGAGTATCGTTCAACGTAAGGCAGCCACTGGGAAGCTACTGCAGCTCACCCAAGTCACAGAGACCTCTCTTCCCAGAAGATGTCTCTGCTCTTCCATTCAGAGACAAGCAAGCCTTCCCAAGTTCTTAAGAGCCTAATCACAGGCTATCACCACCCTCTTTGCTGAGGTCTGTCTCTCTGGTCACTCAAAGCTGAACCCTAGAGCCAAAAGGGCAGAGCAGAGTTGGAAGGCAGCCTCTCTAAGACCCAGCTCTGAACTGTAAGCTCTTGAAACCACGGGCTTCTGCAGTGGGGCTTATAATCAGGCCTGCTTGTTAATTTTATTAAAGATTGTGAGGGTATAAGACCACGCATGGAAACGTCCTAGCTCAGTGTCTCATACCAGCTCCTTGGCTGTTGCTGTTGTTTGAACTAAAGAAAAGTGACATAGCAGGAGTGCTTGACATTTTACAAAGACCCCAAGGTCAGGAACAAACTCAATTGTCCAGGGCTACCCCACAGGTAAGGAAATAACTGGCCCATGACCCACCCTCTATCCTTCCATGTCATCAAGAGCCCTAGAGAAGAGAGACCCCACTCTCTGGCTGGTCTCTTTTCAGGTAGCAAACCCAAGGTAAAGTGACTTCCTTTACAGAAAATCACAGACTTCTGGGTCCTTCAGGCTTTCTTCACACTGGTCACTGAGGGTAGTGATCCCCAAATAAAGTCAACTGCTAAACATATTAGATTTTTTAAGGGGGAAGCAAAATGGCAACTTGAAATAAGCAGCAGACAGGGAGTTATCTACAGCACGATGACATGGTGCTGTCCAGCCAGGTCCCTGATTCTCCTTCCCTGGTTTAAAGCTTTCGGAACAAATCATCTTGCGAGCCCATCCATCTCTAAACCTCTGTACCACCTGTGAAATAAGACAACCAGCGCACCCTAGAGCAAACATGGTCCTGCATTGCCAGCTCTTGCCAGCTCTTGGGGAGCATACAGCTTCCTTGCTTGGCTTGGATTTTAACAGGATCTGGGTGCACCACTGCAGTCCTGCTGGGTGAGGTCAGGGTGCTGAGGTCAGCTGCAGAGAGAAAGAACTCATGTCAAACCAAGGTGGTCCAAGCCTCCTCAGGCTCTGCCGCACTCTTGGGAAGATGCAAAGCCTGCAGTTTCCCAACACCCTGATCAGATGTCAGCCTTGCTGCTGCCCACCAGGCCTAGGGAGGCACATGTCCTGGAGTAGTTAGCCCAAGAGAGAACTGAGACTCTCAGTTAGCTGCCAGCCAATAATGCTACTAAGAGACCATTCCCCAATGGCCATCGCAGCTGTGCTCGAACTAACTGTCTAGGGTACCCTGCCCTCCTCTGAGACTCCAGCTTCAGCATGCACTCAGCCCCAGAGCTCAGCTCAGAGAGGGCCTCGCTTTCAAGGAAAGCAGTGATGTTTACTGTGGATCATGCCACTGGGAAACTGAGACTTGCCTGACTTGGCTGCAGCTGTGTGCATGACAGCCATAAACTCCAGAGCAGACTGGTAGATAACCCGCCCTGCTTAGCACACAGCATGAATCGGAAAACAACCCTAACAGTGATATCTCCACCATAGGCTACCCTGTCGGAACCCAGGAGAAAGCCCTAGGGGCCGAAACATCACAAACCAGGGTCCAGAGATGCTCAGTGAGCTTCCTTTCCACCACTCATGCGCTGTAGCGCCTAGCTCGTGGACTTGCTGTGGAATCTAAATGGATCAACACAGAAAAAGCTCTCAGACAACATCTGATACCCAGTAAGCTGGACATAAGCTTCAGCTACCATTTCATTCCTTCAACCCGATAAGCATTTGAGGGGCATCCACCAAGAACTACCAGGACACTGACAACTTGTGAGTGGCTGAGAAACTGCTTCCTCCTTGCCTTTGAGGACCTTCATCTCGTTGGGCAGAAACCTCAAGTGTCTAGAAGATCTTCTCCATAGCAGAGAAAATTGTCCTGGTGTGTATGTGGGATGGGGGGAGGGGCAGACAGCAGTCTCTCAAATCCTCGCTTTTCAAAGTATGAGGCTAGAAATTCAATGGCCACTTCTCCTGCCTGCAAGGAGGTGGTGGTGGGTCCTCCCTCCAGTTCCCATAGTTCTTAGTGTCAAAGCTGGTCCCTAAGACTGACAGCCCACCTCCCTTTATTTAAACCCCATTATGTCTCCCGAGAAGCTGCTTTTAGCCGGGCCTCAGACCTATTTGCTCACATAGCCATTTCAGTCCAGATACACCCCCAAACTAGCCCTTTCAGCAAAGTTATCCTTGTCTGGGATAAAATAACATCGAGAGCATGACTCCATCACCTCCCTCAATCTCCCCAAATTGGCACCCCCTAAGATCTTACTGCTGAGTTGACAATAGGAACATGCCTCCCTCTGAAGCCAGTGTCTTACCCTGGCCTCCTTTTCATCAGACTCGAGAACATTCTCCTGGCATCCCCCAGGGGAAGTCTCCAGAGTGGAGGGTGAAACGTGGCCTCAGCGAAGTCCAGGCTCCTCAGGGAATGGATCCTAATCATCATTCAGCAGATATTGAGTACATAGTGTTTGCCAGGCACCACGGGTAAAAAGAATAATAGGAGACATCTCTTCATCCAAAGAGCTCATGATCCTGCAGGGAGACAAATGTAGATAGCTTACAATACAGTTGGATGAGTCTGATAATAGAAATATGCAGCTGGTGGCTCCTCACCATGGGTAATTTGTTTAAAATGTTATTCCATTGCTGACAACCTTTTCATCCCCAACAATTGCCACTCCATCTTCTCATCCATTCTCTGGCAATGCCCTGGTTATTCCATGTGGATCAATTCCTTTACCTGCTGTGTCCTTCCCTCTTGCCCTAGAATAAACTCTTATTCATCCCTTAAAACCCTTTTTGCAACTATCCTAACTCCTAAAAGTGTTCCATATTCTCTACTATCTTTTTCACTTTTCACATTTTTACTTTTCACACATTGTTCTGTACTTAAGCGTGTATGACTTGCTGGAGTGTGGTGGCGTCCATCTTTAATCCCAGCACTCAGGGGGCAGAGGCAAGCAGATCTCTATGAGTTCCAGGCCAGCCTGGTCTAAACAATGAGTCCATGCTAGACAAAGCTACATAGTGAGACCCTATCTCAAACAAACAGATAAAACCAAAAGAGAATGTATTTCTTTATGGCCCAATAAAGTGTCTACTTAACCGTAACTGTTCATTGAATTGAACTGTGTGTAAGATACAATAGCAATCCAGGTGAGTTGGTGTACACCTGGAATCCTAGCATTGGAGAGGTGGAGACAGGATGTTGCAGGACCAACCTGTTGCTGCTGCTGTTGTTGTTGGTGGTGGTGGTGGTGGTGGTAGTGGTGATGGTGGTGGTGGTGGTGGTGGTGGTGTGGTGATGATGGTGGTGGTGTGGTGATGGTGGTGGTGGTGTGATGGTGGTGGTAGGGGTGGCATGATGGTGGTGGTGGTGGTGGTAGTGGTGGTGGTGGTGGTAGTGGTGGTGGTGGTGGTGGTGGTGGCAGCGGTGATGGTGGTTTTAAAGAGAAGGATATAGGCTGTAGAGATAGCTCCACCACGAAGAGTGCATACTCTTCTTACAGTAGACCCCAAGTTCAGTTCCCAGTGCCAATGGGGGCTCACAATTCCAGCTCCAGGAGAATTAGATGCCCTCTTCTGGCTTGAGAGGTCATTGCATTCACATGTACAAACCCATATACAGATACACATAATTTAAACCAAAAAACAACTCCTTTTAAAAACTAAGAAAGAGAAAAAACGTTGAGGCGGAACTGTGGAAAGTACTCTACATCCATCTCTTGGGTCTTCATTTAAACATTGGAAACAGGAAGTGTCACAGATGACTTGTCTAGTAGGTGGCACCTGTCCCAAGCTTGTATTGAGTGAGTTAGTACTTCCCATAGTCAGTGTGGCTTTTTCTGTCTCTGCTTGTGTCTTCATACACACTTGTGCAAACACACGTGCACATGTGCTCGCTCTCTCTCTCTCTCTCTCTCTCTCTCTCTCACCACACACACACACACACACACACACACACACACACAAGCCATTGCAGAACCCCTAACTATTTCTCAGCCTTGGTAATCTGATGTAGAAGTTCCTTGATGGATCTTCACAGTACCTCCTATGTCAATCTAATGTTCCTATTGATGCGCTTGTCTCTTTCCTGTAACTTCCTTCAAGTCAGGGTTTCTCACCCATTCTTCCTCTGTTCTGACTCACGATCCTAGTCCCTAGAGAACAGTAAGTGTGCAATGAATACATATGGTAATGGAAGGAAGGAAATAAAGAAAGGAGGAATGGAGGGAGATAGAGACAGGAGGAAGGAGAGGCAGAGAAAGGGAGAGGGAGGGATGTGAGAAGGAAGGAAGAGAAGGAGAGCGAGGAAGACAGTATGTGTCCTGCACCAGGTAGGCTATTTAGATAGCAAATCTTCCCCTCTAGAACCCAAAGGCTCTTCAGCCAAGCAAAGGAAATGCAGCTAGATCAGCAAGCACCCCACATCTCTGGAACAACTGACTTAGTCTATCACTTGCTGTGTGTCAAGCACTCTTGCTTCCTAGCCTCTTGCTTGAATGCTTACACCCACCGCTGTCTTCAGCCAGTCACACTGGCCTCCTGTGCTCTATTTTATCAAACAACTGCAGACAAGACCCAGGGAAACTGTGGAAACATTTATTAAATCAGATCTTTCACCCTTGGTTTTGTGTTGGGTACTCTGCCAGGCCCTAGGGACATGGGCTCTGTCCTCTCTGAAATAGTACTTTTAAAACAGGCAACAGTGGGCCCTATCTTCATGTATTCTACAACTCGCTCCATCCTGAGTCTGTATGCCCAAGCCAACAAAGCTTTTAGCGCTATATTAGGACCAAGGAAAGGAAAAGGCCAAACTCCAGAAATTGAACTGGCCTATGACTTTGGCCTTTGAACTAACCTGACTGGGGTAGGGGTGTACAGCGAAAGCAAGTAGGAAATGTGTCTGCATCTTTTCCTGAATTGTATTTAACAATCATTTTATCTATGGTAAAAACCCTCTCTAGAAAAAGGTCTCCAGATTTATTAGAAGCAACCTTGAGTGTTAAACCTAGCAACCTGTATCCCTCCCAGTCATAACTTGCTCTCTGGCTTACAGATCCCACGGCAGGAAGTAGTGGCCATGTGACAAAGCTCAGCCTCCTGAAACTCAGGGGTGATGGGGAAGTGCTGCAACCCTCCTGTTACACTGTATCTCTGGCCCCATGTCCCTGTCTGACAGGCACAGACCTTGTGTTACACTGTATCTCTGCCCCGTGTCCCCATCTGACAGACACAGTGTGGTGAGTACATCCCTCTGCTACTTCAGCTTCTCTGAGAGAAAATTACGTAGGCCATTTTGCACTCACCAAAGGGTCCTGCTGTCTCCTAGCTGGGGTAATTGCTGAACCTGAAGGGCCAGGTTACAGTGGCCTAAGAAGGAACTCTGCTCTCTCTCCTCCAGTGAAAAGAGCCAACACTTCTCCTACCCAAAGCTGACTGCTCCCCTCTCCTCTCATCCTGTTATTCCTGGCACACCTGTGGCCACAGGACCCCAGGAGAGTATTCGCCTGTCACTTCATACTTTGATGCCCTAAGTGTTCCCACCCACTAGGGCTCCTCAGCCAGCAGGAAAGCGATTAGAACCTGTAATTTCTCATAGCCGTTAGCAGGTGACAGGCTCCCATAGCATGGCATCCATATGGCGTCACCCCTTCTGTTGAGCACAATTTTAGGGCAAGATTCATACCGCTTTTCTCTGTGCTCAAAATAGACGCCCAAAATTGGGATAGAATTTACATAAGTTGGCTGAAGAGACTGTGTTCAATTAAAAAGCTTTTGTTGCCAAGGAATTTTTTTAGTTGATACATATGCTCCTTTATTGCAGTCCTCTGAGGGGGAATGATTCTCCTCTCTCTCTCTCTCTCTCTCTCTCTCTCTCTCTCTCTCTCTCTCTCTCTCTCTCTCTCTCTCCCTTGTCTACCTGTCCTGCAGGTTGAGTCAGCAGCCAGGATGCCCCCTCACCACACAGAAGGAACAGAGCCCTATGCTATGAGAAATGGAAGCTGGGGTATCCTCTTGCCTAGCCTGGACATGCAAGCCTTGAAGTTTCTTTCGGAGTCTGTTCTGGTCTCAGCCCCGAAGAAGATGGGACCATCCCACTTTGCAATCACCATAAATTCAATGCAATGTGTTTCTAGTTGCCCAGATGCAGAAGCATGCATATAAAAACTACAAAATGTGTTTTGAAATAATACCATTCTTAGGGGAAAATATTTGGGAAACAGAAAAATATAAAGGCAGGAAAAATTCATTGGTAATTTTACCACTCCCAGAACTTCTAACATTTCTGAGTGTTTCTTCCCAGCCTTTACTAAAGCTATGTATATTCACACAAATTTGGGATTGCAACATAAAAATGCTTTGCATTTCTGTTTAACATCATAGCATAACTCCCTGCACATTTTTCTATATCAAGTATACTCCAGGAGCATCATTTTTAATGACTACACTACAAGGTGTCTAACCCATGCTCTATTTGGGATAGTCATTTGTTATTTTAGAATTTGTTACTCTTCTTCGATAGATGATGTTGCAATTAACATCCTTGACTCCTTATGCACATCTCAGTGACTTCTTTAGGATAAATTTTCATGGGTTGTGACTTGAGGTGCGTATTCCATAGACAAGCTGCCCTGCGCTCTTCACAAGCTTTGGGAATGACTTATCTTATGATTAATGCATGCATTTTTTTTTGTACAATGCCTGTTTAGCATCAGAAATGAAATCAGTGTTAAAGAACATAATTTGGTGGTGGAGTATTTTCCCAGGAAAAGTTAAACAACCCTGGCTTGGGCATCTGCTGTTTGTGCCTGCTTAGCATCCCCCTGCTTTCTCTTCTGCATGAGAGTCTACACCTGTTCCCTCTCCCCGGTTCAAGTAGGGGCTCATGACCTTTCAATGCAGAAGTAGCTAATCAAATTCACAACCAGTAGTTGGCCTTGAATGTGTGTCCGTATTTCTAGGAAAGGAGTTCCCTTTCCTCTGAGATGTCTGAGCAGGTGGGCATAAGCCCAGGGATGCGGAACACTGCTTCTGTCCTCCACTGCAAAAGGCAACCTACCTAAGAATGGAGTCAAGGTGGTAGTAAAGCAGATCTAAGAGCGAGGGAGGGATGAATTCCTAGCAACAGTTCCAAACTCTGTGATGCATAGACTCAAAGCTGGCAAAAATACACCACTCCCCCTTGAGGTTGATGTCATCTGACCTCAAGTGTCCAGTGGAGTCAGACCCCTTCAAGGATCAGAGCCTGGGCCTCAAAACCTGTTCTCCATAAGGAAGTTCCTGTTCTACTATACGGTTGTCTACTATATCCTGCCAGTGAATTCTGTGCTGAAATCTATAGGTCCTGGCTTTGAGCCACACAGATCCCAGTAAGGTAATGGGGAAAGAATACAGAACACTATGAAACACATGGGAGCAAAGAACTTATAGATGTATCAGAGGCTGGGCCTGTCTGCCTTTCTGAAAAGAACTGGGACTAGCGTTACTAGGGAGGACTTCTGTGAATTTAACTCCAAGACAGAGATAGAGGTTGGAGGACAGCTTGCCAGCCGCACAGCATGAAGCCAAAGGGCAGAAGCTGAAAGCATCTGGGCAGGTCAGGGCGAGAGCAGAGAGTCCCGTGAAAAGTGTCAATAAGACTTAACTGAAGAGCCAAATGTAACCTGCAGTACTATGATTACGGGATTGTTATTGTCCTGAATTACATCTCCCAGGCTTGTATCCAGCTATCAATCTCACCCCCTGAAGTGAAGGCTTCCTGAGGCTGGGCACAAGCTCTCTACTTCAAGCTTTTAGCATTTTACCCCATCGTCTTTGGATGTTCCCAAAGAATTTCATTGACCAATATTAGCTTAAGGCTGATTGCTGTGTTGGACTGAACAGGATCTAACTGACAATGGGAAATAACACCCTCACCTGGCATTAGCGTTTTTAACTTTGGAAGTAGGACAGTTGAGCAAGTCACATTAGTCGTTTGAAATCCCTAAACGCTCCAAGGCTCTCATCATTGGCTGCCTCTTATTTTCCCAGAAGGCATTGCTGGCCCACCATGTGGACTGGACAAAGTGCCTTGTTTGTAAATGTGTACCTGTTGACAAATTTTTAGTCCTGTGAACTAGCCACCAGTTTGCCCAGCCTTCTCCTGACATTAGATGTCCCCAAGGCGGCTAATATAAGATCCGAGTGCAAAGCTAGGTTCTCTGGGCCAGCATTCCCAACTCGTCCTGATCATCAGAATCATCCAGAATCCTTGGGAAACATACAAACTACAGGGGCTTTCTTCTGGAAATTCTGATTTAGGAAGTTTGGATCCTGTCCCAGAAATCAGTGTTAAAGCAAACACCTGAAGTTATAGTTGGAGTAAATTTAGGAAGCCCAAACCTCAACAGTTATCCTGGCTGGAGTGTGTTGATTATCCACAATCACAAGCAACCATTTCCCATGAGGAAAAATAACTCCACCAAGCAGAGAGACCACTGTCAAGGGAATTGAATATCTTAGACATGAACACTTGCCAGCTGGGTGACTTTGAACAAATTATATAACCTCCTCGAAGTCATACTTCTCCCTTTGTGAAACAAAGAAGACTCTGCCTGCCTCTTTCCCTCTGAGGGATCCAATTAGATGATGCGTGTAAAAGAGTATCATCCACGGGAAGAATTTTCAGTTTGCCATCTTGGCTGCAAGCAAAAGCCATGTGACAATGTGCTCAGTGGAGGAGATCGGCCTTGTGACACTTGCCAGCGATTTGTAAACATCAGCACCACAAACTGCCTCCACTATAACACGCTTCCCCTGCCTTGTGCCAATACACCAAAGCTGGAAGGTCATCTCCATAAAGAGCAATTAGCATTTATTGAATGCTTACTCTACATAAGGCGTGATTCAGGATTAATTATTCAGACCCATTCATTTAATCCTCACAACGACCCTCTGGACTCAGTACTGTTTGTACTGCCAGTTTGTGGTGGGGGAAACTGAGATGCCAGAAAGGCATAATTAAATTAACCTAATGAAAATGTAAAGGAAGTTTGGTTAAATAACTTAAGATGGGTCTCCGAGCTATGAAGGGGCACAGTACCCCACAAGCTTGTCAGCAGACCACAGGACTTCCCATGGTGATGAGAGGTCCCTTCAATAACGCTAGGATATCCAAGTCCTCCAGGTGTTTATTTCTTTACCCTTGGAAGAATGCAGAAGCCAGCAGTTTCCCATTGAGCACTGCGCGGTGGGCATTGCTTTCCATGAATTTCCACCTCACCCTGTATACCTTCATGGTTACTGCAGGAATTAGGGCCAGGTGCAATATTAGCAGACATTCCATCTCTAAGGCCTCAAACTAGAAGTTTCCATTGAACCCCCACACATTTACAAGTTCCTGTATTAAGACCAAGCACACTTGCCTTCAGAAAAGGCACACATTAGGTACCTTCAGAAAAGGCACACATTAGGTGCCTTCAGAAAAAGCACACATTAGGTACCTTAGTCTGGTTTACACCTGACCATTTCACATCTGTGTTACCTTCCTAACCCCAAAAGAGACTGAGTATCACCCTTTCCAAGAGTAGACAGCCCAGACCAATGAAGTGGGTCCACCCAAGTTCAAAGTAAATGCATAGCGGGAGCCTGGAATAGATCCCACACAGTAGCCCAACACTTAGGTCAGAGCTCTTTGAAGCCACCACAGCAACCCCCAAAACCCCACAAGAAAGAGAGTGAGAAGAGAGCTAGGGACGGGATTCCTCAGAATCTCCTCCAACCAAACATCTTTCTGCTCAAAGCCCTGCCCAGCACCCAGCAGTGGCCCTGTCATAGCCAGCCCATCTCCATTGTTCATCACAGCCCCTGAAAATACACGCACGTGGGGGAGGCCAGGCTGCCAGTGCGATTGTGGTCTTTTAATGAGAGGCGGCCAAGAAGAATGCCGGAGACGGCCGCTTTCTCTTTGGCCTGGGAAGAAAGAAATGGGGAGAAGAGCCACACAAAGCCATGCCTCCTGGTCTGCACTCAGGTTGCTGCCTCGGAGCGCCTAGAGCTCTGGAGAACTTTTAATAGAAATCTGCAGAATGAAATGGGCTACAGCTGTTTGCCTTGATAAATATATTTTATGCTACATGCCTCAGCCGCCATCTGTTTGCTGATACGAGCACTTCTTCGTGGCAACTAAGGAGAAGTCATCAAAAGGCATAGTGGGGGGAGAGCTTCGGAGCAGGTAGAGGGGCTGGGGAGGGCGGGGCCAGGGATTGTGTGCAGGTTGAAAGGGGCCAGCCAGAGGACAAAGAAGACGGGGCTGGGTACAGACTAGGGAGGCCCACTGCACAAGCCCGATAACCCACCTGCCCAGGAAACCCTCCATGCCTCTCTTGGACTCTTCTTTGCCTATGAGCCCATCCTTCTCCTTCTGGAATTCTCTGGCCTCTACACTTTAAGGCAAAGTGAGGATCCAGATTGCATCAGTGCCCACATCCCAGCCTGTGCTGTCCGGCAAGCATGCCCCAGGGCCTGCGCAGAGGCAGCTGCCCACTGACTTCAACCCAGGCTGCTTCCCCTAAACTGATGACACTGTCTGCAGCTCACCTTTAACTCCTCTGATCTGGGCTGAGTGTCCGATGGACACAGAGATGCTCAGTGGCTGGTGGCCCTAGAGGTGAGGGGACCTAGTCTTGGGCCAAAGCCATGATTAGCTTCAGAGCTGTTGCTGAGTAAGGTGGAGATGCAGCTCCCCAACTCTACCAGTGAAGTGGCCCACACTTGCTTAGGGAGGAAATGACTGGCAAGACGTGCCCATAGTTACGGAGTGGCTAAGGTTAAGTTCGTTACTAAAAGGAACATGCATTAGAAAAATGGTCCCTAGTGTGGCAGTTTTGAGAATTAGTAGAATCCTTAAGAGGCAGGGCCTAAAACTAGGAGTCAATCTACCTCATGATCCAGCAATATCACTCTTGGGCATATACCCAAAGGATTAACATTCATACAACAAGGACATTTGCTCAACTGTGTTCATAGCAGCATTATTCATAATAGCCATAACCTGGAAACAACCTAGATGCCCCTCAACCAAGGAATGGATAAGGAAAATGTGGCACATTTACACAATGAAGTATTTCTCATCTGTGAAAAACAACGACATCATAAAATTTGCAGGCAAATAGGTAGAACTAGAAAAAAACATCCTGAGTGAGTTAACCCAACATGCATGGATCCACTTAGGAAGAGGAAATAGATAAAATCTCCTGAGTAAATTGGGAACATGGGGGTGGGGAGAGATAAGGGGAGGTGGCAAGAGAACATGAGGGAATGGAATGGTCCAGTTGGGGAAGGGACAGAGAGGGAGAGCAGGGAAAGAGATCTCTTGATAGAGCGAGCCATTATGGGGTTAGGGAGAAACCTGGCATGAGGGAAATTCCCAGGAACCCATAAGGATGAACTCAGCTAAGATTCCAAGCAATAGTGGAAAGGGTCCCTGAACTGGCCTTCCCCTGTAATCAGGTTGGTGACTACCCTAATTGTCATCACAGAACCTTCATCCAGCAACTGATGGAAGCAGATGCAGAGATCCCCAGCTAAGCACTGGGTGGAGCTCCCCCGGAGTCCAGTTGAAGAGTGGGAGGAGGGATTATATGAGCAAAAGGGTCGAGATCATGATGGAGACATCAACAGAGACAGCTGACCCGAGCTGGCTGAAGCTCACTGACTCTGGACTAACAGCTGGGGAACCTGCATGGGACCGAACTAGACCCCCTGAATGTGGGTGACAGTTATGTGGTTTGGTCGGTTTGTGACACCATTGGCAATGGGACCAGGATTTATCCCTAGTGCATGAACTGGCTTTTTGGAACCTGTTCCCTATTTTTAGAGGGATACCTTACTCAGTCTTGATACAGTGGGGAGGGGCTTGGTCCTGCCTCAACTTGATATGCCAGACTTAGTTGACTCCTCATGGGGGAGGTCATACTCTCTGAGAAGCGGGTGGAAGGTGGGGTGCGGGTAAGGTTGGGGGGTCAGTGGGAGGAGCAGAGGGAGGGGGAACTGTGGTTGGTATGTAAAATAGAAAAAAAAACTTTTAAATAAATAAAAAAAAAGAGATGGAGCCTGGTGGGAGACAAGTCAGTCAATAGGGCAACCCTTTCAGAATAGATTGATAGAGTTCTCACAAAATCCAAGTTAGTTTCTATGATGGTCAATTATTAATAGCAACAAAAGAAGTGGACACGGCCCCAAATCCCCTGGCCCCAGGATTTCACTCACTCCTGCTACAATGCCGTCAGCCTTGTTGTGATGGTGCCAGGAGGCCCTCACCACAACCAAGCGGACACCGGCATCTTGCTCTTCACTCTAGATCTGTGGACTAAGCTATTCTGCTTTAGAAAGTGTCTAACCCCTGGCATTTTGTTATTCTAGCAGTAGAAAATAGAGTAAGACCCCCATTTCAAGGTGCTACAGTTCTTTTGTGAATGGAAATATTTTTCTAGATCCTAGGCCATCACAGCAAGAAAACAGTGCTTGCCTTAGAAGAAGCCAGCCTCCTCAGGGAATGACTCAGGTACCTGAAGATTTCTGCTGATTCCAGTGTCTGTGTGAATTAATCGTGCTCCCTTCCTTAGGGAAAAATGTGTGAGGCCTGCGTGACTCACCACTGTCCTGAATGGATCCTATTTTTGCCATCCCGTGAGTATAGCTGGTCCTTTTCCCTTCTGTCTGCAGCTCTGACATGTCACTTTGAGAACACGGCCTGCCTGTAAATGGAGAAACTCAGGGCAGATCCCCCAAAAGCACTGCATGGGAGTAGAGGAGCATCCAAAGCATCCCTTCTGCACCTACCTGAGCCACTGCATCTAAGGAAGGGGAGGCAGACGGCAGCCATGGCTGGTCCTCTTGGCAACACGAGGGCTGCCTGCATCCCAGCACCTCCTTCCACACCCTAATGGAGCTGTGAGCGTCCATGACAGCTGGGTGAGCAGAGAGTTACCATATGAGGAGTCAGAAGAAGCATCCCCTCCCAATACCCCTGACCATTGAGAGAAAATGGGCACTGCAAAGACCAAAGCAAAAGAACCACCGGGAAGCTGAAAAAGGCCATGTGTGTCCAAGGACTAGTCACTCTGAAGCAAACTGACCAAGCACCTGCTGCTCAGTGCCACCTCCTCCCAAGGATGCCAGCCGGGTGACGGCTGGTGACACAGGCTTTGAGATGCTCTGACAGACGGCACTGAATCACTGTGTACCGAGGACTGGGATGTGGGCTCCAAGAAACCAAGTGCTTTGGACAAGAATCAGAACTGCTG
Source organism: Peromyscus leucopus (assembly GCF_004664715.2). NCBI lineage: Eukaryota > Metazoa > Chordata > Mammalia > Rodentia > Cricetidae > Peromyscus > Peromyscus leucopus. Next base: position 38,260,694 of record NC_051069.1, on the reverse strand, counting down.
GCTGCTCCTCAGAGCTGAGCACGCCGCCGGTTCCACTGGAGCCACAGTCCTGGTATTAATAAGTGTTTCCATGGCACTTGATGGTTTACAATTACTCTTCCTAACACAACTACCCCCAAAGAAGTGGCAGGACAAATGTAAGCCCTTCTGCCTTCCCTTCTGCCTGCCACCGTTTGAGGCAGGAGTCCTGGTGCCCTTGAGAGCCAGAGTCTCTCCATATTGAAAAGGTCCACGCTCACCTTTCCTACCACTCTCCCATCCACATTTCAAGGCCTGTTCACGACAAACTCCATCTGTTCATCCACTTATTCATTCGGCAAACACGTGTTGAGCGCTGACTGTGTGCATTACTTTTGGCACGAAGAGATAGCAGTGACTAAAACAGAAACAAAGATCTCCCTCCCCGTGGGACTCCAGTGAGATCAGGAGTTAGATAAGCAGACAAATATTTAATGCTATAAATAAAAGCAGGGCTGAATGACTGGCAGAGTAAGGAGTGGATTTGATTATAGATCTGGAAGACAAAGGGTCTTATCTGACCAGGAGTCTGAGTGGAATGACGGGTCGTGTTGGTCATGCAAAGGCCCTGAGGTGGCATCATAGCACCTGTGGAGAAACAGCAAGTCCAACTGGGACAGGCAGGAAGCAGGGAGGGAGAGTGTTGCCATGGCAACAGGCAGTCAAAAGCCAGACCAGACCCCTCCCTGGATACCTGCAATAGACATGTGTCAGGTGGGTCGTTTGGCCTCGTCCAGCAGCTGCTCTGGTCAGCCAGCCCTCAGCAGCCCTCGATTCGCTTTCAGTTGGTGGTCCAGCAATCGGATCGGTCTTACTCCGTGATCCGTCTTTAAGGAAGGCGCTTATGTTCAGTCCACACTCGTCGATCTAGTCATTTAGCATTTTCTAAATTTCTACTGTGGTGTGTGTGTGTGGTGTGTGTGTGTATAGTGTGTGTGTGTATGTTGTGTGTGTGTATAGTGTGTGTGTGTGTATGTTGTGTGTGTGTATAGTGTGTGTGTGTATGTGTGTGGTGTATGTGTGGTGTGTATGTGTTGTGTGTGAGTGTGTGTGTGCGGTGTGTGTGTGTGGTGTGTATGTGTGGTGTGTGTGTGTGTGGTGTGTGGTATGTGTGTGTATGGTATGTGTATGTGTGGTGTGTGTGTGTAGTGTATGTGTGTGGTGTGTGTGTGTATAGTGTATGCTTGTATGTATAGTATGTGTATACCGTGTGTATGTATAGTATTTGTGTGTGTATAGTATATGTGTGTGTGTGTGTGTATGGCATATGTGTGTGTGTGTATGGCATATGTGTGTGTGTGTATGGCATATGTGTGGTGTGTGTGTATAGTGTGTGTGTGTATGTGTGTGTGTGTGTAGTGTGTGTGTGTGTGTGGTGTATGTGTGGTGTGTATGTGTTGTGTGTGAGTGTGTGTGTGCGGTGTGTATGTGTGGTGTGTGTGTGTGTGGTGTGTGGTATGTGTGTGTATGGTATGTGTATGTGTGGTGTGTATGTGTGGTGTGTGTGTGTAGTGTATGTGTGTGGTGTGTGTGTGTATAGTGTATGCTTGTGTGTATAGTATGTGTATACCGTGTGTATGTATAGTATTTGTGTGTGTATAGTATATGTGTGTGTGTGTGTGTATGGCATATGTGTGTGTGTATGGCATATGTGTGTGTGTATGGTATATGTGTGTGTGTGTGTGTGTGTGTATGGCATATGTGTGTGTGAGAGTGCTGGAGGCCAACCTTTCCTATGTTCTTTAGAGCCCCCCACTTGTTTTTTGAAAAAGAGTCTCTCACTGAGAGCCGGAGCTCACCCATTTTTCTCGCCCAGCTGGCCAGTGGAGCCTCCGGGATCATCCTGCCTCCACCTCCCCAGTGCTCGAATCAGCCTGTGCTACTGTGCACGGCTCTTTATGTGGGTGCTGGAGACTGAACTGAGGTCCGCGTGCTTGTGGAGAAGGCGTTTTACCAACCGACCATCTCCCTGGCCCCTGTTCATCTTTCTGAAGAGTTATCATCTACTCCATGCTAGACGCTGACTTGGAAGCTGGGGGTTAAAAAGAACAAAGACATCAGCAAGTGTGTGGGCACAAAGACTGTGATAGGGGGAGGAAGTACCACACAAAGGCAAAGTACCGTGAAAGCAAACACAGAGCACTGAGTATTTGATTCTTGCTGGAGAAGGTGGGAAGGCTTTCCAGTGGGAACTGACATTGCCAGTGGGTGCTGAAGTATATGTAGGAGTTTACTAGAGACAGAAGAGAGAGAAGGACATAAGAATAAGGGTACTCACCTTGGGAAATTTTACCACCACGGGGCATTTTGCAACGTACAGAGATGGTTTGGTTGATGTGACCATGGGCAAGTGAGTACTAGCTTCCAGTAGACAAAGGTCTAAGGTGGTATTCAGCATCTCACAGTGCACAGAATAGTCCCCCAGGCAGGGAAACTCCACTTGGTTTAATCTATGGTTGGCAATAGAGACCCCGTTAGGAATACAGGGAACACTGTGTACAAAGGCATCAAGTTGTGCATGGGTCTGGCAGGTCCAGAGAGCAGAGGTGCCGGTGAGAAGCAGATACAGAAGAAACGAAAGCAGAGGGGCCGATGAGGCTGTGGGTTGAGCGGCCAGGAAGCATGCTCTCAGACAACAGAGCCAATTAAAGAGAGGCTCAGGTAGGTGGAAGTAACAGCTGGCAATTACTGAGCCTCTGCTCTGCTCAGGGCTGGTACTTTAAGGAACTTCCAGGGGCGGGGGGTGGGGTGGTGTGGAGATTATGTCTGCATTACGGATCAGAAAACAGAGAGTCAAATTTCAGGAGAGGAAAGCTGTCTGTCTGCTGTCTGTCGTCTGCTCAAGGTCAGCCAGGGAAAGAATTCCGCTTCAAGTTGGGACTCCTGAGCCAGACCCCTTGAGCAGAGGGATCAGCTTCTCTAGGCCTGGCCTTGGGTGGGGCTGTGGGTGTACACTGGCTGCCACAGAAAGCTCCCCATGGGCAGTGTCTCAGCGAGCTGAGCACAGCAGGTGTCCTGTGAGGAAGAGATGGAGGCTGGTGACACACAAAGCCAGCCCAGCTTCAGGCAGTACTGGTTCTGTGCTTCCACTGCCTGGCAGGGTCTGTGTCTTAGAAAACATGATCTCTATCTCCAGGAAGTTTTCTAGTCTTTCCCTCCCCTCCCTCTCCTTTCCTCCCCTTCCCTCTCCTGCCCTTCCTTTCCTTTCCCTCACCTCCCCTCCCTTCCCTTCTCTCCCTCCCCTCACCTCCCCTCCCCTTCCCTTCTTTCCCTCTTATCTCCCCTTCCCTCCTTCCCCTCTTCTTCCCTTCCCTCCCTTCCCTCATCTCCTCTCTCCTCCCTCCCCTCCCCTCCCCTCATCTCCTTTTTCTCTCTTCCCTTCCCTCTTCTCTTCCCCTTCTTTTGCCTTGCCTTCCCCTCCCTTTTCCCTTCTTCCATTTCCTTCTTTTCTTCTCTTTCTTTCTCTATTTTTGTTTGGCAAATTCAGATACACTCACCAGAACTGGTTCCTTTGCCCCAAGCACATGTACAGACCTCACTTTCCAGCACCTTTGCAGCCCTGTGACTGAGTTCCGGGGATACACCTTGAAGAAAGCAGCATCCATTTCAATGGAGCCTGGCCCTGGACAAGCTACCCTGTGTCATTCCTGCTCAGTTATCTCATCCTGTGCTTGCTGGATGACGCCGTGCATGGATTTTACTCAGTGGAGGTCCAGACACAGGGAGCATAGGCTACTGTGCCCCAGAAAGGTAGCAGCAAACTCATTCCTTCTGCACTGGATATGAGGTGTGAATGACCAAGTGTTAGTGGGTTAAACTACTGAGCCTTCCAAGTTGGCTTGGAATAGCCGAGGGACTTGCCTGCCAACCTAATGTGGAAAGCAGGGAGAAGGCATGTATGTCCCTGAGACTTGAGGGCCACTGCATACACAAAAGACTCAAGAAAATGGCTTTGTAGACAGAAATTCTGAATAGACAGGTTCAGCTGTCCTCTGGACTGCTCACTGTTCCATTGTAGCCAGTGTGCAGTTCTGTTACTAACCACCTGAGGAACACACACACACACACATACACACACACACACACACACACACACACACACACACACACACGGACAGACAGACAGACAGACAGGCATGGAGACAGATGGGCATACAGAGAGAGACCTCGGCTGTCTGCCCACCAATGGCTTTTCCTACAGTCACACCTGACGATTCCTTGTGGCTGACTTGCAAAGGAGCCCGTCAAGCTGCACCTTTTGCCTGGGTGTCTTCCTACCCAAGATCAAATGGGGTTCGTTAGTAGAGAAGGGAGATTGAATATTGAGTAGGAAAACACGAGCCTATTAAAGAGAGGGAAGGTGTAGTTTTGACTGGGAAGAATAACTCAGATTTGTAATGCACTGGCCAGCTCTTGCTTTCTCTGCAGGGCTTGCTTCTGATTTCCATGGCCCACAGGGTGCAGGCAGGGGTGCTTAGCACAGTCCTACCCAGGGAGGAGGACTAGAGGTTGGAGCACAACCAACTATCTCAATTCAAGTAAAAACCCATCTAAGAAGCAAGCATCTCACTCACCCCTTTTGTTCAGCCCCAATCCCACACCCAGTCACTCCGTTTCCCAAGTGCCCCCATCCCTCTAAGGCAAGATGAAGGTCTTCTGCCTGCCACACTGCTCCAAGTATACTCTCCACAGCAGGAAAGCAGCTCTGTAGCAGTCTCTATGTTCCAGGCTCCCGTAGCAGCCTTGGTGTTCCAGGCTCCTGAGAAGGAGCCGCGCTGGCACCCTGGGCACCTGCTGCTTTTCCCTTCTTCACAGTTAACACCATAAAAACACACATCTCCTTCCCTCCAACTCAGCCAATTTCCATGCAGAGTTAACGCTGCTCTCTCTGCCTCTCCTGCCTGGCGTTGCTAAATGCCATTCCCTGTGGTACTCAGTACAGGCCTGCGGGGAGAAAATAACACAGCATTAACCTTGAACATAGGTGTGGGGGTGAACAAAACAGCTTTACCAAGACTAGAATAATAAAGGGCGAGTAATCACCCCATTAACGTTATCTCTTTGGGGAGCCATGTGGGGGGAAAAACAGTGCTGGATTTTTGCCTCTGATAACAGAACTTAGTTCCTGGATTAGTCCCCCTCTTCCCACCCTCAGGTCCAGGCAGTGCTGGCTGGAAAACATGCCAGCTACGAAACAGAAATCAGCAGCCCTGGCATCTGTCCCCCAGGAACTAGGCCCAGGAGGACAGCCTAGCTGAACAGGACCCTAGTTAAGAGCTAAAGCTAGCTCCAGTAGCCCAAGCCCTTGGCACCTGTATGTTTGGGTTTCAAGGATAGACTACATGGTTCTGCATAATTCAGCGATTCACAGCAGGTCAGACTGCCTCCCTTTGCTTCTTTAACTTCTAATTCATGAGCCTGATTCTGGAAAACCATCTTGTTTATGCATCACAAGGATACTGGGTGGTGGTGCTCAAACAGTAATGTGCCTAAATGTCCCTTAGTGAGGCAGGATGGGGCGGGGGTTGCTAAATATAGTTGCCGATGCTCTTGTCTGGGGTGGGTCTGGAGGGTAAGTTCTATCTAGCTCCCAGGCAATATCAAGGCTGCTGATCTGTGGGTCATATTTTCCTTTTGTTGGCATCCATGGCAAGTGAACTTGTATTGAGTTAAGCAGCCCGGAGGTGTATTTGTTAAAGCAGGACTAAGAACGCATTTAGGACCCTGAGTGGGAAACCCTGCACCTTTCAGAAATGCTGATCTCTGCACCTTGAAAGGTCATGAGTCTAAACCTTAGAGGAACTTTAAAGTCAGACACCCTGATTAATGAGATAGTCATGCAACATCAGATAGGAGAATGGACTCAGTTCCAAGAGGCACATGGACTGTACACAGGCTATAAACAGTGAGTGACTCTTAACTCTATGGTCAACTTGTCATGACTTTGACCTTCAAGTGGCCTCTCAAAAAGAGGTACCAAAAAAATCATAAACTTCTTTCCTCTCCAATATCACCAAATGGCTGTCAGAAACATCCCAGAGAATTTGGAAGAAGGAGGGTTGGGTCCAAGGTGCTCATCAAAAGGCCCTTTCTTTTTAAGATAGCTTTACAAGGATTCCCAGGCAACTCTGGAGTAACTGCCTAACCAGCTCTGTGCTCTTCAAGAGGCCATGGCTGCTTTCAGACAAGCACCAGACATCACCAGGCAAGATCTCTCAATCCTGGAGAGAGCTTCTCCAAAGACAATGGACTGAGTCACTCCAGCCACAATTTGCTAGCCCTCACCTAATCTGCTCCTCTTCTCCTACTCTTAACTAGATCCTTCTGTCTCAGAGTTACCACTTCTCTTGGTTTTGTCCTTGTTTCCCCCTTTTGTATTCGACACACCCCATTGCCTTCCCAATTACAACTGTGGAAATTCACTTTCTCCTGTGTCTATTTCTAACTTTAGAATGAGCAGGCATCATCAGCCACTTCAGGTAAGACTCTCTTCTTGTTACACTCTCCCTCATGATCCCATCAAATCCACAGTGTCAGTGGCCATGTGTTCTGAGAGCCCCCAAATCTGTACCGTAGATGTTCCAGGTTTATATACCTGAAGATGCCTCAAATCCCAGGTATTCTGAAGAATGCTGACTGTCAGCCTGAAAGGAGAAAGTGGACAGAGGAAAGAAAGGAGAGAGCTTCCTTTGAGTCTCATGAAACAACATAGCCATCCACTAAGAAGCTACAGCCAGACACCTAGGAATGGTCTCAGTCTCCGCTGCATCCCAACGTCTCCCAGCTCCAGCAGCTTTTAAGTCCTAAAAGTTCTTTATTGTGAATTTCTATGGAACAAAGAACTCACTTTCGATCACTTCTGCCTCTTCATACAGAGTCTTCCCCAAATTTAGGTACATTTCCTCCTTTTTAGTAATCAAATTAAATTTTTATTTAAAAAACAAAACTTTATTAAAATTTAATTTATTAAAATTTGTTTAAAATTCAATTACCATATACTGTATTAGATTCCATTCTGCAATTTTGAAACAAGATTTTTTTTGGTGATGTTCCTCTTCTCTCTTCTTTCCCAAGCCCCTAGCTCCTCCCGTATCCCCTGCCCTCCTGACATCCTTTCCACTTTCAGGTCTCTTGTATCCTGTCGCCCTCTCCCTCTTCAGTGCCTCTTTTTTTCCATCTCTTTGCCCCTTTCTAGTTCCTAGCCTGTTCCCACAATCAACCCATTTACATACACACATATAAACACTGAAAGCTGGAATCTGCATAGGAAAGAAGACATGGGATTTTTGTTTTTCTGAGTCTGGGTTCTGACCTTCCAATTCCATCCATTTTTTGCAAATTTAATGTTTGTTTCTTTTTTATTAAAGATTTGTTTTGCCGGGCGGTGGTGGCGCACGCCTTTAATCCCAGCACTCGGGAGGCAGAGCCAGGCAGATCTCTGTGAGTTCGAGGCCAGCCTGGGCTACCAAGTGAGCTCCAGGAAAGGCGCAAAGCTACGCAGAGAAACCCTGTCTCAAAAAACCAAAAAAAAAAAAAAAAAAAAAAAAAAAAAAAAAAAAAAAAAAAAAAAAAGATTTGTTTTTGTTTGTTTGTTTATTGGGTGTGTGTGTGTACATGTGCATATGTTGCACTATATACATGCTTATTACCTTAGAAGGCTAAAGAAGAAGTTAGATGACCCAAAACTGCAGTTGCTGGTGTCTCTGACCTGTCATGTGGATGCTGGGAACCAGACCTAAGTTATTTATCTGCAAGAGCAGCAAGTGCTCAAAACCAACTGTAAATTTTTTCCTTACAGCTAAACAAAATGCCACCTTCTGTTTTTTTCAGTACTTGTGATGGAACACTGCTGTGGAATGCCACTCTGTATGCTGTGAATGTGTGTTGCTCTGATTGGTTGATAAATAAAATGCTGATTGGCCAGCAGATAGGCAGGAAGAATAAGCAGGATAAGGAGACAAAGAGAATTCTGGGAAGAGGAAGGCTGAGTCAGGAGTTGCCAGCTAGATACAGAGGAAGCAAGATGACAAGGCAGAACTGAGAAAAGGTACCAAGCCATGTGGCTAAACGTAAGTAAGAATTATGGGTTAATTTAGATGTAAGAGCTAGTCAGTGATAAGCCTGAGCTAATGGCCAAGAAGTTATAATTAATATAAGCTTCTGTGTGTTTACTTAGGTTTGAGCAGCTAAGGATCAGGAGGGACATAGGAATTTTATAAGTGGCTGTGGGACTTTGGTGCCAGGCGAGCACAGGAAAACTTCTGGCTATAGAACACAAGTTACAAGCCAGCTCCTCCTCTTTTATAGTGACTTACCTTCCATTAACCACCTCTAGGGCTAATTTCTTGACCAGTCTTCCTTGTTACTGCTTGTTGCTAAGTAAGTGGCATGAGAAAGCAATGAAGGAATGATTAAGTCTGTCTGGACAGGCATTTAGCATGTTGGGAGTTTTAACTAGAGCCACATTAGCCTTGGCACTCACATCATTTAGGCAACACTAATATTTTCCCCAGGAGAGTGACAGTTCCAATTACTCTGAGAAAGAACTGGCCCCATGACTCAGCAGTCAACAGCAAACTCCGCCCATCAGTGATGTTTTTTTTTTCTCTCCTGGGATAGGGTCCCTGTAGGTGGAAGTTTACCACACAAATCCCCTCTGACTTATTTCTGGTCCATTGGGAAGACAGGAGCAATAAAAGATTGTTTAGAAAGGCTTAATGAGCCCTTGTGCTGGTGGTTCAAGGGGATTGTTTTTCTGCTTTCTCTTTGCCTCTCCCCCATCTGCTTGGGAACTCCTGAAATCTTTCTAGTCCCTACAATGAGCCAGTTTCCTCAGAACCTTAACCTAAATATCAAAACACTTTATAGGAAAAAAATGCATGTAATCTACATGATTGTGTGCACACTCAAATATGAGAGTTCCAAACAGGATTTCTTCCAAGTCTACTACTTGTTCATGATAAGAAAGTGGTTTGAATGTCTTAGCATCTCCAAGTCTTGAAGACTTCATTAATAAAACTGACCCCTGTCCATCACAACTATCACACTATATGATTGGAGATAATGTCCAAATTTTATGAGCTCCAGGTCATGTTGTAAACATAAAGGTTATTACAACTGACAATGGTAATGTTATAAATAGATTTTTGAAATTGGTTGCGATGAACCCAAATTATGAAACATAATCGCTGAGAAGCAAGAAGGAGGAAGAAATTGTCAATGGATCATAGGAAGAGGGAAAAGACCCCAAGCTGAGTTTGATGGAAGAAAGGGCCTAGATTTCAGAGGGTAGGGATGGCAAGTAACAGAGGGAGAAAATCAACAGTCTTAGCTCATACAGATCTTGGAGGATACCCTAGGGAGTTTGGATATTTTCTGAAGATCCTTGGAACAAGTAAAGTGTCTTAAAACAGAGGAGGATCATGGTAAAGTTTTTCGTTCAAGGAAATCTTTTTAATGCAATATGGAGATTAGACCCAAGACAAGAGAAACCAGAAAGAGAGACAACTGGCTTAAGGCTGTGGCTCTAGGAATCCAGGCTGATATGATTGTATACATCTTCATCATGACCACTGTCTGGCCCTGCAGATGATCCCAGAATGCATTCCAAATCATATCCAGTCAACAAAATTAACAAATAGTCAGCTGAACTGGTACTTAGTACTGGACTCATGACCAGATGTGTCTTGATGTGTGCTCTACAGTTTAGTAGTTTCTGAGGAAACTGAGGTGCATTATGGTAGCTATGACTCAGTGCTATCTGGCTTAGCATAGAAGCCCCTTCCTCCTGCCTTGGGGGAAAGGGATCCTCTTGCTTTGTTACCATTCAAGACACATCTTCATCTACCCTTCCATCCATTATAAATTACACTGTATATATTTGTGTTTGTCTGTCATTCTTTGCTTTCTCAGCACCTTCAGTCTGTCTTGGCTGATTCTTATACACTGGGATTTCCCAAGATTGAAAGTGATCCAAGTGAGAGAGAACAATGGCTGGGCTATTGAGATTAATCCACTGAGTCTATTTAATGATCAAAGGAATTTATTTGGGGGTAAACTCACAACCATGAGAGATAGATCATAGGAAAGCTGAGCTATGTCCCACGCTGAATGGCTTGGTCCAAGATCTCAGCATCCAAAACCACAAGGTAGCCAAGGGAGGGGTCATATGTGCATCCCAGGACTTAAGAGTCCCCAGTAGCCATGCCTCAGGGGTACCTCAAGGTCATAGGCAAGTGTAACAGCTACAGTTGCCTCACTAGGGGCATGCTTCAGGGCATGGCTAAAACAGCTACCCATTACATCTCCCCCTTTTGTCTAAATGAAAAAGTTCTAACCTAATACAAAACTATATACAATAGGAATGATTATCAAGGAGAAATAAAGGTTAATGACATAAACAAATGGAACGACCACCAACAAGAACAACATCAAACAAGAGACACATACTAAAATCCAGAGATGTCCAGAACATAGGTAAATGGTACGTTAAATAGATTATTCCAAAAGCTGTCCTATCCTGAAAAATCTGAATCTAGGACTTAGTATGTGCTAGCTCAAATATGAGAAGATTGTAACTATAACTGTTAGTCTTCAACCCCATCAAAGACTTGAGAAGGAATATAATAATACCTGAGAAAATGGGAAATGAATGCAAGCAACTTTCAGAAATCTTTTGAGAATAGACAGAGACAACTGGCAGCCTGGAAAGTCACCTAAAGTTTCTCAGCACCATTGGGGCATCCAGTTTGGCTACAGGCCTAGAATATCTGACAGACCATTTTCAGAAACAGGAATATTTGAAAGACCATCCTCCCTTGTTTAGGCAAAATTTAATGGTCATTTTCCTATTGGTCCTGCATGTCCAGTTTATACAACATATTATCAAGCAGTCCAGGCACAAGCAGTCTCTTGCCCAAATGGCCAGTTTTGCCAAGAAGAAGATAAATTCCATATGGAGTGTCTTCAATGTCCATCCTTCTCTTTGAAGTAAATCGGTGCTGCCAGGAGCATACATGTCTCATTGTCCAGAAAGTCTGTTTTTAAAACATTTTAAATGCCATATTCTGTAGGTCTTTGAAGTGTTTGAAGATTACCTACCTAATTGAAATATATCTATGTATACCTAGAGAATTTAACTAACATGACTATAAGTTTGATAATTATATATGATTAACTATTAATCTGTATTTTAATGATACATTATAATTTTAAATGAGTTGTATAAACATAATACCTTAAATGAGTAAAAATATACATACAGTATAACAAAATTAACTTTAAATTTGTATCAATAAACTAAAATCCATAGCAGTGTAAAATATTTCAAACAAGTTGTTGCTTTTTAAAGGTAGATTCAATAATCTACCTTTTTATTTTATCATATCTATATCCTACATTTCTATAACATATCCCCCCTTTCTTCTTTTTAGAAAGAGATTGACCAATAATAATTCATAACAAAAAAACCTAAACAAAGACAAACATCCATAATCCATTTTTTGGGAATGTGAGCTTAGTGTTCTAGTATACTTCCTGCTGATTGGGGGTACTGGCAATCTTATGGAGATCCTGAGAAAATTCGAGATAATAGTCAAGTCCTGGGAAGACCAACTATATAACCTGTGTTGATAGGTACCATCTGTTAAGGTTTAAGAGGTCTCGCTTAATCAAATCTGATCCATCTTAACCTGGAACAAATCTATAGCCTCTTGATTCCTATGGAAACAAAAGCAGAGCTTCCTTTCCAAAGAAACATAACCTTAGATTCAGGTTTCAAAGTCAAGATAGCTTCAAAACACACACACACACACACACATATATATCTTTATATTTATCTTTATATTTATATTTAACTTAGTAGCCTTTATAATCAAATGTCTTTCTGTAGTTAAAAATCCCAAAGACAATATAATTCAGTCTGTGTAATATCTATATGTGGTTTATTATATATATATATATATATATATATATATATATAATTTTATTTTTTAAGATTTTATTTTATTTTTATGATTATATCTTTTTTTCTCTCTCTCAAGCCTATGTAATTTTATATATATTGTAAACCATCTAGAGGTTTATTCCATCTGAAACTGTCTTTTGTGTATCTATAATCCTTTTCAGATCATTGCTTTAAATTGCAGTATGGTTAGGACTGAAGTGGTGGCTTGGGCTGCTGACTCCTCCCATCTCAGCTTTTCAACATGATGCAGGCACTGCACCGGGTCATGCTTAGCTCCCCAATTCTCAGAAGAAGTATTAAGCAGTATGACTGTGTTTTGAAGTCTATGGCTATGCTCCCAAGCCCACAGGTAGTGGCTAGGAGGAGCCTTTTTGTATTGTGGCCCAGCCCATCAGAGACCACAGGAGTCCTGCGGCCAGGGAATGCATCTCTATATAGCAGCCCACCATAAGGGACGTGAATTAGGAAGCTGCTCTTGGCTCCATTTTAGAACCCCCTTTTAAAGCTTTCTCGGGTTTTTGAGTGGAAATTCTTGCTACCATGTTGGGTGCCAAAATGTAGCCGGGGAGAGAGGTACCCCTGTGGTTATGGGCTGAAGTGGGTAAGCTCTGGGTCCCAATTTATCTAAATAAAAAGCTGGGTCAGGCTTGACCAGCAGTTCAATACACTAAGGTTTAGCCACCAGGGCTTTTCCTCAGGCTAACATAGAAGGCAGCTAGAACTGAAGTACTCAGTGGGCTGAGGTGAGCTGGAAGGGAGAAAGCTGTGAGGTGGTTGGGAGCAGAGGGGAACAGACTCTGTGAGTGGAGAAGAAATTTTAAAAGAGACAGGAAAGTGTGGGAAGTGTGCCACAGTAGCCATGGAGGCTGAGGGCAGAGGCCACCCAGGTCTTTGGAGTTTGCACTATGTTGGGCACCAAATATTGGGATTAATCCATAGAGTCTATTTAATGATCAAAGGAATTTATTTGGGGGTAAACTCACAACCATAGGAGATATATCATAGGGTCCAGGAAAGCTGAGCTGTGTCCCATGCTGAATGGCTTGGCGCAAGATCTCAGCATCCAGAACCACAAGGTAGCCGAGAGAGGGGGCATATGTGCATCCCAGGTCTTAAGGGTCCTGGTGGCCTCGCCCCAGGGGCAGGTTCCTCAAGGTCATAGGCAGGTGTAACAGCTACAGCTGCCTCACTAAGGGCGGTGCTTCAGGGCACGGCTCAAACAGCTCCGCATTGCCCTGGGAGGATAGTAGTGGAGATGAAGAGAGGTGGCTGGACTCAAGAACTAAATAGACACTGGAACCCACCAGTCCTCATCTCACTGAAAACTAGTTATCCAGAGTGCTGCCTAGCGGAAGGCAACCGGATTAGCAGATGACGTGGAATTCCAACCGGAAGTTCTCTGTTGGTTCTCAGCCTTGAAATTTATCAGTTAATTAGTTATGATCAGCCTCATGGATTGGATAGGGTAAGCCACTTAACCTCTCCAAACCCCAGTTTCCTCATCAATAAGATGAGAGTAAGCATGCGCTTCACTGAGTAGTTGTAGGTTCAAGTCAAATACAACACATAGAATTATGTGTTTGTAAATTACCAAATACTGCATAATTGGGGAACAATGGTACCGTTCTTCGGAGAGCCAGTCACATCAGATGCAAAAGAAACAGACAGGGAGACAGTCATCCAGCCTTTCACCCAGGCTCCTGTCTGATGCTTCCCAGGCAGGCCTACCTTGATTTGTAACCGGCCAGGGCTTTATTTCCATGCTTCCTTGAATTTTATAAAGCCTTTCGTTGTGAGAAAACTTCACAAGAATCTTATTAGACACAGCAAAGACCCAAATCAGCACAAAGCTTACATATAAAAGCTTCAGCCAGAAAATAAGGATTTCTCCGGAGGCTCTATATGTGCTTAAAGGGCGCGGAGAGCTAAATTGTGAAATTACAAATGAGATGTGGAATGGCATATTTGATTATACAGAGTCATCTGCCATGCCTCCTAACACGGGAGAAATCTGAGAGGCTGTTTATCTGGCAGTGAGCCCTGGCAGGGTCTGCAGAAGAACTCCGGGAGTTTTCAACGGGACCTTCATGCCTGCAGCCTGCGCCTCACTCTCCCCTAATGCTAAAGACTGGTGGAGACATTCAACCTGATTTATGTGAAAAGAAATGAAAAGATCAGTGTTGTTTCATAGGCACCAGATAGTGAAGCATCGAGAAGGCATGGTCTCTCCTCTCAAGCAGTTTACCAAGAGCCTAGGGCCGCCACCACATACAGCCCGCTGTTGACAGGGACTTTGTGGCACGGTGAAAACAAGTACCCCAGACAACTCTGGAAATGAATCCTGGCTCCACAGCTTACCAGCCTTGAAGACTTAAGATTCCCTCTGCTTTAAACAAAGTCAGTGTCACCTAGCAAAACGACGCAGGTGCATAGCCAGCACCTCCACATGGCAACCATCCCACATTCTCTCAGGTGCCTGCGCTTTGTAGGTGGCGCTGTGATTAAAGATGTGGTGGAAAGACATTCAGTGAACCTTGGCCTCCCTTGAGCCCCAGATGGAGTCTGAGTTCTTGATGCAGTGTCCCAAGATACACACGAGACAGAAGTACCTTAATAACCTACGTGTTCTGCTTCCAAGAGCAAAGGCAAGGCTCCCACTGGAACATCCAAAGCCAGTCTTCTGCCCTCACCCCTGACCCTGACGCCTCGCTCCCTTCTCTGGTGCCACGGGCCTGTACCAGTCTTCCTTCTACAGTGGCAGGTGTGAAGGGAGGCAAGCAGCAGAGAGCAGACTGAGGGGTTTTTCGGGAAGTCTCTGGTCCAGATGTAAAAGCAGAAGGGAAGCTTGTCTCTCTGTTCTATATTCTGGCTCTGAGAAATTCCAAAAAATGGGTAGGGAAATCCACATCAAGGCTATGTCTTGCTCCTCCTCCTCCTCCTCCTCCTCCTCCTCCTCCTCCTCCTCCTCCTCCTAACGGGGCCTCTGAGGCTGTATCCCTGGAGGTCAGCATCAAGGTATATTTAAAGCCTTGTGCAGGGGTCCACAGCAGCCCTAACTACAAGGATTTATAACTTGAATATAGAGAACCCAGACGAATCCATCACAGAGGACAAAACACAATAAATCTCTGTGTGTGTGTGTGTGTGTGTGTGTGTGTGTGTGTGTGTGTGTGTGTGTCAGTGCAAAGGTACACAAAACATGCTGAATAGAGAGGCATGTTCTAGTGTATTTTAACTTGATTTTATTCCTTGATCATTGTTAAGTGGATGGGGTGGGAACCAGGCATAAAGAAAATACTCTCTCTATGTGGACTCTCTTGTTTCCTTCATATAATAAACTCTTCTCAAGAAAATTCTATGCAGTATTTTCTAAAATATGTTCTATTTTCTAATTCACATTCAAACACACACACACACACACACACACACACACACACACACACACACACACACACCACGGCTTAGTAACATCTCAATTTGGGGAAACGCTGTTTGTCTACCCTTCTATTGTAGAGCTTTTGGCAGGAATATACTTCAGGAAACCTCAGTTATAAGATCCCTTGGATAATCAACTCTGAGTTGTTGTAGATTCTGACTAACTCCTTCAGTGGACAGATGCTAAATGGAGACCAAGGGGCATACTGTACAGTACTTCCTAGAAGACGCAGAAAAATAAAAATGCATGCACCCTGCACGTATATCCAACCATGAAGCCCTACTGACTGGCTCTGCTAAATTCACCTGCAGTGCACCAGTCTGTCTCTCTGTCCCCCTTGTCTTCAATCTCTTTTTTTTTCCAGACTTCCAACTGGTCACCTGGGAGTTATGCCCTCCAGAACCCTGACTTACCCCACAGCCTTGCTCAGTGTCCCTCATCTATGTCCTCAAAGACCCTGGGTGTACATTTTCCCAGCACTTTTACCGTATGGTATTAAAAATCATGTGTTTGGGATCTGCCTCTGACGTCAAACTGAGAACAGGGCTTTGTGACTCTTAAGTGCCTAGTGTGTGTCTGCCACTCTCAAGGTGCTGAAGAGGTACTACTGGCCTGCCATGGTAATCTTACCAGGCTAGCTGCTCATGTGTCTGCCTCTCTTACCTGGTAGGAGGTGGGTAGGTGGGCTCAAGGTCAAGATGATCTAACCTGGTTACTCCAGTGTCTGGCACAGCTCTTGACACTCTGTTATGAACAACCGAAAAAAAAAAAAAAAAAAGAATGAATTTGTGCATGAATAAACCTTCAGTTTTCCTCTGCATTCTTGAAGGCGTTTCCTAATTCTAAAATAATTCTGGTTGTAATTCCTATTGTCTGCTCTGTGTGTGCACACAGACAATAAGAACTAGTTCATTTGGCTAGGGGAGTATGGTTTTTTCTGCGGAACAGATGGGAAGAGCTTTAAAAGACAAAAGAAGATTTCACCTGGGCCTGGAGCATGGCCATGTGTCTTAGTCAGGGTTTCTATTACTGTGATAAAACATCATGACTAAAAGCAACTTGGGGAAGAAAGGGTCTGCTTCCCCTTACAGCTTGTAATCCACCAGCCAAGGAAGTTATGGAAGGGATGCAAGGCAGGATCCTGGGTGTAGGATCTGATGCAAAAGTCATGGAAGAGTACTGCTTACTGGCTTGCTCCCCATGGCTTACTTGGTACCCAGCACCACCAATCCCGGAATAGCACTGCCAGTGGTAATCTGGGCCACGCTACATCAATCATCACTCAGGAAAACGCACCACAGACTTGCCCACAGGGCAATCTGGTGGAAACATTCTCTCAACTGAAGTTCCCTCTACAAAGTCCTAGCGTATGTCAAGTTCACATAAAACTAGTCAGAACACTGTTATTCAGGGAGACTGGTAGAGAGGAAAAGACACCCCAGAAAGAATGGACAGTGGCAGGAAAGAATGGCCACTCTGGCCCTGAACTTGCTTTCTGGATCTGATCTGTATGGAAGGCTTGCCCCCTTTCCCCCTCCTCTTTTCTCTGCAACCACTTCAGACTTTCAGAGCAAGGGTTTCACCTGACTTGTTCTTCATGTAGAATCCTTCACAGCTGAAGAAGCTAGGGTGGAGGTCAGAGGGTCAGAGGGTGAACAACTGTCTGCCCTGGACTAGGTTTTTTTCCAGAACTTGTAATGCAAAAGTCAGGAGAGTGTCCGGCAAACAAGGATAGAATGGTTTCTGTAATCCTATTAATGAGATGAAGAAGAAAAAGGAATCGAAGTAACATAAGACAGCTTTCAGAAAACCCACCCTCCCCACATCCCCTACTGTCGGTGCTGGTTCCTCATTTATGTTCAACTTTGGAAACAAAGTGAAACAAATTTATAACTGAAACACAAGTTTCTCCTACCAAGGAGTTTCTTTCCATGACTCGCCTCCCAGTTCTGGTTATGTGCGCCAGACCTTGGCACTGCAATAGGAAGGTCACCATCATGGACTCATGCTGTTACATAACCACCTCCAGCAGTCAGAACTTCCCAAACACACAGCGTTGCTCTTCACTAGAACCGGCCCTACAGCCCCAATGACAAAGCAAGCATCTGGCACATCTGTGATGTCTGTTCTTGGCTGTCAGCTTGACACACTTGGAGAAAGGGAACCTCAACTGAGGGATTGCCTCCATTAGATTATTAGATTACCCTGTAGACATATCTATGGGGTATTTTCTTGACTGCTAGTTGACAAGGGAGGGCCTAATTCACTGTGGGCAGTGCCAGGCATGGGCAGATAGTCTTAGACCATATAATGAAAATACCAAGCAGAAGCAGGCCAGTAAACAGCATTCCTTCACCCTCTGGTTCAGTTCCTGCCTTCATGTCCCCGCCTCAGACAGTAACCTGTAGGCTAAATAAACTGTTTCCTCCTTGAGTTGTTTTGATATTGTTTTTTTTTTTTTCACAGCAAAAGAAAAGTATATTTGTTAAATGGGTGGATTATTGGCTTTTTGAACAGTTGTGGATTATTATTTGACTATTCCACAGTTATGATGGATCCATCCAAAAGTAACCAGTGTGAACCTAACTCTTGAAAATAACCAACCCTCTGCACCAGGTCTGCTGCATCTACACGACGCTTCCAGTGTAGTGTTTTTAAGGGACTACTGAGTGTGTGAATGAGCGGGTCTCTGACTCTTGTGCCTTCTCTTGGGCTCTTCCCTTCTATTGGTTTGTCTTGTCCAACTTCAGTGTGACAGTTTGTGTTTTATCTTATTGCATTCTATTTTGTTATATATTTTTCAAATGAATGAATGAATGAATGAATATTCAACCACTAGGGTAAAGGTTAACAACTCAACTGTCACATATACCTGATTGGAGAGGGAAAATCAGTTTTCTCCAGCAGAGTGACACTGGGTATACCAACCACTCCAGGTCTGATGTTCAGTAGTTGACCAACCTATAATGGACTCCACAGTATGTATGTATGTATGAGTGTTTATTTGGTTACAGTTTGGTGTTTGTCTTTTGGAAGGTGTTCTTGGTTTGGGGGGATTTTGTTGTGTTAGGTTTTTGGTTTTTTGAGAAAGAACTTAAAGTTGTGTGGGGAGGGATGGGGAGGGGATCTGGACGGACTTGGGGAGGGAAAGAATATGATCAAAATACATTTAAATTTAAAAATGCTCTAAATAATAAGAAATAATAAAGATCCTTTCTTCTTGTAAACAAAATAATAATAATAACCAAGTCTATTTTCAGCCCTGGTTTAAGGGTGGGCAAGGCTGCTCCAGCTGTTGAGCAGCAACACACCTTTACGTCCTTTCGATGCAGAGATGCAGGTATCCACTCTGTAACCACAAAGGCTCAGCAACCTGGGTGCGGATGCTCTGAGACACGCTCTTAGGTTCATAAGCAAGCCGAGTAGTTTCCACTAACAATCCTACTGGTGTAGCAATGCAGTGCTGAGGTGACAGCGTGTGGCAAGCCCTCTCTGTTGATTTTGTAGACCCTGGCACCATTGCACCGTTAGGCTTCAAGTAACACTAGCTGTGTTCTGCTGAGATCAAAAAGGAGGCATGAGATCTAAGAGGAGGAATTCCAGCTTGGATTTAGGAGAAAGAAATAATTTATAGATGAAGTGATTTCAAATTTTTATATTTTCCCCAAGATTTTACTTAAAAATATCAAATCCATAAAAAGGTAAAAATAAAAATGCAATGGAGTGGAAAGTCTCATACCTTTCTTTCATCCTGATTGCTAAAATGCTGCCCTGTGTGCATAAGATTCCTCCTCCACCAAACCATTTAAAAATGAGTCGTGGATATCTTGACACTTCACCCCTGAAATATTCACTATGCTTTTTTTCTAAAGAGATCATTATTCCACATAAGCACAATGATTTTGTATTCTCAGGCTTCTTAGCTCCCATGATATTAACACAATAATATTATCTAATGTATTGTTCATATGCAAATTTTCCCAAGCGCATTAATAATGTTCTTTGTAGCACTGTTTGATCCAGGGTCCAATAAAAAATCATCTACTGCATACAATTGTCATTCTCATTAGTGTCTTTAATTTAAAAGAATCTGTTGGATTTTAAGTTGTTTCTTTGCTGGAGTTCTATTTTTATTTTTAAGAGATTCATTTTTTTATTATTTTTAATCATGTGTCTCTGCACATGAGTACCTCCATATTTGTGTATGAACCCTTGAAGACAGGGGTGTAGGAATCCCCTGGAGCTGGAGTGACAAGCAGTTATAGGCCCCCCCAACATGGCTGCTGGGAACTGAACTTGGGTCTGCTGGAAAAGCAGTATGTGCTCTTAATGACTGAATCATCTCTCCAACTCATGTTTTCCTTTCTTATTAGGAACTATTTATCGTACACAGTACTGGATTGCATAAAAGCATGCTCATACAAGCCTTTAATACATTTTGGCTTCTTTTTGGTCTTTCATGGAGCTGATAGTTCTGAGTTTGGGGCTAGGGTTATTATAGAATGTCCAGTAAATTTACAAATGTATTTCTTCATGCATTTCAACTGCATACTTCTTGTGTAAGTATTGCCTCGGTGGCATCTTCCATACCAGCATATCAGGAAGTTCCAAATACCATTTTGTTTCCACATTGGTACATCTCTATGATCTGTTGAAGAGACAGTATCCAGAAATTATGAAATAATTATTTTCTTCAGTAATCTGCAGGGTGAGAGGACAGCCTTTCCCTAAGAGCTTTCTCCCAGTGCTGTTATCAACTGGTGATCTTTATCCACTGAGTCAGCTATTGCAATGTGATTGCAAACGGTGATGTTTCTGCTAATATTCTATTTCCATATGCAGAAAGTGACACTCTATAGAGAACACCACCCCACCTTACACACACTTACACTCTGTTTCATTAATATTTTTCTTTTCTCTTGAATTGATAACAGACCCACAAAGCATTGCAAAGTTAACAAGGGAAAGTATCCACAACACCTGGCTTTTACAGAAAACAATATGAAACCAGGAAATTGACATCGGCATGATAGGATTAACTGGACTACAGGCCTGGCTTGAATTACACACTTTTACATTTCTAATATCACTTTAACGCTCACTTTTTTCATTGTATTATAATCTGTTGTCATTACTATTCTTTTTCGCTGCTCACATTATCTCAAATTTAGCCAGTGGAAACTCCTTCAAGCCAGCTCCTGACTTCTTTCAACAAGTAGTTTTTTCAGGTAGTTTTCCTTACATTATCACTCACGAAGGATGCACAATCAGAATACTGCATTCACAAGGTTTTGAAGTTAGTTATTTTCCATGGGGTTGTGCTGTAAATTTAACATGTGGTTGGCTTCTTTCATTTCATCTGGTGTGAAGCTTTAAGATCTGTTTTGTATTCGTTGCCCCTGATTTGGTTTAATTTTATTTTAACATACATAAAACAGTCATATGACTTATAAGACAGAAGTGTATTAAAAGGTCTCCTCAGAGAAGTCTCACCACCATCCCTACCCCTGTTGGCCTACTCCTACACACCCCCAGTAGACAAGCCTTCCAACAGCTTCCGAGTCATGCTTGCCACCTTTGTGTGTGTGTATAAAAATAAGCAAATAAATACATGTCAGGAGGTATGTTTCTTTATTTCTTCCACAAAAAATATAACACACTACCTGTATTCTTTCACACCTTGCTGTTTGCCCTTAATAACACTTGCTAGAAATCATTGCATATCAATTCACAGAGCTTCCTCATTCATTTTTACATTGTGTGCATGCTGTTGTGAGAATGTACCAAAACTTTTTCAGCAGATTTGTTATAGAGGGAATTTAAGCTGATGCCAATGTTTTGTTACAGTAAATAATGTCTCAATTTTAAAAAAAGAAAAACTATCGTAAGTAGTTCACATCTGTGGAGTCCTATCTCAGAGTAAATCTCATCAAGGAAAATTGCAAGATTCCCAGGAGAAATGCATAATTTTGCTAGATATTTTCCTCCATGGAGAGTGGCTATTCTACTTACCAAATGATTTCTAGGGGCGCCTATTCCTCTGCAACCTCATGAAAGTTGAATTCTGCCAACCCAGCAGGTGAAAAGGGGTGTCTAAAATTCAGTTTTAGTTTGCATTTTGCGAGCAGTTATAATTTATGTGTTGCTTCAGGCCATTGGCATGCATTTTTCTGTGAAGTGCCTATGGCTTTTTTTTTCTCCTAATTCTTTAGGTTTTGGGTGCTTTAATTTATTGAGTCTTTAATAACTGTTTTAAGAAGCTAGCAACCTTTATAAGGATACTACATGCTTTCTCCAAATTCATCACTTGGGTTTCGATTTTGTGATTTTCCTCACCATGTTTTCCAAAGGGCTGGATTTTTATCAGTTTCAAATTTAGAAGAATTGGGAAGTGTGGGGAGTTGGAAGGGGAAATGGATGAGCAGATATGATTATGATATATTGTATACATGTATGAAATTCTCAGAAAATAATTTTAAAAATAAAAAAACAACAAAGCAAAAGAAATGATAATCTGTGTTTTCTTGTATTAAATCTGGGTCTTATTTTCTTCTACTATCTGTGTGTAGGACTTTTGTTTCCTATTGTTTATTTTGTTTGTACATAAGCTTACATTTTTATTTAACTCTCTGGTCCATTTAATGTTATTTTGGAGTCAGGTTGTGACTTTTTTTAGCCCTTCCCAAATGCCTGTGCAGGTATCCAACCAAGCTGTTAGCATTTGAAGTCTGTCTATGACCTAGAGCCTCTTCAATTCAGAAGCATTCTACACCAAATGAGTTCTACGATCAATACTGGGCATGTCAAAACAGAACCCAACACTCACAAAATTTTCTTTCTGTACATGTTCAATATGAACTGCCAAACTGCGAAAGAAAAACAGTGGAGGGAAAGGGGACCAGAAATCAGGAATTCAGAATTTCTAAGCTTGTGTGTTTTGCTTAATTTTGTTTTATTTTGCTATGAGTCAGTGTCATGTGGTCTAGGCAAGCCTTCAACTCATTTTGTAGTTGAAACTAGCATTGGTCTCCTGATCCTCCTGTTGTAGCTCTGAAGTCCTGAAAGTAAAATCATGTACCACCATACCCAACATGTTTTGCTTGCTATTTTAATCAATGCCTGCTAACTGGTTTCAAATGAAAAATTATATGATGAAAAGCAAAACCATAATATCCTCTCTAGATGCAACCAGGCACTTCCCAGGGGGCTCATCGAGTAAAGGTGTATGCTTCCAAGCCAAAGGGCCTGAGTTCATACCTGAAACCCAAGTGGTAGAAGGAGAGAACCAACTCCTTCAAGTTGTTCTCTAACCTCCAACTATGCACTGTGGCGTTCCCATGCCTCCCTATGTAAAATAAAATAAAATTAAATAAATAAATAAATAAATAAATAAATAAAAGCAATTGCTGTTGTCAGTTTCATAGATATTGATCCTGTGCAGGTTGGAGCGGAAGCAGGGAGACAACGAGAGGGAGGAGCTAAAAACAAAAGAGAAGGAATATTAATTCATCTCCCTAGAAAGACTGCTAGGACACTCATGTACCCCTCATCGGAATTATCATCACATCCTCTTCCAGGTTTATTATGTTTATCATATTGTGTAAATGAAAAGCTGAAGGAGCAAAGCAGCTTTTCCAAAGATGTTAGCCAGCATCTGGGTCTGAATCCCCACTCTCTCCTCTGTGCCACAAGGAAGGTACTCAGGAAGTGAATGGTCACATTGTGCAAATGGCCATTTGGAACACAAGAAGCACGCTAAGAGGAGAAGTGATTTCCCCAAAATGGCCTGACAGCAGAAACAAAGGGATGTCAAAGCCCTGGATAAGAAGTTAAAATACCCTGTTGTGTTCACAAGCTGCTCTGACGGGAAGCCATGATGGTAAGGGTGGTTCATGCTTGGGGTGAACTAGCCCATCCCCCAGACACTCGACAACAGTGCCTTAAGTTGTACTAGTGGAAGAAAAAAAAATCAAAAGAACAGAATTATGTCAAGAAATGTTAACAGCTATGACTCAAAGACACATGGGAGGGGCAGATGTGGTGACTCAGAAGGGTCCATTTCTTAGTCACTTAGCAGTTTCTACTGCACTTTAATCTTTTAGAAAAAGAAAGATTTGCAAAGCAGGGCGGGGGGAGGTAAAAATAAAGGAAGGCAACAGAAGGATTTTGCTTTGCAAGAGCAGCTCTCCTGGCAGCATGCAAGAAAAATATAGAGGGGAAAGCATTGTTATGCTATTCCAGAGAGAGGGCTTTTGAATAGGGAAGTAGATGGGTGTCAATTTCTGTGTATTAAAACATTCAAAACACAGCTCCCTTCTAACAGAAGTTCCCTCTATTGTAGTGGAAATGTGGTTTTTTCCCCTCTCATCTCCACATATCATAGACTCTAGAGGTGCACATGTTAAAAGTAGGAGAGTGCAGCTCCCCTGGAAATGTCACATGCTGTTTTGGTTCCGGTGGGGGGGGGGTACCGCTTTAGGACTGATGTCCTTGAATGACTCCATTTCTTGATATCCTGCAGTGCTTGATTGGGATGGGGCCCTTCAATGTTTCATTAGGAAATGGCATCAATCAAGCTCATGATTTTCATCCCACCCCCTTTTCACTCCTGCCCAGTTTTGACCACACCACAATAGGAGAGTCTGGGATTTGAGATTTCCTATGGGAGCTTGATGTGAGTGTGTTCCTTCTGTCTGTTCACCACTTGCATCTGTATGTCTCTTGGTTTGCAAGTATTCCTAGCCTCATCTAGATCCCTAGTTGTACAGGGATGCTCATCCTTAGCCAGGTGATCACATGTGTATGGGTACCCATCTTTGCACCAGTGTTGATCCTACATGAATTCTAATGCCAACATTAATGCTCCCCTTTGCAGGGGTGCCAATTCTTTAGTGCATGTCCATCTTTGCATGGATATCTATTCTTGCAGGAAAGCTCACTTTTGAGTTAATGCTCATCCTTGCATGGTTGCCCAAATTTGTATCTATGCCCATCTTTAGATTCATGGCCAGTATTGCATAAATGTCCATTGTTATGTGGATCTCAGTATGAACATACACTTTCACAGAAAGCTATTTTTTCAGTAATGCTCAACTTTGCCTGGATGCTTTTGTGTGGATATCATTGTTGCATGAATGCCTATTTTGTAGACATGTTCATCCTTGCATAGATGCCCAACTTTGTATGGATATCCATGTTTGCATGTATGCCACTCTTGAACTGATGGTCAGCCTTGCACAGATGTCCATCTTTTCATGGTTTCCCATATTTGTATACATTTCCAGCCTTTCATAATCTTCATGTGAATACCATCTTAACATAAATGCCCATTGCACAGATGCCTATCTTGTGGATGCTCACTTGGCATGCATGCCCAAGTTTGCATGTATATCTATCCTTACATGAAAGACTGGCTTTGCATAGACACCAGCCTGGCATGCATGCTCATCTTTGTGTGGATCCCACCATTGTACACATCCCTCTTTGCATGTATGTAATACTGTGTAAGCATGCTTTTCTGTTTTTCTAAAGTGTTCATTCTATCTTCCCTTTAATCAATAAGGTCCCTGTGGACCGGAGCCCAGGGTGGCTCTGCTGGTTGGATGCTGAAAGAGGTGAGGAGAGTCAAGTACAAGCGCTGATCGTACTGGCGAAGCTGCAGAAGGGCTTCGACAGGTGCAACCTTGTGAGCCCAGGGCAGGAGGTGGCGGGAGCTGAGGCAGGTGGACTCCTTGGTTCGTTGCCCATTTAATAAGCATTAGCAGGTTTGGAGCTTCCATCCAGTCAACACAGCACTGACTGAATCAGCTCAGCGCTCTCCAATCCAGCCACACTCCCTCCCCTTGACACAAAAGCCAGTGCACATGAAAAGCCCCCATAGCGGGCATATAATTATCATCAAACTGCAAACCCATTTCTCAAGGATCCTTCCCCATTGCTAGAGAGCTGGATTAATCAGCACGGCTCATGGTGGTTTTGCATCTCTTAATTTACTACCAAACACTCCTTCTCTCCTGAGAGGAGATGTTTTGTTACGTGTAATTAGACCATGTACGCAATCCTATGTGGGCCTTGTTATTTTTGCACAGGAGGATTACGGAGCTGTCTCCAGGTGGGGAATGGTGACATGCTGCAGGAACAAAGGTATGCTGTGTGTTCATTTGCAAACCTCCACCAGCCTGGCGCAAGCTCAGTTGGAGAAGATATTAGGGCTGGAGGCACACACTTGGGCTCAGCTCCTGCGTTTAATTGTCTGGGGCCTGGAGGTTCAGAACATAATGGCTGAAACATATGCTCTCTACTGCTTCTAAGGTTTTGTGTCTCCTGAGAGCAAGGCCGGCAGCAGCTACCACAGAGCGCAATGGCTTGACAGTAACTTCACAGCCTACCCCTCCTAGAACCCAGTCTCTATGTGGGACTGGCTCTCAATTTAAGGAAGCCTGGGGTGGTTGGACTTTGGAAAATGAGCATCCTGAAGGGCCTTGAGCCTTGATCCTGGGGCTTTTCCCGTGAGCGTCTGACCCCCTCCTAACAGCCAGCATCAGCTGAGATGAAACTCTTGAAGTGCTTGGCTGTACCAGGAGCAAAATGAAAATACACTACTGAAGCACCGACTCTCCTGTTTCAAATGCTCTTCACCAACAGCCTCAGAATGTCTCTCACAATTCGGATTGCTCTAGAAAAAGCTGTTTAGCCTCAGAATCAGCTGGCAAAAAGGGCCCAGTTTTTACATTTTCCTTAAACTGTCCCGACCTTCCCAAAAGATAGAGCAGCGAGAACTCCCTGGGAGAGTGCTGGTTTCATGGCAGCCCAAAGGATGCTAGCTAGCCAGGAGGGAAGATACCTGACACCAACCACCAGGCCATGGTGAGGAGGGTGTAGACTGTGCTCTGTATCACAGACTCCAGGTTTCTGCTTATCACCCACTGCTGTGCGACCTTGGCCAAGTCACTTAGCTCTCTGAGTACTCATCCTCTCACTCACCTGAGAATGATAGTAACAATACTGTGTCTGACCTACCCTCCTGGGCCTCGCTTGAGGATTGAAGGGGATAATGGAAGTGAAAGCTGTTTAAACCGTATCCCAATGTACAAAGGACCATCCTTGTTATTGCTAATAATGGCTCTTTCTGCTGATAATAGCTTCCACCTGGGAGTTGGGTGGGGTTGCTTTTCTCTGATGCCACAGCCCATTGTGAAGAGACAGCACCAAGGAGCTGCCAGCCTGTGCCCTGTCACTCACCAGGGACATCTCAGGAGACAGCAGTTGAAGGTGCTGGAGGAGAGGTGCCATGACATCCTGTCCCTCAGGTTTGACACAGCATAATTGTTTTGACATATGATGGAATTTGTCCTCTCGAGGGTCAGAAAAAAAAGCCCAATACTGATGCTTTTCATCTAATTTCAATTACAGTCATTAAAACCCTTACTCCTGAGTCAAACCTTTCCAAAAAGCCATCAACGACAGCCCATTACAGATGAGTTATTTATAGCGGTGCATGTTAATTTTACAGTACCACAGACCAATGATTCATGGCTTGGCATTAGGGAGAGACATCATTCATGGGCTGAGTGAGCCCTGACATAACAAGCATCACTCTGTATCTCCGAGAGGACAATTCAAGGCCTCAGAGGCCAGACCCTAGCTAGGGCTGCAGCGGGGCAGCTGGGCCTGGCCCATTCCATCCAAGCAGTGCTACACTGAGTGGGGAAGAAGATGCCACTTGCTTGGGATTGGTTAGAGACATCTAGAGCATTTCTGAGACAGGATTTGCCCTGGGCCCTTGAGGTTCGGCTCCTCTTCTCCTATTTGTAGCTGTGAATATGGGCAGCCAGTTGACCTCATAGTACTTGCCCCTCCTGCTCAATAACTAGGAGGGGATGTCTGATATTCACCTGGACTTGATGGGGGAAAAAGATGTCTCTGGAGCCATAGAAAGCCCAGCATCCTTTTATCCAAACTGCTTCAACCTCAAGTTCGTAAGTGCCACTTTGACCGATCAATATTGGGCCTCTTGATTCTTGGTCTATTTGTAGCTGAAATTCTCCCCCTTGATTAAAAATTCACCAGGAGGCAGCCTGATGTGACATTTATGAGTTCCTGGAAGTCCATAAATGTTGAATGTTAGAAATTAGCACCAAGTTGTTTAGATGATAAAAAAGCAATAAGCAAGCAAGCAAGAGGGCTAATATTCAACACTCCGGTGTTTTTACAGCCTATCTCTGTGACCCGTTGGCAAAGTGGAAGTAAAACTTCATGCCATGCACCTTCTACTGCACTTCCCCGTCACACCAATCCCGTCTTCCTCCTCCCTTAATTAGATCCAGTGAAACTGTCCGGCCATCCTACTTCCTTCCAATTTTGGAGCACAGTGTCAGGTGGCAGCTTGCTCCAGGTCCTCCCTCTAATTTTAATGCTGGCCATGATAACAAAGGCTAAAATGCTGGGTGCTTTTATCAAACAACAAGAGCTCTGCCAAAGCAGGGGCTGTAGGTCATTGGTAGAATAAATGCGTGACCTTGTTATTTTGGAGTTTGCAATGATAGGATTGGCCCACGTTGAACCCATGGATATTCATTTTCAAATTAGTTCCCACCCACAGCCCACATTCTAGCCTTTTCTGAGCATGGAATCCCTTATTGTAGTGATTTCTTTAGGCATTTTCTTTTCTGCAATGATCTTCCTGTAGACCAAATAGACCACTGATCATGATTTTGGGAGCTTTACCACTTCTAGGCTCTGTCTGGTCTAAGCTGAAGCCAGTGAAGAAATCAAGATTAAATGACTAAGTCTCTAATCAGTCAGCCCGATGGCTAATCTCCCTCCTCTGCTAATGTCCACACAGAGGGTGACTTGTATATGGAATGTCAATGCTGTCAGGTCGCTGATGCACTTTACAGAACACAGTAAAACATTCTTTTTGTCTCTTAAATGGGAAAACCAAGAACTCCGTTATGATAGTGTGCACAGATAAAGGGAAGTGCCAGGAGAGCCAAAGTCAAGCTCCTTGGGTTAATTCCAAGCTCTGCTGTCTGCTAGGTTTCTGACCTCTTTTCCTCCACCTCTTTCTATACCAATGTCATCATCTGTGAAAGGGAGTTAATGAGAGTGCCTTCTTCACAAGAATGTGATGAGACAGTAAATGAGCCACTCTATGAGGGCATTGCCTAGACCACAGAAAACAGTTCTAAGGATTTATTAGATACAGGATTTTTTTTTTTTTCATCTTAAGAACATCTATGGAATACTCACTGTCCACGGTAAGACATGTGTAAGACAATGTGGGAATAAAGAACACTAGCAAAACATTATGTTAAGCTTTAAGGACAGTTTCCAGGAAGAGCTAGAATTCTCCTCAGGTAACAGGTGTTCAGGCTGGTAACTGCTGCATGCAGGCCTCATGGGATCAAGTCCACAGGAGATAGGGAAGAGCAGGACTGGGAAGCTCCCACAAGAAGCGTCTTAAAGGATACCCAGCAGGTAATGGTCAGTCAGCAGGAGTCAATGGTATCCTGAAGGAGCCAAACTGTTCCCTTCTGCTCACCAATCAATCCCACCCAGTCCCCTCCCCTCATGCCCCCACCCTACTCTTCCTGCCCCTGCCTTTCTTCCTCTTTTTTATCCCTTCTTCCATTTGCAAATTGTGCTCTGCCCTCCCCCTCCATTGAATTCCTTTTATTTTATCCTTCTTGAACTCTCCAATGCAATGGAAGCATTTTAAAGAATAAGCTAAACAATGTGGACGGTTATAAAGTAAAAAGTGGAGTCTTCTTCCTTTACCTCCAACTTTTTAGAAATACAATCTGTAAGATGGCTATAAAACATGGCCACAAACTCTTGACACCTCTCTCCAAATGGTGGAGTTTATATCCTTCCCCATGAATGTGAGCAAGTTTCTGACTAAGCCGACCCATGTAGCGATGTAGAAAGGACGCTATAACTTCCAAGAATATGTCATAAAAGGCCATGAAGCAGCTACTGCAATCACCTGGCACTCTTTCTGGGAGCCCCAATTTGATAGCAAAGAAAGTCAGCTTCCCTAACATGGTTTTTCTGGAAAAGCTGTGTTGTGGAACTCTGAACTCAGTTGGCCAGCTTCATCTAGTGTTTCTGTAACATACTCATACTTCTGTAACCTTGTACGAGCACACCACAATTCATTTGCCCACTCTTTTAATAATAGATATTGTAGACCTTTCCAGTTCTGGCACTATAAACAATAGAGCTATACCTATTCTTTCCCATCTACCATTATGTGTTGCATGGGGATTTCTGCAAGATAAACTGCTAGAAATAAAACTACTGAGCCAAAAAGCAGGTATTTTTTAAACATTGCCAAGTGCTACAAATACACTCTATCAGTCCATGCTTCTGGTGGTCTGTAAGAGTGAAGGCTTTCCTCCAACCTCACCAACACTGAGTATTATCAATCTTTTTAATATGTACCATTCTAACATTATCTCTGCCATTGCTATGATGAGCCCCACTCTACAGAGTATAAGCAACTTAGCCTAAACATAATTTACCCCGCCTCAAATCCAAAGCTGCGGTACATGTGGAAATGAGGAGGGGTTGCTGAGTACAGTGAAGGGTGGAGGTAACACAAAAGGCCAAGCTATTAATAGCACAGGTGTCTGAGAACTCATTTAACATAAAGGTGAGCCACAGCACATCACAGACTTGCCAAGCAAATGTGTCGGGACATAATGAAATTCAGCTCAGTGACATTCTGGGAATGGCTGGTGTTATCTGAAGTCCAGAATAACTCAGTTGGAAGAAGATGGTTGGGGACATGGGAATGAAGGAGAGAAAGAGTGAAGGAGGAGAAAAGGAAGCTCGCTCAGCTGGGAACGTGCTTGTGGGACAGGTGGGTATAAACGGGACATTTTGCTATGATTGATTTCAAACTAGAAGGTTTGAGGAGATGGGCAAGAATAGTGCCTCTCAAATCTAGCTGTTTAGCGACATTATCAGGAGCGTCCTTTTAGAAAATAGAGCTATTTCAACCCCCTCCTCATCACAGCCAAATGCACACACATGCAGTCACTAGAACTATAGGTTCAGTTGGTCTGCAATTTCCAATACATCCGGTGATTCTGAGACAGAGCAAAGCAAACGACCATTTTCTGGAACAGAAAAGGTAAATTTGCAACAGAAGTGTCCTAAAGACTCATAAATTCAGACACCGGGCTCTACCACATCCCAAGGGTTTCAGAAAGTTTGGGGCTACAGGTGAGAATTGTTGCCTTTCCAACAAGCGCTCAGGTGAGAGAGACCCACACGTTAAATACCTTTCTCATAGCAACAGCAGAAGTAACATCTGGGAACATCTGAAACTGCAAAACCACTAGCCTACCTCAGGCCTAATGTATCCTAATCTATATCTAACAGGATCCCATGGGACCCAGTGCATACTTTTAAGTGTAGGAAGTGCTGCCTGTGGGTTCTGAAGGTGGCTGCTGGGAGGGCCAGATTGGGGGAAGGGGCTGCTGGAGTGGTGAGCTGCAGGAATGCCCTCAGGTCTAGTCTCAGCAGGATCACTGATGACCTTTGAGCTAATAACAAATTCCTCCACTTTGGGTGGTTTCACAATCCTGGCTTGAAAAAAATAAGTAGGTGCTGGGTAAGGGGAAATGGCTGTGTTTAGTTGTATATCCTCTGATGAGCTCACTGGGCTCCAATGGATAGTGAAAAACCCACGGCCCTAGTTAATCTTGATGGGTCACAGAAAAAAATGAATAGACAAGCTGAGAGAGGGATTTACGAGGAGTGGGGATGGTTAGAAAAATAGGAGGCAAGAACAGTCAGAATACATGTTCTCATACATAATTTCACACATGTAAAATTGTAAAATTATTTGTTGTTATTAAATTTTTTAAAAGATTGAACTAAATTTGTTTGTTTGTTGTTTGCTTGCTTGCTTGTTTGTATGTGAAACAAAGTCTCACTAGGTAGCACAAGGCATGCCTTGAACTCACTATAGCCCAGGCTGGCCTCCAATGCTCAACATCCTCTTGATTAACCTTCTTGAGTGCCAGGATTGCAGGTAGTCACCACCACAGTGGGTAAGCTTGTTTTTGAGAGAGCAGAGTCTTGCTGTGCAGCCTTGGCTAGCTCCCTGCCTTCAGCCTCTGCTAGAATTATAGCCATGTGCCACAGATGCTACTTGAGCAATGGCTTTCGTTCCTCCCTTCTTTCTTGTAACTCTAATTTGATATTTACACATTGTTGCAGACTGAATTATATCCATCTACATCTGTATGTTGATGTCCTAACTGCTGCTATCTCAGAATGTGATTATATGTTTAGATAAGGCTTTTAATGGGGCAATTCGAATTGAAACATGAATTCAAATGGGGTAGTCCTTATTCCACGCTGATGGCTGTTTCACAAGAATGGGAGAGTAGGGGTTCAGTAAGATGGCTCATGAGGCAGGTAAAGACTCCAGCCACCAATCTTGAAGACCTGTATTTATTTCCTGGGCCCCCTATGATGGAAGAACAGGACTCTCATAAGTCGTCCTCTGACCTTTACTGTATTCTATGGCATCACACACACACACACACACACACACACACACACACACACATACACGTACATACAAAAACAAATGAATGAATGTGTAATTACATTGTCTGATGTACATTAGAATAAAACTAAAAAGAACAGGTGAGGACGCAGGCTTCCACGGTGCAGGGGAAACGGCCTCTGTTGACATGGTGACACAGCGGCCATCTGTAAGCCAAGGAGAGAAGGCACGAAAGAGGCCAAACCCGGCGGCGGCATCTTTATTTTGGACTTCTAACTCATGCAATTGTGAGAAAATAAATTCCTGCTCTTTAGGTGAACCAGTCTGCCGTGTTCACCAAGACAGCCTGAGCTGACTCATGCATGCCTACTGAGCTTTAGGACTAAATCCAGATTAAACGCTAAATGCAGAAATCTCACGTTTCATTACAGAACACCCCATCATCCGACCAACCTGCTACAGTAGCCTGCTTCCCTGTGATCAGACTTTCCTCACTGCCCTTGCTCATGATCTATTGGCAATACCCATAAATGCTGGGCATTTCCTCCCCCGAGCTCCGTAGCCAAGCACTGGGAAATCCTTGCTTGTCACTCACACCCATCCTATCTTCCCCTCTCTGAACACCACTCTTACTCTTCCGATCCCATCCTTCCCTTTTCACCCCACCAGGGTTTGGGCTTTAAAAATTTGACCTCTAACCTCTGACCTCCGGTCCCCTCTTTTACAAAGCTAGCCAAGTGCATTTCTGTTCCTTGGTCCTGATTGCTTCAGCCCCTCCATCTGAGAGCAGACAGGCATTTATTATGTTTTTATTTGATTTTTTCCCCTCTCATCTATGCAGGGAACCCTTACAGTGCAAATATCAGAAGGGTAAGAAAGGCATGGCCCTTCCGCTGCAGTCACCTGCTGAGTCTCTGCAACTCCTAGTGTGAAGAAACCAGAAATCAAGATCTGAGAATCCCCTGGGTAAATGCAGAGACCCAGTCATCAAAACACAAACACAAGGGCAATTACTGTTTAAAAAGCCCTAAAGATGGAAATACTTTCTTTTTTTATTTTTACAAGCAATAGGATTTGGATATTGGGACATTTTTTAGTAGAGACACAAAGCAATCAAGATACCACCAAATCAAAAGATATTTTAGAATTTCTCTAATCTATAAGAATACTTTTTCTCCACATCAAGGTGGTCAGAGGCAGTGATTCTGAACCTTCCTACTGCTTCAACATTTTAATACAGTTCCTCATGTTGTATTGACCCCCCAATCATAAAAATTATTTCTTAGCTGCTTTATGACTAGAGTTTTGCTACTGTTACATATTGTAATGTAAATATCTGATATGCAACCTCTGTGGGGGTCTCAATCCACAGCTTGAGAACTGCTGGTCTAAGGCCATGCTTCTTTGCTTAAAGGTGCAGTCATGACAACCAAGGTTTTCATAATGGGCAGATCCTGAATCAGTGGATCCGTGGGAGCCTGTGGAGGGGCGGGGTAATCAGGACCATGGGTCAGCTCTGCCTACCAACTAGCTTCCAAATAACCACACGGAGACTCCTTATTCATTATAAATGTTCAGATAATAGCTTAGCCTTGTTATTAACTAGCTCTTACAACTTAAATTAACCCATATTTCTTATCTATTTTGCTCTACCATGTGGCAGTAACCTTTTTCAACATGTCATATTCATCTCTTGCTTCCTCTGTGTCTGGCTGGTGACTCTATCCTTCTTCCCAGCATCCTCAGAGTCTGGCTTTCCCACCTAATCTCTTCCTGCCTAGCTATTGGTCAGTCAGCTCTTTATTAATAATGAGAGCAACACATCTTCACAGTGTACAAAAGGATTATTCCACAGCAGGAGCCTGAAAATCTGCATTCTCCAAAAACTTTCTAGTGGAAACCCAGCACTGTATTTTGAATGATAATGATTCAATGCCATAAGAATGAACACATGGTTTCTAAAGATTCGTTGGTAACCGAAGTTTTAAAACTGACTGTGATGTTTAATCTCCATTGTAAACCTGACTGGATGTAAGAATTATCTACCACCTACACATCTCTGAGTTTGTCTGTTAGAACATTTCCAGGGCAGTTTAGTTGAAGAGGGAGGAGCCACCATGGGTTGGCACCATACCATGGACCAGGGTATCAGATTGAATGAAAAAAGAAAAGAAAAGAAAGTGAGCTGAGTATCAACATTCACCTCTCTCTACTTCCTGACTGTGGATGTGACCATCTGCTTCATGCTCCTGGCTGCCAGAGTTAGAGCCGCTGGCACCCTCATGAGGACCTGTATTCCATGGAACTGTGAACCAACATGAACCTTCCTTCCTTAAAGTGACTTTGTCAGGCATTTTGTTAAAGCAATGAGAACAGTTTTGACTAGGTTGTAGGCCAGCACCCTCTGTGCTGAGGACAGTTTGAGAAACCAATTCTGACTACATTCACTCAGAACTGACCATCACTGATCTTTGAATATGCCAATGCCTTAAGCAAAGGCCTCCAATTTGATGGTTACTACAATAATAGTCCAGCTTCCTCTCCTGAACCAATGTAAATAAAGGGAAACAGATAACTAAGAGAGCCACGTGCAGAAATTTTAGCGCATGACACTTTTCCATATTCATAGAGACATACTTGAAATTTGGGTAGAAAAGCTCATGACACTGCCTGCTGGCTCACAGAAGGCGCAGGGTGGACACTTCTGTTCCCTGTGGCACGCATCAGGACAGCCATCATGACATCACTTTTATTTCACTGTATTTCAGAGTAAGCTACAAAGCACTGCTCTCCAACATTATCTGTGCACCAGAGTCACCTGTAGAGCTTAGAAAAATCATTGATGTCTAGTCCACAAAATATTGTGATTTAATCAGCCTGGGCTGTGTCTTGGGCTTTGTAAAGACAATCCCTCAGGTGATTCCAATGTGCAAACAAGTCTGAGAATAACTGTTACAGTATATTGATTAAGTGAAAGCAATGAGATAGGAGAAAAATGGTATTCTGAAGGGCTCACGAGAGCTACCTCTCAATTGATCGTTAATTTAGTTATTTATTCATGCGTGCACACAACAAATAATTACTGAGGACAGATTTTGCGCCATTGCTGTGTTGGATCCTTAAGATTTAAAGAGGAAAAGACACAGCCCCTGCCCTCACAGGCTTTTGAGTCTAGCAGAAGAGGTACAGAGGAGTAGAGAGACAAGCAGAACCGAGCCCTCTATGACAGTCATTCACTGCTTAATGACAGACCTGTTCTGAAGAATATGTTTATTGGTTGATCTTGTCATTGTGTGCACATCACAGAGTACACTTAAGCAAACAAAGGGGCTACTATGATGTCACCAGTAATGAAACAATCTTACAGGACTTTGACTGTATATGTGGTTCATAGTTGAACAAAATGTCCTCAGACAGCATGTGACTGTCATTCTCTAAGAGTACTGTGGAATACATGGGGGATGCACACAGAGCCACGTGACTCCCAGGGAACCGTGTCTCTGAGATTCCAAAAGTCAGACAGCAATGTTGGCAGGAACAGCACACTGTATTTACACACTCGGCTCTTCATTTCCTCATCCTACAAATATTTAGTGTTTGGGTGTCCTGCCTCTGTCACCGAGATAGCTGCTGAGTGGCTTACAAATGAAGTCGTAGAATCAATAACTCAGGTCTCCAGCTCCTTTCAGAATTTTTGAATTGGTTAATAAAAGCAGATGTTGCTTATCTTTACCTGCTTGTCATCCATCCTCCCTCTGGGCATCTGAACTTGAAATTTCCTTAGGGAAACAATGTCACTCCCAGTCCTGGCCATCTTTGGAGTACCAAATCTTCCTGACCCTGTTTTGCCTATGGAGATGAAGTCCAGGTGTGTAGATAGGCATGAAATGACTGCCTACCACCCTGACTGACCAACAGAAGCTAAGGATGGAGCCACCCTGGAGAAGAGTGATAGGAAACAGAGACTGTATCTCACATCATGACCTCACTGTACCAAGCCATGTATGTTCTTCTCTGTGCTACACAAACAAATAAATCCTCTTTGTGGTCTCATTAATTTAAGGTCCCCCACGCCCAGTTTTTGTAACCCTAAGAGTCCTAACAATGACACTTAAGATGTATTTATCTGGACTATTTTCTTTGTGATTAAAATAAATAAATAATCCATTAGTATCTGCCCATGCACTCTTCAGCTACCTGTTTTGTAAAGATACATTTAAAAATACATCCTGTGCTAATGTGTCTTCAGGCATATAAATGGAATTCTGTAAAGTAAGGCAGAGTCAGAGCGCAAGATGTTCTGCAGGAAAGGATTTAAATGATGCTCCAGCTAGTTAAGAGCTGCCAGCCAAAGGCTCAAGAGCAGATGGGAAGAAACGTTCCAGGTTGTTCAACTCGCCTTCTAGCAAGTGTCTGAGAAAACTTCTAGGTTTGAAGAGACTGGTTGTGGCTTTTGGCTTTCTGGGTAATATTGTGGCAGGATTGGGAGCTGCAGATGAAGAGTGGGCAACAGATATTTCAGAGGTTGTAAGGTGAGCTGGAGATACTTAAGCTAAGGCTATCTCTCCACAGGATATTATTGGCTTTTCTGCTAAACAACTTTCCAAGTGTCCTCTTGTTTCCAAGTGTCCTAGTGTTTTTGTCCAAATTCTTGTCATACGTAGCCTCAAAGAATACAATGACTTCTTAACTCCCCATGATACCTTGATCCATAGCAGTCCCACCTCCAGTCACTGGCCAAGCAAAGTGCAGATATGTAAGGAACACCCAGAGATGTTCCATGGACAGAAGTGATTGCCTTCATTCCTAAGACAGCGCTGAAGGTGACCTGGAAAGGGGTGTTCCAGAAATCTAGGGCAAGACAAAAATTAGGTTAAGATGGCATAGACAGTATCTCAGAATTTGTGATGAATTTTTTCC
Organism: Peromyscus leucopus; assembly: GCF_004664715.2. NCBI lineage: Eukaryota > Metazoa > Chordata > Mammalia > Rodentia > Cricetidae > Peromyscus > Peromyscus leucopus. The sequence continues at coordinate 38,223,827 of NC_051069.1, read as the reverse complement.
ATGTGTGATCTTCTCCAAAGATTTTTTGATTTAATATATATGCCTTCCCACATTTATCTTTTGCATTAGAGGTAATATATTGTAACTAATATCTAAGAGCCATATATTTACAAAGTGTGTAGATTTGAGCTGAAATCTTCATAAAAATTTTAAAAATGCATACCTACTTACATTCAAACACCTTCTCATTTACTCTGGGAGGAAAAGGGATTCTAATTATCTGCCATAATTAAAAATGTAAAAGAGAAAATGTAAATTATTTTTAAAGGGAAGAGAGAGAAAAACATTGCCTCAATCCTAAATATACAAAGCTAAAATTAACTCCCTGAGACCACAAGCTGAATCCAAAAGGGTCAATGTGAGTCACGGAAGGGGACCAAACCCTTATCTCTATCTGTCTGATTCCAGTGGCTTGCCTTCCTGAGCAAACACTTTACAATCCCGTCCTGACACAGACATGGATCAGATGGTCCCCATTATTTCTTCTGCTTCTATGCTAACCCTTGTTGGACAAGTCTTACTGGCTCTGGGCTGTGTTCCTTCCTAGCAACAGAGCTATGATATCACTGTAAATTGGCTGCAGTATAAGAGGGGGCACACACACACACACACACACAGAGAGAGAGAGAGAGAGAGAGAGAGAGAGAGAGAGAGAGAGAGAGAGAGAGAGAGAGAGAGAGAGAGAGAGATTGCCTTGTAAATTGGCAAGGACTTTTGGTTGCTTTTTTGCTGGTACTTTTAAATTCAAGGCTGGTTTTTAATGGTCTAAGAGCCCTATTTCACTACTAACTGACACTCAGTGGGAAAGGTAGAGCATTTAAGGGCAATTCTTTCCCATTTCACCTCTTGTTTAGCATTGCAATTTCCTTGTAAACATAACAAGATTAGCTGCAGTGAGTGTGCAGCCTCCCCCGTGCCAAGACCACCAGAATGTCCATAAGCACAATAAATAGGTTTATAAAAAAATAAAATAAAACACCTAGCAATCAGGAGACAAATGTAACAACCTGGAATTTCTGGATTTTCCAGCAATCTAATTACAATAGCAGTAAAAGGACATGTACCTAATTAAACTGCCAATCACATCAAAATGATATGCATCCTATTTATACAAATATTTATTCTCCCGGCTGGAACCAGACATTTTGGCAGAGAAAGAAGCAACTGGCAATTAAAAAGCAAGTAGGTCACATGTCTCTCCAGCCAAGTAAACCAACTTTGCCTTACCTGAAAGCTAAAATGCATCTTAGGACTTTTCCTCCCTGTCTTTACTTTTTAAAATCTTCTTGAGGTAGACGTACATGATAGATACATAGTTCAGTTTCCCCAAATGGAATACACCCATTTACCCAACAAGTCCATCTGTTCCCCTCCCCTATAAGCTGGCCTTCTCCTTCCAAAGGTATCAGCTGCCCTAATTTCTATCAGCATAGCTTGAACTTGTCTGGTTTCCCTTCAAATCAATCAAAGCCAGCTGAAGCTATTGTTCAGATGGCTGCCTTCTTTCACTCAACAGTGGGATTCACCTTGACAACTTCCTTTACCCTCCCAACTCTTCCCGTTCTCGAAAACTTCTCAACTCAAGCACAAGAGCTTCTTTGACTCCCCAAAATGGAATGTCCCCCGTGCTCCTCCTCCATCTCTGAGTGTGCAGTTGCCTTCCCTCAACTCCTGGTGATTATGCTCACCACTACTGCTCCATAGTTCAAAGGCACCTGTTCGTTGGCTTCCAAGAACATGGTGGGACCCAGATACCTATACCTCTTGATGCTTTTGTACTTGCATGGGGTTACCAGACTAGATGTCCTCAATGATTTGTGAGTAGGAGTGGATGTGTCTCTTCTGAGCAGAATTATGCCATTGTGGATATCAACTTTCCAGAATTCTCCTTTCCTACTGCCTGCTTCCTCATACTGGGTTCTTGAGTGAAAAAAGTGGGCCCAGAGTCTCAGACAACCCATGTAGATACACAACATAAACAGAAAATAAAAATCCTGAAGTTATAAGCCAAGAATACCTGGATGTGGAACACATTGCTTGTATTAAATCACCAAGTCAACTGCTATAGTCACAATGATGACATTTAGTTTAGGTATAATAATCTATATTTTGACAACACCCAAATTTTATTTCCTGCCTAGACTTGAGCTCTTACTGTTCACAACAAATCCATTCTCAAAGATAATTCAAATATGGGCTTGGGATGTAGCTCAGCTGATAGAGTATTGGCTTAGCATACACAAAGACCTGGATTCAGTCCCCAAACCTTCATGAAACTGGGTCTGGTGGCTCATGCCTGTAATCCCACAACTCAGGAGGCAGAGGGAGGAGAATCAGATTCAAGGTCGTTCTCCATCTGAAGCTAAGTCGAGTCTGGGTTGAGTGAGAACTTGTCTCACAAGAAATAGTCAAATAAACAAATAAATGAACATATCACAAACTGGACGAACTTGGAATCCTGATCTCCCACTTACTCCCAGTTTGGACAGTCTCCAGTTGTCTACATCTCTTGTTAATACCCAAGCTTAACATTCCTCCTGCTCAGGCTCAAAGCACAGTGCTTTGTTTTCTCTTCTTTATCCCTGTCATCCTACATCACATCCATCAGCCAGCCATGTGTGCTGGCTTACTTTCCAAACACAAGGCAAGTGTGACCCACCTCATTACCTACCTTGGTCATCTAATTCTAGAGAGTATCATTCTCACAATGACTCCTCTCACCCTGCCCCTGTATATTCAAGTGACTATATGCCTTCATGGTTCTCCTAGACTCTTTTCCCTTTCATCCCCTGATTCCTTTTTCCCCTTACTTTAGCTTCCTGGTCTCGTTATTCTGTTTCCATGAGAAAAATCAGGGTTCCATGTAGCTTTATTTTTCATTTTTATTCCCGCTTCACAAGATGCATGTATAACAATGGGGGTATTGGGGATGATTTTAGAAGTTACATGGCTGAGTGTTTCTATTTTAATAGTTATGACTCCGTTTTAATAGGTATTAGAGAAAATCTATCACATAAAGCCTGAGAATGTTATAGCTTAGATGAAGCAATCAAATCAGTTTAAGTCAAATTAAAGTAAAATACTTAATAAACAATGCCACAATGTCTGAGACAGGTGAAAATGTAAGTAGTAGGTAAATGACATGTAAGAACCACAGGCTGGACTTTCAAATAAGAAATGTAGTCAGTTTTCCTTAGTGGGTGGCCAGCTCTAAAGGCCACGGAAGGTGTCCACTTGGGTGGTCTACCCTACCCTCACCATCAGTAAACTAACCCCTAAACCAGTTCCTACATGGATTCAATAGGTGCTTACTAGAGTAGGCACATCCAACAACTCTCCATCCTTTTTGACTCATGCCTCCCTTTTGTCCTTTTCACTCATTAAGGTTTTTAATTCTGAAATGTCTATCACTTTTACTCTTTCCCTCTTATTCTCATTAACATCGTCCCAAGCCATGACCCAATTACCTCATCCCCAGATCATCATAATGACCTCCTAACTATTCTCCTGACTCCATCAAAACTCAATTGCATCTTGCCAGTGCCCCCAAAACACCATTACCATGTTCCAAACCTTCATTAGCTCTCTCTGAACACAATGTCCATGATCCCTAACCCCAGGCCAACAATAACAAGCTTTTCCTGAGTGTTGTATGTGAAAAGATGTAGGGCTTCTCTTATTTATGCCTCATGACAGCAGTATGAGGCAAATACTACAGATGGGGAGCTAGAGTCTAGGAGTCAAACGATCTGCCAAGAACTGTAACTGTGAGAACTAGAATTCCGAATGAGCAGCCACGGGTCAACATTTCTTCTCTTAAACTGCCATCCTCTCCACTGCCTATTGACAAGCTCGTGTGTTTTCTCATCACAGACCATCCCTGCGTTCTCTATTCTATTCTCCCTCCTTCATTTGAGTGAGTCTCATGTCCGTATCATGAGCCTCTATCAAAATCCACTGGATCTTGAAGTTCTAACTCTCACCCACAGAAACACCACCATCTGATAGGATGTCCAGATTGCACTTACCTTTCAGGACCTAATCTAGAGTCACCACTGGAGCAAACAGATACCTTGTCTTCAGGTCTCAACTGCATTTGTCCCAGACTCTGGATTGCTCAGCTGCAGTCTTGATAGCAGCTTGACACTGCTCAAATCTCTTGAAAGAAAAAAAAGAGTCCAGAGTCTTACAGAAGGTCATTTCACTTCTGAGGTAAGAACCTTCGGAGTCATGCAGGTACCATAGTTTAAGACATTGCTTTTCAACTTCTGAAAGTGAATGGGGTCTTTTTTCGTTTTGATCTTTTTTTTTGAGGGGGGGTATGTGCTTGATAGGCATTTGGTAACTGTAATAAATGAGCTGACTTCCAATTGCGCCATACTGCAGGAGCTAGGAGCCAGGTATGAGGACTGCACATTAGAACATTTGATTGACTCTGAAACATTTGGTTCTCTGATTCTTTTTTTCCTCAATTGGTCATCTCATTTCTCAAGTCATTACCTACAGAAAAAAGAGAAAGAAAGATGGTGAACATGCTATAAACTGTCTCTTCTCTTCTTTCATGTCATAAGAATTAAGGGGAAATTTAAATATGTTCTTGTCCCTTCCTTTCAGAGATGAAAAAAACTAAGATGCTGATTGGTGAAGTAATCCACCCAGGATCATGGAATTCATAGCTGAGTGATCATGAATTAGAACCCAAAACTTTAAGTATCAAGGCAACTAGACATTTGACCTTTCTGGGGTTCAGATTTCTTAATTTGTTGAGGAGGGTAATATCAATGATAGCACCCACTGGGACAGAATAAGATAAAATCCCACTAAAGTCTAGCCCAGTAAAATACTGAGACAGCATCTCACACATAGTGGGTGATACTGGGTGTCACTGAGTCTCTGTCAGCTGATACTCAGAAAGCACTTAGAAGAGACATGTGCGAGGAAGATAACTGAAGTGCCGGACATCACACAACATTTCTGAGAGCTTGAAGGAACTAGAAATCAGAGCGGGGAGAGGGGCAGCAACAGGGAAGGAGGAAGCTGCTCAATGGGAGGGGTGTCTCGGGTGCTTGCTTCTAAAAGGAAAAGGTGTATGTCAGCAGCGTGATTCGGGGAAAACACTAATTACATTTTTTATTCTTTTTCTCCCCGTAAAACAAGCACACCACTTTTAGCAATACAGAGTTCTCTTAGACCCAAGAATATAATTGCTCGAGTTTCACATTAATTGCTTTTAAAAGTTCATTTTAAATTCGAAGTTTGGGGTCTGCTTTTCAACATGCTAAATGAGTATTGTAGCCAAATCGAAAGTCATGTGGTGACTTCTATCCAGGGCCGAGGTGGGGAGAGGGGAGCTCCCAGCCTTTCTACACCTTTGTAAGTTAAGATCTCAGACTCCCTGCTGCCTATCTGTTTAGCTCAGTGTGTTCATGGTACCTGATCCCAGCTAGGATATCATCCCCCAGCCTGCCTTCCACCTGCTGGAACTATCAGGAAGGCAGTTTTTCTGAGTGCTTCTTCCTGCCCACATGCTAGAATCTGGCTTTGGATACTACATGGTCAGTGCAATACTGGCCTGGCAAAACGTTTTAAGATCTTCATATATATTAGGTACAAATAAAAATACCCAAATGATTCTACAAAGACCCTTTTGCTGCCTAAACTTTGTATGTCAAGAGCCCCTTTTCCATCAGTTTTGGAAAGTAATTAAATAATTTTCCTTAACGTAATTGAGGAATTAGAGAGATAGCATGAGGACCTATGTTGACCACTCAGGTTAAAAGTCAGGACTGGGAGGCAGACAGGAAGACCCCTAGGGCTCACTGGCTAGCCAGTTTCGAAACCAGTGAACTCCAGGTTGAGTGACAGTCTCACCAAGTAAAATGGAAAGCAATATAGGAAGCTACCTGACATCTACCTCTGCCACATACATGGATGAGTACACATGCACGCGCGTGCGCGCGCGCGCGCGCGCACACACACACACACACACACACACACACAAACACGGAAAAAGTAACCAAGCCCTCCCCTCCCCTGTACCATTTATTGCTTACTTTTCCCCAAAGCTAATTACCACCTTGAAACCTTCTCAGGTGGCTATAACAAAATCCCACAAACTAGATAGTGTTAAACAACAATCAGCTCATCAGCTGGAAGACCAATGGAAGGATGCCTGAATGATTAGTTTCTAGAAAAGGCCTCATATCTTGGCTCAGAGCCAGCCAGCTGCCTTCTCCCTGGTTCATGCAACCCTGAAAAGAACTTTTTTTTATATCTATATAATTTATTTTTTACTATTTATGTGTTCACAAAAATATGTAATAGTGATTTGGTCTTAAGTGTTTTACATATATTTTCAAATTTGCCCTTTTAACTCAGTATCATGATCTTGAGATGTGTTTATATTGATGCATTTAAGTCAAGTTCATTTGATTAAACTGCTAATGAGTAATTCTTTATATGAAAGAACTATATTTGCTCCATTAATTTGCTGATGGACTTTTAGCTTTTATGTGATTTTTGTGATCAGTAATAGGACTGCAGTGAACATCTCTGATCATCCTGGATAAGAAACAAGTGCAATATTGTCTTAGACTGTCCATCTGAAAGTCAGTCCCTGGATTGTAGTATGGAGATGTTGACCTCAGTAGATACTGATGAGGTCGTCTCCACCTCAACGCATGCTCCTACCCCCAGCTAGTCAGGGTTCCTGTTCCCCTCCTCAGCACTTGATATTCCAAGACTTTTAAGTGTTGTTTCTAATTGGAAAGTAATGCAAATGACCTTTCTTTGTTTTAACATGCATTTTCTTTTTTACCAACAAATTTTCACATTTAAAAATAATTTCTTGGCTGTTTGAATCCCTTCTAGATTTCTTTTCACGTCCTTTTCCAATTGCTCTTTTCTCATTTTGTTTTTAAAATGCGTTTGTAGAAAAATGTTCCTAAAATCTGGGAACAACTCTTTGGTTGAGTGTGAAATATTGATTTCCTTGTTTCTGAACTCTCAGTTTCTACTGGACAGACTCCAGTGTGAGAGTATCCAGGGATAAGGCCTTGCGTTCAGAGTTTCCAGTCTTAGTCTGAACCGAGCAATCTAGGGACTCTAAAGCAATATGGAGACAGGCCTGGAACTTATGCTCGGGAGCTCTGAGTTCTGGTATCATCATGATCTCTGATTAACTGAGTGCTTTCAGACTTCCCTTTTTCATCCGTAAAAATCAGAAAATTGTTAACAGCCTTAGGGCTTTCTTCGAAAAGAATTCAAGATGCATAAAACCATCATATAAAATGTTACACAAACACTAGCTGTATTAGTAGCAGCAGATACAAGTTCCTTGTATTAGTCTGCTCGGGTGGCTATAACAAAATACCATAAACTACGTGCTGTTAAACCACAGAAACCAGCATATCCCCTGGAAGTCATATATTAGGGTGCCAGCATGAGTAGTTTCTGGAAGAGGGCTCTCTTCCTGGCTAACAGCCAGCCAGCTACCATCTCCCTGTGTTCACATCCTACTCTCTTCTTGCACCCAAGGAGAGAAGGAAAGAAGTAGGAAGGGAGAGCTCTCTGGAGTCCCTTTGTCTCTAAGCCCCACTCGGGGCCTCATTTAACCTTTACTACATTTTACAAGCTTCATCTCAAACGCAGTCACATTAGACAACAGGACCTCAACACAGGCACTTGGAGGACACAGTGCAGTCCACAGCAGCTGGCCAGGCTGTCGTTTATTTCCAAACAGACTTCAGTTCCACTGGTACTTAGAGACATAGGCAGCACTGTTGTTAATTCTGTTATTTCTGACTCGCTCCACTCAAAGATACTATTGTTATCAAACCAAGGTTTGGCCATCCCTGTGACTGTCACTCCTAAGAGACAAACCCCGACTGTCCACCATTAACCCTGTCAGCACCAGCTTCAATCTGATTGTGTGAAGAAAGTAGGTGAGCTCTGCCCAATAGGAATTCCTGTGATGATGGAAATGGTCTACAAAATAGACTACACAATCTACCTACCCAGTATGGTCCTCACTAACCAGATGTGGCCCCTGGGCACTTAGCCAGTGGCTAGTGTGACTGAGTGTTGTGAATTTTATTTAATTGCAATTAATTTAAATGTAAATAGCCATAGGCAGATAGAAATTAGTGTCTCTCCAATGAGGTCAGGCAACTGTGCCCCCCAACCGTGAAGTGGCTGTTTCCACAGCTAATCTCTCCCCTCTTACTTCGCTCTTGAGGATCTGTGCGAGATGGTACCCAGTGCTGCCCTCACCTACAATGGGACAGATGGGACTGTAGAGGAAAGGGAAAAGACACTTGGAACTGGCATGGAATTTCAAGCCCACATAATGAAGGAGTAAGGTTTTTGTAAGTCACACAATAGAATGATAAAGGAGTGGCATTGAGGAGGGAAGTCCAGAGCTGCAAGAAATGGCCCTGTCCTAGTTAGCTTCAGCTGTCAGCTTGACACACCTGTAGTCACCTGGGAAGAGGAGATCCTCAAGTAAAGAATTGCCTAGACCAGGTTGGTCAGTGAGCATGTCAATGGGGCATTATCTTAACTGAAGATTGATGTGGGTGGTGCCATTCCCAGACTGTGGACTAAGAAAGCTATGCTGAGCATAGGTCCATGAGCAAGCCAGTGAGACAGTATAAGTAGTGTGTTTCGATGGTTTCTATTTTAGTTCCTGCTTGAGTTCCTGCTCTGTCTTCCCTCCGTGATGGGTTGTGATCTGGAAATGTAAGTCAAAGAAACCCTTTCCTACCCAGGGCTTCTGATCAGAGTGTTTTATCGCAGCAACAGGAAAGCAAGCGGGAAGAGGCTCTGAGAAAGCACAGCCCTGGCCTGCGCCTCAAAGGTCAAGCACTGGGAAAACATCAAATTTTTACCCTTCCTATTCCTCTTTTACTTTCAGGAAATTTATGAAATATCCCTTAAGTATGGAGGGCTTCCAGCCTTATGATGGAGAGGTCCCTCTGCAACCACTGTGAAGTAAAACTCAGCATGCCTGAAATGAGAAGAGGGAAAAAAAAAACCGCAGCCACTTGTTACTTCAAAGGGTTTCAGCTTTTCAAATGATTTTCCCTGGGTCCAAACAGCAGCGAGTCATCGTGGAAGATGACGAAGCTCAGGGCATTCAATCACCAGTCAGGCCACGCTGGTCCCCTCCTAGGCTTGCCGTTTGCCCTCAGATCCTTTAACAGTAACCAAGGAAGATGGAGAAATGCAAACGACCGGAGCATCTGAAGCCCAGTTCAAACGAGGAGGGGACCCCAGGCTCCTTAATAGGATGGGGATTCATGGAAGCAATGGCTCCAAGTTTTTAGTCAAAGTGGAAGAGAGGGCTCCAAATCATCACTGGGAAATTGGGCTTGAAAAAATACTAGCTTTTGGATAAGATATACAGACTCTTTTCTTTTTTTCTACAGGATCCTTAACAGCAGAGGTAATAGTATATACCAAAGTCATTTCTTAACTAATCATACTGAAAACTTCGCATAGGAAAATATAGGACAGATTAACATTCCAAGCAGTTACATTATATTATTTTCAACTATCTTCCTAGTGAGCTTTCTTTGTGGATGGGGTTTCAATTTCTTTAAAGTGTACATTTATTTATATGATGACAAAAATAAATATTATAAAAATATGACATCATTATATATTCTGCTTACATTTTGCAAAACAGTTCAATTTCCATTTTGAGATATTTTTCCTTTTCTTTCTTATGACATTTTATGAAAATGGCAGTTTTCTGAGAGCTGATTACATAAAGAAGATAATGGGACTTTAATTTTTATTCTTAGTTGACAAATAAAATTGCATATATTTATGGTATATAGCCAGCTTCTTTGAAATACATACATTTGTAATGTGGCTGACTTAAGCTAATTAGCATATGCATTACATCATATGCTTATCAATTTTCTGTGGTGAAAACACTGAAAGTCAATTATCTTAGCACACAATGTATTGTCATTAGCCACAGTCACAGGGTGTTCAGAATCTTGAGAGCTACTTCTCTGTACTCTGAACCTCAATTTTCTCCCCCTGTCCTTACTGGTTGTCTCACCCCTGCCACGAACACTCCCAAACTGTACTTACTAAGCTCATGACGGAGCCAACGTCTTTGTGTGTCTGACAGTATAGCAGTCGAATTATAAAAACTGCCTATTGTGGTCAGATCAGTGGGCCAAACCCACGCTTACTTTTCATCCCCCAAACAGCTTCCTATTGTCCCTCTCCTGATGGCCTTTAACATCTGTGTCAAGAGCTATCAAGCCAGGACTACATGCTGCAGACCATGGACGAGGGACTGGGCTCATCTTCATATAGCTCAGTAGTCTTGGACATTGGAGATCTCTCACGAGAATGCCCTCTGCAGAGACTTCATTCCTCCAAAATACAAAACAATAAAAACCATTTAATACCCCTCCTTCCCTCTGCAAACAATTGTGCCTAGAACCCTCTGAGAAACCTGAGCCTTTGCTGAATCTTACAGGTCACTGAAGCTTACTAGACACTATTAGGATTCAGATTTACTGCATCCACATTGTCTGGACACACACCACAGAAGCACAAAGGCTGTAGTGTCCAAGTGGCTTTCGCAACGTCTTGTTCTAATCCTATTATCCATTTAACAGACCCAACCCAGTGGTTATCCTTCTCTACACATCCTGACTTCCAGTTTAAAAATAGCAAGAAGAAGCAAAGTCCACAGAATGATTGTCCACTGACCATGCACTTCCCTGAGGATGGGTTGCAGTGGCCATCACATCCTGACTTTCTTCAGAAAATCCCTTAACCTCTCACAGTCTGTTCCTCCACCATCCCTTGGAGATCATAAGAGAAACTGGCTCGGCCTCATTGATAGTGGGATGTTTAACAGAGGGAGTGAATATGTCAGATCCTTAAAGGAGCCACCTACAGGCTCAGGTGTTTGCTGAATTTGATTCCTTGTCTCCTTAAAACTTGCCTCAAGGTGTGAGCTAAAACTGTTTTCTCACACCCTCATCTTCTCACCTAGTCCCAAGAACAACAGATCATAGCAGGCCTCACACATCCACGGTGCCATTTGGGCATGTCTTGCACCTACAAATTTGAAAGAAAAGAGAAGTAAGTGTAATTTGGCCAGTGACACAGGAAGACCCGGGCAGAGCCCAGCCTCACAGCCTGGGCTCCTTCCACCTGTAGATTCCTTCTGATTGCTTTTCAGACTCACCTGCGTGGAGGTGGGTCCCTCGGAGAGTCCACCTTTGTGGGACTCAGGTTTCCTTGCACACTTTCCCAGGAATGCAATCTTTCCTTGAACTCTAAGGTGTCCTCTTTCCTGCACAAAACTGCAGACCCACAAGCGTTCCCAGGTTCTGGCACGTAGCCCTCAGCCATCTTGTAGCAACAAGCAGAGACAGCTGGAGAAGATAGGAGTCTTCCTTTTAAAACCATGTCACTGTGGAGGAAGCAGCTGGATTGTTTTATCTTTGGAAGATGCAGTTCTTGTCCCTCTCCACCTCCCACCCTCACAGGCTTTGGAAGTAGCCCACCAATGACATATTTGTGAACTGTTTCTGGCCATTTCAAAGAAGGTGTACAGCCTACCAGTGAAAATACCAAAAAATCCTGCCTATGCCAAGCAGAGCAGCATCCGTCTCCTGGTGAGAAACAGGAAGAGACCCTCAGAGTACCGCAGGGGAGGGCGGGCTCCAAGCCGACAAGGACACCTGCTCCATCATCTAAAGCAAACTAACCAGACACAGAAAGATCCTTTCAAGACCAAAGACGGTTGCTCAGAGGTAGAAATCCTTCTGAACCACCTGTGAATGTGGATGTTTTGGAGAAAATTTCTTTCCCAAAAGAGTTAAATTTAAAACATTTGGGAGTGGAGACATCAAGGCCCCCTAAAATAAGCATAGGTTATAAAACTAACCGATCATAACATCTTTTTAGATTCTTTTAAGTTGATGAAAATTGAAAGGAAGTGCGTTTTTATAGATGTCTGGCCCAGAGCATCTCCCTATGTACGTCTGTCAAAGTGGTTACATACCTACAGCAGATAGACAAGGCCAATCCTGATCTCAGCGAAGCAAGGGGAAGAGGGAGCTCTTTTTCTCAACACATATGTTGATATGCAGAAAAAGAGGACAGCTCTCCTCGCTGCAAGCTGTCCTATTGAAGCCCCGGCTTCCTGTCAATCTTGCTTTTTTTCCCCCCATGAAGCTTTAATTTTTTGCCACAGCGCTTTCTACATTTGAGTTTCCTGCAAACCTCAGGAAATAGACTGAAATTAATATCGTCAGATGCTTCTGAAAGTGCTGGCTTGGCGGCATTGCAGAGCGCTTTCCGATGCCATTTTGGGATTAAAATATACCACTTCAGCCCCATTGTTTGCAAGAGAAGTCTAGGGGAAGGGTTGTGTAGGAGATTGAAGTGCAGTGCAATGTAGGTTAAAAAAACAATTCGAAACGGAGAGCTGACCTTTCCGAATAAGCGAAATCAGCAGGTAGACAAGCCAGAAGAGGAAGCCAGAAAAACACTGCCTCCATAGTACCCCATCAGTGTGGGGAACTGAGGCAAGGAGCCTTGTTCGTGTTCTCCATGTAGGAATTTAAAGCTTTGGGTACGTAAGACAAGAGCTTTAAGGTCCAACTCCAGAGAAAAATCTGATGTATCAAAACAAAGGAAGAGGTAGAGAGAACTAATTAGAATATTCGTTCAGAATCATTAGTATGTAACGAAGGAACACTCAAATCTTAGCTTTTCTCACATCTCATGGTTCCAGGGGATCCCCAGGTCAGGGGTGAGACAGGCTTATTTTCTAGTTCCAGCTCTACGTTGTCCTGTCTGGTCTTGGCACCATCGGCAGATTGCCTCCTCCTTCAGGCAACAGTCTCTCTGTCACTCTAGAGAGATGACACTGGCCTCACTTCTTCGTGCAAAGGCACAGCAATGACAAACTTGTAACAACTGTATAAACTTGCCTTGGGCTCTTGGAGGGGGTGGGGAATGGACGTGTGACATGAATTAAAGTTATTTTTGTTATTGTTGCCCTCTGCATCTCCGACTTGCCAAGAGTGTGAAATAAGGCCACACGCTATTTCTGCATCTTATGAAAAAAATCTATTTTAAATTTTTGTAATATTGGAGAAGAATCAGTCTTTTGACATTCTTTGTGTTTTATTCACCTTTTGAGTCATTCAACTACAACTTCTCTATATAACACAGCTTCCATTCAATTGATTTGAGAGACCCATTGATTTCATAACCAGCTTTGTTTCCTACATCCACACTCCCCTGGTTCACCTCACTGTTTTCTGCCTTTCCAGGCAGAATAACCATGTGGCTGGCTGGCTCACTCTATACTCTCACTTTATAATCAGCCCCTACATTTCCACCTATCACCTTTCTAATACATTGGTCAAGTCAAGACCATGGAGTTGGATGGTCCTTCTGAGACTTCCTGCAAAAACCATGTTCTCAGCATGAGGACACTGAGTGAGGCCCTAGATTCACCTGCCCAAGCCTGGGGAAAGAGAAACTAGGAGTAGCCAGACACTCCAATGCCAGACTATTCAGTCTAAAGATAGATCCACATTAGAGGTATAATCCACACATGTCAGGTCTGCTCTGTCACTTCCCAGGTTCCAGTGACTCCTCCAACATATGCAACATAAACTCCAGGATTCATTCATAGACCAGTCTATACAGTTCAATTTCACGAAAAGATGACTATGGGTTTCTTTTTCTCGTGAAACAAAAAGTCAAGGAGAAAACTTTGCAAGACAGGAGCAGCTGTTCCAGGAAGTCCTTCACCTTGCTTCTTTCTCCTTCCTTCCTTTTCACAAGATGTCTGCTCTTAATCAGGCTTCCCATTCCACCCAGGAAGATGGAAACAAGAGCTAGAGGCACAGGGTATGTGCAACTGAGTCTCTTTAGTACTCATACAATAACTTTCCAAGAAACCTCACCTCGTAAGTATCTACCTACATGTTGTAGGTAAGGATGAGGTCACATGATGCACCTGCAGCTGTAAACCTACCTGGGGAAGGTCATGATTTTTATAAAAATTATACCACTCTGAAAAGAAAATGTGGGCTTTGTTAGTGTGTTACTCAGCCTTCTGTTACTGGACAGTGCTTAAGACAGCCCACTTTCAAAGAGATAATAGTTATTTAACTCACACTTTTGATGGTTATAGTAGTTATCTGTAGTTAGCTGACTTCATTGTTTGGGGCTTGGAGTAATATAGCCCAGCATAGCAGGAGTGCCTGGTAGAGCAAAACCATTCACTTCATGAGCCAGGAAGAAAAGAGGAAAAGACCCAAAGTTCCCATAATCCCCTTCAAGGACACTGTCCCAACAGCCTACGGACTTGTCATAATGACACCCCACCGCCAAGACTTCAACACATCGGCCTTTAGAGAACATTTCTTCAAACAATTGCAATAAGGACGAAGAAGAGAAAAATATTGAACCGGCTGTCTCAGTCGCAGACAGCTCAGACCTCAATACTCTGTGGTCCAACCTCAACTGATTTTTTGAGCCCCATTCTCACAGTGCCCAGCCATTTCCTTGCATCTCAGCTTCTCCATAGCCTCCCACACATGACCTACATATGAATCTCCACTTCCCTGCGGTCACATCACTGCCCTCCACTTCTGACATTTTTATCTGTTTTCTTTAATGTTCACAGTCAGAATCACCTTCCAACTTTGCTGTTCTCCTGGCACATGTTGCATTTGCCTCTGTTGGATCGCTAATCAGATCCCACTTAGAATTATAATCCCCCGCCATACCTGACTCATTCTGAACAATAAGCTCCAGAAGAAAAAGCAAGGGTCACAGCAAGTCTGTTGCTGTATCCAGGACAAAGTTGAAAGCTTGGCATGCCAGAGTCAATGCTTAAGTGCTTGTAATTGCATTCATTCCTCTCTGCTTTGCCTATATGGCAGATAATGTATCAAAATGCACATCCTCCTGTGTGTCAGTAAAAACGCTGACATTCCCCATCTCCATGGCATAGTCTAGCTTTATCCTCAGGGGCAGGAGCCTTGTCTCTGGAATTCTCTATCAGCCTGTGCTCTGTACAAAGGATCGGGGCTCTGAAGATTCGGTGACGGGTGGCTTTCTCTGTACCCTCCAGGCTCCTGTGACACTGGAGAAAACACAAAGCACCTTTTTTGCCCTTTTTATCTGATCCCTAACTTCATGAAAGTTGGCCAGAGTTCTCCACCCTGACCAATCCTACATTCCAGTCTGCATCTCCTCTCAACATGATGAGTATCCCGTCTGCCCCACCATCACCACTAAACCTCATTCTTGTACCTTCCTCATTTTCCTCTGTGCCCTCAGGCGCTGGCTCTATGGAATTCAGCTTCAGGTTACTTTGCCCCCTGCCTTCCCCTTGGATTCAGCCATCAAGAGGCACCAGGAGAGATGGGCGTACTGGGAAGAGGGGCAAGGGTCTCCTACATAGGCCTTTCCTGCTGGTGGTCACATCGCAGTGGACCTATCCTTATGAGGCTCAGTTACTCTGCTCCCTCCCTTTCCTACTTATCACTCTGTCACATAGAGTGATAACAGCCTACCTTTGATTCTGCACCTCTGATAGTGTTCACATCACCCGCCACTGGTTTTCTTTAACTCTACACAGACCCTCTACAGCAGTGGTCCTCAACCTTTCTAACGGCGTGACCCTTTAATACAGTTCCTCATGTTGTGGTAACTACCGACCATAAGATTATTTTTGTTGGTACTTCATAACTGTAATTTTGCTACTGTTATGAATGAACATGTAAATACCTATGTTTTCTTATGGTCTTAGGCCACCCCCGTGGAAAGGTTGTTTGAACCCCCCTGCAAAGGAGTCTTGACCCACATGTTGAGAACCACTGATCTAATGAGTCATTTTATGAAATTTCATGTAAAGTCCCATCTGAGCGCACCTTATCTTTAATAATTAGTTATTTTTATTTTATGTGTATGTGTGTGTGCCCCATGTATGAATGAGGCTATAGAGGTCAGGAGGTGGTACCGGATCCCCTAGAACTGTAGTTACAGGCAGTTGTGAGCTGCCATGTGGGTGCTGGAAACTCAACTTCTGTCTTCTGCAAGAGCAGTAAGTGCCCTTCACAGTTGAACCACCATCCCTCCAGGCCCCAAGTGCCAAGGGCACCTTATCTTAGGCCAGGAGTCACCCTGACCTCTCTGCCAAAGTCACTACACAACATCAACACTAAATTTCTTCCCCATGCAAAGACCACCATCATATTCCAGCTGTTCCCCAAGTGTATTCTCTCTGATAGCGTCCCTAGAAGCCCTGGGTGGCATTTCCTCTGTGCTCTCCAGGACTTGGGGAATCTTCACCAAAGACTTAGATATTCTACTTGTTCCTCCAGCTGCACTAAGAAAACATTTAAACCACATTCATGTATTATGAATCTCTGTCTCTCTGTCTCTCTGTCTCTGTCTCTCTCTGTCTCTGTGTGTGTGTGTGTGTGTGTGTGTGTGTGTGTGTGTGTGTGTGTGTGTGTACCATAGCAAGTATGTGGACATCTGAGGACAATTTTGGAAAGTTGGTTCTCTCTTTCCACCATAAGGGTGCTAGGAATCAAATTCAAGTCATCAGACTTGGCAGCAAGTGCCACTACCCATGAACTATCTCCCCAGTCCCCATACCAAGATGTTTTATATTTTGTGCATTCAAGAATTACTCTCCTTTACCGATATAAAATCAATGCTTCTATAGAGTTGATTGCTTATGGTTTGAGAGATAAGGAAGGGACAAGATGTCAGGACCCAGTGGATCAAGTTCTCTAGTTAATTGAGTTTACAACCAAATAAATTAGAATGCTTCCCCAGACTCAGCCCTCTCCACAGAGGATAGCTTTGAGTATGGAGAGCACAGGTGCTTAGGACAAACTCCTGAGACGTCATTTCTCTCTTCCTCTACATGGCTGAGAAAATGAAGTCTCCAATCATTACATAAGAGAGATACCTGAAACTCACTGCATGCCTGCCGATGACAGAGGCCTTTCCTTCTCCCCCTCTCTCCCTCCTCCCAAGCCACCTCCCCCTTTCTCTCCCTATCTCCTTCTCCTTCTGGGTCCCTCTAAGCCTGCCTCCCTTCCTGTCTTTTTCTCTTTTCCCTCAGTAGAGGGGCAGTGCTGGGAAGACTGGCACTCAAACACTTGCACTTTTTTTGCACGTAAAAAACAATCAACAAATATGGCCTCCCCAGTTTGAGATCAAGACTACCTTACTCCCCAAGGCCAGGCAATTATTGTTCATCCAAAAGTTTCAAAAATTAATTTTCAGCCCAGTTTCTATTCCCTGTATTTGGGCTAGGATTTAAAACCTGGAGACCCTTTGTGGCTCGTATTATCTCCTATACCTTCACCTCCTCTTCCCTGCCCCCTTCCCTGACCTGGCCAGCAATTACTGCTTTGTTGGGGGGCTGGATCAGATATGGATGGAAGAAGGTAGCCTTCCCTGGGAAAGCAGAGCACAAAAGGAAATGAATCCTTCAATTTCTGTTTCCTCCAGGCATATTAAAGCAGAATATCATTGGAAAAAATCTATGAGGTGTATTGTTAAATTCAAAGAAGATATAATTGCAAAATAATACCTATTATGGGTGACTCCGTTTATGTGTGTGTGTATAGGCACTTATTTTCATGTGTATGTAAAAATGCCTAGCAAAAGACTAGAAAGGTCCATACCAAATTACCAGTAGTGGTTTTCTCTGTGGTTGCATGTGAGCAGAGGGTAGGTTTAAAAAAGACATGCCCATTGTAATCAATATGCTCCCATAATGTTTGTTTTTTTAAGAAGTGAAAGTATCTTTATTACATTTTGCTTACATAAAAATATTATGTGGAATCTATCACTGGTAGTAAATTCCTCAACAATGTTTTTAGACCGTTCCTTTCCAGTAGATTCTACAAGGGGGAAAAAAACAATTATTCAAAAAAGAAAGTTTAAAAAAAAATAAGATTTCTTCTCTTGAAATACATTCCCTGTCATTTTGGGGTGTCATTGTGCTTCCTGATCATGATTTAAAATAGATGGTAATGAATCATCTTCCACAGCAAATTTGACTCAGGCAAGTAAAAATGCTTCAAAGGAAATCAAAATTAGGAATTAATCTCCTCAGTTACATGATGCCTCTCCCACTCTGCTTCATCACTGTGCTCCGGGAGAACGAGGGGGCAAAGGGCACCAGGGTCTCTGACTCAGGGGGGACAAGCTCAGGCTTGAATCCAGTCCTTTCCTGCTTCAAAGGCCCAGCCGGGGACCCCTGGGAAACAGCTAAGTGCTTGCTTTCCAGAGGACCTGCCTCCCGGGATCCTTTTTGGCTTCTTGCTGAAGTTTGTGCCACACCCCCCCCTTACCTCCTCCAGACAGATCTCTAAGGACACATGTGTACCGTTTACATTTCTGTATTGCCAGTGGCCACACATAGTGCCTGATGCAAATTTGGTGCTCAGGTGCTCCATAAATATTTATAGCAGGAACATTTGAATGAAGGCATAAATAGCGGCCAAATCAAATAATGCCTCCGTTTTTATAGCTTCATACTGGATTGGAAGGTACTTTGGGGCAGCAGCTTGTACATCTTGGTTCCTTTTCTTTTCTTTCTTTATTATTTATTTATTTAGGTGACAGGATCTAACATAGCCAAGGATGACCTCAAACTTGCCATGCAGCTGAGGATGACCTTCAACTTCTCATCCTCCTGCCTCCACCTTCCAAGTGCTCAGATTATTGGCACATGTCACCATGCCCCAAGAATAAGATGTGGGCAAGTAGTCTACCAGCTATAACCCTCTGCATTGCCTGTGATGTATTTAAAAAGGAAGCTCACAACAAACATCTATTGATTAGTTTCCCTGTTTTGAGCAGGCGATTAAAAATCTTCACACACACACACACACACACACACACATCACATCACATCTTGATTTATTTAACAACGTTCTGACAAGCAAGAGTAATTCTTTCATCTTTTATTGCAGATAATTCTAAGGAAACCCACAAAGGTAAAAAGTTTGATGATAAAGAATGGCCACTTTCTCCCAAACATTCCAGGCTGCGCTCCAAGAAACTTTCTGGAGTCCACTATTTTCTTTCCATGAACTCTTCCCCAAATTCAGGGAGCATCCATAGCTCCCTAGAGTCTTTGGCAAGGCCATCTCTGAATTTCAGGTAGTTAGAGTAGAAAGTGGCACTTCTTAATTAGATGGTAATAGCATAGTTATTTGAAGGCACCTTATAATTACAGTACTCCCTGCCCTGGGCTTCTTTAGCCTCTTCAAATGGAATGTCTAGTTCTGGTCCCCTTCCTGTCCCCTGCCAACACAATGCCACTGGCCAATATTAAGCATTTATCAGAGCTGGTTGTGTCTTATTAAGGTAGAAGCCTCCAGTGGATTCTTACTCAAAAGCTAAAATCTCTCAGGTGACCATTGCTACCATATGCCAGACTCTACTTCAAATCATTTTGCCCAGATGTGTGAGCATCAGATCTTTGAGACAGGAAGCTGAGAAATCACTACACAGCCATTTAAACGTCATGAGAGTCTCCAGAGTGTTTATCTGAAAGGGACTCCTTGACCTTAGTAGGCCACTCCAAAGATCCCTTTCACTGCCATGAGCAATTATTCCTTATTTCCAACTTCCAGTCCCCTGAAAAACAGCTTTGCTACTGCTTCAGCCTGAAAAGGAATGAAAAATCACCTCCCATTCCCATCACAGAAAGATTCTCTGTACTTTTCCTGCCTCTTGAGGTGTAATGAACCTCCCCAACCAACAACCTCTGAGCAAGCATCACACCCCTCTATAAGAGCAGAGGCAAGAGCAGCTGGCTCTGGCGGGAGGAAGATGGGAGCCTTCAGTCAATAGCACACATCCCTCCTTTGAAAAATGGCTGACTGAATGAGCATCCCATCTCAAGAAAGGCAGGGGAGCCATTAGTGAGAGCAAGAAACTCAGCTTTACATCTCATTGGAAAGATGGATTCACTGCCTTCCTCCCAGGCCAGGTGGGTGAGTTAGTTTAGAGTAGAATTTGTCTGCCCTCACTGAAAACTCCAGTTAGGCAATGAATTATTCCAAGTAAATTAAGTGTATCGATCCCCTCCCCTTTCTGACACTTTGCAGATATTGCTATCAAATCATGCTCCATGCAAGTGTCAGTTTATGCCACAGACATCTGAAGAGGGGATCAAATATTCACTTGAGTTTCTCAGCATCTAATAAAAACTCACAGGCATAGCAGGACTTGGGGAGACCAGACAACACAGCCCTATGATGAGGTGTCTACTGGGGTAACAGAGCATGTGGCTGATGAAAGCACAGTAATGGGTTGGCACCTCTTCATCAAATAACAACTAGTCAAGGTTGTGGTTTTTGACTTACCTTTAGCCAAATTTCATACAAGCAAACATATCAAAACAAAGGCTAGGTGGAAGGAGCATGGATATATATTGTGAATACATCAGAATCCTGGCAAAACAACTGAGTCACATTCCACAACACTTTCATCAACTCCCCTGATTCAGTCTCTTCCAAACAAAAGACATATTTCATTCCAATGGGACCCAATTATTTGATGTGTATGTATTTCCCTCCTCAGTATGGACTGAGTGTTTGTGTTCTCCTCATCCAAAAGAAATCTAATTGAAATTCTAATCTCCAACTGGATGGTAGTAGGTCTTAGGACCTTACCCATAGGAAGTAAGAAAATCGTGAGTATGGAAAGCTTGTGAATGGGACTAATGAGAAGATATCCATTGTCACGTCAGGAAGCAAGGCCACACATATACCAGCTATACAAGCATTTTGATGTTGGACATGAACTGTGAGAAATATATTTCTCTTGTTTAAGGCACTTGTATATGGCATTCTGTAATAACACCCCAAACTGACTGAGATACCCACCATAATGATCAAACATCCATCCATCTCTAGGTAATAATTTGTTTTCTTTTGGGGCGCAGGGTTTCTCTGCATAGCCCTAACTGTCCTGGAAGTTGCCCTGTAGACCGGGCTGGCCTTGAACTCTGAGACCCACCTGCCTCTGCCTCCTTTTCCAGAGTGCTGGGATTAAAGGCATGAGCTACCACCTGGCTAGGTAATAAATTCTTAATCTTCACAAATAAAAGCATCTTTTTCTGCCTCACCTAGTTGAGCTGACTTTTTGACCAAAAACTATCATTTTAAAACTGTTGAGTATGTTCTAAGAATGGATCATCTAAGGATAAAGGGTCTATGGATTCTGGCCCAGATCTAACAAATGTACACAATAAAGTATTGTTTTACCTGTATCAAAAACCTTGAATGCATGGGAGGTTACTTGTGGGTGAAAGCATGTGATATCTGAATTGAATTTGCTTAAGAACAATCCAATGGGATGGAGGGAAACAAGGAAGCTAGGTAAAATTGGTTTAGATCCAGCTTCATGATTATTGTACCGGGTCACGTACACAGGAGTGCTCACAGCAATAGGTCCCTAATGCATCAGAATTATCTGAAAGGATTGCTAAAACACAGATATCAGGGAGGCTGATTATGGCAGGTTAGGGCAGGGCTTCAGGATTTAAATTGCAACAAGTTCTCCGGGTGTTAGCCAGGGATGTTTGGTCTTGTTTTTGTTTCTGTCCCTGTGACAAACACCTGAGAGCAATAACTAAGCAGGAATGGTTTATTTGGAGTTACAGTTTCAGGGGTCTTAGTCCATGCTTGCCAACTCCATTGTTTCTGAGCTGCAGTGAGGCCCTAACAACATGGTGCAAGGGCATTAGCAGAGCAGAGCTGCTCTCTTGGGGCAGCAGGAGGGAGCCAGGATAAGACACGCCCATTATAGGCATGCCTCCAGTGACCTATTTCCTTGAGCAAATCTTTGCTTCTTAAAGCCCCTCTCCCAAATGGGGACCAGGATAAGAAAACACAAGCCTGAGGGGGAGCATCCCGTATTCAAAGCACAACACAGGGATGCAGATGCTGTAGCCCAAGGACTTCATGTTGAGATTCACTGTATTATATTTACCCTCTATTTTTATGTGATAAAAAAAAAGTCAAAATCAAGTGGAGCTGTACTGAGCTGCCATAGAAAAGCAAGATTCAGGGAGAATTGTCTAGTGCTACTGCCTACTTCTAATCTCAGCCAGTCAGCAGCTGAAAGGATGAAGAAGAGACACAGACTTCAGGAAAACACTGAACCATCAACTCTATTCAAATTGGTTCTAGTGTAGGGAAAATTAATGTTGGTTTTCCTCATTTACTTTGAACCTATGTCTGCATAATTGTTATAGAGTGTGACAGCTTCTGAGCTGGTTTGGGGATGTGTGGTTAAGCAATATGAATAACCAGAGGTTCTAACTCTTTTTATGTGAGTGTTAGAGTTAGGTGGTGATTTATGCAGACTGATGGCTTTGCTTCCCACATTTGCCTGAGACTCAGGTTGGGTTCAAAAGTAGTCAGAAATTTTTCTCTCTTACCTTCAGGTGTATCTTGTTCCAGCAGATGAAGGTGGACTTTTCTGGCTCCAGTTGGGTCTAAAGCCACTGGGTGACGAACAAAGAGAATTCCAAAGCACAGGTATCCACTGGGGTGGGTATACAAAGGACACTAGGAATTTTAGCTGAATTTTACTTCCTTTCATACCACCCAGCAAACAATTACCATATGCCAGATGTTAAGTTTTATATACTCTGGGATATGCAAATATACAGCCAAAAGAAATGGTCTTAAGCCTTGAAGATCTTACATCTAGTTTTGAAAATAAATAAATACAATTGTAACATAACAGTTATGTAACAAGAGATTGTAAGGGCACTAAAGAAACCTAGATGAAGAAGTTCTTCATAACATACATACAAGTAACATATAAACTGGGCAAGCTGTATTTATGTACTTAGTTATATATACATATATGTAATAACAATGAAAAGCAGAGCATGGATCTGAAAAACAAACAAGAAGGTGTATACGGGAGAGTTTAGAGGGAAGAAAGGAAAGGGAAAATGGTATAATTATATTATAATCTCCATAAAAGATAGTTTTTACAAAGAAGCTATTCATTTTTGGCCAAGGGGAAGAAGCAAACAAGCACCACACACACACACACACACACACACACACACACACACACACACACACACACGGCATTTGCTGTGGTTTGGATGAATGTCTCACAATGGCCCATGTGGTAAAGGTTTGGTCTCCAGCACATGATGCTAATGAGAGCTGGTGGACCCTTTGGGTCACTGAGTCATAAAAGACCTTGTCTCGCCTTCTTTCTTTCTCTTTGTTTCCTGGCTCATGAGGTGAGCATTTTTGCCATGATGTGCTGCTCACCACTGGTCTAAAACGATGCAACCTTTGATCACAGAGCAAAGCCTCCAAGACTGTGAGCCAGAATAATTCCTTTCTCTTTATAAATTGATGATCTTGGGGTTTTATTAAAATAACAGAAAGCTGACTAGTACAGTGTTCCTCCTGGTTCTTGAACAAGGAACATCTGCATTTGTTAGAGGGACAGAATAAAGTGATGGGGAAAGAGCGTCCCAGGAAGAAGAAACAGTACGACTGTACAGTGTGGATGAGTTCATTGCTGACTGGAATCAGTGAAGTGATTTGGTATGATTAAAATTCAGGTCACAAAGGAGAATGATGCTGAGACCAGAAAGGCATGTTGGCTTGACCTGTCCTATACAATGTGATATAAAAATATGTACTTAGTTTTAAGGACACGATAGACAGAATTATCTCCCCTCAAATATTTATGATAAATATTACTGTATTTCGAGATAGAACCTTTGGGTAGCAATAAGGACTAAAAGGAACTATAAGGTACAGGTAACAAAACAGTAGGATTAGTGCCACCATAAGAAGAAAGAATGTCCCAAACCCAGAGGAAGTCCAAGTGAGAAGTGAGCAAGTAACAATAAAATGGCTGGCTGCAGTGCAGGAAAGAGACATTTACCAGAGCCTGACCATGTTGGCGCTTTGATATTGGACTTTCAGCCCTTCAGAACTATGAGGGAAGAATTTCCTGTTGTTTAAGTCATCAGTCTGAAGAATATTGTTATGGCCTCCTAAGCGGACTATGATGGCTATTTTCTGCATTTTTAAACATGTGGAGATATTACAGAAATGAATTTCAAACAGACTTTTGTGGTAGAACAGCAGGGTAGACAGGGAGGGAGCATGTTTGTCTGGGGACTGCACTACAAGGAGATAGCCATGAAAGAAGTTGGGCCTTGTGTTGAGGAGTTTGGAATGTTTGGAAAAGGACATTCATTGCTAGCATGTAAACAGTAAAGAGGTGTGTGTGTGTGTGTGTGTGTGTGTGTGTGTGTGTGTGTGTGTGTTTCAAAGTTTTATATTTGCATAAACTCATGCAACTTTGCACATTGTAATTTCTATATCTTGTATAAAGAAGTATGTAGACAACTTTCTAAGTGGTCTTATTAAATAAAAAACATGGAGCCAAATATAGGGGTGAAAGCCTTAGAGAGATCAGGGAAATAGGAACAGTGACCAGCTAACCTTACCTCAGCACGCTGCAGCTTCCAAAGCGAGTTACTTCCTGTCTACCTGTGCCTTTATTACCTTGCTGTTCTGCCCTCTCATTGGCTCTTAGCCCAGCTACCTCACTTCCTTGTCACTGCCTGTCTGTACAGACCTCCAGGTCTCTATGGTTGGTACTGGGATTAAAGGCGTGTGTCACCACGCTTGGTTCTGTTCCCTAGTGTGTCCTTGAACACACAGAGACCCTGCCTGATAAGTGATCAGATTGAGGGCATATGTTACCACTGCCTGACTTTTTGTTTACTTAAAATGGCTTTCTATTTCCTCTGATCTCCAGGCAAACTTTATTTATTAACATACAAATGAAATATCACCACAGAAGTATATCATTTCATTTTACTATGTGAAGATAGAAAAGAGGAAGGGAGGGAAGGAAGGAAAAAAAGTGTGTGTGTGTGTGTGTGTGTGTGTGTGTGTGTGTGTGTGTGAAACAGAAAAGAGAAAGAGATTTGTTATTGTAAGAAAGCTCATGGGAACTTCATGTGAAATGCAGCTATTCCCTTAGCTGCATGAAAGTTGACTAGTTTATAACATAGGCTTAGGTGGTGGGGGGAAGAGCTGAAAATAATAGAGAAAAAAAGAATAAATTCAGTGTAATTTCTCTGACTTTGAATACCAAAAATTAGTCATCTAACAGGAATTTCACTTTGTCTTCCAATATTTTCTCCATAATTAGCCTGTTCGTATACACAAAAAGAGCACACGGCGTATTCCAAAATGACACCAGACCTGTTCCAAGCTCTGAATGAGGATGCTGAGGCTTTTCCTCACTGCTGTCCCTGGAGCTTGGATGCAGGTCTTGGCCTGTGTACTCAGCTAGCAATGAGAGAAAGCATGGGGCACCACCACCTCCTTTTGTTACACCCTCCATCTTTGCTTCCCTGTAAAGTGCATACTCTTTGGGCCTCTGCGGAGAGAGATAATGCCTCTCCTGTGTGAACTGAATACCCAGTGCCCTGAATGCATGACTGTGTCAAGGCTAACCAGGTCTATTGTTCTTAAACAGTGCCGCGAGAGAATCATATTCTTGTGCAGAATGATGCTGAAGAGAGATAAAAATATCTTTCATTTCTATAGTGCCATGCATCTTAAAGTGTGTTCCACATTCCACAAACTATATATAGGCTCAATTCATTACCCATCCCCATAAAATACAGCCAGAGCGTGGCAGGCACATGCCAGATGTTTGACAATGGTCTAATAACAGAGTGAGGATGAAGTTAAATTGGATTTAGAAAACAGGAAGCAAGATGTGGGCCACTAGGTAAAGCTTTGTTATTCATTCAACAGTGCGTTTGGTGTTTCCTGCCTACCAGAATGAGGGCAGAGACGCAAGCCACTAGAGTGACACTTTTCCTACACTCATGGTGCAGCCGGGGTATCGGAGAAAAAAATATTTTTTGCAGTAAAGCAGGACTTGTGTTAAGATCAAATGCAAAGTGCTGTGGTCTTCACAGACTTTAAAGGAACTTTTTTCCCATCAGCCACACAGATGTCATCATTCTCTTGTGTTAATAAAGGGTTTGCATTCAGCATAATGATAGGATTTATGGTGAAGAAAAGCTATTCTGGAATCCAGAACCTAGGCTTCATGTGAACGTGGTTAGGGGGGAAATAAGGTGATGGGGGAACACAAAAAGCAAGTTGTGGGCCCAGGGTAGAAGGAACAAGAGGCAATGAGGGAAAGTTGAAAGGCATGAAATCAGAGGGTCCCAACAGACTTCACGGTTGCTGCTGATTTCTCAGGGATGGACCCCTGAAAAGAGCCTACCCTAATGCTGATAGCATTCGAGAGACTGCTGTAAATCTCTCTGCCGAGAACTGTGGCTTCTCAAAAACAGAAGGGTTTTAGGTTTGAGGAGGATCTCAAAGATCTGTGGGCTCAGACAAGTCATTTTAAAAATGAAGGAGACATACCCACGTTCATCAAATATGTACAGCAGTTAGCAGTGTCCAGGCTAGAGGCTGTGCCAGAGGTAGACCATGACCCGCCCACCTGGACCTAATCCTGGATGAATCAGGGAGGTAGACACCCTGCGCTCTGGAAGATACTCTACAAAGCTGAACACCTGGTTCTTCAGGCCAGTTCCATTGCAAACAGAGAGACCAACCACAGTGAACAGGGGTTAAGGTCTTATAATCCACCTACATTGATGTGAGCAAAAAATGGGGCTCAGAGAAATGAAAAAGAAATAGGCTAGAAGATTGTCCCTGCCCGGGTCAGATGGCTGCCACCCAGAGAGGGCCTCTGCAAACCATTTGGTTTCTGGGAGTGTATGCAGTTTCCAGCCCTTATTAACTTCACTAGGCATGGAGAGTCAGCTTGCTCTGAACTCCCAGTAGGGACCAATTCAAAATGTGTTAACTCTCTAGGCAAGAAGGTTTCCACCAGAACAGGCAGAACGTGTAAAAATCAAAAGGAGGATGTGATTTATAATGTATCTGCACAACTACCACAAAGAACTCATAAGCTGGGAATTCTGTGCCAGTGCTGACTGTCGACTCATAAAGAAGCCACTCCTTCCCCTTAGGGGGTCCTAAGGGTACACATGGGCATATCAAGACAGTGTGTGCTGTTTGGGAGCCAGAAGGACAGAAGAGCAGAGGCTCTGGGCTAGATGTCCTGTCCTGGCAGTCTTCAGTTCAGCGGCTTCCTGCAAGGCCTTAGGCGATCCCATCTAGAAAGGATGGTCTGTGATAGAGGACCTTCAGGGCAATTCCTGTCTGATTAAAAAGCCAGTGAGGTGTTGTATGGTTTTCCGTGGATGTGCACCTATGTATCTCTCTCCCCCAAGTAAAGGACAAACTTTCCAAGAAGAGGGATTGGTTTATTCTTTCTTAACGTCCTTAAAAACTCCAAACGAGCCTTTGCAGAAAAACCAGGCAATCATAAATGTTATTGGTAGTGGACTGAGAGCCACGGAAGTCATTGAAAGGTGAGCACTGGGGCCAGAATAAGCCTGTATCTGTAGGGTGTGCTTGACGGCCAGACTGCTCAGGACAGTAGTACTCTCCTTTAATTTCTGAAAAAAAAAAAAAAAACCTGAGGACATGCTCACTGCCAAAGAGCAGGAATTGGAAGCTATCCGGTGGGACTTGGTCCTTCTGCAACTTCTTGGGCAGCGGGCAGCAATTAGCACCACCAAAGGCTAGATATGATTCTCTGTGGGCACTCAGCTGCGTGGGCCTCTCGGGGAGATCTCCTCCCGCCTGCTTGCCTTGCCTTGCAGGAGAGTAAGTGGAGGTGGTGGGGTGGGTGGGGGCTTCAAATGACAGCGTTTGGCCCTAAAGGTCTGGGGAAAGGGTCGGGGTCTAATGAAGTCCCCCTCCAAGGCTATAAGCCTGGAGAAGAAAGGCTGGAGAGGGTGCCACCTGCTGGTGAGGGACCGAGCCTTGCACAGTGGATGCCAAGGAGACCTGGAGTATGCATGTGCATTGAAAGCTGAATTTGGGCAGCTTCCCAAGTTGCTGGTTTTCTGCTGTCTCTTGATAGCTACTAGCTCCTTAGGCTGTGTGCTCTGAGACCCCATCTCCTGCGTGTCACCCCCTCAGATGGTGAGGTTGCCTGCAGGGATTGGTGCTCATTCTCCCTGACTCCCGTGGACCCGCACTCTGAGTCTAAGGACTCTCCACGCTTCTCCATCAGGTGGAGCCGTCCTCTCGCTGCCTGCCTCCCTCCTCCCTCGCAGCGAACTGCGAGCAGGCCATTCTGCAGCGCCCGGAGGTTAACCGAGCCCCGGGAGGAGGTGAGGCCGCCAGCCCGCGTAGGCGGAGATGGTGGGGCCGCCGTCGGGGCCGGCGCCAGAGCCCGGCAGCCTGTGGGTCCTGCAGGTACCGCTTGCGTTCTCTCTGCCCCACGTGGTGGCCGCGGAAGATTGCCGTTGGTTTTCCGGCACTCAGGGTTGAAACGCCTCCTGGTCCTTTTAGAGGCAGGCAGCTCATTACTTAATCCAAGCCTTTTTTCTATCTGCGGGAGACCGGAGGCTTCAGGAGGGAGTGAAGCGGGAGAGGGAGGTGCACAGACCCGACCGGCTGGGAAAAGGGGAGGTCCGGAACCAGCTTGGGGATCATGAGGCGGATCTTGGGGACTTGCGCGAAAGCAAAACATGGTCCTCCCAACCTTGGACTCCCACTTCCAGTGTGAGTCCTTCCTTGCCAGTGTGGTGTGCACACACTGCTCTGTGTGTCTGATGACCTGCCGTGTATTGCACACTTCCCCGGCCCCATGACCCTGTTTTTGTAATATTTCCCCCAGAGGGGCTGAATTGAGCAAACCTGGGCCGCGGGCCATTTAGAAGCTTGCAATGAAAATTAACCAACAGCTGAGAGGATAAATCTTTAGTTAAAATATCAGATGCTGCCTGGGTAGGTACATTCCTTCTACATCCTAACAGCTTCGTTCGCTGCATGGTTTGGCCTTTGAAGTGGGACGCAGACCTTTCATCTCCCCTGGCCCTGAATATTTAGTGGAAACCGACTACTATACATACCAAGTTTTCACCCTTCATATACTGCTTGGGACTATTATTCATCTTTTGTGTGTTTCTGACTTACCTCTTGTGTTTTATTGCATTATCTCTCGTGCCAAGCTAATGGACCAAGGCCATGCTAATGTTGCTTCTGTGCCTTGCTAATTTAGCTGATGGTGTTGCTCCTGTTATTCAGCATCCTCCCCACCACCTACCCCCCCACGCACACGCACATGTGTACACATACACACACACACACACACACACACACACACACACCAGCTTTCTTAGAGATTTCCCTTTGATATGTTTAACGACCTCTAAGAGATGTGGTTAAATAAACTATTACGTTAAGAATGGAAAAGTCAACAAAGCTTACACCTACTAATTTATAGATCTCCTATGTCAACTACCAGGTGTCGGCCCCTACCAGTACAAACTTTATGCCTGTGTCCCCGCTTCTTTCTTTGTTGTTCATAAATTCTAAGATATGTGTTTTTGAGTTAACATCCACATGGAAACTCCGAGTTGGAATGTGCCTTGCTGTCAGTAAAGCTCCCCCAGCCGCACCCCGCACCCCCATATCTGTAATACAGATGGAAGGGTAAGAGATTCCTAAAAGGACTCCCTAAGGTCCAAGGACTGCAGAAAGTAATGATTGATTTTATAATTGAATGTTGAATGGCACACATTGAGAGAGCATCTCTCATTTTCCTCTCTGCCTTCAGTCCCCCTTCATCCACTCTATATAACACTACATATTTTTATGTGCTGCTTTGTAAGATACTTATGGTCTGTGCCTTGTGTGCACTCCACTTCCACTTCGGATTATAAGCTCCTGGAGGCATGGGCTATTTTACTTCCCCCCATGGCCTGCTTATTCTAGGCATGCCTAAATGTCTATCAAGTAAACAGCCCTAGATAAATTCATGTCGATATCCTGGAGGAAATGGAGTTTGAGTTGAGTGTGGGTTTCATGACAGGTAAAAGACTTGCAGGTTCTCAAGAAACGGTTGCCTGTGACCTTGGCCTCTCCTTCGCAATCAGACTCACAGCACCTTTTGGAGAAAAGGCATGCTTAGAGTGATGGAGTGCTCATTAGGGGAGAGGCTCCAAATGCAAAGACGGACTGCTCCCTGTCCTTGTTAGGAAAGGCACAGACTGGGATAATAATAATAAATAGGTATCTGTCACAAACCTGCCTGCGTTTGCTCTTGCTCCTGCATTTTGTTGTCTAGGAGCAATGCAAAGCAAACTAAGATCCAAACACTTAGAGCTTACCAATTCCCGCCCCCCCCCCACACACACACCACTACCACCACTAAACACACACACACACACACACACACACACACACACACACACACACACACCAGGAAAGTCCCCCAGATGCAAAGCATGCTTAGCTCTTCAACTCCCTAGCCTCCTGGCACACACCTTGGCCAAGTCCTTTCTGGGGAAAGATGTACCCCTCCTGGCCTCTCCCTACTCCCCTTTAGCCAAGTTGCCAGTCCCTAGAGCAACAGCAAGGCAGGCACATTTTGATGCATGTGCATGAGTCTAATCATTGGTAACTTCACTCCCGTTTAACAACATTACATCGTGTGAACAAAAAGTCACAGCTCCTCTCGGTGCTCACTATGCGTTCTGGTCAATATGGTAACAAAAGCTGAAAATCCCCTGTTTAGGGAAAAGAAGGAAAGCACGGGCTTTCTGCAACCCTCTCGTTTTGCAAAGCGTTCCCCTTTGCAAAGTGTTTCCTCTTTAATTATGACCTGTTTCCCCTCCCTCTTCCCCCCGCCCCAGCTTCTGTGAAAGGAGCCCTTCTGTCACTCGTCACTCGCTCGCTCGCTCGCTCTCTGTGGGAGGAGCCCGCCAGAGGAAGCCGTGTGCCTGGGATGCCAAGAGCCAGAGAATGGATCTGCTCCGAGTGGGGACATTGCTGAGGATCTTGGCTTCCCGAGGCGGCTGAGAACAAGCATTTGGTTTCGACTGCCTGCAGATACCCGGAGACACGACGAGACCGAAGAGGACCGGAGAAGGGACGGACGGACGGACGGACAGATAGATGGTCGGCGCGAACCCGGGAGGACCGGCGGCGGAGGCTGAGCACCGCGAGCCCAGCCGCCGCGCTTGAATTCAGAGAACTAACTGCACGCCCAAGTTGCCCCGCCGGCTGCCCGCGCGCTGAGGAATGAGACCTTTCCAGCTGGATTTGCTCTTCCTCTGCTTCTTCCTCTTCAGTCAAGGTAGGAACAGGGCGCGCCGGAGTTGGAGCAAAGTCGGCGGCGGCGGAGGGCGCGGGAGGCTGAGGGCTGGGAGGTGGGCAGGCTCCGGAGCTCGCACTGGCTGCGGGTCTCCGAGCCGGCCCAGAGGCAGTCTGTAACGTCGCTTCTTTGCTTTTGAAAATGCAACAAAATGGTACTGTTGGTTTCCCTACCGAAGGAAGGGGCTGGGAGGACCGAGGAGGCTGCACTTTTCTCCTCTCTCTTGTCCATGTCCAACTCAAACTCTCCGATGCAGATGAGTTCTTTATGCACCCGGTATGTTAATTAGGTAGTATCCTGTGGCTAGGCCATTCGGAACTTCTAGGAGCCTGCTCGCCTTCACAGCCAGGTTGGAGAAAGGGAGCCTGGCGTAGGTGGAGATTTCAGCTCCAATAGGTCTAACTTGCCCGAGTGTGTTTAAAGCAAATGTGCGAGGTTTGCACAGTTGCAGAAAGGGATGCGATTACGGAACGTACTAGGGCGGGTATTTGCCGTGACTGGGGAAAGAAAGCTTGCAAAGAGTTTCATTGAATGTCACCCGTTTCCCTGAGCAAGGCTGAATTCTGAATCCTACTGAGCACTGGATTCTGTGTAGGAAATGGAATTTCGCCCCTGGTGCTGATTGCTTCCTTTCTGCAGCCTAGCAGGTGGACTCTCCAGAAAGAACTTTGCTACCTCTGGGCTCCTGGGCACTGAGAGTCATGGGGCTGGTCATGGTGGAGGGAGAGGAGACCTGAGTGCCTGCTTAGCTAAAGGCATCAACAGTCACCTGTGGAATTGAGACGGAAGGGGCCAAGTAAACCCGTTCCTTCCCACTCTTTTGGAATGCCAATGCCGCCTCTGCCATCTGAGGCAGCATTTGTGCCAGCCAGCCCAGCTCTTGGAGGGACAGGACTCTCAGAAAAATCCACAACAGAGAACGTCCATCTGTTGATTAAATGAAGGGTAAAAGTTTTCGAGAAAGCAGAACATCACCATGGGTGGCTGCCTTTGCAAGCAAACAGCGTGTATTCCTTGCTTCTCTCATCAGGAGAAGCCAAATATAAGTCAAACCAGGCTTCCTTCAATCTTTCCCTGATCCCTGTTGTCACTGTAGATTTCCCCTTTTTCCATGCAGGTCAAACTTGGCGGTCATCCTTCACGATTTAACTCGAGGGACCCCTCCCCCTAGAAGTATATGTAAGGCATTTTCCCCTAGAAGTATGTGTAAAGCATTGTCTTTGCAGATTTATAATGAGTTTATGCTCACATTCATATGGTTGTGTGCATCTCCCCAGGACTCCCTATAGCAGCATGAAGATAAATAATAGCCTTTCCACAAGTTTTCAGGCTGGATGAATAAGAGCCATCCCAGAATCCTGATCTAGAGACACACGTTTGGTTATAGTGCCACTGGGATGTATGCATGCTTGCATATGAACACTCCACACACATACACACGTACACCGACTCCCATTCTCCTTTGCCTCTTAACTAATTCACTTGGGAAGTTTCCTGTAGAATTCTTGAGAAGAGAAGGGACCTTATACCATGTGCGGGTGCGCGCGCGCACACACACGCAGGCACACAAGCACACACACTCACACACACACACACAACTGCATGGAACTCAGGCAAGTTTTTGTCAGTCTTTTGTATTTTTAGAAGCTTGATCAGTACTTCCTCAGATTGGCATGAGAAGCCTATGGTGTCTAAGTGCTTCCCTGCCTGTCTGAATCATTACAGAATGTATTTTCTACTGTGCTTATTCCTTTCTCAGGACCAAGCTATTTCTTGACTGCCTCATATGAATCTTTAAATATTTACCTACTGAGGGTAAATGCTTTGTTTTGTCCATTCTTAGCCCTGAGGGCAGTAGAAAGAAACCACAGCCCCATGCAATTTGTATCATCTCCTTATTCTTGGTCTTCTGAGCTTGCCTTGCAATGCCCAACAGTGAGGGTGTAGTCCACGGAATTCCAAAGCACCCTCAAGAAGATCCTCAGAATAAAGTGGACGCAGGCAATCTGAGTATCCTGCTCTGAACACTAGAAATCATGGCTATAGGAGCATCACCATAGCAGTTAAGAGGGAAGATGTTTGATTGGTTCGTTGTAATGTGATATCAAGATCTTTTGACTTGATTCCAGAACATTTAAATTTTCTTCCGTATTACATTTGTCTGTTTATTTGTGTGTGCCTGCTCTTGGGCAGCGGTATACAGCGGTGTATGTGCAGGGGTCAGAGGGCAACTTGCCGAGCTGGTTCTCTCTCTCCACCAGGTAGATCCTGGGGGTGAAACTGAGTTCATCACGCTTGGTGGCAAGCATGTTTACCCACTGAGGCATCTCTCTGGCCCTAATGGACTTTTCGAAACCATGAGCATTGTTTGGAGTATTGTAAATTCCCCCAGAAGATCCTGTTTGATTCTGAATATATATCTCCTAGTGACACACTGCACCTACTGTCATGTCCTGGTCAAATTATGAAATAGTACAGTTCTCCTTCCGACAGGACTGGCCCGTGAGGTTCTAGATGGCTCCTGCTGTGATTTCCTAACCCGTGAGTGAGGTTGCAACCACAATTGGCACCCACAGACATGCAGAGAACAACTTTCCTGGACACTGCCTCCTACACTCTGAGCCTTCTAGATGCTTTCCAGCAGAAGTGCATAAAGGGTCAGGACTTCGCTCAGAGAGAACAAGGAGTCAGGGGTCTCCTTACGGCCTTATCTGGCATGCTGACGACATAGCCATCTGCTACCCAGCACTTCTCCCAGTGGGAACCCATGTGGTCTTCTTGGAGTTCTGGGCATGCGGTTCTCACACTCTTGTTCCCAGGATCCAGAGCGCTCCCCAATGTTGTGAGACTTTCATTAGCATGTGGGTAAATTCGTAAAGTACATCTCAACCATCATTTCCCTCCTCATTTGTTAACTATCATTCACCTTTACTGTGTTCCACAACCCTGAGAGAGGGCGGAAACTAACATTTAGTTAATGTCAGTAATGTTTCTCTTTCTCTTAAAGTTTGGGCTTCTTATGTAGATTGATGCCACGTATTTCTTTCTTAAGGTGGCAGTAGAAAGGGACAGTCAGTCCTCTGTTCCCGCTCTGCCAGCATATGCTGTTGGTGGGTTTCTCTCTTGCTGTAGATGCCTCTCCCCTCAGCTGTCAGGATGGTCTTGCTTTGTATAGAGAAGGATAATGTCACAGCACAATTTACCTCCTGCAGAGAAACGGTATGTTCTGCCCCTGGGTGAAGAAGAATTGATTCCCTTGTCATCCATAAACTCAGAACTTGCTACATTTTTCCCCGTTATCCTTTCAGTTCACCACAACTATTTCCTTCTACGCCCTCCTTCATCTTCCAGCCTCATTCCATCTACCCTGCATACGCACATCTTAGGTAACTTTGAAGGAATAGGGTCTCAGCAGGACTGAGACTCCCTGCTTCTCTTGCTTCTTAAGTTCTCAGTCAGTTTGGGCAACATGCCGTGGAAGAGACCCGGTGGCTTCCACTGCACATGCTCTAGGAAAATGTTTTCCCCCATGCAATGGCATTCCCAGAGTGTCCTGCCCTGCGCAGTGATGGGGTATCCGCAGGATTCCAACTCTGCCCGACCCAGAGGTGTGTTGGCCTTTGTCTGTGCTCCTTGATGTTCTGAACACTTAGAGTAAAAAGAAAATTCACATTTTACCTGTGTGAGTTGATGTCCCCCAGCTGAAGACCAATCTAGGATCCATCTCCTTAAAAGACCTTGCTCTCTTGGTTGTCTGGACACATCAGAAGAACCAGGTAGCCATTGGATGGCAGAGTTGTAAGACAACCTGAATCTCCAAGGAAACAGAAGAGCTGCAAACAGAGGGTGAACAGAGTGGGTGAGGAGAACTGGCCATGGTGTAGGAACCATGGGGGTGACAGGAAGCATGGAGGAGAGGGGCCGCTACAAGAAGCTTTGCCAAGAGCTCTCAAGGGGAAAGGAGAGAAGAGGAGGAGATTGGGTAAAAAGCACTAATATGTCTGAGGGCCTTCCTCCCCAAAAAATAAAGGTGGGGGAGGGGGTTCAGGCAGAGGAGGATCAGAAGAGGAAAATGGGAGGGAACAAACACTAAGGAGTACTTGTCCTCACCCAGAAATGTCATAGTGTGATGAGGCAAGTGATGAGTATGAGCCTCCACCCCTGCTGCTGGCACCCCAGCGGCATGACATCCAGGGGAGGAAGAATCACTTCTTTTATCTTGGAAAGTCAGAGCACCAGTGCCAAGGATGTGGGACCACTCCTTTGGCAAGCCTTCTGGGGTGGGGAACGGGGCATGCCTGTAGGGGGTGCGGATGGTTTCAGTGGCTGCTGCCCAACAGGGAGCCCTCAGAGCTACTGAGAATGAAAAAGAAGCTCCCCAGGGGCACAAGGGTGTGGGTGGGGTCGGCATCGGAGCATGGCACTGAGAGGATGCCATGGGTACAGGAAGGAAGATCTGGCTCAGAATAGCAGCCGTGAGCAAGGCATAGCACCGAGGAGCAGCCCTGCCTGGTGCATGTGCCTCTGTTGGCAGACGCCAAGGCCAGCAGGAGATGGGGTGGAGCCAGGGATTAGGCCTGAAGATGCAATTTTTCATTTTTGTTTAGCCCAGTGGGGGTGACTTAGGCAGTATTATACTGCAGACCCAAAAAAAGCACATGAATAATCCAGAGTGAATTCAAGAGATTTCAATAGCAAAATAATAACAATACTAATGATACCTTTGATTTGTGGAGTACTTTTCTTCCAAGGAGATAAAAAAGATAAACTGTTTTGGAAACAGGAACGAGAAAAATAAAATTGCCTTTGATAGAGGAGTGGAGCGAAAGGCCAAGAATACTTTTTTTTTTTAGGATCTTAACAGAGATGGGGATGGTGGGAAGAGTGAGGTGGGCACCCACATGATCTCAGCTGCAACCAGTCCTTACCCTTAGAAGATGTTGAGATGATTTCTTGTTGGAAAAACAGTTCGGATATCTTTAAAGTGAGGGGCATTCAAGAGACAGAGAGGCCCTGAAGGTGACCTGTGCCCGTTCCTAGTCATGTTATAACCCTACAGAAGAGGAGGTGGGTGAGATCACAAACACGCCTTGATCCATGCTTGATTCGCCGTGGCGGCAATCCTCACTTCCATGGTGGTTCTCGCAGCCCTGGGAACTCCAGTGTTCCCTCAAAGCCAATGAATAGCCCAGAATCCTCAGAGCCCTTGGGTTCGCCTGGGGCTGCTTTGCTGGGGGCTGTCCATTCCGTGGAGTTGAGAGAGCGATCGCTTCTCTCTACAAGCCAGAAGGAGCAAAGTATCAGCCAGTGCCCCGTGCCTGTGTTATCACCTGCCGGGCAAACAGAAGAGGGCTGTATTTCCAGGGAAAGGAATGAAGTGAGAGCTGACTTCACGGGCACAGAGCACCGTTCCGTACACCATTGTGCGGCATTTTCTTTTCCTGAGGGGAAATCAGAATTTACCCATTTAGGTGTGCTCATCCAATGAGACTATACTTACCTTCTAGATCATTAAATGGCTTCTCTCCTAGGCACATACGGGATAATGTGCCCCGCTTTCTGCCAGAGCTTCAGCATTCAGCATGACAGAGCTTTGACCCCACCCCACCCTCAACCCCACTCTGCTGTAGACTGAAAGGGTCACAGGAAGGCTTAGTGAAGACACCAGCTTCCGTTCACTTTCTGCTCTTTAGAGCTTAGCATCAAGCACCATGCTTATCCTTGCCCCCTTCTCCTCTCCCAGAGGTTAAAAAAAAAAAGAGTGTTCTGGCTGTATACTTCCAGAAGTCAGGAAATGTCAATATTGGATAAGTGTTTCCTTTATATCATGGCCATTTAGCATAAGCTGCTTGGAAACAAATATCTTCCGTAAGCATACAGTGTTTCAGTGAGTACACAGTCAACACCACTATGAGGATTAAATAAATGTCAGCATTCTCTGGGTATACTTGGTAACAAGCTTAGGCCCTGGTAGAGTGGCCAGTATGGGTGGATCTTGCGCCTCACGTAGTTCTTTTGTTGGGGCCCATGTGGGCTGTGCTGAGTGGGAGGTGGACAATCATCTAAGTCCTTCCTGGGAATACCGGCTAAGACTTTCCACGCAGACACTTCCTACATACCCTGAGAGGTTTCTCCTGGCCTTTCCATCCCCCCTACACCCCTCCCCCACACCCACACACGTACACACAGACATGCCTATGTCAAAAATGGCAAGGTCAAGCAAATTTGCCTAATTCTGGCTTTTGAACGGTTGGAACTAAAACCACCAGAGTGTGCATGAGTCTGTCTGTCTTAGCCACATCAGGCTGAATAATCTAGGCGGTACGCCTCCTTAAGGAAAAGCACTGGACAGCTGTTGCAAGTTCAGGTTCTTCCCAGCTGATGCTGGCATGATGGCAATTAAAAATAAGAGGCTAGCCTTACAGTGAAAATAAGCACACATGTCTTCCACCCTCCACATCCCCCCACCCAGGAGCGTCATAGAGTTGGATGTCACAGTGGGCAAAGTTGATTTCTCCTTATTTTGTGAGTAAATAGTATTTTGTGACATGGAACTCATCTATTGGCCACTAGGATAGTACTTGTTGCAGGCCTACTGTGTGGTAGATGTGGTGTCAGAGGTTGCTATGGAGATAGGTGAAGCCATATTTCTGGACAGGAAGCCAACACTTCCACAAAGGTGCTCAGAATGGTGCTCAAAAAACAGCAGGGACAGCTCAGGGCTTCAGAAAAGGGTGTCCAGAGGAGATGTCACATTTATTTGGTCTTTAAGGATGCATAGGAGTGCTCTGGATAAAGTGTGAAGCAAGTGGTCCAGGCTGTACCTGGGAGTGTGCACAGACAAGAAGCTGTATAGACTAGAATGTGACATTCTCAGCAGCAGCAGAGGCTAGAATGGGTGTGTTTGAAGTGTGAGAGGAACCTTGGGAAGGGCAAAGCTAGCTGGCTCATAGTTGTGAATAACATGATAACTCTTTTTAAGGGTAGACTGATGGAAGGAAGTCAGCATCTTAAAAGGATGATTAGTAGCTGAGGGTCCATAGTCTTCTCCAAATCAGAGCTTTGGGGAGTCACTTGTTATTCTTGGTATTCTCTATGCTTCACATGAGGCTGAAAGCTTGTAGAATTGAGTGGAGTACAGTTACCTCTTTCTAGCTCCTCTTCCTTTATGGCTGGTATGTTCAGGTATGGAAAAGTGGGCAATAGAGTAACAATGAGGGACCTAATTAACTGGTGAACAAACACCCCCCCCCACACACACACACACACTGCAAGAGAAGTCAGAGAAGGGATGTTGAAGAGAACTCAAAACCCTGGAGGCATGGAATGCTGAGGACACCTGGGTCATGGATGATTGTATGGCATGAGGAATGAATGGTAGCTGACCCTTTCTGAAGCCACCTGAAGGCTACAGGGTCAGAGGGATAACCATACTGAGAGGAAGAGTCAACCAGAAAGGGGGTAGGGAGCAAGATGCCTGGGGACATTTTTCTGGCAAAGCCTTTCTTGTTCTCCAGAGGAAGTAAACTGTACTGGTTTTGGAGAAAATGAGATTATAAGATAGATGGCTCTACTGAGACGTTAGAAATGCCTCACAAGGAACCTTGCCTCCTGCCAAGGAACCTTGCATTCAGGAGTAGAGAATAGCATCAGATTTACCTGTGTCTTCTGGGGCCTGTTCTCTTCAGCAACTGATGACAGCTGGCAGGAAGCTCGATGGAGGACAAAGCCCTCACATGTCCTACAAGAAGTAGTTAGTGACATTTGCTAAACAGTAGATATCTGAGTGTCCTGCCTGAGGCTGGCCTTTTGAGCAAGACTCTGCTGCAAGTGTTCTCAGAAAGAATTCAGGTCATCAGGAATGTAGGTGCCAACTTATAAGAAAGGGGATGAGAATGGACAAGGTGACAAGTCAAGGCATCCAACTCTACAGTTCCCAGGATCCTCTCAGCAACAACTGGTTGTTTTGGATAGTGCCTCTGGTAGGTAGATCATGTGCTCTAGATCTCTTTGGTATCCAGCAAATTCCTTTGGCCATTGTTGATTAACAGTAGTAGCAATAACTGTTTTCATCATGACAACTATGATAATTAGCATCTATGCAAATCTTCAGAAACTGCAAAGCACAATTTGCACAAACAATACCTCATTTTATCACAATACCGATGCAGGCAGGTTGGATACTCTCAGATTCCCAGAGAGGTAATGTCTGACCAAAGTTCTTTCCAAATCCGCTCACTGTTTTGTGTGGGTTGATGCTTCTCAGAGAAGCTGGTGGCTTCCAGCTGCTTTAGGTCACCCACATAAACTATGACTGAAGATATCAGTCGCTGGAATGGAAGAAAAAGCATGTTCTCACCCCACCCCCACCCCAACCCCCACCCCTCTCGGCGCTGGAGATAGAATCCAGAGCCCCACCACACAAATGCTATGCCACTAAGCTCCATCCCCTGCATGTCCACATAATTCATGCTAATCACCCATGTCCAAGCATAAAAAAAGGATTTTAG
Organism: Peromyscus leucopus; assembly: GCF_004664715.2. Classification (NCBI taxonomy): domain Eukaryota; kingdom Metazoa; phylum Chordata; class Mammalia; order Rodentia; family Cricetidae; genus Peromyscus; species Peromyscus leucopus. Next base: position 38,183,991 of record NC_051069.1, on the reverse strand, counting down.
CTGTTCCTTATGAAGACCAGGGAGCTGAGGCCCAGAGCCGACCTTCAGAAAGGTGACCCAGTCCTGTAGGTCTATGTCTTTATGATTCCAGACACTTGCTGAGTTGGTCTGTCACATTTCTGAAATTCACCTTTTACCCAGAAGGCCACTGGAGCCTGGGAAGGGGCAGGACTGAAAAGGAATCAAGAAGTTATGTGTGTAACTCCTTTTGTCTCTGGCCCATCCCCATTCCCACTTTTACATAGCTGTAAACCAAGGGACTGCGGGATTTTTCAGAATCGGTTGGTTAGCATACCTGACCTTTTATCAGTCTGGGGTCTAGCACACTGTGGGGTACCTAGAAGTCTCTGAAAATATGCAAAACTATCAGCTGAAATATAACGACTAATGAAAAGGGTGGGAGCGGTAAAACAGAAGCTGGGTTGTCGGTACACATAAAGATGTTGAGGCACCCAGGCTGTAGTCACCGGGAAGCTTAACATTTAGTTAAAGCCATTCTTCCTTGAATGCTCACCGGGTCACCAGGGACACTGCCAAGAGAAACATCCCCTGGCAAGCCACTCACTCCTGAGCTTCGGCAAGAAACCATTGTGCCCTTCTGCTCTTCCGTGCGTGTCAGTGCCCATTTCTGTCAGTCACCTGCAAATGTCACAGGTGACTCCACTCTGGTGCAGTGTGACAGTCCACCTGTCACCCTTGGCAATGCTGGGAGCTATGACAGCTTCGGAGTCACACTGGGGTTTAGCTGGCTCTTTGGGCAAGCAAGCGTTCGGGGGACAGAAAGTTAAGTTTGCATTGGAGTGCTATACAAGAAGATTCCCATCTTCTGCTGGCTTGCTGCCCTGCTGATCAAGGAGAAACCACCGCTTAATCCCCCGGTGGCTCTGTTCCCTATATTGTGGGACTTGCGTTATTTCCGTGCCTCGGTTGTAAATGCAGGAGTCCACGCCATGTTTTCGTTGAACTGTAACTCTTCAGAAAGCCGGCTTCTGGAGCCATTTTCTTACACGGGGTGCTAAGCATGTGTGAGGGGCAACTGTGGAGACAGCAGTTGGCAAAATGTTTGGGGAATCAGATGGACGTCGAAGATTGCAGTCCCAAAGTCAGCCTGATGGTGGCAGCAGCCGCGCTTGCAAAGCCCAGGAGTGAGCCCAGAGCAGCCCGTAGAGGGATGCCCAGTGGTTTTCAGCACAGCAGGGTGGCCTGAAGCTGGGGCCTGGAAGCCTAGCAGGAGGCAAAGAGTTCGAACAAGGGAGGAGAGGGTGAGACAACGTTTCCAATAGCCTTCTCTCCCTTCCAGGAAGAGGCTGGGCTCTGCTTTCTGGAGCCCACTGGGTTGTGAAGGCAGACTGTTCAGAGGAATTCCTGCACAGGGAGACTAGAGCTAGGTGGGTTCAATTAATAATGATCTAAGGGGTTTAGAAGAGCAGCACAAAGGGGAGAGAGCAATCTCAGTACCCCAGCATTTTCCTGCAGTGAGGGCTGATGCTTCTCCTGAATGTATTGAAGTCCTTCTCCAAGAGGGGGCTGGCCACAGAGGCTCTGCCTTCCCCTAGCCAGCACACTCCCCACTCCGGTCAGTCCTGTACCCTCCCTTCCCCAGGGCGCCAACTGCTTCACATCCAATAGTCAATGCTGATGCACTATTCCCATGCTGCAAGGAGGTATCCTTATCCCCATGTCCTGAGCAGACTGTTGAGGTGAATTCTGTTTTCACCTCTGGGGAGAGATACTGAATTCTAATGGCACTGTTAGAGGAAACTTGCCACCAACTGCTGCTGTTTAGTAGGGGGTCCTTCCAGGCAAGGAAACAAGATATCAGTGCCGGGTGCTAGAAGCGGTTGTCCTGTGCTCTGCAGAATGGATGGTGAGGGAGTGTTGATGGCCCCATGAAACCCTTGTTCTATTAATCTCCAATGTGTCAACTTGCCCCTCAGAGTTATGCCCATGCAACATCAATTGAAGTTGTGGAGGTGGGATGAAGGAAGGAAGGGGCCCCTGTTAGGGACATACCACAATCTTGCCGGGTCTGTGTGGCCCAAGCTGCTGGTAGCATTGGCCACTGGTGTTGCCCAAAGTCATCAGATATTATGTGACCATCCTGTAAATTTAGTCTGTTAGTGGATTTCTGTGAGGCTTGCCTAAACCCAAGCCTTACCCTTCAACTGGCTCGCCATCATAGTCCCTTGCAGGTTTCGCTGGAATAAGGTGAGGGGCTGCCTGCTCAATGTGTCTTCACAACCATTGTTTCCAGGGATAAGAGGCAGTAGAGTTAGGGGGAAGATATTTAGTCTTTGGTGAACTGGGAAATCTACTTGTGAATGACAGAGAAGCTCTAAACATCTCGTGTCAAAGCAAAAAGGGCTTTACAGAAAAGTTTCAAAGTCTTACTCCAGAACACAGAGCATTCTAATCACCGCATATAGTTTGAGAACCTGATAAAAATATTAGGGACCCCTCCTAAATTAAGCCTTGCTGTACCAATAAGGCACATGACTTTGGCCCTGCTGTCTTCCTGGGCCCCCAGTTTGGTCACCTACCACTCTTTTCACAAGTAAGGTCTCTACTGGTGCCTTAGATTTCACCCTGAAAAGGTGGACTGGGGAGAGAAGAACAGGGGGAAAACCAGCCAGACCAGTAATGGCCCCCAGATGCTGCTGTCTAAGGTTTTGTGGAGCCCTGAAACCTGTAACTACTGAATCAACTGGGCCAGCCAGCTGTGAAAAGGTGTCTTTGAGTCTGGGGACAGGTCCTTTGTTGAGCCTTGTGCACATCTCTTCTTAGCCCCAAAACAATAGAATGAAGCGGGGAGGACTAGACCCATTTGCCAATAAGAACAACTGAGGCTTTGCCTGAAGGTCACACGACTGGCAAGGGACAGGATGGCAAACTGGCAACGAAGTTCCTGTGTGCAGGACCCCAAGAGCCCTTTCTGCCAGGCTGTTGGGAAGAATACCAGTCACGGTGGTGCCTGGGCAGCTGTGTGGGTGTCAGCAAGCCAGAAAGCCTAATGGGGCTCATGAGTCTCCTTTGTAACTTCCACACAGGGTGGAAGAGCTGAGGAAGTAGAAAGAAACCTCTTCCCCAACACAAAGCCTGAAGACAATCTGAGGAGCTTCCCACATGGCTCTTCCCCTCCGCCAGTTAGCCCCTGTTTAGCTTAATGTTTGGAAAGCCTAACTCTTACTTCTTAGCAAGAATCTATCCCACCTAGCTCTCTCTAGGTAGATTTTAAGAAATTAAGTCCCATTTGGCTTAAGAAGAGTTTAGACTCCTGTTAGCCATGGGTCGTGAGAATGGAACTATTCTATATAAAAAGGCATTTCAGGACATCAAAACCCTCCTCTTTTTTTCTTTCTTTCTTCTCTCTCTCTCTCTCTCTCTCTCTCTCTCTCTCTCTCTCTCTCTCTTGTCAAGTCTGGAATAGTAAAAATGTCAGGGAGACTACATGGTTCTGAAATGATTAATAATGGTCATTAAGAAGAAATAAAAAAGAGTCTTGGAACGCAGGAGAGCCTGAATGCCGTTCAGCTTCCGATTCTCCTCGCTTGGCTTCGGTAGACAGCTTACCTGGTATCAGAAATCACTTCGGAAGGTGGCACGTTTCTGCCTGGGCCACGCTTAAAATCTTAGTTTTGGCTTAAGATAGACACTTGTGATAAACTAGCAAAACATGAAAGTTCCTTGAAAGCTTAAAAGCACCTGGGAGATAGAATCAGAGGCACACAGAGGAAGAATGCCTGGCAGATAGAGGCTGGCATGGAAGACATCAAATTCCGTCTACTTATCCCGCAGCCAGAGCCCTTCCCTGGACCACACGGATCCTATCGGGGCTTTGCTGTCAGCTGACGGCTGCCAGGGCTCCAAATCCACACGGATGCCCCTTCTCCAGGCTCAAGTTTTGCTTTGCATTTTCTCTTCACCAAACTGGGGCAGTGGAATGCACAGCTAGAAAGCCATGCCATTCTAAGCAAAAATAACTGTTAGAGCTGGTCGGAATCAAATACCATTCAGAAACCTTTATTACTTTCCTCTCCTGGTCTCCTGCTAAAATAATATGAAACCTACGTTTCTTTCTCATAATCAGAAGACATTCTAAGATGGAAACAGCAAATTCATGCCAAGGAAAATGTTTAAAATTTTTGTACTGCTATTTATTTATGTTTCAGTTAGATTACCCCTTTCTCTCCTGCTGTTGGCTTTGAGCTGATATGAAATCTATTAGCTTTGCTCATTCACAATTGCAGAGAAAAAGGGATACTCTGTGGGGAGGGGGTTGGCCACATATCCCTCTGTATATAGATAGCTAGGAACTTTGTCATATTTTCAGGAGACTATTAAGGCCTTCTTAGGGCTCCCAGCTTCTCTATCAGAGTGCATTTAAACATGTAGTCTGCAGGTCAGCTAGTCCACCAGTAGCAACATCCCATGGGTAGAAGAAAGAGTTCTTAGGCCTCAGACCTTCTAAATCAGAGACTCTGGGTCTTGTCCTAGCAGGCTAGGCCTTAACAAAGTGCACACACACACACACACACAGAGAGAGAGAGAGAGAGAGAGAGAGAGAGAGAGAGAGAGAGAGAGAGAGAGAGAGAGAGCGAGCTGATCTGGATACACTTGAGGATGCTTCCCTATTGCTCTGAATCTGGCTTTTGTACCTTCTTCCCTCACTGGCCTTCACATGAACACTGCTGACACTGAGCCCACAGAGGTTTGAGAGATGTTTCTAACCAGAGGACTTAAGGTGACTCAAGGGAGCAACTGCTAATGGTTCTCATATTACATTACCCTCGGGTGATTTGCAGCTGGAGAGAATGGAACCAAGAATTACACTCAGTCTTGAGTCTCAGAAACCCAAACTCACAATGAGATCAAGCCCAGAGGGCTGGGGACGTGGCACTGACGCCAGGCTGTCATTAGCTTTGCTGCCTTCCTTACGACTTAGAAGAACGAAGAACCGTTCCTCTCAGTATGACTTTCAGCCCTGCCCGACCTCCGCAGAACCAGGGAAGCTGCGCGATGATCTATGCTGACAGGGAAGAATGCAGCGAAGAGCAGGCATAGATTTTCTTCACCTGCACTTTAGAATGTTTATTTTAAACTCAGCACTGTACACTAGAGATGCCCAGGTCCATAAAGGGAGATTTTCTGCTTTGTATGGTGAAGAGATTCAGAATGTCTATCATAATCCACCACGAGAGTTCCTGTTCTATTTTTTAGAAAAAAAATCTTCAAGGTCAATACCACCATCGACATTGATATTCATTTCATTGTGAACTGGGATCTGCTAGCTGCTTACTGTCATTTTATTTTTCAATTCATAAGAAAAAGATGTTCTCATCACTAGGCCTCTGGGCCTCTTTCTTCAATCCAAATCACCAAAGGGAAGCCACATGCCTGGGCTGCTGAATCCAGCAGCCACCAGGAGGGTGAGGGAGCCGATGGCGCTCAAAGGCACTCTCATCCCACACCACCTCGCAAAGTGGATTTTGACCGCCTCGCAAAGACTCGTGTCTTAAAGTCAGAGTCTCCGCGGCACTGCTACAGGGTGCTAGGGTGACCTTTAAGAATTGTCTGGTAGGAGGCTTTTGGGTCACTTGGGGGGTGTGTCTTGAAAGGAGATCACAGGATGACGGCCGCTCTCTCTGCTCTCTTTTACTTCCTAGTGTGGAGGTGAGTGGATTTGTTCTATCGTCAATCCCCCGTCATGATGTGCTGCCTTGCTCCAGACCCCAAAACAAAGGGTTTGCTCAGTCATGGACAGGACCCCCCCCCCCACACACACACACACAAAAAAAAAAACTGTGAACTGAAATCCTTTCCCATTATAAATTAATTATTTCAAGTATTTGTCGCAGTGACTGAAAGCTGAGAAAAACATTCTGGGATGGCTGAGAGAGACTGGTAGACAGGAGAAAGAGTGAGCAGGCATTGTGAGACAGTTTGGCCTCCATATCTTAAGACTATAGTGTTAAAAAATTACAATATCACTCCTCCTGATCCATGAGGTACTCCTTATACTCGAAGTTTGGAAGGTCCCGTAGTCAGGTGTGGAGACACAGAGACACACACACAAGGGGTCTGGCTTCTGCGCAGATGCATGGTGTCCCTTGGCTAGCACCCCAACACCTTTTGGGGGCAAAGTCATTCAGGATGGAGTTTTGGACTCCCAGAGTTTATCAGAATTAAGCTGGAATTGCCTACCTCCCCTCCCCCACTCTCCCACGTGTCTCCAGTGCAGCCACTCAGAGCCACTGAAGTCCCGTCGCTGCCTTGTTCCTCTCCTCTGCGCTGCCCCCTCCTCCAGGGAGCTCTGGACAACTCCTGCCCTAAGCACGCAGCCCCCTCCACCGGGATGGACGTTTCCTACACCTTGTTCCCCATAAGTTCAAATAAATGTCTTCCTCCCTCCCATCGCCCTCTGTGGAGCCCTCTAAGGGAACTTGTCACCACATGTGACAAGTGAATTATTTCCTTCCTGACTTCCCTTCTGGAGCCCTCAGAAGAGAAGGCCGATCTTCTAGATTTTCATGGGCTATGCCTTTGTTGGACTAGGATGCATAGTAGGCAGTCAGCCAATATTTCCTAAGCAGGAAATGAATCTCACATACGACATGTCCATCACAACAGATAATGCCTACCCTCCATGCCATATTTCATTTACTGGCCCATGGAAGTGCCTTGATGGAGTCTCTGCCCCATTCATCGCTGTTATCGCCTTGTGCACCTGGAGTACCTGTTGAACACCAAGTACTCCCTGGGTATGGGTGGTAGTACTCTAATTCCTTCTTGCATTCATACGGTATATACAGTCTCTCGAACATGTACATACTGATTGTGTTCTTTGTCCCAAAATCAATGTTCATTCTTGCTCTAAGAGGTAAGGAAAATGAGCCTAAGTTATTCTGTGGCCTCTCTGAGGCCACACAAGGTAATAAGTGTGACAGTTTCCATGAAAATCTAGGGGCTCCAAATCTGAGTCCCATGCATGGTCCTCCAGCATACTTCCTCTGTGTCTCCTCTCTGGGTTCCTTCACATCGGCTGGTGTACTCAAAGGTGCTTGGGGAACTAGGAAACCAGGGCATTTCCTGTGTCGTTACATAGAAGTGATGGACTGAGTACCTCACTGTGAGCAGAAAGGAAATCTGAGCCTAAGTTCCATCAAGATTCTTGGTAACAATATTCATTGTTGATGTCCATCAAGGCACAAGGGTCCGTGCATGCTCTAGGCTGTGGAAAACCATTCTTGACTATAGCTGGGTGTTAGAAATGAGGCAAACTATGGGGAACACTGTAGGCCATTGTCTTAGGGTTTATATTGCTATGAAGAGACACCATGACCATGACAGCTCTTATAAAGGAAAAACATTTAATTGGAGTGGCTTACATTTTCAGAGGTTCAATCCAATATTATCATGGCAGGGATGCCATGCTGCATCCAAGTAGACATGGTGCTGGCTACATCTTGATCAGAAGGCAACAGGAAGTGGATTGAGTGTCACCCTGAGTGAACCTTGAGCAAAAGAGACCTCAAAGCCCATCCCCACAGTGGCACACTTCCTCCAAACAAAGCCACACCTACTTCAACAAGGCCACACCTCCTAGTAGTGCCACTCCCTTTGGGGGCCACTTTCATTCAAATCACCACATCCCTTGTATAAAAAAGTAACACCAATATCAAGCAAGAAGTGCCAGGAAACTGCTCCCAGGGCAGGCCTTCAGTGAGCATCAGGCCATGGCTCTCTCTGTCATACACAGTTTCTATATAGTGTCAGTCTGTCAACTGGCAAAAAAACTTTCTGAAGTTCTAATGCTCCCAGTTCAAAACCTCATTCTCCAGGCATGTAATGCTGGCTCTGCACCAATGGCCAGGAGGCGATAGGACTCTGGGTCTGACTCCTAAGTGCTTCTCTCTTGCCTGCCTCAAATAGTTTTTGTGGCTCTCAGAAAATACTTTGGGGGTGGTGATTTGACACCCTGTGAAGGAAGGGCTGTCATCAGAAGAGAAGTGTTTGGTACCCTCTCTTTCCATGTTTCCAGATGTTAAGTTGAGCTAGAGCCTGAGATCAGCATCGACCTGCTCAGAGTATTAGCCTCTTTTGAGGCTAGATTCTGTGTGGCTTCAGGGGAAGCTAGGGCTTTAAGGGAAAGGTGAGGAGGTTTGTCAAAGCCAACTTCCTAATGATCTAAAGGCATCCATTGTCTGGAAAGAATTAAATTATTTCCCGTGGTTCTGAAACAGCAACAGTAGCTCATGATCTCTAGGGGAAGTGAGAAAAAGTTACTCATAATATTTGCCGAATACCCCACCTGAGAAGAGGAAGCCCAGCTGAGAAAAGACGTACAGTAGTGGTTTCAGTTTCCTTTCATTCCTTGCCTTAGCAAGTCTTTGAAAAGTTACTGGCTGAAAAAGACACAAATTATTATCTGACATTTCCAGAGGGGAGCAGTCTAGCCTGTGGGGCTAGAGTCCAGGTGTCGGCAGGGCTCTTTCTGGGTGCTGCAGAGAATGAAAAAACAAAATCCCATTTCCCAGGAGACTATCTGCATCCCTTGGCCCACAGCCCTTCCTCCCATCATCCCAACTTCCAGCTTGCATTTCACATCATCCATCACTCCTGCCTCTCATCCCTGCACCTTTCTCTTACAAGGAGCCTTATGTTTCTATCAGCCCCAACAGGTTTGACACAAACATGGCAACTTTCTCTAGATCACATAAGGTAACATATTCAGGGATTAGACATGGGCGTCTTTGGGATCCGTTCTTCTGCCTACTACAGGGACTTAAGACATAAAGCTGGTGGACTCTCCCACTCAGGAAAAACATCCTGCCCATGTGGGAAATCTGCCTCAGTCTCCCTCTCTGTAATGCAGAGAGAATGACACCCCTACTCTGTCATTTATATCTATAAATAAAATACTTGGGGATTATTAAATAAAGGTTGCTCAGTATGAAATGGTTATTATACTATGAATTGACATAAATTACGCCTGTGTTATTCAATGGAGTTGCTGCTATCGTTGGGTTCCGTAGGGGAGAGATTAGGGGCGCATCTATTAGATTCTGTAGTTAAATCGCACTAAATGGTTCTTAATAGCAATTGACTTGGTCTTCATTAGCATAGAGCAAGAGAACTCCCCTTTAAAACACCATAGATCGGGGCCTCCTCCTGTCTTTGGAGTAATTGAAATGAAATAGAGATTCAGCAGCAACAACCGTGTGGGGAAAAAGGACAGATGCCCGCTGTGGTTTTCTGTATTGGATCTGCTACAGGTAGGGCAGGGTTTGCAGCCTGCCCTTGCATTTTTCTCCCCTGGCTTGTGTTTGAACGTTTGACTTTTGACTGAGGGTCTGGGGAAAGGAAGGAGGAAACTGCATGGATGTGAAGGTTGAGAACCGGAGGATGGGTTTGTTTGCCTGTCTTTACTCTTGATGGAGCAGAGGCAAGCCTCAGATGTCACCCAGGATCATTTTGTTCTTTGAATTCAGTCAGTGTCCTGTAAGGGTTTCATGAAGTCTGTTCTCTCACTAGAGAATATTTGAGAAAGTTGAGAGTTTAGTTCTCCCCATCCAGGTGTCCAACAGGTGCATCAAAACTCCTGGCATGGTTTGGGACCGTGAAACCCCTTCTCCAGACATTTGCAGGTCAATTCAGGATGCCTTGCCAAGGGCCAGAGGGATCAACTCTGGCTAAAGCCAGCTCCTGAAATTCCCAAAGTTTGCCCTCACCTCCCTATATCCCCTCCTACTCTACCTGAAGAGCCAGGGAGAGAACCAACCAGTACCTCACTATAACGTCTATAAATAAAGGGCTCAGCCCTCAAAGCACCTGTGCCCTAAACAGTCCCAGGTGGGAACATCAGGAACAACTCCAGGCCTTGGGGCTTGGGGAATTAAAGGAGAGACACAAACTCTGAGAATGATTATAATCCCATTATGCACAGCTTCCCCTATTTATTTCTTCATATGGATGAATTTGTATATATTTGCATTTTGTTCTATCTGATAATATGCATAGAATTCAAATTGAAATGACTTGAATAGATTTGAATATTAATGAGGCGTTTAAAGGCTGCCATCCCCGGCAGAGTCCCCAGCAAGGGAATGTGCCAGGCAGAAGCTCAGATCTGTCCTCCAGCACTGCCACCAAAGGCCTGCAGGCACAGGGCTGGGAGGCACCCTGAGGACAGACTGCCTCTAGGGTGGAGCTGGAGGGCACCCCAGCTCCCCAGTCCTGGACCTCTGCCACACTGAAGGGGCCACTGAGAAAAGGCCCTGGAGAATGTGAGCCTTGAGGCCTTAGACGCTCAGACACGCAGGTTTAACAGCGCTGTAAAAGACAAGCTATTTTCCAGACAAGCTTCCCTGCTCTCCCCTCAGGGAGCTGGGTGGTGGAGGACAAGTTCTTTTCAGACAGCTTTTCCTCAGTGGCCCTAAAGGTACACCCTCTTCTGCCTACATCTAGGACACACACGACCTTTCTTCGCTACTTTCCAACTGAAGATGGCCATTGGGTTGTATGCTTCCCGTGGGTCTGAAGGCCAGGAAGTTCCCATAGGAAGTCAGTCTATGTCTGTTAGGTCACGGCAACATGTCAGCGTTGTTCAGTGGCCTGCTTCAGTCAAGGGCTAAACCTGAAGAATAAATAAGAGAGGATGGCTTGTGAAAATAAGGCCACCACTGTAATTCAACTGGCCATTTTCTTCTTCCTTTGTTAAAAAAATAATAATCTGGGTAATAAGTCATTCCAAGATGTGGGCCTGTGGTACCAGACTTTAAATATTAAAGTCAGTATAAAAAAAATGTTAAGCCAATCATAGAAGTATATAGCACCATGTAGTAATTTAAATAGTATTAATGGTAGCCCATAGAGAGCTAAATATGCCACACTCACTTCTAAAAGTTATAATTTCTTGGCAACCACTAAATTATGCTATCTTATCCTAACTGACTTTTGTCTAGTCCCAACTTCACATTCCTAACAATACTCCGGTAGAAAAATTTAAGAGGAACAACAAATACTTACTGGAGGTCATTCTGTTTCCTGCTCTATGATGCTCTCTTGTATGCATCTTGATGGCTTCATTGTAGTATTCTGAAAACCAAACTCCCAATTTCTTTCCCCATTGTCCTAATTCTGCCAGGGGATATCATCATATTCCTAATATTCAGCTCTTGTACGAGAGTCTCTCTCATCTCCCATATGCAGCCATCCCTCAATTGTGACACCCATTTCTCTGGGTCTTTTTGTGTTTTCTTCCATTGCCCAAACAGGCGTATCTCTTCCCAAACTGCTACAGCGTCTCATCCCGTCTCCATTTCACCCAAAGTCACCCATGACCATGGTCACCCTCCACTACTTGTGTCTTTCTTGAACACATGTCAGAGTCAACATTCCCCTGGAAGTTCACTTTCTACCCTTTGCCTTCTACCCAGAGCCCCACATGGGGAACCTCAGATCACACCTTAATAGAAGGTCCCCACCTCTAGCATCAACAGCTTTTAGCAGCTCTGCCTCCTTCCTTGCTCTCCAAACTCTGTCCCTAGAAAAGAAAAATAGGAAATGTGTTGCTCCCCACATGCTCTGTGTACAATGTCTTTGTTTATGCAGTTCCTTCAGCCCCAGATAGCTTTTCCTCATCATTTGGTGAAGCACCAGTTCTCCTTAGATACCACATCTTCCATGAAGGTATCTCCTGATTCCCGTTCAGCCTCTCTGTTCTTCGTTTTCCCTGAATGTGCTGAATCTATTCTCCTGTATCACGTGTTCAGTTCCATCCAGCTTGTTGTTTACTTGATGTGATGCCTCTCCAACTCAACGGAGAGCCCTCTAAGGAGAGAACCCTGTTTTACCGTTGATTGTAGCGCCCATCATCTCTGACAGTGCTCAACGCTGATGAAGGAGTAAACAAATGAGCAGAATGTTCGAGTACTGTGTGCAGCTCCTCCAGTTCTCAGCAGCATCCTCTCTGTGCGGCTCTGGGTCCCGGTATCATTTGCTGTATTCTTTGTCATGCTAAAAAAAAAAAACCAAAAATACCTGACGAAAGCAACCTAGGGGAGAAAGGGTTTAATTTGGATCACAGTTCAAAGGTGCAGTCCATGGTGTTGGGTAAGTCATAGATAGCATCAGGCTCTGCAGGCGGCTGGTCACATTGTCTCTACAGTCCAAAGGACGCCATGATGAATGCTGCTGCTCAATGCCCTTGCTCCTTTGTGCTATTCGGTTCATTTGACCCTAGCCCATGGAATGGTGACTCACATTTAGAGTAGGTCTTCCCCACCTCAACTAACCTAATCTGGAAAAATCTCTTGCAGACATACCCAGAGCTATGTTTCCATGGTGATTCTAAATCCTGTCAAGTTGGCAATCAAGATTAACCAGCCTACCCCCTGTAGCACCTGACAGCCTTGGAAATACACCAGCATCGCTAAGCAACTGCTAGCCTCTCAGATACTTTCTTACTCTGGTGAAAACGTCCTTAAATCCTTTTTGTAGCAGAGGAACCGGAGTCTCAATGAGGTTAATTTATTTGCCCTACATTTAGATAATAGAGGAAAAATTAAAGTGTGAGCCTTCTGTCTCCAGTCAAGATCTCCCAAGCCCCCCGGGCTGTTCTGAGTCAGCCAAGAACAGCCCGACTCTCACCTTCCCCAGACTCCCCAGTCAGGCTTCAGTGCTCCGGGAGAATGAATTTCCTGCGAATCAATCCTGGATGCAGTTATTATTTTATAGGGATGTTGTAAGTTGATAAGGTAGCTGTTATATGCTAATAGCTATTGTAATGTTGTTCTTAAGGCCTATTACTTGTGCTGGTTTGTATTTTAATGTGTGCAAAGGTGATTACAACTTTAATATGAATGTTAAACAGATTAGCTGATTTATATGTAAAATAAATAAATAAATGGAAACTCACACTCTCATTTCTATTCATTTCTCTCTCCCTTTCTTTCTTCCCACTCTGTCCAAGGGCAGATGTGGTCTGTGGGCCGCTGACAATGGGACAGGAAGAGTGTTTGCTGGGTGATAAAGAATGGTTATACACGGGTCCTTTGTGACTGGAAAATTCAGACTTTGTGTTCTTAATAGCTGCTTTTCTGAGAATCTGTGCTTTTGACTGACTGTGAGGATTGCAGTCTTGTTGGAACGTTGTTCACTTGCCCCTCCTCACACTGTGAGACTGTGTTTCCCACCTCTGCCAATCTTCTGTTTGCTTTGTATGCTCGAGAAAGTTTACCAGACTTTCTGAAAGGCAACCATGGCGTGGTGTATCCCGAAGCACAGGACATAACCCGATAAGCAAGTGAGCAATTCAAGAAAGGCAGGCACTAAGGGACAGGGACGATGTGTGGAGTTACTTCTGTGGGGGCAGACAGTATGGGTGATGGAAAGAGCTCTTCAGGTAATCGTCTTTGTGAGGTAAAGCTTCAAGGATCAACTGAAGCTAGCTAAGCAAGTGGGCAAGTGGTGGGGTGTGGGAGCGTAGAAGGAGCGTATGGGATATCATCTGCTGGAGTCTGGAAGCAGGAGAGAATGAGTTTAGTATGTCTCTACTAAGGGACTGGAAGGTCATTGGCAGCACCAGGATTTAATGCACTGTGCAAAGAACCCAAAGTCAGGGAGCTTCCTGGGAGAGTAACCATGTCCTGGATAGATGGGGCAGAAAGCCTTGCAAGGTCGCCAGCAGGCTTCTCTTTCAAGGATCATTGTTGCAAAGGACCAAGGGGAATAAAAGAATGAATGTGTGTTGTTTCCAGAGATCACATAGATAAGGATAAAAGGATCCTAACTAATAGTGGTTTAAAGTGGATTTTGAAAAGGGAGAAGAAAAACATGCCCACCTTACAGGACAAATTACGACACACACGTGAATAGAGGAAGACGTATATGTAACCTTCCAAGAAAGTGTTGAAGAAGATGATCAGAAGCCATTGCCTGAAAGAACTGCATGATTTATTACCTACACATGGTGAATAATAATAAATTAATGTAGTATGAAAGTCTAATGCTGCACTGTCAACTGCAGTTACCTGGACCTGATGTCTGAGTTGGTGGGAGGCACTTCTGAGAAGGCCACAGTGTTGGCAAAGATATTTGTCCATAAACATACCAGAGCAGCATGGTCCTTGTATGGAAATCCCACAGGATGAGATGCATCACGGGTAGACACACACACACACACACACACACACACACACACACACACACACATACACGGGGGAATTGAACTGATTTCTCTCTGATTGTATCCTAGACCGGTTGTGGCTGCTCTGTTGTAATCCAAAGAATCATTTGGCCCCAGGAGCAAGTTACAGCAGGGAGGGCCTTGGCTCTGTGAATGCAGGCTGGAAGGCTCATCCTGTTAACGTAGAATTCCTGACATATTTTTTAATTGCCTTACAGGCAGCTTGATGACTTGGAAAGTTGGGGGGGGGGGAATCAATGAAAGACTCTGTTACTCTGGGCTTAAGTCTAACTCTTTCCCACTTTTCAACAAATATTTATTGAACACCCAATATGTGCCAGGCATTGTGCCAACAAGGCGTAAATCTCTCCACAAACTTGACAGGCATTTAATAGACATTTGAGAGATGTGTATTGAAAGAATGTAGGGATAAATGAATAAATATAAAGAGACCCTTAGAAAACACATAATAATTCTAGGGACTTGAAAAACAAAAAGGCACTGAGTATGTTCAGCTACCTGTCCTAGTTTTAGGAGGGTCACTGAAGTCCACACAAAAAAAGGACAAAGCAAAAAGATGGGAGATATATAAGGAAAAACTGCTTTAGCAATATAGCAGCTTCAAAAAAGAAAGCCTGTGTAGATGGCGCCATATAAGTTATTCTGATGCAGAAGGTAGAGTGTGGCCTCTGAAGAAACCAAAATGGCTGCACAGATCCCCGGGAGCTCAGGTGTGAAGACACAAAAGACTAGAGACAGAGTGCCTAACAAGAGACGAGGACAAAAGAGGAGCAGGTGCCTGTGACTATGGCGCCCAGTGACACAAAGAAGCAGAATGAGCTGAGGCTAGCAGAAGAAAGAAAGAAGGAAAGGGAGAATCATGGGAAGTGATGAAAGGGAAATTGTTAGGCTTCAAGAAAGAAGAAAAAGGGGAGACAGTCCTCCCTCAAGGCAAGCCGCTTGCAGAGAGCTTCTAATCATCTCCTTCGCTGCTGGTTTTTGGTTTTTTGGTTTTTTTGGGTTTTGTTGTTGTTGTTGTTGTTTTGTTTTGTTTTGTTTTGTTTTTCCTACAAATGCTTTTTGTAGTTGAGTAAGAATATGCTTGGCACATTCACACTCACACACATATTACACACACACACACACACACACACACACACACACACACACACACACACAGAGTAACAACAACAATAATAAATATTTTCAAACTAGAAATGTTTTTAATTAGAACAACAAATCTGAGTACTAGACCTGATGAAATTAGCTCCCAGGATTCTGAAGCAATTTTAAGACATGATCTTGGAATTAGAGAATCTGGAAAAATGCTGTGATGTTGTAATGTTTTATTTTAAGAAAAAGTAACTAAAGCCGGGCATGGTGGTGCACGCCTGTAGTCCCAGCCCTCAGGAGGCAGAGGCAGGCAGATCTCTGAGTTAGAGGTCAGCCTGGTCTACAGAGCAAGTTCCGGGACAGCAGGGCTCTACTGAGACAGCATGTCTCGAAAACAAAAACAAAAGTAACTAGAGGGCAGTCGATGCTAGAGATAACAGACAGGTGAAGTTCACATACAGCTCTAGAGAAGGAGTCTGTAAGAGTTTGATGGGTCCTAACTACTCAGAAAATCATCTATAAGTGCTGGAGGCTACCTTGGACTCACAAGACATGAGAACATCATCTCATAAAGAAAAATATAGCATTAGAATTTCATAATCTACTTCCCTTTTGTGATATTGTGCTGCTCTCAAATCTGATAAATACATCTGTCAAGTGTATTTCAGAGTCCTGATGGTGAAATCATTCTGTTAAAATCTTAACACAAGCCAGCAGTGTGACATAGTTACACACAATGCCCTGTTTGACCTTCTCTATAGCAGATAGCGAATTCATACTGAAGAAGCTCACAGTTTGTGGTGCTCTCTGCTGATGTGCCCACATCTGGAGTGGCTTTGCTCCACTCCGAGAGTAACATCTTAAGAGCCATTTTCAAATGCGGGCAACCTGGGAATTACATCATATGAAGAGGATGGAAGAACTGGGGACTCATTCAGCAGCAAAGACAGGACATATGCCTCCTCTCCACTGATTTTGAGGATGTGCGGAAGAACCACGTGGGGTGGTTGTTTAAAGTGAAGATTCCAGGGACCTCAGTCCCTGCAACTATTGAGAGCCTGAGAGATTAATTCTAGGAGGAACCCAGAAAATTGTTCTGGAAGAAACATCTCAGGGATTCTGATATCAATGGTGCCAGGACTGTGCACTTAGATACACTGGTTCAGAAGAAAGCAGCATAGCTGTCCAATGATCTAAACCTTGATTCCCCGTGTGGCTGAGAGGACAGACTCCTCATCCACAAGTCCTGAACTTGATCATTCGTTATTAGAGGTTGGGAGTGCTGCATTCTTGCTTCGATTCCCCTTAGTTCTGAACGCGCTGTGTGTGCAGAACACAGTAGGTAGTCAACAGAAGTTGGTCTGGAGAAAGTACAAGGTCAGAGAGAGAAACCGACCAGCACAAAGACTTCCTAAAGCTACTGCAGGCTGCCTGGCTAGGCATCCAGCCTGCCATCCATGCCATCCGTCTTCTTGGGGAGATTGGATAATAAGACGGCAGAAAGGAGCTTGCTTTCTGGAAGAGAGGTTCAGTGAAGGTGACCTCCCGGACGTTACACATTCTTAAAACTCAGCCAAAGACACACAAATATATTGAAAAATTCTTCGACTATAGCCTAGAGGCAAGAGAGCCAAAGAGGCATAGATAGGAATGGAATAATGGAGATGAGTGGGTGCTACAGAAAAGAACATGGCACGAAAATCAGAACACAAGGAGATGATCGTGTAGGAGGAGGCACCTGACACAGCACTGTTTAGGTTTTACTGATAGATGCTGCACCTGCAGTGTGTCACACTGTCTGTCATTTAATCCAGCTGCACATGTGTGCTAAGCACCCACCTTGCACAGGGAGGAAGCAGAGTCTGACTGTCCTGACCCCCAGAAGTTCATGAGTCTCATTCTTCTAGTTAGGAGACATGTCAGAGTAGCTCAGGGAGGGACATTGTCCCATATGTTGCTATGTTCCTAAGGCTTTGAATGCAGCCGAGCGCAATGGGATGATCCGTAAGTATCTGACCTGGCAAATGAATGAAAGGGTGAAACCAGCGTGCATTGAGGCCCTCCATGTCAGATGCAGCAGCACAAACTTTGTATATGTGTTAATTCTTCTGAACTCTGAAAAGGTGTCAGTTCTTCTTTACAGATGTTTAAACAAAAATGCTACTGAGGCATTAGCCCAGTCATAGATGCTCTTAAGTGGCAAACACTGGGTATTTTTTAACTCAAGCCCTCTATCTCTTAAGTCCACACTATTTCACAACATACTCATGTCAATAGCTCCACTTCCAGACAATTCCCTTAAGACCAGAGAGGTTAAATTACTTCCTCAAGGCCACCATGGAGTAGTTTATGACAGACTGGGGTCTAAATCCAAGCTTTGAGCAGGGAGTTAAGCAGCAGCCTGATCCCTTCATCACAGCGAAGTTCCTGATCTTGTCTATCCAGTGGCTAGTTTCTGCTGACCTCCTCACTCCGACTATCCAGGAGGAGGGTCAAGTCCCCTGTGCAGTTCTGTATAACTGAATGGTGGCACCTGAGGCTAGGTCCGTGTTAGCTGGGTCAGTTAGAAGATGGCAATGTGAGACAGACAATCTCAGTGACCCTGAAACCCTAACAAGATCCCTCCACCACGAAAATGAGCAGAGCTGTATGCCATAGGACACTCAGCCTGCCGCTCAGAGGTCTGTGACTAAGATGCAGATTGACCCCAGTATTCAATTTCTGTCCTCTTTATTTATTCTTTTTCAAAACTTAGATTTGGCGATGCAGTAAGTTATAAGTTGTATGCTAAATTGTTCTCCACTCTGTCTGCGTTGAGCAATGCCTTTGGTTATACAAATATAATTCCCATTGACTTTGGCCAACGTCCTGCTTCAGTGAAAGGGCAAGTAGAATTTAAGGCTATCAACACAATCAGAGAGAGTATTGCTCCTTCTCTTCTGTCAGGTTTTATGTGGATGATGGAGGAAAAGGAAAAAGAGGCTATTTTCTTGAGTCCTTGTAGTTGTTTGTAGCTCTGCACCACACTATCGGTCAAGGTAAGGAAAGAATATCCGCAGTGAGAAGAGAAGCAGTGTATGCATGTGGTGCATGGATGCTCTCAGGTGGGTGACACGATGTCATCCAGGGAGCTTGATGGCAAGCAACAGAAGCCACCTGGAGGGAAATGAATGTGGGGCAGACCATAGAGTTCCTGGAGGAGCTGAGGGACCAGGCTCTGGGGTGGTTTAACAGTATCCGAAACAGTTGTCAGGAGGCCAGTTTCTGTCAGCTGACTCAGGCAGTGGTCTTGTCTTAGCCACCAGTACTGCTAAGAGTGATGCTGTGACTACCCTCTCTTCTTAGCATCGAATGTGCCCATGACTGGGAAGTGGGATCGATTAATGGAGGAAAAGTTTCGTTTCTACATAGAGCAGACAGAAGCTTGCATCCCACCCAAGACCAACAGACTAGAGGGTTTCTCCCAAGTGTCAGAAGAATTATTACTGTTGAATAGTCAAGAGGAATAATGAAGGTTCACCACTAGCACACTCGGAGGACTTAGCATCTTTAGAGGACCTTGGTGTGGACAGGACTTTTGTCTTCCTTGTGTCAGGCTTTCTTCACAGTCCCGATCTGGGGAGGAGGTGCATATTTATTCTGCCGGGAGTATTTTTCAGTTTTTTTTTTTTTTTTTTTTTTTTTAAAAAAGTGCCAAGGCATCATGCCCACCAGCTCAGCTAGAGTTCTCAGCTGCCCAAATGGGAGAAACCAGAGAAATTTCTGTGTCACTTTTGTGCCATTTCTGCAGCGGTGGCTGTGACTACAAGCAGAAGGAGGGGCTGATGAACTACATCACCATTAATCTGTCTGGGTTGGGCTGATTGAATCTCAGGCTTTTCCCTGACCTCAACCAAATTCAGTGGCTGGCCATGTTGTCTGTAGCAGGTAGTCAGCCCAAATCACCTGCAGCCAGCATGTTTGGAAATTCCTCAAAGTAGATCATTAGAATCCTTAAAAACAAATGATGAGGACTCAGGAGATACTTCAGCTGCTCAAGTATTTGCCCAGAACCTATGTAAAAATTTCCAGGTGGGGCCGTGCATACTTAAAATGTCAGTGTTGGGGAGATGGAGAGAGGGGGATTCCTGAAGCTTCCTGTCCAGCTAAACTAGCCAGCTTAGCAAGTCTTAGGCCACTGAGAAACTCTGTTTCAAAAATATAACACAAAGAGTGGACAGCATCTGAAGAATAACTTCAAGATTGTCCTCTGGCCTACACACACACACACACACACACACACACACACACACACACACGCATGCACACGTGTGTGTGCACACACAAACCCCTGCACACATGAACATGCACATACCCATACAGCATTAATTCATTAGCAAATTAATTAAAGACACTGAGGATAGTCCTGGTATACTTTGCTCATCCTGGTTAGGCATGTTGATATGTGGCAAGTGCTCTCCCTTACAAGCCCCAGGCAGAATTCCTCTGGTTCCTTTCTGGATAATTTACCTCCTATGGCAGTATGATTTTACTGTTAGGGTTGCAAACCTCAGTAAGAGAAGGACCCGATGATGTCAAAGGTCAAATGACAGCCTGGGAAAGAGAACCCAGAACAGAGCATACAATCCTGTCCGGTTCCCAGTAGCTTCTACATGTCTCATTTTCACACCGAATTGTTATCACTTGAGAACTTCCAAGCAGTTTGTAGCGGTTGCCATCTTTTCGATAGAGGCCAGTGTTCTGAGCTTATAGCTAGGGACACAGGGGCACCAGAAGCTGCCTCAGCCTCCCCTCCGCATTCAAGAATCAGACGCGTATCTTAATGATTTCCCAATAATGGTTTGGCCTTCCAAACATTGAACTTCCTAATGTTTATTCAGAGTTTGCTTCTGGAATTTATCTCACAAGAAGTGTAAATAATCTTTTCCATTCACAAATAGTCAAAAAACACCTAAAGAAAAATCTGCTTTGTAAAGGAAGATGACAACGAGGAGCCACTAAGGGAGACAAACGCCGCCATGCTGTGTGGGGTAGGTAACAAACAAAAGGACGATTAAAAAGTGACGTTTAATTAATGTGTCAAATTCCATATCCACCCAAACCCTTTGCCACCATGGTCAGAGAGTTGAGCTCCCCAGACTGGAAGCAACAGCAGGGACCACAGGAACCCTGGGCATTTCTGACTGTAGTTCCCTCAATCCATGGGCATCTGGTGGCCAATGGACCACATCAGATCCTCACTTGCAAAGTCCCACAGCTTCTTGGTTGCCGTTTGGAGTGCAGAAAACATGGTTTTCCTGGCAGCAGTGCTCTGAGGTAAGCTTTGCCAGTTCATGTAGTTGTGTGCAATTGGGGGTGTGGGCAGAATATTCTCTGTTTATTGTTTTACATGTCAGAGAAAGTGATCCGGTCACACTATCCGTGAACTTGGTAACAATTAAGTAATTAATCAAATGGGCAAAGGAAATAAAAATCAAACGTTTCTGTAGTTTGATACCTAGTAAAAATCCTGTTTATTTCAATGACAGCGTGTTTGTACCACCACAAGGGCTTTTCTGGACTCCAGGGGGCTGGCCATGTGCTTTAGAAAAGAAGGAAGGATACAGTTTCTTACTACTGGCTACTTTATGTTTGATTTTGTTCCAAACCTACAGCTTCCAACTAGCTGATAGAGCTGTATTCTGTAACCTCATACTCACCTGCTGAACGGTCAGAGTACTGTCTAGTAAGGAGACCAGGAGAGAGACAAAGTCAGCAGATCCCCCACAACCCTCAGTCACATTAAGAGGAGTAAACAGGGTGTGGGAGTGGTAAAATGGAGTAGCTGGCATAGTGGGAGTAGCTGGAGTAGTGGGAGTAGCTGGAGCAGCTGGAGTAGTTGGAGAGGCTGGAGTAGCTGGAGCAGAGTATCTGGAGTAGAATTATCTTGTATGAATGTTAAAAATCTTGAAGAAGAAATTTTCCTGAAGGGACTTAAGAGGCGTCAGGGAGACCATATTTTGCAGTTACACCTGTAGGTGGCAGTGCCAACTTGGAGCAGCTTGGCCGTTCTGTGCCAGGTTGGGGGTGAGGGGGTGGGGTGGGGTAAAAGATTAATTCTGCCAAGTGTTTTTGTTCGAATCATGTTATCTTCACTCAGGTGGAGTCGCACATTGATCACGTCAATAGGAATCTGATGGGCTATCCTATTGGCTTTGCTAGAACTGCCTGACCTGCCTGTCAGCGTGTGTCAGACCCAGCACCTTGTGATGGCATGTAGTACGGAGAAGGCAGAGGAGGGAGGGGCAAACACCAAGAGGCCCAAGACTGCCTGCTCATCTCAGCTCATGAAGTTGCTTTTCAAATTACTCACAGGTGAAAGAATTATCTTGAAAGAGGGAGACATTATGGAGTAAGGAAGAAACCTGGTACTAGAGAAATTCCCAGGCATCCACAAGGACGATCCCAGATTAGACTACTAGCAATAGTGGAGGGGTTACCTGAACTAGCCTACCCTGGTAATCAGATTGGTGAATACCCTAGCTGTCATCATAGAACCTTCATCTAGTAACTGATAGAAGCAGATGCAGAGATCCACAGCCAAGCACCAGGCTGATCTCCAGGAGTCCAGTCGAAGAGAGGGTAGAGGGATTATATGAGCAAGGGGGTCAAGATCATGATGGGGAAACCTACAGAGACAACTGAACCAAGCTCATAGCAACTCATGAACTGTAGACTGACAGCTGTGGAACCTGCATGGGACTGGACTAGACCCTCTGCATATGAGAGACAGTTGTGTAGCTTAGTCTGTTTGAGGGGCCCCTGGCAGTGGGATCAATATCTATCCCCTGGCATATGAGCTGGCTTTCTGGATCCTATTACCTATGGTCAGACACTTTGTTCACCCTTGATGCAGCAGGGAGGGGCTTGGTCCTGCCTCAACTGAATGTATCAGGCTTAGCTGTCCTCCCATGGGAGGATTTACCCTTTTGGAGGAGGGAATAAGGGTGGGTTGGAGGAAGGGGGGAGGGGGGGCAGCAAGAGAATGGAAGAAAGGAGGATCTGTGGTTGGTATGTAAAATGAATAAAAAAAATTTTAATTAAAAAACTATTACCCAGTAGGTCTTTCTTCCCTGGCCTCATTGTTCTGGAACATGCCCTTGTGGACATTTCTTGTATTACTATGAGCCCATTTGATTTGCCCTAAACAAACCATTGTTACATCCTAGCCTCTGCCCTGACAGTACCCCTGTCCCCATGCCCCTGGCCATACCTACCCAGTTCTCCATGCTTTGCTACTCCCTGGCCCCAACCCCCGCTTTCTGTAGTTTTCTCTTCCTCCCCTGGAGTTGCTCTACTCTCGTACATTTGCCTCTGCCTTCGTATCTGCCACACCACACAGGCCTGCCCAGACATTCTCCCCACAGAGACTTGCCTTTTGTGGAAAAGCCACAGACCTGAAACCTGCCCTTTATCATACTCTGTGGCCATGGAAGACATTTAGTGCGTGTTTATGGGGTAATGAATGAAATTAACAACTCCCTACTCCTTGCCTCTTGACCCCCAACCTTTTTTTTTTTTTCACTGAAAGTGCCTTGGGGCACCTGAGCAACCCCCTCCCCTTTCCTGAGGTCTACTCAAAGCTAAAGCAGGGTTTCAGAATCTTGAGGTATCGACAGAAAGATCTGAATGAGTTTTGAAGGTGGGGGAACCAAATCGGAGAGGGACAATCTCTTTCCCAGGGTCACAGCAAACAGTGTCAGGTTAAGGTGGGAACTTCTGTTCTGCCCTGACTCCCACTTCTATCATAACATTCCTACTGTGTGTGTAATAGTTCCTGGTTAGTAGGCTCCTCTGAGAGCCCACTCCAGAAACACATGACATAGGGGGGCAGTGTAATTGATGGGCTAAATAAATGAATACTGCCATGGCTTCATCTGAGAGAAGCTTTCTTTGGGAGGGGCTTTACGAGTTCAATGGGATGCTTGTAAACAGCAGCGATTTGAATAGTTTCTCCAGCATACTGTTAACATTTATATGTGCCCCATTTCATCTGTAATCTGCTTTTATAAGGCGCTGGTGAGCCTTTGATGGCAGCGGCGAATGACCCAGGCGGCTTCCTCCCACATGTTCAAACTGAGAAGAAAATTTGGGAGAACCTAAGGTTCTCATCTCTGCAGACAACCCAAACCCATCAACCGAAATTGCCCATCTCCAGCCAGACACATGAACTTCTTCTGCTGCTGTTTTCCACTCTCTTCCTTTCGTGTTTGCCATTACCCTGCTCTGGTTATTGCCCACATCTGGAGTATGGCAGCTGTCCTGTAATGTGCAAGCTGCGGTATGTAATTTGGAGAACTTGAATACAAATATCTGTTAATTAAAAAAAATACAGACTCGTGTTTGTCAGCTTGTAATTATGTAAAGAGGAGCACCAACTCCCAAACTAATTTAAAACACAAAAATAACTTCACCAGCAGCTTTACAAAAGATTCCACAACTCTACATGTAGCTGTTAACTTTCTGCAGAGGATGCCAAAGTCCTTTTGCAAGTGCCTGAGACATGTCTTGAGGGGTGGCAGGTTGGGTTAGTAACATAAGTAGGAAAACAGGACTGGGGCAACAGCTTAGTGATCTGATTCTCTCCTATGTCTTCTTATGATAAGAATGGGATAGGGCTTCCCAGCCCAAGCACTGTTGACATGGGCAGGCCTGAAAGGTGAAAGGCGTGGCATGAAAGGTGTGGGAGAGGCAGCCTGTTTGACCTCTCCTATTACGTGACAGGAATGCCCCACTCCCTCCTCGGTTGTGACACACAAAAATGCCCCATGGGGTTAAATGCCCCCAGGTAAGAATCCCTGGCATTTTTGTGTGCTGTATAATATGCTTGGGTGTAAGCGGACATTTTCTCATTCTGAGGATAAGATCCTAGCTGGGTACTCACTGCCCTGATGGCATTTCACTGGGTTGCCATGAAGATCATATAAAAT
Organism: Peromyscus leucopus; assembly: GCF_004664715.2. Lineage (NCBI taxonomy): Eukaryota > Metazoa > Chordata > Mammalia > Rodentia > Cricetidae > Peromyscus > Peromyscus leucopus. The sequence continues at coordinate 38,159,724 of NC_051069.1, read as the reverse complement.
GTGGAAGATTTTAAAGCTCGGGAAAGGACATTTGGAAGGTGAGGTTTTTATCATGGCTATTGTTGCAAGATGGTCCCTGAAGCACAAGGCTGCCCTGCTCCTGGAAAGCAGCCTGGCGACTTTGACCTTGGTAGCACAGTGTTCTCTAGCTCCCTAGAGAGAGGTAGAACTACCTTTGCACATGGCCAAACAGCACAGAGGAAAGGCATGCTGGAGAGGAAAAGCTAAAAGAGAGGGTATATTCTACAGACACAAAAGACAAGTCTGGATGAGGGGCTCAGGCTCCCCCCCAGGGACTTGGGATATCCAAGCTACTCTGTTACTGTTGGCTTATAAAGTATGGGCTCCAGGTTCACATTTCATAATCTTTTCTAGTCTTTTTACATCATCAAAGTAGTACATTGTGCACAATAAATACAAATTATTATTACTTAGAAACAAAAAGTTTAGGGCTAGAGAGATGGCTCATCAGTTAGGCGCACTGGTTGCTCTTCCAGATGACCTGGATTTGGTTTCCAACTCCACATGGTGACTCATAACCATCTCAGTTGCAGGGGATCCCCATACCCTCTTCTGGCCTCTGCAGGCACCAAGCACACACAAAGAACACACACACACACACACACACACACGCACGCACGCATGCACGCATACACGCACGCACGCATGCATGCACGCACGCACAGGCAAGACATCTATATACACAATAAAATAAAATAACTTTTATAAAATAGATTGAAGTTGTTAGCTGTCTGGGAAGGCAGGTAATGGAGAAGATGGACTCCTCAATGATCTTCTAGCTTAAGAATTCTGAAGTTTCAAGCCAGATCTTGCCATTAGCTAATCAGATTTTGGTGCCCAGTATTTATTAATAACCATAGCTATCATTATTTGAGGACCCTTCTATCCAGAACATAAGCTGATCACTTCCCATTTGTTATCTCAGTCTTCCTCACAGTTCTGTAAAATATGCATGTCCCTATTTTACAGATGGGAAAGGTGAGGCACACCACAGCTTGTGTAACCTGGCGCAGAGCACATCTGTCAGTATGTCAGCAAAGCAGATAAGGAAAAGGATCTGAAACTTGTCTCTAGACTCAGTGACTGCAGGATCATGGAGAGCAGCCCCCCTTCATCAGTGTACCTTAAAGCCACTGAGCTGCCATTTAGGAGAGACTGAGCTCTCCCATTGGGTGCATCATTGGGGTCTCCTCCTTCACAGCAACTCAGCCTCAAGTGTTGTGAAGGCCAAAGGTATATGAAGGTTTGGAGGATTCCCACAGTGTAGACAATAAAATAAATAAATAAATAAATAAATAAATAAATAAATAAATAAATAAATAAAGACAGGCAGGTGAAGCTGACAGGCTGAATGTTGCACATACAATCAATACACCCAAGATAACAATTTCTGCAGAAAAGTGCCTCGCTTATTCAGGTCCCCTGGAGACACACACTGCACTGACAGGTGCAGAAATCCTGACTTGATACAGATCTTTCATCTCCAGCCTGCTCCCTGGCTTTTTCATTTTATATTATTAAATATTAAACCCCGTAAACACGTTCATTTGACCATGCCATATTGTCAGTCAGATTACCCTTTTGTATCTATTTCAAGTGGTTTTGGCATCACTTGCTTCCCTAGGCAACAAATGCAAGCCAGAAATCCTACTGTAGAATAAAACCAGGTCTTACCAAAGTAGCATGGGTCAGGACTCCTAAGTCCCCTTTTCAGATTCTGGCAGTGGCTCTGCACTTAACATCTCTCCAAGTCAAATTGTTTCTTTTGAAAGTGAACCTGATAGCCATGATATTAAGATTGCTCCTTCAGATTTAAAGTCTGTTGAGATAATTTTTAAGATTCTCAAATTCTAAAAGGTGAGCCCTATCCACTCAAGACTCGAATGTGAATTTCATAAACCACACATCTCGGTTCCTGACTTAATATCTAGCATACATCCAATTCTTTCCCCCTTCCCTCCTATCATTTGCTATTTCTCTGGAATTGCTCATTATTTCCTAATATTAAATATCCAGAGGAAAACATAATGAGACCAGCATGATGCATGGGAAAGTAATATATTCTGAAGTCAGAAGGAAATAAGACCATTGAGCAGCTGATATTTTCATTGTCCAGGGCTCTGTCCTCTCCAATAGCAAAAACAACAGAACCTTGGGAAGACTTAAGGAAGCATAATTGCATCGACACATCCAACTGTGAATGACTTGAGTGTTTTTATTTCAAAATGTTTCCAAGTCTCAGCACTCCGGGACTCCACAGTAAAAGACAAGGAATTCCTGAGAATTGGAATCTAGTAACTGTTGTTCAAACAGAGCAATGGACCAGCAACAGTGTCCTCCCAGTGACTTTGACCTCACCATTGATCTACTATCACTTAAGAGTTGAGTGATAATGTCTAAAAGTAAAATTTATGATGTGTGAATACTCAAATTATCCCTCTGAATAATCAATACAGTTGACCAGCCCATGTGGGATTGTTGACAATGGGAAATAAATTAACTGAATTAAAGTAACTCAATCAAGGGGGCTCATTGTTTTGCCAGAGAATTTAATCAAGGCACTCTCCTGGTAGATCTTTGCTGGCTTCCCTGAAACCTACCCCAAAGCATCTTTTTGTCTTATGCTGTGCCTCTGTGGCCTGGGTAAAATTATTAACCTTTTCTTGAATCCCAGGATCCAGCTGTTGAGTAGGGAGAGCAACACTTTTACACATCTGGCAGAGGATGATGCACTTTCATGACGGTGTAGAAAGGACTTTGAACATGTAGTGCATATATTAATATTGCTTTCCAATGCCCTAGACAGTGTAACAAAATGGTATCTTAATCCATGTCACAGCGAATTCATTTTGGAACTGAGTCTACTATATACAGATTTCAGTTTGGGGGGTCACTGTGAAGATTCCTTTGCCTTGGGGGCAAATATTGACCTCCTGAGCTTCCATCAATATTTACCTCTTGAGTCAATAAATCTGTATTGACCTTGATAAAAAGTCAACATTTCCACCGGATCTCAGGGTCTTCCTCATCTGTGCAGCCTTGATACTGAGTCTGTCCCTTGACTCTGTTCCAATAAACCCGTATTTACAGGAGTTGTGACACAGCTGTGGCATGCCCACGGGGCAAAGTAGCAGGGTGTATCCCTAGGCATCCGTGCAGAAATGCTGAAGTGAGACTATCATAGTGCTTCTAAGAGAATTTCTCATCCTATGTTCCTACATTTTTTTTCACGCTTTCTCAGAGGTTCTTTCCGCTCTCCATAGTGTAAAACCGAAGTAGGCCAGTAAAACTACAAGACTGAGAGAACTGTCAATTTGGACAGAGTCAAGAAGGAAGCGCTGTGTGACTTGCGTCTGTAGAAACCAGATCTGGACACCCTGGGGGCCATCAATAATGTTCTTCATAGCTAGACCATGCCTGGTTCCGAACCACAAACGGCCAAAGGGTTCTGCTGGTTTAGAGGCCCAGATTGTGTCACTTGATAAGTGTTTGTCCATTGAATAGTTATTGAGAAACTACTGTCTGTGTGACCTTGAAATGCATTAGTTTCCTTTTGCACAAATGAAATTCTCCACTCTCTAGAATCCTATCATTGTCCAGCATACTTGCTAAGAGTTGAGAATCCAAAAAGGTATAGTCAGGCCCCTAGTTCTGAGGGAACATCCTATATTATATAGACATAGTTAAGTGGCTTGCTCATTTTTTCTATCTCTCTACATACTCACAATGTTATAAATTCTATTTTCATATGCACAAGGTCGGGTTGGGAAATGGCCCATGTGAGTCACTTCCAGCCCTCTGCAAACATGCTATAAGAAACATACCATTTGTGGTTATTGGAGAGGTTATACTGGTTAAAGAAACTTGTACCCAGTAATGGGTACTACCTACATTGGGAGACATATGGAGAAGAAGAGGGACAAGGACAGTTGGGAAATGCCAAATCAATAACACAGCTGCTGCGTTCATCATGTTTTGTCTTTGGGGTTTGAATTTAATTGCTCTCCATATAGATTCTAGTAGAAAGAATGGTTCATCACAAAACATTCTGCTTAGAAATGTTGCACAGATAAACAGATTTCTAGAATAAATGTATGTAAAACTCAAAACCCTGTCCAACATGCCTTATGATAAATGAGACTTTTTTATGCAGTTCCCATTGATTTATCTGCTTTTAATGGGCCCATTTGCAAGCAGTGGTGCATCCAAATTCTCAAGGATAGTGTGTGTGTGTGTGTGTGTGTGTGTGTGTGTGTGTGTGTGTGTGTGTGTTTCTGTTTGGTGAAGGATGATGAAGAGAAGACTAGCACTTTGTTTATTTCAGGAAACTGTTAGAAGGCTGGCTGTCTCCAACAACTTCCTATTATTTTATCAGCACTATCAGCGATTCAAGCCATCAAAAAACCATTTTTCATTTGTTTAGATATTTCCAAACAGTTCAGGAAAACAAATACACTGATAAGATGAAAAGGAAGGGGCTGGTTCTGGAGTGACACTCAAGTTGGGTCCATTCTGTCTCAACTTTTCCTTCATCATCAGCTTTCTGTGCACATTTTGCAGGGCATTGTGGGAAGAATCCTTTCCAACCCATAGCCAGCTCAGCAGTTCAGGCCTGGACTGTTGGCAGCTGCCTGGAACCACGATTCCCATCAAATCTATCTTGATGACTTAGATTAATTGAGCTTCAGGAGTTTTGCTCTGTTCTGTTCCTTTGACCCAAAACCTTGAGATCCCAGGCAGCAATCAGACAGTGAAGGGCTTAAGTATACCCACAGGACTCTTTAGAAAGACTGGGCTTGCCTCAGTCCTTGGCTGGATTTCTGAAAACAACAAACAAAACAAAACAAAAACAGACAAACACACCCATAGGAACCTCTCACAACAGTTCATCCTGGCCCACAGGGGGTCGTTAGATGTTAGCTACCCTGCTCTGTAGAAACTTATTTGTTTCTGTTTTCCTCACTTCAGATTTAATCAAAGAGAATTTGCCTTTTGTTTATTTCTTTAAAAAGCAAATTAACTTCTCTTTCTGTTTCTAGTCTCCTGAGTCAGTCTAAGGTTTCCTTATAGGCTCTGCCTCCTTCCTGACACCCCACAGACTTCCAAGTAAAGCCATTCATCCATCAATTCACTCCTTCAGAAACCAGCTATTTATTATGTATTTGCTGTTTACTTATTAAGTATTTCACTGTAAGTGAGGTATTGAAAAACATGCTCATTACTATGCAGAACTAATGTAAAAACAGACCTCCACAGGCAGGCCTCTGCCAACCTGGACATTTAATACCCACAGGAGAAAGTCAAGAACAGCCTAAGGCTGTGAGAGTGGATATAGTAGGGAAGGTGTAGGCTTGAGAGAAGTCACAAGTGGTGGTGGTGGTGGTGTGGGGTCATCTGTGCTAGAACTCCAGAAGGCTTAGCGATAGCAGGAGGGATGGCCAAACACTGGCACCTGAGTAGGAGGTGGGACAGTCTCTGCTGGGATGGTAGTAAGAAGCAATCGGATATTGATGATATCGTTGTCTTCTTCAGACGAGAAGAATGAGGAAGACTTCTGAGATACCCAAGGAGGGGACCCAAGATAACTGTTGACTATAAGATTGGCATCTCTGAGGTGATCTAGAACTAATGAGAAAGGTTTGGGATTATGTGACATAAGAGTGGTTATTGGAGGGCTGGAGGAATGCCTCAGCTGTCAAATGCTAAGGCTCATGCCCAAGAAGATAGGAAGGTTGTGAGAGTCACAAGGGCCAGTGACATTACTCAAGTACAGAGTGAAGAGTGAAGAGAAAAATTCCAAGAGAAAGCTACAATTAAAAAATAACACTTAGGAGTATATTCATTAGAAATATCCAGATAAATAGAACCAATAAGGAGTGTGTGTGTGCGTGTGTGTGTGTGTGTGTGTGTGTGTGTGTTTATATAAGATAGATTGGCATGTTGATAGATATAGACAGACAGATAGACAGATAGATAAATAATCGATCGATAGATAGATAGATAATAGATAGATAGATAGATAGATAGATAGATAGATAGATAGATAGATAGAAGTTAGAGATAAGGATTTGACTCATGTGATTGTAGAGGCTAAAAGGTCCCAAATCCTGCATAACTGGAAACTAGAGACCTAGGAAAGCTGATGATGCAGTTCTCTTTTCTGAGCCTCCACTTGAACCCCAAGAACAGCTAATGTTTATAGTCACAGAGAGCTTAGACTCCATGCTCCAGGCAGCCAGACAGGAGGCCTTCGGTCTGAATGAAGACAAGGAAGGATGGGGAGGGAGAGCTCTGTCTTTTTGCCCCACCCAAGCCTTCCCTTGCTTGGACACAGCTCATCCACACTAGAGAAGACAATCTCCTTCAGTCTACTGATTCAAATGCTAATCTTATTCAAACGCTAGTCTATCTAGATATCTGTGGCCTACTCAAGTAGACACATAAAACTAAGCCCCACTAGTCGGGGCAGAGGAGAAAGAAGAGATGCAGAAGGAGGTAAAAGAAAATAGAAGAAATGTCTCACTTGTGTGGATACCCATCCAAACCATCTTATCCTCCCTTTCATAGAGAAGTTTTGAGTGTGTGTGTGTATGTGTGTGTGTGTGTGTGTGTGTGTGTGTGTGCAGTTGTATTTGTGTTCTAACATGATGGAGCAGAAAAACTGTGGAAGAGCCCCTGTATGTGTTCACAGTGAACTATTACTATCGAGTTTGATGGAAAAAATTAGGCAAGTCCATGGATAAAGTGGGAGAGAGAATGGACATGCCTTTGGAGGAGGAAAGGGGACTGATAAGTGCCGAGTATGGCTAAGCAAGTCTCAGGATCCTGTCTGTGTGCCCTTGTTAAATGCCATCACTTTTAAGAGCAGGGGAGAAGGATCCATTGAGCCAGGAGATGGGAGGTGCGGACAGATAGAAGAGATTCCTACAGATGCTTCCCAGAGTCAGATGGATAGTATCTCAGTGGAGAGCCAGGCCGTGGAAACTAATTTAGGATCTGGTTTCCCCTGGGAACAGCCCACTTCTTCTCTCAGCTTTCTTTGTGTTTGATCAATGTTCACGATCGCACAATTATTCTTTCCTAGCCATACTCCCAGATGTCTCTTGATTTCATTGTTTTTTTAAATCCCAAGCTGCAGCCACTAGAAGGCATCAGCTAGCATTTACTGAGTACCTAGCACCATGTGCTCCATACACTGTCTCCTGCCAGCTGGCCTTTGAGATGTACCAACAAAGCCACAGTGTTGAGCCACATGAGACCATAAGAAGATGCAAGACTTGGATGAGAACAAAAGGTCCCCAGTCTTCATCTGTCCTGGGCACTGCAAAGTCACACACTATCAAATAGTACCATTGCTGAGTGGGAGGGCAGCCCCGGAGATTCATGACAATACCCATTGAACAAGGAAGGAATCTGAAATTCTTTGAGATGGTTTTCTGGAAAGCAATAATGGTTGATACCAAACCCAGGTCTCTGTACATTGATCTAATGATACCAGGTCCTCAACTTACATGCCCTCATGGGCATAGATTAAGGGAGCTTGGCTTGAGATCTCCTTCCTGTCCTGGTAGAAGTCTATACCCTCAGCCAGCAGCCCCCTGCCCACACCAGAGCCAACTAGGTTTTCTGTTTCTTAGAGATATCTTTTATCCAAGAACTTATGAAATTGTCAATGGCCCAGCCTTTCTTTGCAGCTTGAGCTTTTCTGTAGGCTGGGAAATGGCAAAGCTGGTAAGGTTAGAGGCTCTATTCTTAAGTACGCTGAGCATCAGGTAGGCCCAGTTTGAGTTCTCACCTTCCCCTGGCAATGTTTGATAAAAAAATTAAATATTAATACTTGACAATTAATCTCTGATTTGAAAGAACCATATATACCCTATGTGTAACCTCTGGACATTGCAATTTCAAATCTGCACAAGTAAGATAACATCCTGAAAATGGAATGTAATCATCAATTAGCAATGTTCCTTAGGACAGATGGATCTGCAGTAGTGAGCGCTTTTCACAACCCAAGCAACGGATGATTCTAAGCAGCAGGACCACCAGAGGAAGAAGAAAGATGAGATGTCCAGCTTCATAATAAGTAACTGAGGCCAGAAGGTAGAAAGCCAATGTCCGCAAAGCATGAGTAACTTCTGTCTTCATGGGACTGAGTTATGTGAATCCGTTAGTCAGTGCTTGTTTGACATGTGCTCCGGCACAAAGGTTTTGACTGAGGCCCAGGAGGGACATGCCACAAAATGGGTGACTCTGGTTCCTTCTATGAAAACTTTGTGGGATGGAGGAAGTGGTAGGTAGAATGATTGCTTGGCATTCATAAAGCCCTGGGTTTGGTCCCTAACACCACCAAGAACAAAAACTGACAGCATGTGGTACTGTCCATTCATATGTCAAGAACATACCTGAGAGGCATGCACATGATTACAAATTCTTACAGCGCTGGGTGGTCCTGGGCATGTTTTTCTGTTTTTCTGTCACCAAGACGGGAACAACTAAAAGTGCCTGGCAGCAGTTATAAAAAGTGCTTGTAGATCCTTGGTGAGAGGTCGTTGGACCAGAACAGTGCTTTGTGATTTCTTATTATATTTAATGGAAAATTGAAGCACTCGGATATTTCCAAAGTGTAATTTGTTCTGATGGGTAGGCCGACAGTGGATTGGGCCGCTTCACCACGGAAGAGGCAAAAAATAAATTAAACAAATTAATGACTGTGACGCATTCCAGGGGAAAGAAAATTCGGTTGATAATCTACCCCTGCTCTGGTCCCGAACAAAAATCATCATTTTTATTGCAGTCACATCTCTTTGGGCTGCTGCTTCTTGTGAGTATTTTTAAAGAAAACTTCCCCTCCAGTCGTTTTCTTTAGCCCAATAAGCACAGTTGCTAATTTTCTCTCATTTGGAGAATTCCCCCCTGGAACCATATGCCATTAAAATGCTTAGACATGTGGAAACGGACTGATGAAGATATGAGGAGACAGGGAGTTTCAGACGAGGAGAGACGTTGTCAGATGGATGACTCTGACATCAGATTCCCTAACTGAAAGAGAAAGATCCTGCCACTCCAGAAGGGGGAAGAGGGGGAGGAATTGTATCCAATCTCTGGGATGATCCAGCAGTCAGCGCAAGAGAGGGATGGAGCCAGGAAGGCTTTGTGTCCCCATGCACCATTCCATTCCTGGCTTTTAGCAAGTGCTCATAGACTGAGTGAGCAAATGAATGAGTGAGTGAGCAAGAGGGACCAGGGACTGCAGCAGAGTCTAGGGAAGAGCGAGACACGGACTTGCACACTGGTGGCTGCACACAGCCCGGGACAACAGAGAGCAAGCCTGAGTGTACAACAGGTGGGCTTTGATGGGAGTTTCTGCTGGCCATATGGTCTCAGATCTCCTTGGTCCTTTTCTTTATAAGGCGTTTCCCATTCCCATTTAGCTGTGCACTTACTCAGTTCATACTTCCATGGCCATATTCAAAATATTTAAGAACCGATATTTCTGCAGCTCCTACTAATCAGGACAGCATCTGGTAGTGAAGCTCAGAGCCACTGTCCAGAAGAGCAGGCTTGATGGATTCCCTCAGGAGAGTGAAGTATTCTGGGAGCGTATGTCATCTTTGTCTTTACACCTTGCTGAAGCACCGAACTCAGGGTTATGGCTTAAATCAAGTTCCTTGCTTTAGTCACTGCGCAGAGTCCCTGTCACTGCCTTACCTTTGCTTCTGCATCCATGGACTCAGCCAACCATGGCTAGAAAACGTTTGTGAGAAAACAATTCTATCTGTAATGAATACGCACGGATGTTTTCCTCTTGGTCATTATCCCATAAACAATATAATTTAATGGTTTGACTAAAATTTAGATTGTATTAGGTGTTATCAGTGGCCTAGTCATGATTCTAAGTGAGTATGGGGGTGTTTATAGGCTATAAATGAACACTAGCATTTCGTATGAGATGCAAGCATAGTGGGAGTCCAAGAGCCAATCTGCTTGGGTGACTAAGAGTTGCTGATATGTAGCCTGGGGAACAAATGATGTAAAGAAGGAATGATTGGGAGTGGGGTGAAATGAAATGTATCGGAGAATGTATTGTGCCCAGATATTCTCCTACCCAAACTATAGGGTGACTTGCCATTCCTCTGGGGCCAGATGAGTCTCCCCTAGGACTTCAGTGTGGTGGAGAGGGAGGGCCAGTGCGGCCACTGGGTCTAGAGGCATCCAGGGCACTTTCTCCAGAGCCTTCCCTGGCTCAGCAAAGTCAATCTGTTAATGCACTCCAGCCTCCTTCCCTTTGTTAGGGAGCCCAGTGTATTAATTAAAAACTGCAGGCAGCTGTAAGTATCTCCAGAACAAGGATTAAGCCAGCTTTCTGTCAATTGCTTTCAAAGCCACTGCTATTTGCTAGAGCAATGCTTTCTTCAGGGGTTAAAGCAACTTGCTTTTCACTTTTCTATCTCCTCCATTACCACATCACCCTGCTGGCCCCTTCCCCTGATTCGTGCTTCACACAACTGCAATAAGAAAACCATGTGTAAAAGACAGTCCCTATCAGATAGACACGCATGTCCTCAAGCAGAGCCAATGCAGGAGAGGCCCAGTCCCCACTAATTTTTTTACCAATCTCTTGGCTTCAGCTGTGTTAAAGTATTAGCCAAAGCTTAGGTATGCCAATGGAAGGGAGAGGGACACAGAGCTTTGGCCGACCTAACCCATTTTTGTTCGTTCTTATTTTCACTTCTGTGACCTAAGAGTTGCTCCTTCTCTGATAGTAAGTAAGCACTTGAGGAGAGAAAGGTATGCCTTCCATGAGAAGAGTGGACAGAACAAAGGTAGTCAGTCCTTCAGGGGTAAGCCAGGGCATCTGCAGAGGTGGAGCCCGCCACGGTCAATCCTCAATATACGGCGACTGTTAAGATAATTGCCTGCCAAGGTCTAGTAGAGGACCTTTAAGGGCTCTGCCTTGGATGGAAGACAACACTGTGAATCAAACCATGCTGTTTTTAAGGTTTGTAAAGGTTAGCTTGAGGCCTCGGTCATAGACAAGCAGGGCTGTGCGATCTATGTCATGCCATCCCATCTATAAGCTGGAGGAGGACATAGGGCGGGAGTTGGATGTCTACGAAGGCAGGGCATAATTAAACATCTCGGAGCCCCCAGACAGTTTGTAATTTACAGATCTTTCATGTTATCAGCAATGAATATTAAGTAAATCAATAAATTCTCCATTGAAGTGATAAATAATCAACAATAATAGCACAAAATCAGTCTGAACTCAACTCTAATGTGACTATAAAATAAAATGTCAAATCCAAAACAGGCTTTATTTATTTATTCATTTTTGAGGCCAAATGGGAACTGCCTGGAATTTCTCTCTAATCAGTGGACCATTGCTGACTCCACAGCCTCCCATGCCTTTAGGGATGTCCTCAATACCTCACAACGCCCTCATTTGGAAGCTCATGGAACTAACTGGACATGAAATACCCATGTCCAAAGCCCTGTGTGCACACACATGCACACAAGCACACTACCTGGCAAACGTGTGCCTTGCTGCTGTGCCATTCAGCAGAGTGCACTGTGAAACCAGCCCCAGCAAGAAGAAAAGGGGACGAGAAAAGATCTAAATCAGGATAACATAAATAAGTCTGTGGCAGGCGGAGAAACCCAAACATCTAATAACACCAGGGAAAAGTCACTGCAGAATTTATATAAAAACAGTATATCAGAAAAGCCATTTGAGAGACCTTGGAGAGGCAGAAATCACACACACACACACACACACACACACACACACACACACACACACTTTTGCTTACTAGTGTGTGGTTTAAATGTGTAAGGATTATTCTTGTGAAGAACTGTAGGTCAATTTGTTTATTTGCTGCCAGCAATCAGCCCTTTTTATCTCACCATCATACTTGTGTACTAGTTCTCCTCTCTCTCTCTCTCTCTCTCTCTCTCTCTCTCTCTCTCTCTCTCTCTCTCTCTCTTTCTCTCTCTCTCTAGGGTAGTTGTGTATTATATCTGGCCCACACTTGTAAATGCACAAAATTGTAAGTTTCATTGTGACATGCTCACACTTAAATCTTTCATCTTCTTTTCTGGATTTTACTGTCAACATGTTTAAGTCATAAACACGGCGCTGGGCAAATGACTCAGTCAGTAAAGCACTTTGTACTCCATCTTGAAGACTTGAGTTGGATTCTCAGCACTTACATTAAAGTTGGGGATGGCAGTGTATTGTCTGTGACCCCAGTCCTGGGCAGACAGTGGCAGGAGGATTCCTGTGGCTTGCTACCAGTCACTCCAGCTGAAACATTAAGCTCTAGGTCCAGTGAGAGAGACTCTGTCTCAAAATACAAGGTGGAAAGCAGTGGAGAAAGACACCCATTGTTGATCTTGGGCCTCAACAACATACACAGTTGCATGCAGAGAGATGTAAACACACATATAAACACATACACACTCAACGATGAAATAATTAACAAACAAAACTCCATTTAGTCAAATCCTTATATTTCCTTTACTTCCCCAACCACTCCCAGGATGTATCAGATAAGTAAGCATGTATTTGTTCCAGCAATGTTTATTCATGGTTGGCCTGGTTTGAAGCATAATTTCCTAACTTCCTTCCCTTTCCTTGGTCAACTACTTCTTTCTTCCACATAAGCTCCATGTTCAAGATTGCAGTAGCCTGCCAAGAACGTCAGGGAACTGCAGTCAGTCTCCGTGGCTCTATGCAGGAGCGGCTGAACTAGGGGATCTGTGGCTAGGAGGTTTGTCTCTCCTTTCGGTCACATTGACTCCAGTGTCCCACTGGTCCATGACTGTGCATTTGACATTATGCCTGACCCTAGAGGGCCGTTGGTCATTCTGTGAGGAGAGGGATACAAGCACGGGTTTCACAATGGGGCCTCTGCCTCACATCCTAGTCTCCCTCACCTGGTTTCATACTCTTCAGGATAATCTACTGTCCTGTCCCAATTCTAAACAGATCGACATCCAGCTTCCAGAGGCAGCTGACCCCATGGCCTCCTGGAGGCTCGGCACTCACACTGCTCAGTAAGAAGTCGCTCTGTCTCTACTGTGTGTCCTTCACTGAGCCAGATGCTACGGGCAATAAACTAGAAAATGCAAACCATGGTTGCTGCCCCTCTGGAGCTTATGTTCTCATTAGGGAAAATTCAGAAATATGAAAGGCCATTACTGAACACCCAGAGCATCCCTCTTGATGCGCCACCTCCGTCTCAGCTCTCTTCTGTTTTGACTGAAAGTAAAGGGCACATGTGACTCCCCTCCTCCAAGATGGTCCTTGCATTGGGCATTTTACATCTGTGGTAAGCAGCCAGCAATCTTCTCCCAGAGAGATGCTAACATTTGGATCTTGAATGTCCCTCAAATACCCACACATTAAAAGTGTGGTCCCCCAGGAGGTTTTATTAGGATGTAGTAGAATATTTGAGCAGGGGATCACAGGAAGGGGTCATTGGAAGAAGGATTTTGACAGAGATTATATAACCCAGAGATCCTTCCCCACACTTTTGATTTTTGGGCAATGTGGTGGGCAGTTTTTGTTTTTGTTTTTTCTGCCATACCTGCCTGCCATACCAGGCAGCACTCTCCTCAGAGGCCTAGAAGCAATGTGTCCACCCAACCTTAGACTGGAACTTCTAAATCATGAGCCAGTTTACACCTTTTCTTCATAAGTTTCTCACAGGTGTTTGTTACAGTGATAGAAAACAAGCAAACACACAACTAAGAGAACTTTGCCAATTCAATTTGGTTCAAAACTTGTGAACCTTTCTCTCTGTTACCCACACCAGGAAACTTTTTTCTGAACTAGGAATGTACCTTTGAATTTTCTCCTACTTGAGAAAGTTCTCCAGCCTCCTGGGACAAGAATCTTTGCTCTAACTGGGCTAATATTGGCAATTCCCCTTCCTTTGTGAAGGTCAGTCTTTGTTCCTAAGTAGACTTGACTTTCAATCTCTTTAGTCACCCTTTAGGTAAAGAAATTTGAGTGCTGAAATACAAATAAGATTCTTGATAGAACACCCTAGCATCCCAGAATTCCTAAGATAAGCATGCAGGCAAGACTCGTGGTTCCCCCACCCAACCCTCATTCTGTGAGGTGAGATGGGAGGGAAGTGGGGGAAGAAAAAAGGGGGTGAATGAGAGTGGAATGGTAGCGTGGAACAGCCTTACTTGGCCAAAGTGTGCCCAGCTGTGCCTTGCAGAAGGCTGCATCTTCTATGTATATTAGGAAAGGGAAAGTATCTTGAATTATGCCAAGCATGAGTAAGGGCCTGAAGGCAGAAACAAGAATGAGTGATGAGAAAATCATAGTGAGGAGGCAAGCCTGGTCTGAGTTGGACCATTTATGAGTTCTGAATTAGGTAAATAAATGAAGACAAATTCTAAAAGACCTTAACCACCAACAGTGCAAATAATGGAGAACAGCATTGTTATGGACATTAGGCACCCTTTTATATTTTAAAGCTGAGAAATAATCGAATGCCTAGGATGAGAATTGTGGCCAGATGCCTTCCATTCCTCTTGGGCCCATTGCCTGATCTATCTTGGACCCCAAACACACTGACATGCAGATTTTCTTGGATTCTGTATTTTGCTTTGAACGTACACAGTGGAGAACTCGATGTGAGCTTGGCTGGTTGCTCTAAAGGAAAGGGCTGTGTTGTGTATGCATCTGTTGATGCAACTGGTATCCAGACCATCTGTGGGTGGTTCCTGCCATTCTTAGCAGCCTTCCTCTCTTGGAGACTGAAGGCTGCTACATTGAGTCACTTGGTGGCCACCGAATTTTATTTTAGGAATGTGTCCTAGATACAGCAGGCTTCCTACTCACCATGCAGAAGAAAATGCCCTTTTAGAAGAGGATCCCTATTTGTCTGACAACAGCACTCTGCTATAGCAATCTCTCTCTCTTTTGTCAGAGACTGAATGGGGAGGTACTCAGCCTTTGATCTCTGCCTGAAAGAGCCCAGGAAAAAAACTATGCATCCTGGGGTTCTCTCAGTCAGACTTGCACCTTTCTGTCACTCCACTGGAAGGGCAACACCACTTCAGTGTTCCAGAAAAATCAGAATACTAAAACTTAAGAACTAGAAGGAACCAGAGATTCCAACAAAGTGCACCACCCCCTCTACAGCAGTTCCAATAAAGGGCCATTCTGCAGATTCTTGGTAGCTTTCCCTATGGAAGACTCACCATCTCACAAAGATTTCTAATCCATGGTGCCCAGGGAATTCATTATGCTCATGGAGACACTGAACTATGAATGTAGAGCTCACCAAAAATTCCTATATGTCCAGCCCATTCATGTCTAGGAACCTGTTTAAATGAATAATGAGTAGATAAATAAATGCATGGGATTCCTCTTCACGTGCACTAGTAGAGGATCATTTAGTAGGTCGAAGGTCTGTTGGAGAATGATAAATGCTAATATAGAGAACAAAGAATAATCAACAGCATTGGTCCTTGCTGTGTGCCAGGCACTTTCCTGAAAGTCTTACATGTATTATTTGACGTATTCTTCATTCGGCCTCATCACATTTCCTTGTGAGGCATGTATTTGTAGGCTTGGAACACTTGGGATGGAGTGAGAACTTCAGAGATTTTGATGAGCACCTGGAGGTGCCTCCCCTCCCACCCTCTTCCACAAGACTCGTGAATCTCTCTCCTCTCTGGCTTGATGCTGTTGGACTAACTTGTGGCCCCAGCCCAGTTACCTTTTCCTCCCATCAAGACAAGGCAGACTGCCAGAGCAGGTGGGAGTTTTAGGGGTCTTGGGAAGAAGATGGAGAAGAACAGGGAAAGAAACACAGAGGAGAAAAACTGAATCCCACTGGTCTGTCAAATGTGTGTTTCCATCAACTATGTTTTCTTGGTTAATCCTTTCCCATGTCTTGGGAAACCTGAGTCCTGCACAGCTTTCTTCTCTCGGCCCTAGGGAGGAGCTAGCCCTCCCCTCAGCACACCACACTGTGATCCAAAATCTCGACGTGGTATTTGTATTCTCCTGTCTTCTAACTTTCAGGCTAGTGCTCGACTTTCCTGGACCCTGGCTAATTTCTGTGGTTGGGACAGGACTGGGAACTTTGGGGTTCTAAGTTGCACTAATCTCCCTCCATAAAGGAGGATGGGTTCGTACATTAAGGGAGCTTTTACTTCATTCTGATCTTGAAACTTGACCTTTTTTTTTTACTATCAAGTATAATTTCAATAATATAGAATTGGTTTCTTATTAAATCATAGGGGAAAGATATCAAGCGTGGTAGGTATTGTACTTTAAGTTGATTACAAAAAGCATTTATTGAGGTTTAACCACTAGGAAGTGGATAGAAAATCAATTACACGGTAGTTAAGCATCCAATAATATGTGTTTTAATGAACAATTTATATTTAACACCTCTTATGAAATAATGAGCTGTGCTGGAGTTTGGGGACAGCCAAGCGGCACTCGGGATATCTGGGCTAACTCTCAAGGAACACAGAGCCATGTTTAGTCAAAAAGCATCTCAAAGTTTTTGGGGCAGTGGTATGTGAGGGCTAGTTCATGGCTCAAGCCAGCACCATGCCTCAGGATGTGCATAGTCACACAGTTTCTGGGAGTTTGCCCAATTAGACTGAGAAAGGACAGTGGCAGAGACCAGACTGTTCTGAAGAACTAACCAGAACCCTCATGTGAGTGGTGCTGGGCTCTGAGACATTAGCATTCTAGATTTCCTGGGTCCATGAAAACAGTCTAATTCTTTTCTGATCCCATTCAGTCTGTAACAGATGCTGAGACCCACCCTCCAACTCTGACTACAGTGTCTCCTACATGATATGTCACAGTCATATCCAGGACTCGACTTGGAAGCTGTGTATGCCTGATGTGTGCGCATATGTAACTTGACTCATTATAATCCAGTCTTTTCCTTTAAGGCTGCCCTGACAAATCAAATGTGAATTTAAGATCACAAGTAGCTGGGGAATTTCAAAACCTGCCAAGATATTCGCATTTCCAGCTTCTCTGTCTCTACTTCCATTCTAGGTTCTATACAAGTGGCTAATAGATGTAAAGGAGTCCACAGGGTTTTGTTGCTGATGGGTGTATATGCTGTATGTATGTGTATGCTGTATGCACGTGTTCACATAGTACACGCATGTGTGTGTGCAGGTGTATAGACAGACATGTGTGTCCTTGTGCTTGTGAAAGCCAGAGGTTAACACTGACTATTTTCCTCAGTCAGTCATTCTCCACCTTAGCTTTTGAGAAAAAAAAAAATCTTGTATTGAACCTGGAATTCTGACCAGAGACTGCTAGAGATCTGCCTGTCTCCAATCCAGCCCCAGGACTGGGGTTACAGATGTGTGCTGCCATGGAGGCCTTTTTACATGGGTGCTGGGGATCCGAACTCAGGTCCTCCTGCTGAAACTGCAAGCACGTTACTCGGTGAGCAGTTTCCTTGCCCCTGCTAGTTCACAATTTGTTCCTCTCAAATCCCACTATAGCCGAGTCCTTCAGTTTATCCAGTTCTCGGCTGTTTGGCAGAGTTGTAGCAAAGGTGAAGGAGAGCACAGAAGTGGAAGACAAGAAGAAAATAGCTGTGTTCAAGATGGCCATCCAAAACTGAGAACCAGCAAGCACAGAGAACACAAAATGCCCATTTCAAAGGGAATAGGACCTCTGTGGGGAAGGCCGGCCCATGAATGGGAGAAGCTGAGCAGGAAAAGGACTTGAGAAGTGAATGAGCTATTGATTTAGAAATACTAGCTTTGGCTGGCAGGAAGACCATGGACCATGCAACCAAGCTGTGGTGTCTGAGAATTAGCAGATGGGATTGGGCTCTAGTGCCTGGCAGACCGGCTTTCAGGTTCTTTCTCCCACTTGCTAGCTAGATGGTTAAGAGGTCACTTAGCCTTTCTGTACCTGGTGGTGTGATACACAAGTTGCTATACCATCATTAAAACCCCCATATTCTAGTCAACAGGAAATACTAATTGACGTGTGTGTGTGTGTGTGTGTGTGTGTGTGTGTGTGTGTGTGTGTGATGGCATTTACCTTATATGGTTAATTTGTAAGGATAAATTGAAAAACCCCATATAAGATATTTTATGTATTGACTGGTAATATAGGCAGTACAAAATTAATAATAGCAGTTATTATTGTTACCTTTAGTATTAAAATATCTAATCACCTGATTTCTGCAGCCATTTAATCTTATTATCTAAGTAATGTCCTTCCTGTCATAGATATTGGGGCATATTTTATGACCTCTTTATCATAGTGACTAACATAAAACATGTTCTCAAGGTGTGTCAAGTAAATGAATCAATTCATTCATAGAATTTTAGTGTGGGGGAGAAAACTTGTTGAGTGTATTACTCTAGTTGTAGATAATGTTGACACAACCCATTAACCCCTTCATGGCCTTGTATAAATAAGTAAGGCAGAATGAAATTTTATTAATGAAGAAGCTGGATCCAGAAAGGTTAAGTGCTTTTGACAAGATGATCCAGCTCATGAATACCAAACAAATGTGTAGCCCAGGTCTTGAAACTCCGAATTTGGTGACATGTTGCATCAGCCAAACTTCTCCCTTTCTGTATACAAAGGTGGCCAGCTAGTTCAAAGCCTTGGTGCCACAGTCTAGACTGTGCCCACTCATTGTGCAGTTTCAGGGGTCTTCAGGCTATGAATTACAACTCGATTTCTGACATCTGTGCTCAAAGTTATCATTAGGTGGTTAAAACACCTATCCTAGAATTCTGTTTCAGCTTGGAAACTCAACGGTTATGGTTATGGTTTGTAACCATCTGAATTTCCCAGCAGCCAACTTCCAGGGGCCTAATAGATACCATAGGCTGTAGGAAGGGCGCATGGCAGTGCCAGACAGAAGGTGGAAGAGGGCCACCACCGCTACCATGTCTGGCTGTTTCGTTCTTTTTAAGACAGGGTTTCCCTGCATAGCACTGGCAGTCCTAGAACTCACTATGCAGACCAGGCTGGCCTCGAACTCACAGAAATCCACCTGCCTCTGCTGGGATTAAAGGTGTGTGCTAGCACATGCGGTCAGTGTCACTAGGGAAGGACATGGTAGCTCTGATGACTATGGGTTCTGTAATATATTGGCCAAAGGGAATGGGGTGTATATGTGTATGTAAGCAACAGGACAGAATAACCGTGGGAAAGAGACAAAACAAAACTGTGAATGAAATAAGAAAGATACCTGGAGACCTGCATCCATCCTGCCTCATCCAGACCTTGGCTTAGCAGCTCTTTCCAGAGAGGACTTGCTTCATGGTTAAGTATTTGATAAATGGATAAACAAACCAATGAAGGATTAACTAAAGAGACATTAACAGGCCATGAG
Organism: Peromyscus leucopus; assembly: GCF_004664715.2. Classification (NCBI taxonomy): domain Eukaryota; kingdom Metazoa; phylum Chordata; class Mammalia; order Rodentia; family Cricetidae; genus Peromyscus; species Peromyscus leucopus. The sequence goes on along the minus strand of NC_051069.1, from coordinate 38,140,330 downwards.
TATTGAATACAGGCATGAATTATAGTTATTAATCCCAACAAGGTGATTCTTGAAGTACTAACAGAGGCTTGGAATACAGAATGTGTGGTCATCAACCTGCATAGGTTGTCACATCATAATGTGGTGGCCCACCTGGAATGTTTTCCCTGTGTTTTCCAGCCATCCCAAGGAAACCTGAAGGCTTAAGTATAGGAACCTATGTGGAAGAGAGAACATTTGTTGGCTCTAATGAGGCCATTAGGGTAGAGGTAGTTTAGCAACATCCCCTAAAGGCACCATGGGAAACCTGAGATCTGTTTGCTCACAGCCTGGAGGGACATCTCTAAAGATTTGCTAAATTGCAAGTGCAGATTCAAATGGTAGTGAACTGCTCCAGGCCACATTCTTCTAGGGACCTTGTGGAGGCGGGGGAAGAGAGAATGGCATCTTTGAAAAGCGGTGATGTGGGACCTGGAAGGAGGGTACGAAAGAAGCTTCCAGACCATCCACAGTCTGTTAGATGGAGGTATTTCCTCCTTTGTGACAGAGCCATCTGGCACACTTGTGGTGACTGCTGCTTATAGGCAGCTCGGCATCCAGCCACAGGTGCCAGGACACCTGAGAAAGATGGCGATGGTTTTGCCATTGCAAGAATCACAGTGGACCGCAGAGCGGGGTGGGCATGAGGGTAGAAGCAGGAATGCAGGCTGGGAATCTCTGCACACGTCAAAGCAGTTTTGTCATTGCCGACGCAAACCCAAGGCGAAGCATGCTGGAGAACTCAAGGCAGATAGAGTCTGTCAGTGAGATTCAATTTGTTTCAGAACTGAGAGAGTTGCGGGGGCCACGGCTCTTGATTGGAGTGGACAGCCGAGAGGTAGACACGTGCGGCACAGGAGCGATTCATTCCAGATAGGACTGTGGTAAACCAATCCGATAAATCTCTTCATTAGGGTCTTGAATAAAAGGCAAGTGAAAAGAGGGCAGAGCACAGCCTGCAGATTAAATTTGGTCAGAGCCAATATCTGACAATCCCCCATGCTGTTATCCAAATGAAAGCTAATGCAACTATGAATTAGCAGCCCCAGGAGCCATGGAAGAGGGAATTCAATTCACTAAACTCAGCTTTCGCCTAGACTGAGAGAGGAGCCATGGGAGGCGGTGTGACTCTCCAGGTCCACAGGTATTGGGAAGGGGCTGCAGGGTGCAGAGCTGGTGCCCGCCGTGTGGATCTCATCTCCAGTCTCAGAGTGCGGGCTGCATGCCTTGGCTTGAGCTCACATGTGGGGTAGAAAAGCAGACCTTTAGTAGCCAAGAGCTTGGGAAGCCCATACCCAGTGTCAGCAGCCAGGAACCTATCCCCATCCTCTCACCTTCAGCCAGGCAACCATGAGTGTCACTTTCTTCACAGCGAGCCCCGGATAAAGCTCCCACCCTTGCACCTCAATTGAGACCCTACCACTTGGAATCAAATAACAGGGAGCCCCAACCCTTGAGACTAGCTGCTCCTTTACTTTGTTCTAATTTATTCAAATCAGATGGTATTGAAAATAAGGGGACATGGGGAGCATGTGTGACCTTCCATCACTTATGGGAGATCATCCCTTAATGCTTTTCTTATAGCATAGGCCTGCCCTTGACTCCTGCATCTGCCATTCTGAGGCCAGTGACCTTGAAGTCCTGCCCTTTCCCCTGTCCTCCTCTCCAGATGACATACTCTGTGATGGGCTTGATATGAATGCATTACTATCCATTTATCTCTGTCTCTGATGACTTAATCGTGCCCTGAGACGTCCGCCCTTCACTGGTACTCCATGATATGATGTAAGTATGCCTGAATGCTTCTCATAGGCAAATTCAACTGTGTCTAGGCTACTCTGATTCTACAGTGCAAAATGGGAGCCTTCTTCCGAAGATGTGGGTAATAAGGACATCACATTGTAGGCAGGTAGGTAGAGGAAATCTGTGATTCATTCTGGGAGCCAGGCATCCCTAGCAGAAATGGTTCCTTCCTACTGTACCCAGCCACACTCCCCAACACCAACAGAGTTTTAACTGTAAGTCATTTAGTGAAAGGCAAGAAAGGATGAAGAGGAATGTTTGAGCATGGAAGCTGTTCAAGACGGAGAAGCATCAGAAAATAATTCTGAGACCCCAAAGGGAGTGGGCAGCCAGACCGGCACTGGGTCCTCCCACCCCAGAAAGAACATCCGTCACTGAAATCTGTGCTAGCCTGAGCTCAGGAGCAGAGTTTGGTCCCAAGAGACTTGGTCTGCAAGTGGGTTGGGGGTGGAAGTCATATCTCTAACTAAGGTCTTTTAATGCTATTCTCCACAGCTATATTGCCTCCTTTAACATGACAAATTGGAGATCCTGCCTTACTTTACTGCCTGCATGTTAATGAGGCCAAGCTTTGTAGCCATGGTAAGGGGAGTTTACAAACAGCATGGCTTTGAGGTACTTAGAGAAGAAAATGAAATTGCATCAAACAGCAGCCTTAAAGGGAAAGTCATCTTCTGCAAGCCTTGGACTCAAGGGGGACTCTAAAAGGAAAATGTCCACAGAGTGCCAGACAGGGAGTACAGGATGAAGGTCAGAGCATTCAAGGACTTCATTTATTAAAAGAATACACAGTACCCCCTTCAACACAGTGACACCTCGGATGAATGCCATGCCACAATGCCTGAGTGACCCTCTCTAGCTTGGAGTACAGATCTGGCTAGAGGGTGGGGCTTTCTCAGAAGGGAACCCCAGTTTTCTGAATCTGGGCTTGGGATAATGACCTGATTTTTTTTGCTTGCTGGTTGTTGTGATCATTTTGAGACATGTGGCTAGTGAAAATTGGGTCCATGGGACACGAAAGATGATGATGATTATGATGATGATGATGATGACATCATGTTAAATGTCCCTGACTTACTATGTACCAGGCGTGATGCTGGGAGTATAGGATGCATTTCTCACTTAATCCTTACTCCAGTATGGGCTTGAGAATCTTATTATTCCAACTAAAATGAAAATCAAGGCTGAAAAATGAATAAATTGATCACAGTTACAAAGCTCTTTAGTGACCCACAGTACAAGCATATTACTCAATAGAAAAACATGTACTGGAGCGTGCTATTATCCAGAGTATTTGAGCCAGTCGGGAGCTTAAGTATGACCCGACTAAACCTTTCTTAGCAATTGAAGGCCAGAAAACCCACAGTACTTCTTCAAGGCCATGCCACAGGGTTGTGGTAAAGCTGGTGTTAAAGTTTGGTTCTCCGGAATTGTAGTCCTGCGTCTTTTCCCCTTAGCCCATTTATCGCCTCTTTGAATTTCACTTTGGACGATTGCAGTATTTTAATTTTTAAGGAATTTGTTGATGGCTTCCAATGAATGAAGTGTTCATTGGAAATAGAATATCTAAAAGCTGGAAACTAAACAAGAACAGAGTCTTGTGTCCACTTAATGATTATACCCACAATAAAAGAGATAGGTGCCTGGGAGGCCTCTTCTCCTGCTCTGGTAACATCCCCTGATATGGGGCCAGCTATCTCGGAAAAGACTGTAAGAGTCAGAAGTATCTGGTTCTGCTCCCGAGAGCTTTGCTGGCCCATGCTTTTGCCTAAGATCTAAGAAAGACAAAGGGGAAAGAAAGAATCCTTCTCTGATTTCCTTCCATTAGCCCACGGTCTGGGCTAAAGCGATATCAATGCCAGTGAATGCTCCATGCCAGGCTGGCTGGGTCTCATGCTGTAGTCTAGGATGCTCCAGATGAACCCAGAACGAGGAAGCAGATCACTTCCACCTCTGTTCTCCCCACACCGGAGCCCATGGCTGGGATTACCGGCCTAAACTCCACACCTGGATCTAGAGACAGAATTTAAATGCACATTTTTGAAAACTCTGCTTCCAGAATTTCCAATTCTGTTTGTATGGTATTTTAGCTGCTTCCCAGATGATTCTGATATTGGCCCTAATTACAGCAATCCCTGGAGGCTTTGACGCTCTCAGGCAAACACAGCAAGGCTGCAGAGGAGGAAAGAGCCTGAACCAATCCAGTGAAAGCTCTTGCAGTGGGGTCCATCTGCTTGCTTGCTTTACTATGATTCCTGCACTATTGCCAGAGAGGACTCTGAGGATGATTCCAAGGGACAAGGGACAGTGGAGAAGGGATGTGTGCACAAGATCCATTCTTTTCATGCAGATGAAACGTTCAGTAATTACAACTTCTTGTCATACACGAAGGCTCAATTGAGAAGACTCATGAGCAGTGTTCGAATTATATAGATCAATTGATTCTGATAGCAAGAAGATCAGGCTTCCATCAAGCTAGGCAATTATCTGGATAAATGAGGCAACTAACTGAAAGCTGACTTTTCAGGAACACAGACACACATGAATTCACTGGGACAAGTGGAGCTGAAGGGGCTGGGGGAGAGGAAGGAGGCAGAACCTAAACAGTTTCGTAACTATAATGGCCTCCTCTTGTGTGTGTGGCACTAAGTAACCCAGTCACACTACCTTACAGGAGCAAAGAAGTAGAGACAGGCTAAGGTAGCGGTGAGTGGCAGGTTCCGAAAGCAAGCCATCCAAAGCCACAGAGTTGGAGTGGCTGTGACAAGTTCAGTACCAAGAGCATATCTTGGAATGTCACATGAATGTCTGGTCACTTAGAGAAGACAACAGTAACAGTGCATATGCTTGTGAGTACGCATGCACACTCACACACATACCCTACATAGAAATGGAGAAAAGTTCTTTCTCTCAGCTGTAAATTTAAATGAAGTCCAGAATAGTGAAGGCCATTTGTAAGGTCTGCTGAGCTAATGGATTCATAATGACTTTTAAAGCTTCACTCGGGTAAGAAATATTGTTCATTTTTTAATTGCATATAATTATACTTTTTCATAATCTAGGATGGCATAGCAAAAGTAAATCTACTGGCTTAATTATAAATCTTTTTATTATCTGGAACCCTGCTGAAATAAGAGGGAAAAGAAACAACTATTGTTTTTCTAATCTAAGAGAAAGGATTTAAACAGTACATGCCCTCAGTGTTAAATGAGTTAGGTTGCTTTTGATAGGGCAATGCTAGCTCGTCATACATCCCACACTGCTCTAGGAGGCAATATGCAGGTGTGCTGAGACATTCTGACCGGCCTGCAGAATTAAGGCTGCAGCGTGGCCTGGGGAGCTAGGCAGCAGTCATCTATTTGAGAAGCTGAGAGTTTGTCACCTGGAGAGTCAAGGTGGGAAGCTTCCAGCTTGAAAGAGTTGGAGGTTGGTAGAGGCAGCGGGAAGGTGTTGAGAAGCCAAAGATGATGCTCCAAGAGCCGAATCCGATTTCCCACTCTTCAGACTTTTGCCTAATAATTTCTCCCTAACACCCTTAGATTTGTAGCTATTCACACTGCTATTAGTGACCCTGGGGAGGGAGACTTGCCTCTCAGGAGTATAGGATGATAACGTGACTGTGAGCATTGCCTTCAGAGTGATAACATGTGCTGAGATCTCAGTTTCTTGTAAGGTAAAAATGCTGAATCAATTGTGTGCAGGGAGATAGCACCATTTGGAAGGATTCAGGGCAAGTTTGACTGTGAACAGTGATGCTGAGGGGATGAAAGGGACACATACCTCATAAAAGCGCTGGCATGCTCCCCTCCAAGCCCAGTTCACTGCTTGTCTCATCACAAAGGAAGAAATCCTACCTGCCTGACAGAGGACACTGCCTCTTGAAGGGAGCAGAGCACCTACTATGATCAAGAGACATCCTGTGCATGGAAACCTGGGAGAATAGGGTTGCCACTGAGTGTACCAGCCAGACGTTGTAGAAGGCACTGAGACATGTCTTCTCCCTAGCTTAGGAATCCATGACCCTTTGAAAGGCTCATCCATCAGTTTGGATGCCCCAATATAAGTGAATCAATTATTCAGTCATTTTTGGGGGGGCATGGAATCCAGAAAGAAAAACCAATTAAGTTCTTAATGGTTGAACAACTCATTTGGGTCCAATAGAGATGAATGATGTGGCTACCCATCTCAGAGGGAGAGGTAGCTTCCTGGGGAGAGACAGCCCGTTGTAATTAGCATCCTCAAGTCCCTTGGATAGTTTTATACCACTCTCCAATAAGTCTAGCCCAACTCACACAGACCCTGTGACGACAACACCAGTAACTCCAAACCACCAAGGTTGCCCTTAGTCTCCCAGAACTACCGTCGCATCTGCCCCTGAGGCCTGGTACCTAGTGCTTCCTTCTCAAACTACAGCCTCTGTCCCAGCAGCCACTGGTCTCTGATCTCTACCTGGAGTCTCCCTTTCTTCTCTTCTTGCTTGTTCTGGCTCCAAACTGCTGTCCTTGCACCAAGTCTGCTGAAAAGTGGTGTTTTATTTTTAACCCTATCTCCAGAAAGAAGCAGACTTTCCAGTTACTAATTCCCTACCTCCTGAAGTCAGAGTGGGCTTTCGGGAAGATGTGGAGATACAAAGGTGTTTTTTTTTTTTAAGAGCAAAAAAGGCCACTGTATCTAGAAACTTCCCTTCTGCAGCTTATAGGATGAAAACAGCTATAAACACACATGTGAACATTTGAGCTTGGCTAGCTAATGTAAATCCCATTATGGTAACCCTATTTCCTGTACCATGTTTCTAGTCAGTGGAGACATAGAGCAGCAAGTGACTATACTAGGAGACATGTTTCATCCCTTAATTCTCTCATGGCACTCCAGGCATGTGTCCATTTAGAATTCCAGTCCCTGAGACCTTCACCAATAGACTTGACCTTTCTTGGTCTCAGTGTTTTTATCTAACCAGAGGATGAGGAGAACACCTCACCTGGAGAACGGTAAGAATTTGAGGACATAGGAAAGTCAAGTACCTCATGGGAACAGAGGCCTGGCACTCCATGCTCAGTCGCTGGCTTTTGCTGTTGCTGCTGTTACTACAATTACTAGGCACAGAAACCTGGCTACTCGTCCCTGCTTTCCCTCTTGCTGGTAGCTTGACCTTGGTTGGGCTGCATAATTTTTCAGACTTAGTCTTTGCATCTGTTAGATATATGATTAATATTTTCTATCTTACCAGTTATGTGTAGGTTTGGCAATAATGTACAGAAAGCCCAACCAAGATGGCTTCAACATGCCAAGATCCATTTGTCTCACTTAGCATAGATTCCAGGGAGCTGCCCCGTTAGTCAGCACAGCAGGGCTCCAGCATCAGGACCCACATCCCCTTGATGGTGTCAGGTGTTTCAGCCTTTCTCACCCATCACTGCTCCCTGATGTCCCAGTAGGACTACTCTTCTTTGAAGGTGACATCCTTGTTCTAGGTGTGGAGGAAGAGGAAGAGTCAGATTCAGGGTGTCTGCCTCTTTGTAGCTATATCACCCCACAAGCTTTCCCATGGCCCACACGGCAAATCTTCGCTTACATCATCTTGACCAGGACAGAGACGACTACAGAGGCTGTCAGCCAACACCCTCTGACACTCGTACTGATGGGGCTGCTATGAGGATACATGTGCTGGTGTGTGTTAAAGCGCTTTGTAAGTGCTTTACAAAAGTAAGTTGTTATCCTCACCCAAACCCTGCACAAAGGAAAGGCCAGTCAAGTGGCAAGTGATGACTATATTGTTCGGGCCTTTTAACCCACACTGAGATAAATGGAAGGCATTTGGAAGGCGATGGTAGCTTTAGCACCAGCTGACAGGTCCTATCCTCTTGCAGGCTAAGCTGGGGGTTATCCTGTTTCATTCTGCTGGAGAGATGATGCTTGGATTGAGCTTGGTGGATTCAATTGTCTCTGCTTGATATAACTGTGAGGCTATATCCTAGATAAATACAGAGAATCTCTACGAACAGCAGGAAGTATTCCTGAAAGACTCATTCACCAGTAATGGGATTATGTTAAGTTAATGATAGGTAGTCCTTAATGTGTGCCCTCCCCATTCATGTAGCCTTCTGACATCCTTAATAAGCATCTGCTATTTTTTTAACAGCTTTATTGAGGTATAATTTATGTACCACGAAATTCACTGCTTAGTAAATGTACACCATTGTGTGACTATCACTACAATTCAATTTTAGAACAATCTCATCTCTCCCAAATGGTCCTTCATGCCAATTTGAGGGCAGCCCCCATTCCTAGGCTTTGCTGCAAAGGACAGGTCTGTTTTCTACCTTGATGGGGTTGTCTTTTCTAGACACTGCATCCCAACGGGCTGTGGTCCTTCGCATCTGGCTTCTTTCACATGAAGTGATTTGAGGGTTTGTCCTTGTTTTAGCAGATAACCATAGTTTGTTACTTTTGATTGCAGACAAGTATCCGTTACATAGATTCACCCTGTTTTATTTATCTTTTACCAGCTGGAGAACACTTCAGCTTTTCACATGTTACTTCCCTTATGCTGTGAGCATTTATGACCCTATCTTGGTGGAGATACGTGTTTTCATTTCTTGTGTGTAGATGTCTGGGAGTAGAATTGCTGGATCGTAGGACAACTTTATACTTAACACTTTTGGGAACTGCCAGACCGTTTTGATCCTCTCCATCAGCATTTTGTATTACTACCTGCAATGTTCCAGCAACGCTTATCATTCCATTTACTTCATATCCTTACCAAAGGTTCCTTGGGATTGCAGCCATTTTGTTGGGCATGAAGTTTAACTTGCAGTTTAAACTTTATTTCTTTGGTGATTAATGATGTTAACCCTTTTCCATGGGCTTATTCAGTTGACATATCTTCCTTAGAGAAGAGTCTTTTCGAGACTTCTGCCTGTTTTAAAGTAGAGTTGGGGGCTGGAGAGATGACTCCAGAGGTACAGTGTTTATTTCACAAGCATGAGGACCTGAGCTTGAGTCCCCAGGACTCACATAAAGCAGGAGCTAATAACACACATCTGTAACCCCAAAGCTTCTACAGTGATATAGGAGGTACAGAGAGAAGAATATCTGGAAGCTTATAAAACAGCCAGCCTGAAGATAGACACCCAAGGTCTTCTTCTGACCTGTACACTGGCTCTATGGTATACCTGCTTTACAACACACACACACACACACACACACACACACACACACACACACACACACCTCCCTCTCTTTCTCATGCACACATACATGTATCATACATACATATTTAATTAAGTAGATTTAACTTTTTAGAACAGCTTTACTTTCACAGCAAAATTCCCCATGTCTTTGCCCAACCTGCATGCTGGCAGTGCCCAGAGCCTCCTGTTTGTACTAAGATCCACTCATTCTTGATGCTGTGTACATCCTGTTATGTCTGGAAAACACATAAAGGACTGGTACCCGCCGTTACAGTATCCTACAAAGCAGTGTCTCTGCCCTAAAGCCTCTGTATGCCGTCTATTCACCCTTCCCTCCCACAACCCCCAGCAAACACTATTATTTTTACAGTCACCATAGGTTTGCCTTTTCCAGAACATCTTATAGTTTCAGTCATATAGTACGCAGCCTCTTTAGATTGACTTTCTTCACTTACTAACATGTGCTTCAGCTTCACCCTTGTTGTTTTTATGGCTTGATAGATCTACTTTGTTCTGGGGGGGGGTTGCTTTTGGTTTGGGGTGGCTTTGGCACTGAATGATAAACCATTTATCAAGGACATCTTAGTTGTTTCCAAGTTTTGGCAATTATGAATAACATCACTCTAAGCAACCACGTGCAGGTCTTCCTGTAGACATATATTTTCACCTCACTTAGGTAAATGCCAATGAGCACAATGGCTGTGTCTTGTATAACTAACCCCCAAGAGATGGCTGTCTGCATCCTCAGCATCAGTGAGGGAGAACCTCTGCTGTCTTACCTGTGGGCATTCAACTGTTGATGGTGTTCTAGACGTTCATCATCTGGGAGCTGCATAGCAGCGTCTCATGGCCTATTTTGTAATTCCTTTCTTGGCTTTTGATGTTGGGATCTTTTCTTATGCTTAACTGCCCTCTGTTGATTTTCTTTGGTGAAGTGTCCTTTAAGATAAATCACGAGGCCTATTTGTCATTAGGTGGTTTGTGATCTTATTGCTATGTTGTAAGAGTTCTTTGTCTATTTTGGATAGTAATCCTACATCAGACCTGACTTTGGTAAATATTTTCTCCCATGTTGTGGCTTACCCTCTCATTCTCTTGACTTTTGCCCAGTTTTAAATTGGGTTTCTGGCTTTCTTATTGTTGACTTTCAGTAACTCTTTATAATCTCTGGACATGCTATTCATCAAGGATAGAATTTACAAAATGATCTCCCAGAGTGGGGCTTGTCTTTTCATTTTCTTAATACAAGTCTTTTTGAGTGCAAATGATTTTAATCCTGATAGCATCAAAATTCTTGTTATATTCTTTTATGCTTGTGTTTCTAGTGTGAATTAAAAGCCTCAAGTACATAATGGTTTTCCTTTATAATGTTTATAATGTTAACTCTTAAATTTTTGTCAATATCAGTTTTTGGTTCATCTGTCGTACTGTGAGACTAGATAAAATTTATTTATTCCCATGCAAATATTTAGATTTACCATCAAATGTTGAGAAGACCATTCTTCCTTTACTTGCATCAGCACATTCTTTAAAAAATCAATTGACCACAAGTACTATAAACCCTGGAGTTTATTTCTGAGTTGTTGGTTCTGTCCCATTGGCCTATATATCTACAACCATGCCAGTACCACACTGTGCAGATTAATATAGCTTTGTAGCATGTTTTAAAACCAGTCAATGTAAGTCTTCCAACCTTACTCTTTTTTAGTTTTTGTTCACTTAGTTCTTCTGGGCTCTTTGCATTTTCATATAAATCTTAAATTGTCAACTTCTAAGAACCAATTATCTCAGGGATTGAGATTTTGATAGGACTTGTATTTAATCCAAAGATAATTTAGGAAAAACTGCCATCTTGGCGTTTTTCAGTCTTCCTAAATCCCTGTTTATTGTCTCTGTTTATTTAGAGTTACTTTAATTTCTCCCAACAACTTTTTTTAAAGGGAAGTGCAAAAAATTTTCACTTCTTTTGTTAAGTTTATCTCTAGTCTTATGTTATTTCTATGTTATTGTGAATGGAGTCACTTTTTTAATTTCTCTTTGGGATCATTGCTTGTATTTGGAATCAAAATTCTATTTTGCATATTGCCTTACATCTTGGAAACTTGCTGGATTTATTTATTAGTTCTAGTGATGTTTTTGTAGATTCCTTAGGGTTTTTTTCTTCTTCCCATATAGGATTGTCTACAAATAAAGACAATTTTTCTTCTATCTGCCTTCCAATCTGGTTGCTAGGCATCTCTTATTGAATTTGAGATGTTATAAGACACTCTGAAAGAGTGCAGGGAGGGTCCCCAGAGCAGATAATGTGATCACTCTAAGAAGGAAGGCCTTGCAAATTGGGGCTGGGATGGCCAAAGGGACCATGGAGTCCCCCACTGGGCTGCAATGAGTTTAAGTTCACTGATTCATTTTCCGGAGAATGAGGAGAAAGAACAGCATGTGAGAGGCATGCTCAGACTTGAGGCACCTTGACAAGGAGACAAGAGAGGCTGGCTGCCTTTCAGAGCTGTTGAACTGCCCCCAATTTTTACTCTGCTCTGTGAAGAAAAAGGCTACTCTCTTCCCATTAATCTGGATGCTTTTCTCTTAAGCAGGGACAATCTATCCACTCGTTGCCACGAAAATGGGGGTCATAGTGACATAGGGCAGCCTCGTGTATGTGTGTGAGCGCTTTCACCACCACAGCAGTAACTCCACACTTAACAAGTCCACTGCTCTCCACTGAGGCGCCTTTTAAATAACTCCTCATTACTTAATATGCAATGGCTGTTAAGGCTATGTGAGCTATTATCTGTTTATGTTGACTATTAATAAATTCTTAGACCATATCGTGTGGGTTTTAATAACTCCATAGGAAGAGAAGTGTGACCAGGAGGTGAAATCTCAAGCAATTACAGACTCGTAGTTTGAGTGTTTTGGGTTCTTTTTTTCTAAAGCACAGAAGCCATTCACTTACAGGGAAATTAAATACACAGGCCTTTGCCCTTACTTAGGATTCTGTCCACGCACAGGGAAGGAGCTCAGAGCAGACATGCAGTCCTGGTGGGAGCAGCCTGCTGGTTTAGCTGTAGCAGGGACTGCCCTAGGCACGAGCCTGGTGCTTGTTAGGTTCCTTGCCTTGAGTCTCAGCTTTTCCTGGTGGACTGAAAACCTCTGTAAGGACAGGAAGGTTGCAGGGAGTCTGTGTGCAGCTAAGCAAGGCTTTAAAATGCATCACTCTAAATCAGCCTTGAAATAGGGCTTCTCAAGTTGGCCCGCTTGAGTGCTCCCAGATGAGACCCGGGAAGCTGCCCTGCACCCCCACATGCATGTCCTTGCTTGTTGGAGACAAACAGGCATGAGACCATGTAAAACCAGAATTGAAGTATCAAGTCAGAGAGGGCTGGTTCCATCATCATGGTCCTGGGAGGTCAGACAGAGGCAGAGGGGATGCCAGATCTCAGCCAGGACATAGAAATAGACTCAAATCACTTTGACATCAGCCATTATTTTTAGAATCAATACCAAGCCTTTGATACAGTCTTAATTCCTTTTCTTTTCTTGCTGTCTGTGGAAGGGGTGATAGATCTCCATGTAGCTATGGAAAGAAAATCTTGATCCTGTCTTTCTGTGTACCTCCTTCTCTTTCATGTAACTGAATGCTCGGGAAGTGATTGACAGAAGGAAGGGAAAAAGAAGAAGATAAGGAAGAGAAAGAAGGGAAAGAAAGAGTAAGGGAGAGGGTGAAGAAGGAAGGGAAGGAGAAAAAGAAAGGTCAGTAATGGATTCCAGTCTGTTTATCATTTGTTCACTCACTCATTCATTCGTCCTGATAGGTAGGCGTAATGATAGACAGGATTTGTGAGAGAAAGACACTGTGGTAGGCAGGCTCTATGCCAGGTGTCAGAGACATAGTAGTGACCAGAAGTGACCCCTTCTTTCCATGAGCTTGCTGACAACCTGGGGAAACAGATATGATTTATGTTCACACAATCAGGCGACATAGGCTCTATGATGGGCGAAGCTCTGAGAGTTGTTGGAGCTCAAGGGTAGGGTGATCAACCCCCATACGTATTTCTGAGAGTAGGTATCTGTCTTCTCCATGTGTGAACGCAGAGATGGGCAGAGGGAATAAACCATGCCAAGCTTGGGGAACAACATCCAAGTCATAGTATTATCAAGATGGCTGGGGGGAAAGGCATAGAGTGCTGGTTAGACAGTGAAGCCAAGATGATGTGCCTGCAGATCTTGAATAGGCTAACAGTGTGTGTGCACGATTCTGACATAGTCCTAAGGGAAAGGAGGGGCCCTTGATGAAGGGATGGAGTATGACTACTGATTGCCGTGGTATACAATATGTTTGAGGGACCAGGAAGGGCACAGGGAGAAGATGAGAAGACTCTTGCAGAGAAAGACCGAAGGCTAGATGGAGGTGATAGCCAAGGGATTAGCCAGCTTTGATCCACAGTCAACATCCTTAGTTAAGGTCTAAGGTCATGGAAGGGAAGGGTAGAATACTGGAGTCCAGAAAAACAGATTAGCCATAGAGGCAAATTTTAAGGTAGAGGATCTTCACAGGCAGGGAAATGTCCTTGTTGCAGAACTTAAAGGGGATTAGGAAAGGTGAGGAGTCCTTCGGCAGATGCTACTGTAGGGCAGGAGGGTGTGGGCTCAGGGACCACGCCCAAAGCAGCCCCATTCCAATACGCCAAGCACAAGGCTCCCTTGGCAAGGAGAAACATGCACATCTCAAATAATGGTGGAGGAGAGGGCTTTTTGTGCACAAAGGGGCTCATTCATGAACTCACCAAGTTGTGCCTGTTGCCACAGTAACGTGTCAAGGGTTTGGCAGATCTAGGAGGGAGGGGAAAAAAACCCACACAACTAAAACAAAAACAAACCCCCCTGAGTTACAGTACTCAAAGCAAATTAGGTCACTGTTACGAGTTATTAATTTTAATGCATTAAGAAAAGTGTGCAGGGGGGAATGAAGGACTTTTTTTTTTAACACGGCAAATGGGGAACAGGAAAAGTACAACAATAATTATGCTGAAAGCAAAGTGAAGTGTTCCATAAAATGCAAGAAATGAACAAATTACACACACCCTCCCTCCTCTTCCCTCAAGTGTAGTTAGGAGTTGGTGGGGTGGGGGTGGGGTGGCTCCTTCACAGCCCTCTGATGCAATTACAAGCTCTCATCTTGCTTCTTTGTGTGTGTCGTGTGCTGTTACTTAAGCCAGGCTGAAAGTTGAGGATAAAAAAGAAAGCACCGAGGACCACTTTCCGGGGCTGAGTTATGTTTAGTATGGAATCGCTCTTAGGCACCCGCACAGTCTGGTGAGGGGAAACTAGATGCTGTTAATAGATTCTCCAGGAACTAGGGACCCACTGGGCCTCCAGGCAGATTGGCATTTTGCTCTTTAGGCCTGGCTGACTCAGTGTGCCACCAGCTTCCCCAGCAGAATGCCTTCTCTCTGGCTGCAAAACTGGGTCACGTGCCACTCTGGCTTCCTTGGCTTTTGTTTAAGGCTTTCCCAGGGCCTGAATGATCCTGCTAAGGAAGCCCAGGTCTCCCTCTCCTTGCAATGTCACCTCGGATGGGGTCTCATCTTCCATCCTTTGTCCAGCCACAGTTCCTGAGCTGTCAAAGGCAGAACCAGAGGGCAGTGTGCCTGATTTCTGAGCCATCTCCCACAGCCCAGCCCACATCAGGGCATTCCCAACCTGTGGTCTTCCTACAAACCACCATTGCCTAGGACAAATTAGGAAGCATTTCAAACCCCAGGAAATCAGATCCCTCCCCCAACTTTTCCATCCTCTTTTCTGGTCATCCTTCCCCAACCAAATCGGGTATTCAGCCAAAGAACTGCCACTATGTTCTGTGGGTGGGAACCTTTGTCCCTCATCTCCACTCTACTGGGATCCATCACCGTTCCTCTCTGCTGAGCAATCATTTGTCCATCCTCAAGGTCAGGGACATTTTTATGCAGAGTGACACTCCCTTCTGTGGGCTCTGTTGAAAACACCTTGACTGTAGCACGTATCAGCGTCCATGCATCATTGCACTCAGCAGCTCCGGAAACCCTTGAGAAGCTCCACCTTTGAACCTCTGTCCAGCACTGGGGAGCATGAGGGCACTCAGCAAACAGTCGTTTTGTCGCTTTCCTTGCCTACCTTCTCTGCTTATAAATAGAAAAGCTCCCAGACTTCACCAAAGTCTATTGTAAACTACAGATACCCATGTAGCACGGCCCCCCACCCCTCACCCCATGTGGCTTGGGCATCTGGAGTGCTATAGATCCTGCCTGGACAATCTTCTTGGAAGATGGTTTCTCCAAGGCCATACATCCCATGAACAGCTACTCTGAGATTTTGAGAACACATTAGGGTCCCACGTAGATGAAGCTCTTGGCTCATACATGGATGTAGCTGGAAGCTCAGGAGAAGGGGGCAAGAGGGGTGGTGGTGGTACAAGTACTTGAGCCCTGGTTGGTTTCCACTCTGTGGTTAGGTGGCTTCAGTAAAGGTCATGTCCACATTTTCTTGTGCTCCCAAGGAGTAACAGTTAAAGCAGACCTTTCATTCTTTTCATTTGTTAAAATGTGTTATTTTTATGATAAACGGGGAAAGGAAATTGCAAGCCTGGCAGGATCTCTTAGAAGCCTGACTGACATGTTTCACATCTAGTATTGCAAAATAGGAAGGGATGTGGAATGGTGTGTGGGTAAATGTAGTACATACATACATACATACACATATAGGAGCACGTCCATGTGTTGTGATAACTTGAGCTAGTGTCTACTGAGTCACGGATGTGTACCAGGTATGCAGTGTGTGTGCATCTGTGTGTACACAATGCTTTCCCACTCAGTCTGTGTGCTACAGTTAGACGCTTTCACCCCCACTTCAGCTACCTTTAGTATTTTCCAGACACCACCGGGAAGGGCAGATGTTTTCTCTAATTTACTCGGTGAGTGGAAGGCTCCATTTTAATTGATTCTATCTTTCAAGATGCAAGGAACTTGTAATCTCAGCCCAATTGTCGATACTTTGCAGGCCTCTTCCCCCCAGCCTTTAGCATGCAGATAGGGCAAGCAGGGAGCTGCTGTCACAGCTCAGGATGAAAAAGAAGAGCAGCTCATGGTAATAATCCTCTTTTGATTTCCCCCCTTCCTTTCCCTACACCCTCTCTCAAATCCACTAAAACGAGGGGAAATCCATAGCGATTAGAAAAACTTCTGACCAAGACTCTCTCTCCTTTGCCTTTCATTTTCCCCCCACCCTCTTTAGTATTCTGGAGCTGCCCCAAATAGCAGAGGCTTCCACCAGGCTTGGCTGTGCATAGCATCCCAACCACAGAATGGGAAAGGAAATGCTGTGCTGAAGAGTCTGCGGTGATGCCAGGCACCTTTGGTCACCCTATGGGGCAGTCTGATAACAAGTCATAGGGGTCGCCATGGTGCAGTCTGGAGTCTTCTACCAAGATAGGGAGAGTATGGGAGTCCCCTACCAACCACAGCTGTTCGGAGGACCCTTTCCGTGCTCCCCCTGAACCCTGTTGCATACCTTGGCAGGGCCTAGGAAGGAGAGCACAAAAAAGACTGGCGTGGCTCCAAAGCAGCACAGTGATGGTCACATGATAAGAAAATACTCTTTCGGCCAGGCAGCGGTGGTGCACACCTTTAATCCCAGCACTCAAGAGTCAGAGGCAGGTGGATCTCTGTGAGTTTGAGGTCAGCCTGGTCTACAGAGTGAGTTCCAAGACAGGCACCAAAGCTACACAGAGAAACCCTGTCTCAAAAAAAAAAAAAAGAAAGAAAGAAAGAAAGAAAGAAAGAAAGAAAGAAAGAAAGAAAGAAAGAAAGAAAGAAAAGAAAAGAAAATACTCTTTCTAGGTCTCATTGTGCGCCACTGAGATGTGGGGTTGTCTTAGTCAGTATTCTATCGCTGTGAAGTGATACCATGACCACAGCGACTCTTACAATGGAAAGTATTTATTTGGGGCTTGCTTACAATTTCAGAGGTTTAGTCCATTGTCATTATGGCAGTGAGCAAGCAGATGTGGTGCTGGAGAAGTAGCTGAGAGTTCTACATCTGGACCCACAGGCAGCAGGAAGAGAGAGACTCAGCTTGGTGTGGGCTTTTGAAACTTCAAAGTCTGCTCCCAGTGACACACTCCAACAAGGCCACACTTCCTAATCTTTTCAAATAGTGCCTCCCCTGGTGACCAAGCATTCAAATCTATGAGCCTGTGTAGCTGGAGTTTTCTCCAGTCCTGCCCAGCCCCATGGACCCTACAACTGCTTATAAAATAATCACTCAAAAGCTCATATTAATTAAACTTCTCGGCCATTAGCTCAGGCCTACCTTTGTCTAACTCTTACACTTAAACTCAGCTCATTTCAGTTAATCTACATGTCACCATGCGTTCTGTGGCTTTACCTGTTGCTCTTACATGCTGCTCCCTGGACGGCAGGCTGGCATCTCCTCTTGGCTTCAAGCTCCCAACCTCTCCTCTGTTTGTCCCGCCCATCCAATACTTCCTGCCTGGTACTGGCCAATCAGTGTTTTATTTTTCAATCAATCATAGCAACATATATTCACAACATACAGGACATCCCATAGCAAGCCGGTGGGGGCCATTTTCATTCAAACCACCATAGAGGGTACACTAAATTAGGAATACTCAGTGTCACCATTCACAGACAATTGCCTGGTTTTTGGTTTTTTTTTTCTTTCTTTTTTTCCCCCATAGCTGTAGTGACACATTTCAGATGCAAGACAGGATGCATCTCTGACCAGCATCTTCACTCCTGGAAAAGTGGGCCTAGACCTCATGTGACAATCTGAACAGGAAGTCCATGGGTACACAAAAAGCAAAGTTGTATGAAGGACAGTAGGGGAGGAGTGTTTCTGCACTGGACCAAGTCACTGTCGTGGATAGGTCATGTTATGCTTCCAGACATGGCTGACGAGTAGAAGGATCCGTTTTAATTGATCCTATCTTTCAAGATCCAAGTAGTATCTGCTGCAAATTTCACTCCAGCAACAAGCCCTCTTTCCTGAGCATTGCAGGTGTGGGGGGGGGAGTATCTTCCAGGAAAAGGAAGGCTGCCTTCCTGAGGATGCTGCTGCAGCATGGCCCAGAGGAGACACTTGACCTCTTGGCCTCTGACCTAGGAAATGGCTAAGCACAGGCAGTTGGGGGGGGGGCAACAGAGGGTAATCACAATGCCCTCACCTTGCCCAGGTACCCATGTCCCCAGAGGTTGTTGGCATTAGCTTGGTGAACAATGCGGCTATGTGACAGGCAGCCACAGAGGGCAAGAAATCATGTTGGGAGGAGAGGGCAGGTGGGTCTCAATGAGCTACCTGTGCCTGAAATCAGCTCTCCTGTTCAACCTTGTACTAAGCTCAACTGGAAACTGACAGCAGTTTCTACGTAGTCCATGAATCCCCCAATCTTCTGCAGGCAGCTTGTGGGACTCCTGGTGTGCAGTGTGGGAGAGCTCCTCCATCCATTGTTAGTTCCCAGACTCAGGTCACTGGAATAGCAAAAGCTGCTGGTCAGGAGAGCCCCCATGTCCTGTTTGCCTTTCTCACTCAGTCAGGACGCCTGCAGATTAGATCCCAGGGCCACCGGCAGCCTAGGGAATGGTCAGAGACCATGCAGTGAACATATATGGTGAGGGACAGTGAAGCTACAGAACAGGAGTTTGTCTACGCATCCCTTGGCAAAGCTTTTCAGGAGTCTGTAAGCTGCTCCCCAAACTGTTGAGGGAAAGGGCACACCTCTCTCTAGGGCAAGAGTGCCTGCCTCCTTTTTCCTTTGCTCTAAAGGATTGACTCTCAGGGATCTTTGTTTTAATCCTTTCTAGGCTTTTCCACCTCTCTCTCTCTCTCTCTCTCTCTCTCTCTCTCTCTCTCTCACACACACACACACACACACACACACACACACACACACACACACTCATACAGAGAGAGACAGAGACAGAGAGATTATCTCATAGTGAATAGACATACTATAGACATGTGAATCACTCTACTAAACAACTTTATCCTCAACCACAGAGAAGCCAATCAGAAGAGTACTGGGGGTGCATGTGGAGGGTGCCAGTGACCCAAGATCATCCCACAGCAGACAACTGATTATGTTCATCAGCACAGGTGAACAACAGCAGAGGCCAGACAGAGTGAGCATGGGGGTCACTATATTTGCATAGAAAGCAGGGATTTTAATGGAGCTAAAGCACTCCTTATCTGTAATTCTTCTTCTACATCACCCAGTATTCCTGCCTTTAAGTAAGTCCTGCTCTCAGGCTGATTACTGGAAGGGAGCCAACAGTCAGCACAGGTCTAATGTGTGAAGTCAAATACACCCTAATTGCAAGTGGACACACACAATGGTGACCAGAGCTAACGGGCATTTAGCCTCCTGTGTGCATGGAAATCCTCTTTAGTTTAGATTCCAATCATTTTTTGTTTCGTTGAACAAACATTCTTGAGTTGCACTACAACAAGTGTGTGAAGGAGGTTTTCTGAGGCTTGGTGAAAGCAGGACGGTGAGAAGCTAATATGTTTTAAAGATTGCCTTACTCTCTCTGTAGTATGGGGAGTGGCCAATTCAAAGTGGCTTGTCCCAGACAACCAGGTGAGTAGACTCAGTCAAGTGGGAGATGACAGTGCCTTTAACTAGGAAACAGGGGATGGAGGAAACCAGGTCAGGAGGTCCCTGATCAGTCAGTCCAAGACACCCATTTATTAGCATCCTTGCACAAAGCACCATGGCAGGTGCTACATAGAGAGTGAGGAACAACCTTTAGCGGTCAAATAAAAAGAGTTTGGCAATGGGTTGATCCCAGGGGATGGGGTAAAGGGGGATTAGGGGCTATGCTGTATGCTTCAACTGGAACAAATGGGGAGCTGAAGGAACTGCTCCCGCTGATGATCAATTGATAGAATGAAGGTTTGAGGGGAAAAGAAATAGACCCCCACCCCCATTTGATGCACTAAATAAGATCTACCTCAGAGCGTCTACATGTGGGTGTCCAGGAAACATTCATATGTGTGCGCTGTGACCCAAGAGAGAAACTTCTCCTGGGATTAAGGGAAGGTTCTGAGCCAATCCTGTAAGGGGTGCAGGGAAAAGGGGCAAGTGAGGATGGATGCAAAAGGCAAAGTGAAGAAGCCTATGGAGAGGCAGGCAAGTCAAGAGAACACACTGCTATAGAAGAACAGTGTGTAGTGGGCAGAGGACTCTGGTGATGGGTAGGCTGACCAGTACACTAGGACATACAGTTACAAGGTCACTAGCCACCTCAGAGTGTCATTTAGGAGAATGGGCAGACATCGACACTAGAATGCTCTGAGTGGTGGGCAGAGTAGGGTCTGAGAAATGAATAGGCACTATAAACGATGCTTTCAGGAAGTTAAAGAGGAGAAAACAAAGAAGTAGCCACAGAGGAATATGGACCAAAGGCAGACTTTGCTGTTACTGCTGCCATTGCTACTTTTTTTGTCAATAACTAATTCTATTAATAAAATGAAAGGGTAAAGTGGTCAGAACAATGCCACTAAAAGTGCTAAAGAAAGAGTTCTGTAGATAGAATTCAAATCCTTAGGGTAGAACCTTGTGACTAAATAAGGCGGCTTCGCAAAAAGAGAGGGGACTCTAAGAGACACTCATGTGCCCTCTCTCTTGCCATATGATCACTCCACTACCTACCATGGGACCCTGCCATCAAGAAAACCAGCTGCAGCTCTGGATTTAACCGGGGATTAAGCCATGAGCATGAGGTAGAGTGGAGAGGCTGAAAGTGGATAGGACAAATAGAACTTGATTGATTGTAAGGGTTTCCATAGGAATAGAATCAACAGGATATACAGCTGGGAGGCCCTGAAATGGGTCTTATTAGAATAGGCTTGTGTGGTTATAAGGATGGAGAAGTTTTCTGATAGACTTTCTGAGATCTGGGGGTTGGGGAAGACAGTGGTGTGGCTTAGCCCAGTGACTGCAGATCTAGAAAGGACCAGTAATGTAATTCTCATCCTGAGACCACAGGCCTAAAAAGCTAAGAGACAACTGTGCACATCCCAGAGTCCAAAGGCTGGAGAAATTGTATGTCCAAGGGCAAGCACAGGGTACCCCAGCTCTAGAAGGACAGAATTGCTTTTTTCTCTGTCACTTGCTCTCTGTGGGCTCAGCTAATTGGATGACGCCCACCTACGTTGAGGGCAAACCTTCCCGATTCAATTTACAGATCTAAATGCCAGTCTCTTCCCAAATCATCCTCAAAGACATCCCATTAGTGGCACTTTACCAACTATCTCAGCATCCCTCAGCCCAGTCACACTGACGTTTAAAGCTAGCCATCACAGGGCCACCTGAATACTGGGGTAATTCTATCCAACACCTCTGCTCATCCCAGAATTAGAGAAGCAGGTCATGAAGCAATCTAGACTTTTGTGTATGGTGCAGGGAGGATTGCCTAAGTGAGAATTTGGGGTATGTATGGTGGTGGCGGATTGCCTAGGGAAGGATTTGGTATGAGGGCAGGGGAGAATGTTGGCTACATGAGGATTTCATGTATATGTGCATGGTGTGTTGGTGTATCAAAGGAATTGCCTAGGTGAGGATCTGAGGTGTGTGTGTGTGTGTGTGTGTGTGTGTGTGTGTGTGTGTGTGTGTGGTGGGGTACCTAGGTAAGAATTTGGTGTATGTGGTATTGGCAGAGGGGTGGGGGTATGCCTAAGCTGAAATGATAGACCATAAGTTCCATACTGATTGGTAAGAAGGTGAATGTACAGAAGTCTGTCTACAGGGCAGGGAGAAAGTCAACGAGCCAAATAGAGGAGCTTTAAATGTGATCGGAGAACAGATCTCCCTTAAAACAGAATTTAGGAAACAGCCGAGAACAGTCAGAAGAGTCAGGGAGTGGTGAGCATAGAATATTAGCACTTCTGAATGGAAGTTTTCAGAGAAAAGGGCCCCCTCCAGAAAAACAAAACTGAGCAGAGGTAGCAGCTTGTCATAGGACTGTTTCATCTGCAAGCCCAAACCCACATCAAATGGACCACATAACACAGTGCCATGGGGGAATCTTTACAACCCAACAAGTTTAGGGCCGCCTTTTCCTCCACAGGGTGTTGATTTGATGGTACCGTGACAGTGTTCGGCATTTGTCTTCATCTGACCACTTCCTCTCATGGAAGGTCAGATGCAGCTCACAGTGGTGAGAAAGTCGGGGCATCCTACAGATAGAGTCCGTTACAGGGGGGCAGATCAATGGTAAGGTCAATTCGGAGAATGATCTTGGGAGGGGATGCCCCCATGGGTGCCCCCATTCCTAACCTACCTGCTTACTATCTGTTTAACTCTAGGAACACTATTTAATTTTTGAAATCTTTGCTCCATACAGGAGGGAAGATGGTAAGTGCTCTGTGGGGTTGGTGTGAAGATTAAATGATAGAATTAAACGACAAAATTAAATTATATCATTATAAACACATTTAGCAAAATGCCGTGCATGTAGTAATGGCTCAATAAACGGCACTTAGATTAATGATAGTACTGTTATGTGTAAGTTGGAAGTCAAACGGAGATATATATCTTCTATCCACACTGTGCTAGCATGTGCCACTGTCAGCTTAGGCCAGTCCCACACATCTTCTACCTGCCCCGTGCCTGCTCCAGCTACAACTCCTACAGTGTGAATGCATCAACCCAAAAACGTGTCTGCACCTAGTCTGAAAGCCGCACATGCCTCTGCAGCCACGCTTCTGTCAGGGAAAGGGCTTCTCTTCCAGACCACAAAGGCTTCACTCAACTGGCCGTGTGCTCAAGAGACCCAACTGGCAACATGAAAAACAGGCACGTCCTTGGCCTCAGCAGCGTGTGTGACCAGAGAGCTCGGACCCAGCACTGTGTTCTCTAACTGGAGAAGCAGGCTCGCCACAGATGTGTGGCAAGCCTTGGGTGGTGAGTCCACATCAAGGACCTAGTTATCAATTATTCTAATTGTTATTCCTCACCATGGCCAGCACCGCCAGGCTTTAAAGTAGTTTCCATCCTCCAGATCTATAAACTTGCCCTTGGCTTATTGAGCCGACCATGCTCATTTAACAGAAGAGATTTTAATTACTCAACAGGAACTTCAGAAAAGGGAAAGTGAGGAGAATATGTGGCTATGATCAGTTTTTAACCAAGGGGCCCAGCATTTTTCTTTCTCAGGGGCAAGGCCATTAATGAAGGCCCCACCTACCACAGGGCTCCCACCCACTCATAGCACAAGAGATTCCCACACTGAGAAATCAGATTTAAGAAAGCAATAAAAGGCCTTAAGTCTCTAAACAACCTCTGTGTTAACCACCTCAAAAGCAGAAAACCCCTTTTCCTTTGATCCTAGCACACACACACCCCCATTTCCTTGGTGTGGGAAGAATATCTTACAAGCTGGTCCCTTGCTCCCTGTAATGTGCACAGAGTAGGGAGTCCTTGTACACACTGTAATCCACCGATCATGGCTGCCTGGTATCCAGTGCAGAAAAAGATTCTGCAAAGTGATACTCAATTAGTAATGTCTGCATTGGCATAAGGGTGAAGAATGGAATGCCCTTTGTATTTATCAGCAACCTTTATTTTATAACCCCCCAGGAGGCATAGAAATTATTTTAATTCTCTGTGTCAATGTACCTAACGTATGCCACAAGTCATTGGTGATGACTGTAAAGAATACTTATGTAGAAATAGAAGACTTTCGCCAGTTAACTGAAATCTGACGCTCACTCTGTTCTCTGTGAGCACACTCATCACCTTGTCAGAGAATAAGCAACTCAGTTCACAAAGACTTCCCTACACTAAAACTCCTTGAACAGTCTAAAGCACCATCGTAAATATTAGACACCAAATTGTCAAAATAAATGAAGGGGGAAGTTTTGCGGTGTGGCAAATTCTTGTCTTCTACTGTTAAATCATGTTTATTTGCTTACTTGTGATTCACTGGCTCTCCTCAGCATCCAGGATGCTACTGAGTCCAACCGGACACAGACAGAGGAGGGAGCACCATGATGAGCAAGTGAATGATAAACATTTTATTGGTGTTTCCAACATCCATCTCACTCACTCAAGTCGTGTGTCCTTCATCCACTGTGCCCAGCCTCTCTTCCCCCTGAGAAGCATGCATCATGATGTGCCAGCCTCATAATTCTGAGAACGCAAAAAACTAGTTTCCCAGGAAGCAATAAACATGCCAGGGATGATCGTGGAGTCTTACGGAAGCCCGGCTTGGAGAGATGAGTCACAGGATCTAAATTCCACCCTGTCACCGTAAGCTATGTAATCACACATCAAGAGAAACAGGAGCTGAGCCTTTATCAGATGCGCCGCCAGACACCTGTGCCAGGCACAGCTGGGGAAGAAGGACAAGATTCTCAGTAATCTACCGAATTCCCCAGAATGTTCTCCCTGTGATGAGGTCCATCCCCAAGGCTGGGAAATAGGTGTGGAAGAACAAAGAGAGTATTTGTGGCCACCAGTAGTTACACTAGCCACCAGAAACCTAGCAGAAGTTGGGCTGCAGGAGGCCATTGGTCCCGTTCCCACCTAGCTTGTGGCTGCTCAGGATGGTACAGGAGGCTCAATGTGTGTTGAGGGGCAACGAAGTTTGGAAAGATTTTCTGATTCACAGGTTTGTCACTATTCTTTCATTCTTTTATGTTTTTATTATGATGAAATGTATAAAACATCAAACTGTCGTGATTTTCAAGGGCACAACTCAGTGGCATTAATTACACACACAGGCTGTACAACCTCTACTGCTCTCTAGTACCAGAACAGTCTCAACATCCCAAACAGAACTTCTGTTCCTACCAAATAATAACTCTTTGGTGGCTCTTGATAAGAGCTCATTTCTTTTCTGTTTTTATACATTTGGCCATTCTAGATGTTGCATTGCATGGGTGTGGATTCATAGATTGGTCCTGATTTGACTTCGCATAATTACTTTCATGGTCCATTCTTATGAAGTGTCTATCAGAATTTTTCCTCTTTTGCCACTGAATGGTATCTGTTGCAGTGTACAGGAGGACCACACTTGCTACAGGAGAAGTAGGCTGGAAGTCCTGCCTCTCTTTGATTACGGCATGCAGCTGGAAGATCAAATGTAAGGAGAACCTGGGTCTCTGGGTCAGGCATATCTTTAAACCTTCGTTCGCTTTATAGAGGTGTAAAAATGGGGAATTTGGTCCAGCTCCCTTCTGATGTCCTCAGCAGCCTTAAAATCTCCATTCCAAACCTGAAGTCATTCAGGAAAGTTCTAGGTGATGTTCATTCTGAGTTGAAATATTCTCAGTTTACAATATCCTAGTGCATGGTAAAATCTATTCACAGAGATTTTGCCTGTCATCGTCTGCATTATTGTTACTTCATTTATTCACTCACTAAACATTACACATCCTGTGCTAAACACTGGTCTGGGGACAAAGCATGCAGAACACAAATGAGACCCTGATGCTGGCGAGCCTAGATCTAGGTGTGTGTGTGTGTGTGTGTGTGTGTGTGTGTGTGTGTGTGTGTGTGTGTGTGTGTGCACATGAGCCCTTGTGTCTGCAAATGGTGATATGACTTACCAGTCTCAGGTTCAGATCTGTCAAAAGAATAAGAAAATCTGGCCTGTTCTTGCCGACAAGTAAGATCTGCTATGTTAAACATAAATAGTGCCAGCTACCAGGAGCTGAGGCAGGAAGAGCCTGAAGCTGGGCTTGTCTGGATGAGGGTAGATGACATAGATGAATGCTACTCCAGGCCTCAACCACCTTCTAGTACTTTGGTTCTACCTTCTTCAAATGACTCAATGGTTGTAGCTTGCTAGAAAAAAAAAATGTGTACTGCAAAGAGTCAAGTCTGGTATGTGGCTCCTGGGCCCCTAGGCCAGATCTCTATCATCTGAGATACTGGCCCAGAAAGGACAGGCAAGCATTTATCAGATTGGGAGAGCCAGGATACATTCTTAGAATTAGAGTTTTAATCCTTAGCCACTATCATGGCTTTTCAATTTTTTTTTCTATTTCTTTTCTATTTTTTTTTCTATTTTTTTGTAAATCCCTTTTGGAGCTAGAGCTAAAATTCAATTTCCTAATTTTGGGGAAAAGAAATGAGAAATATGCTGGGGGGAAAAGGAGTGACTCAGGAGAGTTCTTGGACTTCAAAACCCCTCAAAGATCTTTTAATGATTTAAATGTAAAGGAATCAGAAACATACTGATGGAATTCCCCCTTGATAGCCACATGGTGCTTACAGATTCTGGAGGAAGAGTCCAGCAAGGAAATCTGCTACTTTTTTTTTTTTTTTTTTTTTTTTTTTTTTTTTTTCAAACCTAAAGCATTTGAGATGCCTGGTGAACTCCGGCATGGAGTAATCATGTCTTTTTCATAACAATCCCTTCTCCCTAAAGGCAATAGAGGAAGGAAAGGCCTAATTAAGGAGCATTGATTTTTAAGGTCAGCCTTAGGAGGGTGTCTAGTAATACTATGCTGAGTTTCTGGTGATGTTTACATTGACCTGCAGATGTGCTGTGAATATACAAAATTAAAGTATTAATTGTCTAATCTTGTGTTACTTCTCAACATACATTTGGCAAAACTTGTCGCACATTCAGTAGGAAAACAGTAAATTTCCAAGCTGTCACAATATTGAGGTCTTATATGTATTACTTACTCTGCATAATTAATTGTAAAGTGATAATTTGTACACATGGATATTTTCATTCAAACATGGAAGTGAGTGTCTCAGCATCTCTGCCTCTGGCAGGCAGAAGAAAGAGTGGAGTGGAATTCATGGGCCACCTAGGCACTTGCAAGGAAGGCCCCTCTTCTTAATTAACCTTATCCACCACCTTCTAGAGGTTCTCTGTTCTTGAAGGTCATTGTAGCTGCTGTCCTCCTCCCATTGAATTCTAGCGGCCCCTACAGTCTCTGTGTATGCTGTATTCCCACGTTCTAAAAGCCTCTATAATTCCTTCTTGTAATGTGACTACAAAATCAGAGCAGAAGCCACGCCTCATCATTCTTCATCTCCCAAATCTCCCTGCAGTGCTATAGACACACTATCATCCTTGGTGTAGACTTGTTAGAATCTCAACGGCCTATAACACGAACTATTTCCATCTCACTTGTGTCCCAAATGAGTGATGGACCACGTGGAACCCTGGTCTATATGCCTTTTCACATGAGCTACCTGTTTGCAGAGCACATCTGTCTGGCATATACTTTCCTCGTAACGAACAGAAATTGACCAAGCCAAATCAGGCATTCGTGCTCAAAGAACCTGTTCATATGTGACATGCACCACATTCTACCACAATCTACTGGCCAAAGAGAGATGCAAAGCAATGCCCAATACCAACCAGTAGTCAGGAACAAGATATGGCCCACCACAATACTCTTGAGTCATGGTACAACCCTTAAACAGTGTGAATGTCCTTAGTGTCAGCCACACAGCCTAGACATGACTGCCCCCTAAAGGACATCCATAAGGTGTGACCTGCATAGAGTGGTCTGTTTGGACCTCACAACCTAAATGCTTTCCATTCTGCCAGGCCACTTCTGTTCTGCAGTCAGCTCCTGCATGGTGGCCTCTCCCCAAGCAGACTCAAGAGGAGCTTCTACATTTTACAGACAGCTTTTGTTGAACCTTCAATCACAGAACAGACTCTGATTGGCTAGGGCAATGAGGAACTGTGTTGCTCACAGAACCAGAAGTCCAGATTTAGGTATGGTTCAAGGTAGGCATTGTTTCTCCTTGTCTCAGCCCCTTCGTCCTTGGTGGAGTTCCTCTTTCTCCAGGATAATCTCTTTCATGGCCATAGTGGCCAACAGCAATTTAGGCAAGGTGGGTCTGGGTTTACATCTAATGGGAGAAAATACGTAGCTTCTCATTCTCTTTATGAAAGGTAAGCTAAGTATCAGGTACCTTTCAGCCACCCTCTCTTGCATCCTTTTAGTCTGAATAGGGTCACTCAGCCTATTATGAAACAATCGCCAAGGGAGATTGGATAGCCCCCAAACCCCATCAGACTCGTTCAGTAAGCTGCCTTGGACAGTAGCAGAATACTAAGCTAAGTTAATGCTAACACTAAGAGGTGGTTAAGGCCAGAGCTGCATTCTAATACTTCACTGTCTAACAGGTGTTAACTATATGTCCGTGGCTGAGAGCCTCTTTAGGTGAGCTTGTGGCTCCCTGAGGCACCCTTCTCCTGATTTTTTGAGTGACTGGTGCACCCAGATGTCATGATTCATCACCTCATCTTATGTCATGAGAATAAAATAGCATCTCTAATTATGATAATGAATAGCCAGAGTGCCCAGGGACGCTCGTCACAGGATCCATTATCACAAGTCCCCTCCCACCCCCATTTACACTTGACTTACCACGCCAGTGGGAAGGAGGGAGAATATGTTAATGAGGTGGACAGAGCAGGTTGCTTTCTAGTACCTCAGGTTGGAGACAAAGACCCCCAGAAACAGAATGGACAGCTACATAGCGTGGCAGGTCCTTGGAGAGAGGCAAAGTTCTTCCTTCCCATGTTCACCAGCATCTTATTACAAGATAAGAGAAAAGATGGGCTGTTTCTGCCTCACACACAGGGAGTGTTGCTTGTTTTGCATGCATCTACAGTGTATTCTTGGTTCATGCCCAGTATGGAAAGGGCTCCAACTGGGTTATCAAAGTGCTGGGCCCTTTACCTGGATCTGCTGGAGGAGTGTGAGCCAGGAAAAGGGAAGTGGCAGATGTAAAGGGAAGGAGTGGGTGGGGATAAGGATGAGCTCAGGGCAGATGCGGTACAGGTAGCCCCCAGGCTAGTGTGCCAGGGATGAGATGGGGAGATGCTATTCTCCCCCAGGGAAGGTGTCTGTGTTGCCTTTTACTTGTGTATGTTATCCTGCAGAAAGAGGTTTGGCCTTTGGACTGCTCTTGCTTCATTTCATCTAGGCCTCTAGACTTGGCCAGCTCTTGTCACAGGCCCAGACATTCGTGTTTGCCACTCTATTGCTATGCATGTGGGATTGGTGGCCTCTCAGGAGAGCCTATTATTAGTTCCTACTGAATGGTCTCAGATATTATTAACATACCCACCACCCACCCTGGTCCAGAAGAGGAGCACCTTTTCCAAACATCCCTCCTCTCTCCCACTCTACCCTCCTACCCCTGACACTGTCTGAGGCTCCTGAACACTTAGATCATTATTCTTAGGGAGATTGAAAAAGGGGTAACACAGAAAACCGAGCTGAGCCTCCACTTCTCTGACTGCCAGTGGCCACAAGGCCATGGTGGTAATTTAATGGCTGGGCAGTTTTAACACAAAGTCCCCGCTCCGTCTCTGCGGCAGAGTACACATTGGATTGGGCCATATGGAGACTTTACTAGCAGATGCACTGGCGGCTTCGCTCTGTCTGCAAAAATCTCTATTAGTTTTTTTTTTTTAATTAGACAAATGTCAGTGTTTTATTCAGGGTGGGAAACTGTTTTCTGAGTTTGACAACAATGCCATTTTCAAAGACTCTCGGTATGGCGACGGCCTTTTCTTTGCAAGCCTTCTTCCCACTTTGTGTCTCCTGCTTAGATAGGCCATGCCTGGAACACAGAATTGTCATACTGTCGCCACCAGCACCACCCTCTCTCCTTCTGTCATCCCTTGGAGCTCCACATTTTCTGTTGCTTCCCACCTCCCGTACCCTCCTGCCCCATCTCCGTCTGTTTAGAGGCACTTGCTTTCCCAGAAAAGATACAATGCAGAAACGTCATTAGCCCAGGGCAGAGTGCATATGAAGTTCACTCTTCCTCCTGACAAATAGAACACGTCTTTCTTTCTTGCTCATTGCTAAGCCTAAGGCTTAGTCCAGAGTTACCTTTGGGCCCCTCTGCTCTCACTAGCAAGGATTCTCAACAGTGCTCCCTCTACGGGCTTCACGAGACCTGAATGTTGAGCATTCACTGCACACAATTGGAATAAACACCCTGTGTCCTGGGAAGAGGAGCCTGCTACGGAAAACACATCAAATGGATTGGTTTATTGAACTTGGACTCCAGCTACCCCAGCTGTCTTACCGGCTATCAGGTTTTCAGTCTTTGAGAGACTGCGAAACTCCCCCCAATTTCCTTATCCACGAAATGGGGATATGATGATTTACTTCATGGGACTGTTCTAAGAGTTAATGAGTTGGTTTATGAAAATCTCTCAACACAGCATCTGGGTCTTTGAAAGCTCTTTGTAAATAGTAACCAGAGTTTTCATTAACATGGCCTGACCATGATCCTTGCCATGCCTTGTGTGGCCCATAGACACTAACTACAAAGCACAAGGCGATGATTTAAAGGCTTTTCTGCTTGCCAGCCCCCAGCATTCCCCAGTTCCCGGGATAGACTCTTCAGTGCTACAGCCAGCGTCCCTTGGCTGAGCCGTGCCTCTCATACACCAAGTCTGCTTTCATCTGGTGGATTGTGTATTCATCACATAGCTACACACTCCAACCCCTGACCCAGGTACTCAAACTCACCTCCTCCAGGAAGGTCTGGGATTGGATTCTTCATAGCCCTGTGCCTTTGAGGAGTACAAGACAGAACCTAGGAGAGCTAGGACACTGCAGGAGAAGGTAATCTGCAGATGCACACGGGGCTCTGTTGGGTTTGTTGCTCTCCATTTAGATAGACAATTTCGATGGATTTTAATGACTTTGAAATGCTTTATCTTTTACAACCTCTGGAACTGCTATGCACCCTTAGCAAATTGCAGGCTTTCCATCCCTCGCTGCCTGTCATCTTCAGTTAATCCAGGGTCCATTAGGACTTGAGAAACTTATTATTGCAATAAAAAAATATATCCTATCCATATCACAGACCATATATCTGAATCTTGCATAACACTCTCCCAGGGATTAATCCATATTTTAACCAAGTATTTTATAATGGTGATGTTTTGGCCCCGTGCACAGCCGTTTCCA
Source organism: Peromyscus leucopus (assembly GCF_004664715.2). Classification (NCBI taxonomy): domain Eukaryota; kingdom Metazoa; phylum Chordata; class Mammalia; order Rodentia; family Cricetidae; genus Peromyscus; species Peromyscus leucopus. The sequence continues at coordinate 38,109,341 of NC_051069.1, read as the reverse complement.
TGAATACTGAGATGGTAATAGCAAAAGGTCACTACTGAGGTCAAGATGCATCTCCCGGGTTTATCGAGGACAAAGGGCATGTTCCCTGTCTTCTGCTAGGCTTTCCAGGAGACTTCTGACCAGCTTGAAATGTGACAGATAGTGGAGAGTGGTACTGCTGTGACACCTTGGGAGAGCCCGCTCTCCATTGCAGCTTTACCTTTGGGGTGCAGGATATGGTGCATGTTCTGAGTTCATAACACCAGTTTCTCATCAGAGCCATATCCTAAGAGGCAATGCTGAGCATGCCCAGAAGGAGCAGGTTATTGCATCCATTCTTTCAGCACCGGGGCTACCAGGCACTACGCCAGAAGCAAAGAAAAGTTACAAGACTCCCTTCAATGAATCCTTGTCCTTTTGACTAAAGAAAATACCAGTGAAAAAGTTCCACAGCCACATCTCCACACACATGATATTTCCTTAGTCACATTCCTGTTACTATATGTAGAACAATTCTTAAAAGTTCTTATTAATAAAATCAAACCTGAAGCCAGGTATTGGGGTGAATGCTAGAAGATTAGAGAAGCAGAACAAGCCACAGCTTCCTCACCTCGCCAATTCCTCAGCTGATCCTGTTTCCTCAGACTGGAAGCGCCTGTGTCCTCATCCAAATGGATCTCAGCTGAACTGCTGCTCAAAAGCCTAAAAGCTTAACCAGGCTAGTTCCTGGTTTTCACGCCTTATATACCTTTCTGCTTTCTGCCCTCACTTCCTGGGATTAAAGGCTCTTGTTACCACACCTGGCTGTTTCCAGTGTGGCCTTGAACTCACAGAGATCCAGATGGATCTCTGCCTCTGGATTGCTAGGATCAAAGGCGTGTGTGCCACCGTTTTCTGGCCTATCTAGTGGTTGTTCTGTTCTCTGAACCCAGATAAGATTATTAGGGTGCACAATATTTTGGGGAACATAATATCACCATAACTATATCCTATGGGAAATACACCTGAAATCCCCTTTCCTCCATGCCCCTATGTCTTCATAGTGCTCATCTCCCTTGTGATGCATGAGTGAGGCCCTGGGTTCAATCCCCAGCATGGCAAAGCAAAACAATAACAACCAAAATGCATACACATGCTGGAGATACAGCAGGAAGAAAAGCAAACAGGATGCTTCCCTTCGCAATCGTAAACAAAATTGTAGCATATTATCTGTCCCATATTGATAAGGCTATGGGGAAGAGGGAAGCAAGCAAGGGGCTTTGCGGGTGTGGACAGTGGATGTGATTTCCTATAAGATAGCCATGGAAGACATCATTGAGAAGAAGACATGCAGTAAAGATTTCAGGAAACTCAGGAGCACACTGCACAGATCATAGAGAAAGGACGGTCTAAGAAAAGGACAAGAGGGTAACCTAGTAACCTGGAGGATGGGATCTGAAGGTCCCCTAGTACCCTGGAGGGTGGGATCTGGAAGAGGGTACTATAGTACCCCAGAGAGTGGGATCTGGAAGAGGGCTCCCTAGTACCCTAGAAGGTGGGATCTGGAAGGGGGTACTCTAGTACCCTGGAGGGTGGGATCTGGAAGAGGGTCTCCTAGTACCCTGGAGGGTGGAATCTGGAAGAGGGTACTCTAGTACCCGGGAGGGTGGGATCTGGAAGAGGGTCTCCTAGTACCCGGGAGGGTGGGATCTGGAGGTGGTCATCAAACAGTGCTGTGTGGTTGGAACAGGTGGGAGAGAGGAGAGTGAAGGGCAATGGGAGCCAGACCTGCTAGCTTTGTGTGTGTCCCCCATCACTTCCATCTTATTTTCTACCTAGGAGACCTGTGCATCTTCCCTGCTAGATCAAGGGAGAGGTATGCTTGGGTCTGCAGCTCCAGACTAGCTCTGAGCCCTGCTGCAGTAGGTCACAGAATGCTTACTGAACAAACTGCAGAGAAGCTTCGCTCTGTCCCCTCCCCCCTTTAGTTTTTTTACTGAAGTTCTCCTGGGTTTTCCAGCTGCCTTTCCAGTCAGAGGCTTCCTGGCTAGCCCCGCATCTGCAGGACATCTTTTTTTCTTAGAGTTCACTGTTATGTGCTGTGGGAAATGATCTTGCCTTTCAATTTCCTCTCTATCACAACCATCATAAAGTGTTGAGGAAACTATGATACCCTTTGATGAAAGTAATCATAACTATATTTGACACAGATGATTATTTGATAAACTACAGACCCATCCTTCCAGCAGGCTAGGCAGTGTGTAGGATGTCTCCACCAGGAATATGGAAGTCACGTGGATCTCAATGGCACTCACAGTATTCCAACAGTGGGGACATTTCCATGTAGAAGAAGGGTAGCTTGAAATCTGACCGTCTCCTTTAGAAATCCAAATGCTGGAACATGGGCAATACTGACGCTGTTTGTTAGGTTCGTTGTGTGGCATTGTGTGAGCTGATATGCACGACAGGGGTGAGCTTGCAAGACAAAATAAGGAAGCTGAGCATCCCTTCCTGGGTTTGCTTCCCTTCCGTCTTTGAATGTTCATACAATGAGCTTTCTTCATGATCTTCTACTGAATAAAAAGATTCAGAAGGCAAAAATTGGAGATTCAGCCAAACTAGTCTAACTCCAGCTTATGAACCCCAAAAGGTGAAACAATCCACAATGGAGGACAGTAGATGTTCCACAAGGAAGTGGAGGACAACCTGGAACTTTGGGCTGCAGAGGAGAGTGTTGGGGAACTAAAGGGATTACAAACTTTCGTAAATTGTTTTATGACATGTAAGAGTCACATCTTCTATTTTATTACTATTGCTGATTCCTAGTGAGTATGCTTTCTCCCTTACATGCTCAACAACATGAACATAAATGAAGTCTGAGAAAAATAACTGCTTTTTGGCCGCAGAAACTCCACCCACATACCTGAAGAGTAGAGTTTAAAATTACTTTTTATGGGCTGGGGAAATTGTTCAGTCAGTGGTGCCTGCCACAAAAGCATGAGGACCTGAGTTCAAATCCCTGGCACTCCTACAAAAGTCAGTTGTGACAATGCAGTCTGTAATCCCAACATTGGGAGACAGAGATAGATAGCTCTCAGGAGCTCAGTTGTCACCCACTCTAGCCATATCAGTGAGCTCCACTTTCAGTGAAAGAGCCTGCCTCAAAAAAAAAAAAAAAAGAGGGATGCACCAGATATCAACCTTTGGTCTCCACATGCGCCTAAATGCAAGCATACCTGCATTGCATGTATATATCCTTGTAACCACCCAAACATGTATATTCAATGTACACGTGCATGCGTACACACACAATACTGGTCAGGAGATGTGGTGAGATAGCACTTCACACCCTTGCCATCTGGTCTTGGCTCATATATGTCTCTCTGGGAGTCATCTTGTAATTTATGATGGCACAGCTTACAATTGTCTAGCTTTACAATGGGACAAATAAGATATGAATTCAGTAAGAACAATATGCTGAATTTTGAATTTCGGCCTTCCTAAGGGGTGGTGTTATATAGTGTGATCCTCTCTGGAGATGATAGAGTAAGCCACAGTTCCCAGTCATTGCTACTATTATGATGGGGAGTCATCAAAGCCTCAGCATGCTACGCTGCTCATCTGGGATGCATAGTGGGTCAGGTGCGGTAAAGGCATCTTCAATTTACAATAGCTCCAAATTATAATAGATTTATCTAGCACAAGTCCATTGTAAGCCAGGGAGTACCTACGCTTCCTTTCCTTATGCCTCAGTTTCCCCTTCCTGACAAAAGACTGAATGTCTTCCTCTTCATTTGCTACCTTGTCACTAAACAAGCCATAGAGGAAAGCGCCTCTGAAGCCGTACAAGGCAGAGGGACTTTGATTTCAGTGACTGGGAGATACAGCTTTGAATGTGCTGCCTCTGGAGTGGTCAGCAGGCAAAAAGGGAACTCATCAGAAGATCTTCAAAGGCAGTGGGGTGCATGGGGAGAAAAGGGAGCCTGGATCTCAGGGAAGGATTCAGAGAGCAGCAGGCTGGGCTGCAGCCGCTGCCAAGCAATGGCAGCCCAGGGCTCTGCGCACCTCCTACCCTTGAAGTCAGCCTGGCATTTTGTTCTATAAAGCATCTGCTTCAGAAGATAAAATGATTTTTGACCCGGAGACCTGCGCTGACAACTTTGTAGACAAACCCGAAGCAGAGCAGCCCCGCCTCGCTCGGGTCTCATCCCCTGTGCGCAGGCGCTGCCATGTTGCTCTGCAGCACCGGGGCTTTCACACAGCGACTGTGGTTGAAGTCTCCCCTGGAGCGGTTCAGGGCCACCCCCGCACTGTAGCCTTTCCTAGTGTGCTACTTTGTTCACTGTTAGCGCAGATTGATGGGAATCCATCCGACAGGACTGTCGTCAGGCTGTTGGGTTGTGTGAAAACTCCAGCTCATATGCCCCTCTGGTATTCTGTAGCGGGTTCCTGAGCAGACAGATGAAAAGATGGGTGAGACACCTTTTAGCAAGCTAAATCACGCGCCAGTCCAATGTTTAGAATGCGGCTCTGGATGTGCTCGCAGATCACGCATGGAACAGGCCCTGAGCAATGAACAGTGAATGTAATTAGCTCATGATCTTAGAATCTTGATGAGAGGGACGTTCTGAGACATCTTAACGTACTGGAGGTCCCTCTGCCAGACAGGTGCATTGCAGTTACATAGGTTTGCTTACATCCCAGTGCTCTTTTCTGAACAAATCAATAAGATGCGGGGTTTCCCCCACTGTCTCCCACTGTCAATCAATAACCCTGACTTCAAGCTGCTACAGGATTGTATCTTTTGCTAATGCACATGAATCCCTACCTCTCTGCCTGTGCAGGGCAGTGGGCTGGATTCAAGACAAACCCTACCTTCGAGAACAGAAGCCTGTGAATCAAGCCTACAAGTCTTCTACAGATGAAGCCACATCTGAGCCTCTTTTGGTGGCATTAGTACTTTTCATTGCTCTATACAGACACCAAGTATAGTATTGCCTTTTGTGTCAAATAGGGGCACCTTTCAGTCTCCCCCAGCTGCCTCCTCCTCCACAGCATAGCCACACATCCGAAGAAGGACCAATTTGTCACCCACTGTTTCTCTGTCATCCCCACCATCATCTACAGTCAGTTATTTATCATCTATTTTCCTTGGGGCTGTCCTAGATACACACCTTCAAAGAACATCTCACAGTGTCTTCTATTCTCTGGGGTCTGTTGTCTCTAAGGAACCGTGTTGATGTTTGTGGACACAAGGAGAATGCTGCAAACGTTTAGTGGAGCAGGCTGCAACTAGATGAGACAAGATTAAATATGTACATTCTGCATATCTCCTTCCTTGACCTCCTTACCCCAGGCTGTAGCTGTGTTGAACAGTAGCAGGAGACAGATTATTTTCTTGGCGAAGTAAGAAGAATATTATAAAACAGATTATTCCCTTTCCTGCTGTCAAAAACTTATATTTAAAATCAACAGCAGCCGAGCTGAAAAGTGTGGCTAAGAAGTTTTAAGAAAATGCTATTAGCAATGACCTCTTATTCATAAGAGATGCCATGGCTGTACGTAAGCTGTGTTACTTCTGCCCTGGAGGAAATCCCCTTTAATGGCTGCCATACCCTGACTAGTGATCAGTCTGCTTGGAGTGGGCCATGGAGTAAATATCAAGACACAATTTAACCAGCAACCATGAGAGCAAATAATCACAAGTATGGGGGCTCTGGGACATAAAAAATACAGACATTTACCTTGAATGTGGATTTATAGCATCAAGACTTTGTGCCAAACGAAGCTTGAAATGGATCATCTGAAGTACAGCGTCCAAGTGGTAAAAATAGTCCTAAAAACTTTACCTTTGTGTTAACAGGAGGCTTCAAAGGAAACGGTCCTCTTAGAACAAGGCGGTTTGCTCTGTGCCATCTTTCCAAAAATCATAACGCTTTTGAGTTGGAAAGGACCTTCGGGGTCTCGAAGTGGAGCTTCCTCGCTATGTGGAGATCCTACTTGAGAGTTAGCCCCAGGCTGACTTTGACATGTGACTCTACCAAAGGCAGGCCTGTTCCAGAATAATCGAAGGAGCTGTTTTCATTGTTGGGTCTCTGGAGCTAATGTGAGCCTACCAAGCGCAGTACCCAAATAACCCACATTCCTACAGGGAGAAGTGGTAGGACTTTCAGTGTGTTGCATTTTCTTTGATTTAGGACCATCTTCTTATTTTTCCAGCCAGCTACATCCATTGTTATGTTGACCTATTAAGGTGATTACAGAAAGCGTTGGCGGCCTTAGCAGATCTCATTTTCATCATGGCCAGCCTCCTGCAATTGCAGGCTTCAGAACATGTCATAAATCCAGTAGACTGACCATCTCCAGGAGCTCGGCAAAGAGGCTACAGCTTTTTTGTTTCCACTTAAGCCAGGGTTATGGGTAGTAATAAACTCAGCAGTCAAGGCCAGAAATGTGATAATAGTGGGAAATGAGAAAAAGGAGTAGAGCAGGGCAAGCCGAGCCAGAAAAATGCCCAGCTCTCCTTGCTTTGCTGAGTTCTCAAATTCATTAGCAACCTCAATTATTCAATTCCTCCATTTTAATCTCTAATTAAACATTGCCGCAGACACTGTATCTATGGAGAGTTGAATTGAAGTGGCCTCTTTTTAATAATCGTGAACCTCTGATCTCTGTATTGTTAACCTGGGAGGAGGGGTAGAAAAACTTATTTTAAAACAGTAGAGAACAAAAAGAAGGAAGACTGTGAGTCCTGAAACTTCACATGAAGTGGTAATTGCAGAAGGATATTATTTTCCCTCCAAATATAGCAAAAAAGACTACACAGCTTCCAGCATTTTTCTATAATAATTTCTTAAATCAAAAGCATATTTGCTGACAAGAGAGTGCCTTAACACAGCCATTCTTTTTGGAATAATTAGACAAGCAAGAAAACAACAGGCAGGTACAATATGTTACAAAGGAATGATACTTTTTTTTTTCTTATTTCACAAGGTCCTAAGGCCCTGGGCTTCCTTTAAAAAATATAGTTTGGATGAAGTAATGAGATTAAATATAGGCAAAGACGTTGGAAGGCAGCATTTTGCCAACTGAATTTCTTTTTTATTTAAAGAAAAGACCTTCCCAAAAGATAAGGGCACATTCACAGAACCTCAGAGGGGAATATGATTAAGATACAGATAAGGGGGGGATAGAATATACAATAGATGGTATGCCTTCCATGATCATAGCCATGAACAAATGAAGCTTCTCTATTCCAAAAATTGGAAGGAAGCTGAGTCCTCACATCCTACCCACTCCTCCACATACTTGTAGTTGCTGGCTCTGTTGCTCATCACTGCAATAGGCCATAAGCTCAGTGGGGAGTAGTATACCCACTCCCTCTGAACCCGTGGGAATCGGCCCCTGCTCACAGAGAAAGAGCCAACCCGTGTTTGTTAACCAGTTTCCTACACCAGGAAGGCCTCCTTATGAGTGCATTCTTTCAAATTCCAGCCCACAGAGTCTTAAATGAGTTACACAAGAAGTGTATGTTTTTAATTTTTGAGATTATAATTAAGACATTCCTCCCTTCCTTTCTCTCCCTCAAAATCATCTCATATACCTCTCCCAACTCTACTTCAAACCCAAGGCCTCTTTTTTCACTAATTGTTATTACACGCATATATGTATATATATATATACATATTCCTAAATATATTTTAAGTCACAAAAATATAACCTTTATACACGCACGCATATAAATGTATGTGCATATATGTATTTTAAATAGCTAAATTAATTCAACAAAAAGAATCAGACTGCATGAAAACCAGAAGTTATAAACACTGGGAAGCCCTCTACAACAGACACAAACGTACATTCTGTCTGGCCAAGTACTAGTTCTTTTTTATATATAAATTACCCAGACTTCTTCCCTGCAATAGGTGTTTTTCTGTCAGTGTGAAAGTTGGAACCCCTACCTAGGCCAGCTGACAATCACATGAGACCAAAGCCCTTGTACACTTCAGGTGATAGACATTACTAGAGTAATACGTCGAAGGTCTTTCTGACTGAAGGGTGATGTTCAGAAGAATGCAGCCACATGGTCCACTGACTGTTGCTGAGATACTACAGTGTGGCTGTTGCCAAAGCCACCTGGCAAACACTGGTATCATTTTAGTTGAAAATTCTTGTATGACATCAATTCCAGGGAAATGCATTGGCCATTTCCTGTCTGAAGGTAGAAAACATGTTTTTGAAGTATCTGTCCTGAGTGTCCTCAGAAGCATGGATTTGATGAGATATATCAAGTAAGCAAAGGAGGTTTTCAATCTCTTCTCTAATGATGGTTATAACCATATAGGGGAGATGAATTAATTTCCCAACACAACATTGTATCAGCATTACATAGGTGACTTATACATCCAAGTTGGGACATAAATAGAATAGTGTTACAATTTATATCTGAAATGCTTCCCAAAGAATGGTTGTTGAAGGCTTGGTCTTGAGTTTGTGGCATTAATAGGAAGTGGCAGAATCTTCCTGAGGCAGAATCTAGGGGAGTAAGTTAGGTCATTGGCAATCTGCTCTACATAAGGGAGACCTCAGCTCCTTTCTCTCTGTTCTTTCGCCTTCTGCTACAATTTTGAGCAGTTTGGCTTTCCCACTTGCTCCCTGCTATGGCATGCTACCTTGCCATGGGTCCAAAGAGACAGGGCCAAGTAATCACAGTGGAAATATCTAAAATCCTGAGCCACTATAGACCTTGCCTCCTTTAAAGCTGACCATCTCAGGTATTTTGTTAGTGGCAGAAAGCTAACACAGAAAATGATTCAAATCACTGATGGGCAATCAAGAGTTCCTGGCTCCTGTAAGAGTTTCCCAGAAGGACCACCACCATCCCATCAACCTTTGCCTGTGTTTTCTCCAGTCAATATCTTCCTTCCTTACTAATCGAATGGTCTATGTGCTCCCTCCGGCTCTCTGCATTACCCTCCTGAGAGAATGGGCGTAGATTTGCCGAGACTGTGCAGAATTTTTTTTTAGACTACCAAGTAACTGTCTCCTCTTAAAGTAGCCCCTGCTCCCCAAGGAAAAGGGCACAACTTCTTGCTGCAAGGATAAAGATGGTGTCTTTGTCAGCACTTCCCACAGAAAAGGATAAGGAGAAGAGTTGAACTTAAAAACAGTTGAAACTTGAAGCAGGTACATGAGCTGATTAGAGACACTGTCCCAGAGCCCAGCATTTGCTACCATGTTTTGGTCTTTACTGATACCTACTTTAAGTCTCTAATATGGTCCTATCTTCCCTCCATCTCCACCCTTCTCTCCTTAGCTAAAAAAATCAAAGATGGTTATTTTAACTAACTTGCAACTGTTTTTGAACATGTCTTTAAACAGGTACAATGCTTTCCTTCAAAAGGAACGCCCTCGAAGAACCTCACAGCCCTGAATATATACAATCAATATCTTGCCTGAACCAGTGATACCTTGCCCATCAGTTAAATATCATTACAGGAAAGATTTCAACAAGATCACGGCACATTATACTTTAAAGTTTGACTTTAAAGGATGCCTGGGCTTTGCTGAAAGGCATTAGTAATGGAATTCTTTATCTCTGAGCTTAATTTATTCTGAGGAAAATAGGGCCATTATCTTAAATCTATTTTTTTTCCAACAGAGAAAACAGGCCTCAGAAGTCCAGCACTTATAAAGAAATCATTGTTTAATTACTTTTTTGTTTAACCCTTTGAGGAAGGAAGTAATTCATTAGAAAATAAATAGCATTCCTATTGGGCTGTCTTTAATAACGTAGCTTTCTTCTTTTCCTTTTCTTTCTTCTTTTCCTTCTTCTTCCCATGCTTTTTGCTTCCATCTCTCAAATGAAGTTGAGGAATTTTTTAATAGTTAGGAACTCCATTGAACCCACTTTTTTTGGTCATTACTGATGAGTGAGTCTATGATGAGTGAGTCTACGGTGATGAGTGAGTCTATGATGAGTCTATGATGATGAGTGAGTCTATGGTGATGAGTGAGTCTATGGTGATGTGAATCTGTGGTGATGAGTGAGTCTGTGGTGATGAGTGAGTCTATGGTGATGTGAGTCTATGGTGATGTGAGTCTGTGGTGATGAGTGAGTCTGTGGTGATGAGTGAGTCTATGGTGATGTGAGTCTATGGTGATGAGTGAGTCTATGGTGATGTGAGTTTATGGTCATCAGTGAGTAAATGGTGATGAGTGAGTCTATAGTGATGAGTGAGTCTATGGTGATGAGTGAGTCTACTGTAATGTGAGTTTATGGTCATCAGTGAGTAAATGGTGATGAGTGAGTCTATGGTGATGAGTGAGTCTACGGTGATGAGTGAGTCTATAGTGATGTGAGTCTATGGTGATGAGTGGGTCTATGATGATGAGTGAGTCTATGGTGATGAGTGAGTCTACTGTAATGTGAGTTTATGGTCATCAGTGAGTAAATGGTGATGAGTGAGTCTATAGTGATGTGAGTCTATGGTAATGTGAGTCTATAGTGATGAGTGGGTCTATGATGATGAGTGGGTCTATGGTGATGTGAATCTATGGTGATGAGTGAGTCTATGGTGATATGAGTTTATGCATCTAGAACACCAGGAGTCTATTCCAGTATTCTACAGCTTGCTGTAAGATGAATACAAGCTGTGTGTTTTCACACTGACCTGAGCTTCCAGACTCAAAGGACAGGTTATCTCTAATGCAAAAATAGCTAAGTTGAAGAGGAAAGAATGTAACCTATCAACCAGCTACATTTTTTACAAGACATCAAACACCAAGTAACTAACAGGACAGATGACTTGTTGCTTTCCACACCAGCTAACTGAAGAGTATTGCTGGCCTGGCAGGAGATCTGAGCACTGAATAAGTCTCCAAGGAGATGCCATAGCTGAGAGATCTCCACTAACTTGCCTAACCCCCACACTTTTGACTGCCTCTCCCATTTCCAATACATAAAACTCAACCACTAGGCATCCAAGACTTGGGGACCACTTGTAAACAAAAGGGTGTATTCAGCTGTTGTCAGAGTTCAGGGCAACTGCTTCCCAAGACCTAGGCTAAATCAACCTCCCTTGGCTAAATCATCCCTCTCTCTTGATAGTACCTTTTACTGTAGCTGCTTCTGGAAGCTATCCTTGGATTTGTCTGCTCTAACAAGTTGCATGACTTCCAAAGACCCATCAGTGATGCAGCCCTGAGGAAGTCTTCTGCACACAGCTCAAATGGAAAAGAAAAGTGGACCCTATTATAATTCCAGGAACTGGAAGCTAATCAGAGTCCCATATCTGCCTTTCAGCTCCTTCTTGCCTCTGTCAAGTAGGATAGGTGACCCTTTTTGTAAATACTGCTGTTATCAGGGATCTCGTGTTTAACGGCTAGTGGGTCATATTTTACAAGTGCAAATGACTTTGAGGCCCTCCATTCACTTCTTCTAAGCAATCTGCATGTCTACAAGGAATGAAAGGCTATAAAGAAGCAAGTGGGCTCCTGTTTTAGTCCAGTACTCCTGATATTCATCATTCTCCAGTCTGAAAGTCAGTTGCTTCCTAAATCACACAGATGGGGGTATATTTCCACTTTGTAAAAGTGGAACACATGCTCTATCTCCTGGTTCTGTGTTCGGTTTGGCTTGGTTTTTGACACGCCCCCTCCATTCTGGAAGTTATTTACTTGTGATTAGCTAACTGGCCTCTACCTTCAATTAGCCTTTGGAAGCTGCAAATACAGGGCCCTCTAGGATGGAGAGATTGCCACTCTGTCTTTATAGCTCCCCATCTTATAGCTTTCCTACTGATCAGACAAGAGAGGTTAGAGGACAGTTGAAATGAGGGAAAAAAAGTTGGACCATAACCATTGGAATCACCACTTACCTTGGCATTTACTGTATGCTTTGAGTTATGTGCTATTCTTTTAAGTTGAATATAAACTGGAAAGAGCCAGATTAGTCATATTTTTCAGCTGATGGCACATCATCACTTTCACATTTATAAAAGATGTATGTCCCACTTTTATCTCTAGTCCTTGTTCTCATTCCCCTTCTTCATCCACAGGTAATATATTTAATATGTTTGACATCTGCTTTTGCAGATATGTATATTATCATTGATATATACCATACATATATATGCCATGTATCATTAATACATTGATATATGATACATGACATATATGTATCATTTATGTGAATTTTTTTTCAATTCACTTAAGTGATACTCTGCTGCAGATACAGTCCTGATTACTCTTCCCCCTAAGAATTCTCAAGAAGCTCTCATATTGTTAGACATCCACCCTGATCATTATTTCTAATTACTGCATCCTCAGAGTTTTATTTATCCATTCCATTTGATAGATCTCTAGGTGGCTTCAATTCTCCCCATCCCTGTGGACCTGTGTGAGACTCCTAGCACTCATACCACCTGATGAGAGCCATTTCTGTGTCTAAGGATAGTTCCACACACAGTTCTATTAAGCGTTGCCTGACATACTGGAAAATGGCTGACCAGTTTACATTCTCAACACTGGTTCACGGGATTCCAGTTTCCCCCAAACTCACCCGTTCTGGGTCCTTCCCACTTTCCAATCCTCTCTAACCTAATTGGCACAGAGCAGAGCTCACTGCCGTTTTCATGCCCCACCCCCACCCCTTGCCAATAACTTTTATCCTAACTCTTTATTCTCAACTGTCCATATGACAGGAAGCAGTGACCTCAGGGACTGGAATCAGGGCACACACTACCTGGGAATGCCTGGATTAAAGTAACCACATGGATAAGTTGGTGACCCCATAGCCCATATGAGCCCCAACCACACAGTGATTGCAAAGAGTCTATAGGAATTCAGTGGCTCCGTGGTATTGGACCCATGGTGAGAATCTGAGCGCCCACTCGCAAGCCCCAGCAACAGAGGGGAAACTGCAGGTTCCTCCAGGCCCAGCTGCACTGGGAGTTACCCTGCATCAGCAGGTCTGTGCAGACTCACTTGGCTTAACGTTTCTGACAAAGTCGCCCACAAGTGCCATCTTATCAGAGGATCAATTTTATATCTGAGGGTCATTAAATTCTTTTTCATGAGAATAAAATGGGCTTTCGCTGCTGCATGCTGTACCGCCGCTCGTCCGAAACTGGAGATGAAATCAAAGTGGAAGAGATTTAACCAAATTATCCGTCTTCAGAAAATAAGCTCTGCTGCAAATGTATTTTTGATGTGGTATTGTGCAACATAGAGAGAGGAGAAATAAAAATACTCTAATGGCCCTGCCATATACAAACAGGAGGAGGCTGTGGGTTTAACTCTCTGTAGGAGCAGCTTTCTCTTGCCTATTGAAGGGAAGAAGGTTTAGGGATCTGAGAATTAAATGATCAAGGTACAAAGCTCAAGATGGACTAGGCAGGAGTCCAACTGAATGGCATACCTCATTACGACTACTATGTGTCTGCGAATGTCTGTTGTAGATGTACATGTTCATAGGCATGCACATGTGTGGATGCACACACATGTGGATACATGTGCATGGATGCTGGAGGTCAATGTGGCTCTCCTCCCCTGACACCTTCTACCTTATTTTGAGACAGGGTCTCTCACTGAACTTACTGATCCAGCTAAACTCATTGGCCAGTGAGCTTCAGTGATCCACCTGTCTTCCTCCCTTCCTGCCCCCAGCCCTGGGATAATGGATACATAGCTCTGTTTGTGGCTTTTTTACATGGGTGTTAGATATATGAACACAGGTCCTCATGTTGGACAGCAGGCCCTATGGTTGAAGAGCCATTTTTTCAACCCTGGCTTTTAATTATCTAGGAAGGTTTGAAACCTTAACATAAAAGCTCCCGCTAAATTGTGTCCTCTCACTTTCCAAGACTTGTCTCCTCGTCATGAGACGTCTTCTAAGCTGTGAACAGCACTCAGCAGACTCCACTCACCATGATGGTCCTGCACTTTTCTCAATGTGGCAAGAGGGGGATGTGTGTTTTCCCCACCCAACTGGACACCAGGGTTTGCTTTCGCTGTGCAGTCATTTACAGCCTGTGTTCATAAACCCTTTCTCCCCTTATTTTGACATGGCTGGTAGAAAGAGCATGGTACAAAGAGGCCCAGAGAGCATGCTCAGGACTGCTTAGCTCAGTACTGTAAATGTACTTGAAGAGCATCATCCATGCCTGCTACATTATCCTCCAACCTCTTGGGATCCTTTGATGCTATAAAGTCTGTGAGTAACAACAACAACCAAAAAAGGAGACAGATATATCAAACAAAAAAATGTCCATAGCTATTAAAGTGTCCACTGCGTGTATAACACGTGCTTACATGTGACTGGAGGTTGAGATGTAAAGAACAAAGGAGAAACTGTTCAGATAAGACATAAGTAGTTCTAGAAATGAAACCCATAGTGAGAGTGAACGCCCACATGCCGGAAACTGCTATAGACTAGGCTATGACCTTGCTACCTCTAGTGGGAGGACTGAGCAGTCCGGACCTCTACAGAAGTGAAGTCCCTCTCCAGCTTACTCAGTCTCCTGTGTCCTAGATGGGGGACACTCCAGTCCATTGGACAGTCACCGCATTCTCCAGGTAGCTGTCCAGAGCATCTATACCATTCCATTCTCTAGAACACCTTTGGTTCCACCTACTTTCAGATTTGGTTACATTTTCTATTCCCAGTAGAGATGAGAATTCTTTCTAAAGTGTGCTTGCCAGTGATCTTCATAGGACACGGGAAACTGGCGGATGAAGAGAGCCACAAAACACATCTCACAGGCCAGAGCCTAATGCTGGGAGATCAGAAGCCCCTCATTGATGTGGATTGGCTCACCCAGTCTGCAATTTCTTGAGTATCTTTTCGTCTTCACAGACCAGCAAAGAGGACATCCTGCCTCAGATAGTCTAGGGTTAGTTTCTTAGGTATACAGCTGCCTAACAGTGGATTAGGAGGCTCACATGGCCTTTGAGAATGCCTTGCCTCGGATGAATGAGGCCTTGCCTCTCAGAGGTCCAGCTACATTTTATATTTGCCATAAGCCACACATGCACTCTTTGGGGAGAATGGGAATTAAAAAAACTATTTGCAAGATAAGTAAAGAGAAATGTAATCCCTGAGTGGGATGAAGGGTGCTTTGAAATGAATGGGGGATAATCCTTTTGTTGACTATTACAAATGCACTTTATTTCTGTATTATCTGGCTGTGAGAATGTGCCATTCGCTGTAGTGACAAAGCCACTGCAGTTTCTTCTCTGTATGTCATCTTAAGTGTGACTGCAAGTCCCGTTTATTGCCTGGGGTCTGAGGCAGCCAGCTCAATGGGGGCAGCTGGGTCAGATGGCCGTCGTGGCTCCTGACAGATTGCGTTTTGTACCAGGCTCTGGACAGCAGTAAACAGGAGGTTCAGGAGGTGACTCTGCTGCTGGTGACACCCACCAGCTCCAGAGGCCGTAACCCAACACTCTACAGGCACTTTGAATAGCCAGACTTGTAACTCTATTCTTGAGCAGTCTGGGACCTGTGACTAATGCCTCTCTTTCATGTTTTTGTATTCAGTTCTCTTGAAGGGGGTGGGAGAATAATTCAGAGGGCTTGTTAGAGAGCATTCATTGGAAATTGCTTGGGTAGAGCACATAATTATGTGCCACTGGGGGCAGATCTGTAAATACTAAATAAGAAGGTAGGAATACGCTTGGATAAGGGCTAAGAAGAGGGTTCTAGAGAGCAAACAGGTGGTGGGAATGGGGATCACTCAAGGGAACTCTGTTTTTGTTTTCTTCCCTTTCTTCCTCCCTTGACAAGAAGGAAGCTTTCTATAAGAAGACAAGCCTCACCAAAGCCAGCACTAGGAACAGTCATGGGCTACAACCTTTGGAATGGAGAGTCTCTCTTCCTAGAGGTAGTCAGGTTTGGGGATGGGGTGGAGCTCAGCACATGCTTAGCATGCAAGAAGCCCTGGGTTTGATCCCTAGCCCAGGAGGGAGGAAGGTGGAGAAAGGGAAGGAGAGAGGGAGGAAAGGAGGGGAGGAAGGAAGGAGGGAAGGAGGGAAGGAGGGAAGGAGGGAAGGAGGGAAGGAGGGAAGGAGGGGCAGAGTGCTCAGTGTTTTCCCAATAGTCTCTTGGTTTGGGAGAGGACTCTGGAGCCCCACACCTTGCAGACTCCTGGGAAAGCCTGAGCACATCACTAATAATGTTTATATCCACCACTTTGGGCAGCTACAGTGATGTCAAGAGTGGTACCTGGAGTCCAAGAGTTCTATCCCGACCCTGGTCAAGAAAATGTCAGTGGCAGAAGAAATGTATAAATGTTCATGTTGCTCTCCCTCTCAAGAGTCTCTAGTTATTTCCCAAGACCAAAGACAGAAATGGCTCACTGTGATGTGCACAGAGAACTCACCATGGCCCAGCCCCTGCCTGGCTGGCCAGGTACATCCAGCACCACCCTCTCTTGGTCTATTAGCCTTTGTTCTTCTCGCTTTGAGACACTCGTACATGCTACTCTTCACCCGAAATCAGCCTTCTCTTCTCTGGCTATCTACTCATTCATACCCTCTCCCCCAGAGCTCAGCTGACCTATCACTGCCTCAAGAAATCCCCTGATCCTTCAGAGCAAATAGAACAAACCAGTCACTCATGCACCCTGGATGTCTTCATTATGTATAACAGATTTAAAATAAAAATTAGCCAGACAGTTAGCTGCTTTCTGTTGTTTCCTCACACTGTCCACAAGCACAAAGGGCTAGGACGATGCCTGTCTTATTCAGTCCTTACTCAGTGCTTATTCAGTGTTCTTCTTAGCCTTTGCTAGTCCCAAAACATTGTTCAGTTTGTAGTTCTGAATGGGAGGACAGTCACAGACCACTTGGCTCTCTCTGTCTGTCTGTCTGTCTGTCTCTCTCTCTCTCTCTCTCTCTTCCTCTCTCTCTCTCTCTCTCTCTCTCTCTCTCTCTCTCTCTCTCTCTCTCTCTCTCTCTCTGTGTGTGTGTGTGTGTGTGTGTGTGTGTGTGTAGGGGGATGCTGTCTGTCTGCCCGCCTGTCCGTCCCATTCATTTCTTCTCTTTGGTCCTTTGGAAGGAAGGCGAGAAGCCTGAACGTAACCCACATCATCCAACAAAGCCGTGTTTTCCAGCTGCACTGAGGGAGCCATCTGCTTCAGGTTCTCCAGTCTTGCCATGCTCAGACCCATCATCGCACTGCAGATAGCCTGTAGGACAGCCCACATAAAGTACTGAGTCACAGAGTCACACATCATCCACGTTAGACATTGTATAGAAAAACGTATGGATTTGTTATCTGCCTCCTGGCAGCTTACGGTCTAAGGAAGAAAAAAACAACTGACTCCAGCAAAATAATCACAATATGTTGTCAGTGAGATTAAAGATTAAAGCCTATGGTTATTTTAGATATTCAGAAAATACACACTTTAGTAACAATAATCAGGGTTCTGTTTTTATAACGAAACATCACAGACTGAATCCCTAAAAAACAAACAAACAAACAAAAAACTACATGCTTACTTACCTCAAAGTTCTAGAACACAGGAAATCCTGGCACTGACACCTGGTTGCTGCATCATAGTTCGGCACAGGACAAAGCGTGGTGAGATAGAGGCAGCAGATAAGCTCCAGTCTCTCCTCTCTGAAAGGCCACTAACACCACCATAGGGCTCCCCACTCATGACTTCATCTCACTCTCACAACTTCCCCAAAGCTCAACCTCCAAATACTACTCCCTCACGGATCTGATGATTTAACTTTCTAACACGTGAACTTCTGGGGTGGGGGCACACCCTGTGCTTGCTAGTTTCTGTCAGCTTGACGCAAGCTAGAATTATCTGGGGAGAGGACATTCAGCTGAGGAAATGCCTCCATCAGATTACCCAGAAGCAAGTCTGCAGGGCATTTTCTTGATTGATTGTTGATATGGTGGCCTGGCCTACTTGGGGCAGTGCTGCCCCTGGGCAGTTGGTCCTGGGTGATCTAAGAAAGCCATGAAGAGCAAGCCAGTAAGCAGCATTCCTCTGTGGTCTCTGGTCCAATTCATGCCTCCAGGTTCCTGCCCTAAGTTCCTGCACTGAGTTCCACCCTGGCTTCCCTTAGTGATGGGTTATAACTGTAAGCAGAAATGAACCCTCGTCTCCCTAAATTGCATTTGGTCAGTGTTTTCTCACAACAATAGAAAGTAAACCAGGGCACACAACAGAGCAGACTGTATTTTTTTTAGTGGGAATGAGCACATTTAAGTATATTTGGAAGTAGGAGATGGAGGTGGAACAAAGAACAGATTTGACAAAGGGTGTGTGGAACTTCTAAGTCAAAGGCAAACCAATGGTTCCCCTTGGTAATCCAGATAGCTGGGGCGCACAGAAGATTGACTGGAGTCTCCTAGTCTAAAACTTCTGGGCTTTCAGGTGTCTGGTTCACTGTTAGGGTGTGAGCTGAGCAACAAATTAAGTGAAGTGTCCCCACTAAATGCTAACAAGCCCCAAGAGGAATCAGGGACATCCCCATGCATACCAAATGCATTCATTAGGACCCCTGCCACCATGAAGAAGGGCAAAATGACCTTGCAGTCATTAGGAACTTAAAATCCTATGACTTAAGTTTAGAGGAACACATAGTACATTGTAGAACCTAATTTGTGTTACCTTTACTAATTGCTGCCTAGCACTGAGCCTGGATGAATCAATGCATGACGGACATTTGAAGCCTCCGACATCACCCCATCACTATATTTTAGAGATCGTGAAATTTCAAAAGAGCCTTTTTGAAAGGGTGTTTATCTGAGCTGTTGTGAGTGGTTTGAGCATGGGGTGGGGGGCTGGGCAGTCAGTGTGTTTATTTGCATGAATGCTAAATGCTGGAATTTTCTCCTGAGAACACCATTTTTCTCCTACACTTCTTGAATGTGAATGCAGGGATGTCAGACAATGGGGGAAAATTACCCGTAGCGCCCAAACCCAAGCCCAGCCTGAGAACAGCTGCTCAGGGGTATGGATCCCACAGACAATTAGAATCTTCGGCATTATCCCAGCACAGCTCTGCATCGAGGTGTCAGGCCGCACTCTGGCCAGGAGCAAGCAGATTTGTTCACCAGATAAGCGCTACCCACGTCTGTCTTTTGTTCACACTTGAGGACGTCCAGTGAGCTGCATGCACTGCCTGGGCATTGGAAGGAAATTCAGAAGCCTCCTTGTCCCATCTCAGTGTTGTTGTAGCCAAAGCACTGTGGACAGAACTCAAGCTATGGTGCTCTCTGTGCTTGCTTCTGAAGACAAAATCACCAACAGAAAGGTTGAGCCAACCAGCCACACCCACTCACTACCAGTGCATACAGGCGCGCGCGCGCGTGTGTGTGTGTGTGTGTGTGTGTGTGTGTGTGTGTGTGTGTGCGCATGCGCGCAAACACACACCCCACAGAACATGCCTTACTCCCAGCTGTGCTCAGCATTTGTAATAAGGGTATAAAAGGAAATCATTTTCTCAAAGTTGTCATTTTTTTTTCCTTCTTAAAGATAAAGAATAGCTGATGCTTCGAGAGAAAAAAAAAAAGACCATATCATTCTCAGGGCCCCAACTGTGTAGACCCCAAATGGTACAGATTAAAATCAAGCCATAAAATTCTATAACCAGGAGCAGCCCTGAAGTCAGAGGAGAGCTTTGGACTCATGCTGGGATCGGAGAGGACTACAGGTCCTCCAAACTCCCTCATCTGCCACAGAAGAGCAGGAAGGAGACAAAGCCATCACTGCTTTTGGGAAAAGAAAGACACTTCCACTACTGAAAACTGCTAGAAGATCACCAAGAGGCCATGGAGTACAAGGGACCTGTGTATCTTCCCTAGAGCTGCAAGAGCACACTAAGCCAAGACCAAAATTCGGGCCTCCTGAGTCCAGACAGAAGTTTAGCTGGCACGGGGGGGGGGGGGGGGGGGGGGGGGGGGGGGGACCTGTTCCTCATGCTGGATTTCCTCACCCAGCCTTGATGCAGGGGAGGAGCTTGGTCCTGCCTCAACTTGATGTGCCATACTTTGTTGACTCCCATGGGAGGTCTGCCCCTTTCTGAATGGTGACTGACCGAGGAGGAATGGATGGAGGGTGGGGGTAGATGGAGGTGAGGGGTGTACAGAAGGAGAGGAAAGAGGGGAAACCCTGGTCGGTATGTAAAATAAATGATAATAAAATAAAATAAAATAAAAAAGAGCCAGGCACTCCCAGCACTGTGATGGCTTAGAATTCATGACAGCAGGCATCAAGCTCTGACCTTCACTATAACCTGCCCCGATGCCCCAGACTCTAGGGATGGTGCACCTGGCAGCCACTCTTCTTTGGCTCTGCTGGTCAGGGCTGGATTTTGAAAGTTAAGTAGCTTCTAGGTGACTGAAGTCTGTGTGTTCCTTCCCGTCTCCTTTCTCATGCATGTGTATGTATGCATATGTGGGGGCCGATGCACAGGTACACACGTGCACATGCAGCCAGAGGTCAATGTCAGGTGCTGTCCACCTTGTTTTGTGAGGCACTGGCCTGAAGCTTGCCAAGTCGTCTCAGATCTCACTAGCTAGATCCGCTTTCTGCTTCCCCAGTGCTGGGATTAGAAGCACTTACTATCAGGCTTTCTACATGCCGGTTCTGGGGATGGAAGTCAGGTCATCATGCTTGCACAGCACACCCTCGGCTGTCTGAGCCGGACCCTGAGCCCTGTGCGTTTCGCTGGCCACTAGACTCCTTTACAACAGGCTTTTGCTGCCCGACAGAGGAATGACTAGCAAGAAGCTCTACCCACTTCCCCTCTCCTTTTCTCTTCCTCTTCCTTCTCTCCTGCCCTTCCTCCCAACTCCTCTGTCCTTTAAAATACTAGGGGGGAAAAAAGGAGCTGCAGATAATTAAAATTAAATCTTTGCTGCCCCAATGTCTGAAACTCTGGGAAGTCATTATCAGAGTCAGACAGTGATATTTTGATATCCTGGAATCTTTTTGATATAAGGAATAAAGTTCTATGTCATGGGAAGATAGAGAGCCATGCTATTTCCTAATCACCCTTTATGATTTGCAGCGTCTTGGGATGCTTTCTCAGATGTTTCCACCATGGCTTATGTACACTTCAAACCCATGTGCCGTTAAACGCGGAAGCTCGGAGCGGAATTAATGATGGCAGCTTCAAACACCCACCTCGCTGGCAGGCTGGAGATCTAAGGACAAACTCAAAGAGGGTGATGGGCCTTTGAAAATCACTAAGCACAAACAATAAATCTCATTAAATAAAGTCAGCAGAGGGGGCTGAAAATATACGGGGACAGGAAAGGCTAAAGTCAGCCTTAGCTGGGACTTTTATCAGGGAACTTGGTGGGGAGGGCTCAAAGAAGCCAGCTGTGTTTGGGGAAATCACGTGACCCAAATGGATGTGACACTGAGGACACTAGTCAGTAGGATGCTGTGGAGACAGGGTTATCCTTGGCAAGAGAGTGTATTCCAGGCTGGTGACAGTTAGTGTAACAGTTGGAATCATTAGTGACTCTCACCACAACAGCTTTGGAAGAGTTCAAGGAAGGCAGGGGTTTTGAGCAGGGCTAGCAAAAGAAGAGAAATTCAGACAAAATAAGTCATCACTGTGAGCCACTGGCCCCCCAAAGTCCTTGGATGAAATGTGTAGTCACGGTGTCCTACAGAGGTAGGCTCCCTTTCAAGGTACCTCTGAGCACCAGGAGAGAGGGAGAGAGAAACCTAGGTACTGGTGCTGAACAGCAAAGTTCTTGATGTGGTCCAGTAGGGAGCTGTACCAACCCTGGAGGACAGTCATTGCATCAGACCACCATGTGGTATTGCCAGAAGCCAACTGACTGTCACAAGAGAGGTAATATAAGCCAGAGAGCATGAAGAAGTACTGCCAGACATGAGGCATGGATCCATGCTAACCCATAGACTCCATGATGGCAATGAAGCCTTTGGCTGACTGCCATTCTTAGTCAGGGCTGAGTGGTCCAAGGGTAGCACTCTCTGGCTGAGGGAAAGCCAGGTCTCCTTTGTGAACCTGGCCAGCACAACTCTTTCTCTTCTCTCTCCTACCTCAGTTTTCTCCTCCCTCTCCGTCTCTCCTCCCCTCCAATGATTCCAACTTCATTTTAATTCAAGAATTTAACTACAGAGATTACACTGACCCTTTCCCCAAGAATGAAAAGATGTGGGGTCCTCTACCAGAGATTTATTTGTGATTGTGGCTGAGGGTTTATTTAAACTAATTTTATTATTCATGACACAGACAATTTATGCAGTGAATGCAATTAGGAGCTATGATTGGCTGCCACAGCTAAGGGCTAAAAGTGCCACTTCCTTGGATATGCAAGGAAGGAAGGCAAGAATATTAGAAAAATAATCAGTTGCAGCAATGTTTTTTATGAAATGATCCCACAAACCTTCGTTCAAAAAAACAGAGCTAATTTAATTTCCCAAACACCCTGCAAAAGATATCTAATTATGCACTTCTAAATTGCTCTCATAATTTTTCCCAAGTTTTCTATTGTTTATGCCATTGTGAGCTGTCTCTGTATACAAGTGCAGAGTTCCCAGCTTGATGAACAGGTTCCAATAAGCCCCTCTAAGAGGGTCTTCCCGATGCCAGGCACAAGAGTCTGATGCAGCCTCTTAGCTGTTTGTCCATTTAAGCAGGAAATATTTGAGAAACGAGACTTGTTTGTAATGATTTACAATTTTAAGCAGAGAAGAAAGAGAAAGAATTGACCCTTTTTTTTCTTTTCCTTTTCTATAAGAAACAATCTTTTAAAGAAATCAGACATCAAATGAAGCCAAACCTTGGTGTACTCAGAGGATGGGTTACTACTCCTCGGCAATCGAAGGCAATGAGTTGCAGATGCTGTCAGGTAGAGGCATCCTCGGAGGCATATGTTAAATGACAGAAGCCAGACAAAAAGGAGTTCGTACTTTGTGGTGCCACTTATGGAAAGCACTAGAAAGAGCAAACCAGTCTTCAGAGAGAGAAAGTAGATCGATTTCCACAGTGAAAGAGCTGAGGAAGGTAAAAGAGAGGACCCTAAGTGGGTCCGTGAAAGCTTTGAAAGTTTGGCCATGCTCACTGGGCTAATTGTGGTGATGGTTTCCGGGGAGTATGTATACCCAAACTGTTCACGTTATACAGCATGACACAGCCTTCTCTGCTTACCCCACGCAGATGTTAGAAACAACAATGCAAGAAAACAAGATGCACGGTACAGATGTACACTCATGAATCCACCCATGGACACCATCTCTGCCATCTTTGTGGATGTGTAAGAGGAAATGGCTATTTTCCTAGGGTCTCAATTGTACCTTGCAATTGTGCTTGGACTCATGTCTATGGACTTGAACTGAGGGATATTTAGAGAACCTCAATTGGCACCACAATCTACTTATATCTTTATTGAACATCTTCTTGGGACCCATAGAATCCTGAAACAGGACATCCTAGGATGTGATGTCCTGAAGAAAGCCTAGGCAACATGTGTTATTATCAGGGAGACAAAGAATATGCTGTCTGGTACCTGACTTGGGGCCTATAGCTCAGGCTCTAAGAAAGATTAGAGAAAGAGAGAGGGAGGGAAATATCTTCACATGGAAAATATTGTGCATGAAAAAAAAAATCACACACATTGCTAGCCTGCCTATGGAGTTCAGTTAGTAGAATGAGAGTGCTTGCCTAGTAATGCACAGAGGGAACCCTGGGTTTGAGTCTCAGTCCTGCAGAAACTGGACATAGTGGTGTAGGTCCAACTAGGATGAGAGAGAGAGAGAGAGAGAGAGAGAGAGAGAGAGAGAGAGAGAGAGAGAGAGAGAGAGAGAGAATACCACGTGGGGCAATCAAAACAGAAGACCCAGAACTCTGAGCATGTTCGCCTGTGTTTTTTTTCCCCCTGCTGTAGGAAAAACATGGAAAGAGCCCTTTAAATCCATAGCACAGCAGAGCAGGCCTGAGGTGGAAGAACAGACTGAGCTCCCTCACTTCAAAGACATTTCTGGTCCCCAGAGCTATGCACTGTGAGTGGTCTGATATCAGCCTTTGTGGCCGCCACAAGTCTTCAAAGAAGTTTTGGAATTTTCTTCTGAGCTTCCTGGCAATCAATTCAGCCCTCTTGATCACACACCTGCCTTATCCAGAGTGCACTGAATGTGTGTTACATGCCCCTTTATAGATTTCAAGTGCTTTTTGTGGGATTACATTACGAGCTTCTCACCTTGGTTCTGTGCAATGCATGGGGGTAGGTTCTGCTAGGATCCCTGGTAGCCTAGATCTTTCTGTAAATAGAAAAACATAGGTAAAGCCTTCCCTCACAACTATTCCCATCCTACCTTCCTCCTTCACAGGACTCTCCTTCCATGCCCAGTACCCACACCTCTAGTACCTCCAGAACATAAACTCATCTTGTAGGAAGAGACTGGATCTTGTAAATGCTGGCTTCTTCCCACTGTACTGATTCCCTGGCCTGTATTTAGTTAATAACAAACATTACATCAGCCACATGTGTTGGTTGTCTTTAAATTCCTGGGCATGTTGGGGACCCTGGCAGAGTGGGGCAGGAAAGCTGGGAAATGAAAACCCACTCATGGAATCCACACCCCCATCCCCATCTCTGCTTCTCCCAGTCCATATTAGCGGTGTTAGACAGATGTATTACAGGAAATATTAGCTAGCCGAGGAAGAGCAGTGACCTTTCTGACTTCGTGAATTTGGGGGAAGAACAACACAGGAGCTAAATTTGGTCAGGATCCCCTGGGAAAGCTTACTGACCATGACCGTAACCACAACACATCTTGGTCTCCAATCCCCAAAGCATCACCCCATCATCCCCCAGCAAGACATGCTTGTCTACTAGTCTTAAAGTGATGAATGCTTACTTGCCCCAGTCCTCATGAGCTATGTTCAGAATGGAACCTGGGCAATTATGAGTTTGAGATGTTGCCAGTGACATTATAGCTTAATTATTCATAGGCTATCATTTCCAAATTGCCTTCCATAATCTCATATGCACTTCACCTTGCATGGATTCCTACCTGCATCCTCCCCTAGTCCGTTCTGCTTTTTCTACCCTTCTGGGAAGGGCAGTCAAGGTGAAGCATCGTGAGGCAAGGGGGCTGATCTTTAACTTGTGTGACAAACTAAGGCTTTGACTTTCCTCCTCCCATTCAGAACCATTATCCTGTTTTTTTTTCTTAAACATTGAAGGTTTCTTTTTGCCCCCGAGGAGACATTTCTAAAACTGATTACCATTGGTATGTGAATTTTCCTGTCAGGAGTGGGACAGGCTAAAGAATGTGACCATGATTCTCTGCCTATAAAATCAACCTCCTTCCAGCTGTCACTCGAAAGGCAAACCAACCGTCTTGACACCAGGTCACCCTGCACTCCGGCACCCTAGATCCAGGACCAGCCCAATGCTTAGGCCATGGGACCAAGTTGTTGGTAGATTGCAGGACTTGATTCTCTGTCCCAACTGTTCGATAATGCTCTAATTAACTACTTCCAACTTCAGAGGACCCCGCTAACTATAATTGAGAGATCAACAGAGGCTGCATGGAGTTAGATGTGCATACTAATTACTGAATTATCCAACACCTGTTTGGGAATGTAGCACCGAAACATGGCTTTGTTTTCAAGCAGGAGACCTTCCCTTGAAGAAGCTGGTCTTCGGTGAGCAGAGTGGAGCCCACTCTATCGGATGTCTTTCATTGGTACTGGTTAGCATGAAGACCAAGGCAGTGCTAATGAAACTAGTTAATGAAATGTCTGTGTGGCCAGATCTCAGGGCCATTCTGAGGGGCAGAATGGGGCTGCTGGAAATAGACATTAATGAGTCCAGCATCATCATGTTGGAGGGAGTAACACGCTGGATTGGCACATTTCGTCTATAGCTGAACTCCAACATGTTTCTGCATTGTTCGCATCTGGCTCCCTCCCCCGGAACTGGATTGGCACCATCATCTAAAAGCTGTCCATGGGTCAGAGCCACTTAGCATTTTTACTAAGACTAGCATGAGCCTGCTGCAGGCAGAGCGTAGCAGGATGCAGGCAGGGGAGATGGTACCCAGTTGGGGTTTTGAGCAAGATAAGGGCAGGCCAGCAAGAGAACATGAGGTTAAATTGAGAAACAGATGGAGCATGGAAGAAAAGAAACTTTGCCTTAGTCCCACTTTTCATTTTTGGCGATTAGTTTCAATAACCCATAATCAGTAAATTCAGACCGGAGTAGAAGCGGGACTTAGCCTGAAGCACACATTTTTTAGATGAAGTATTTGTCATCTAATTGAAAGATGACAACTCTTGAAAGCTCAGAGAACCTTAGAATTAGACAGCACAAGTGTACCTAAGGCCTGCAACCTGAGGTAGTGCCCATGCCAGCTGCTGCCCTATGCTCTCCTCAAAGCAGCTCATTGTCTCTTATTCACAAAAGAGGAAACTCCTAGTTACCACCTAAGAACTTCCTGCAAGAAAACTGCAAGGCAGATTCACTGCTGCTGGCTTTTTCTCAGTTGGAATAGTTTTGATGACGATAATGATAATGAGGTTGGCAAGGATGGTGATAATGATTAATATGATCATCGGCATTCCCAAACAATGCGGACAAAACTTAAATAGATCCATGAGATGCTGAGATTCTAGCATGATCTAAATGTATGCTGTCTTTCCTGGAAATTCAATATTCTTGATAAGTCTATGCCTGAACATTTTTCAAAGTAGCCATCTCTTGAACACTCTACATTTCCATACCACCATGCTTCTTTCTTCAGGAAAGCTGTGCTCATCATGAAGCCAACACATACTGTAGAAGAAGCCACCACACTGCGATTCCTTATGTTTCCACCAGATTGCTATGTTTGGGATTGAGTTAAACTTGACCATGATCTTTTCAGATTTTATACACCTCTGCATTTGGGATTTCTCTCATTGTTGACATGTAAAAGTAAAGTACAGCTTATCTAAGAATGAAGAAGTATAGTATCCATAGTTATCTATTGGCACCCAATTCTCCTCCCATCTGGCAGCCTTTGCAACCATCCTATTTCCCTCCACTGTCCAAGATGAATCTGTGGGCACTCTACTAACTTTAAATTTGCAGAAAGGTTTCAAATGTAAAAATAGTACAGGAGCATTTTAGCACATTTCCTTTTCACCCATCATTTACTCACAAAAGTTTGAGTTAAATTCTCAAATCCAAATGATCTGAAACTTGGAAAACACTGCCATGTGTTCACTGTATAATGTGAAGGTACCTCATTGCCAAGAAAGCACTGGCTAGATTTCTCAGATACCTACTACCCCCATTTCTCCTCTGTGCTAAGTATGGCTGCTTTGCATTTCCAGATGTCTTGACCTTTTCCTCCTCATTAGCCTCTCCCAAGAGGTGATGTCATTGCCTTTGAGCTCTCCCACAATCTTGGTAAGTCTCCTTATCTCATTTCTTTAAAAAAGAATCCTCAAAATATGTCATCTAGAGGGTTGGTTAATTCATGTCCTGAGTCATGGACCTTTCTTGCTTGCACATCTGTTATATGACCTTGCCGAGTGCTATGCTATCTTACACTGCAGAGATGTGAGACCTACATCACTTTTTGTTCACATGCCTGTCATAGATAGGCCCAGCATTTGTCAGCACCCTCCGAGAGCAGCCCTTCACCAATTTGTCTTCATTGGCTCCCTGCTCTTGAACTTTGAACCCAAATCACAATTTGTTCATATATATATATTGAGAAATGTCTACACATTGAGTCAACTTTATATCATATGAAGCAAAACACATTGAGTAAAAGAGGTTTAGGATCCATTGACATATTCTAGAGCATGTGTCTTCAACAATAGTCCTAGAGATGCTAAATCTGGAGGTTCTCATGTGGTGAGACTGAGTCATTCCCTCCCAGTGACCACCTCCACATGATGAACAGTCTTTCTGGGGATGGACTTCCATAAGTGAATTTTATATACACTGAGAAACCATGGTACTGGGGAATTTTATCTACCTAGTAGATTTAAACAAGGTTATTTATTCATTCATGAATGGCTAGTGATTCATAGAGTCCTGAAGTTCCAACATAGCCTAAAGATCATTGAAGCTATTTGTGCCCTGTTCCCAGGGAGTCAGGCATCCTCCACTTCCATTCTGCTGTAATTGAAGCTCATGGCTTCTAAAGCCTCCCATTGCTGAACTGCTCAATGATCCTGAAATTCTTTGTGTTAATTCAAAGGCTATGTCTTCAGCTCTGCTTTCTAATGGTGACTCTCAATAAATACATCATTCTTCTATATAACCTGCTTTCTACTTGTGTATATTTAATTCAATTGAGATGTTTTTATCCCTTTTCATGAATCTATCATCTGGCCCATCTTAGACTTAAGAGTTTCAATCTTGTCCACAAGATCCCCATGGTGTGACTGGGGAAGAGGAAAGAGAACATATCTGTGTGGAAGGAAAAGCTAAAATAAAGGTGATAGGAAAGCATCAAAGCAAGAGCAGTGAATTCTTCTTAAAGCATTGAGAGAAATGCCACAGAAATAGAACTTTTTTGTTTATTTGTTTTGGGGGTGTTCGTTTTTGTTTGTTTATATTTTGTTTTTTGTTTTGTGTTTTGAAACAAGGTCTCTCTGTGTAGCCCTGGCTGTCCTGGAACTCACTCTATAGACCAGGCTGCCCTTGAACTCAGAGATATTCCTGTCTCTGTCTCCCAAATGATGAGATTAAAGTTGTGTGCCTCCATCACCGGGCTTAGAAAAATAACTTTTGAAAAACTTGAAGCAAGCGTGGGTAAAGAGAGTAAAGGATATTTCAAATAAAGATGATGACATGGATAGATCATGAAAATTATCATAGTAGTTAGTTATGGACTTTGGAACCAAAGTCCTGCATGTGTAGACCTCAAGTAGATATGGATGTAGGGCAGGGAGGTGGCAGGAAGTGAGAGGAGAGGCAGGGAACAAGCTGTAAATGCTGGAGTCCCTAAAGAACTCACTCTTACCTCATCTGATGGACTCCCAATTGCCTTCGCAAGCTGCTCCACTCTCCTCTTACCTACATCTCATCATCGCACAGGATATTTCATCAGTTCTAAAGTGCCAGGGTCATTGTGATCAATTCCGTGACCCTACTCATGCTCAAACCTATTCTGGAAAGGCCTCCACCTATTTGTTTTTCCAATCTGGAAAAGAGACATAGCATGGTACTCCTATCTGCTCAGTTGTCATAGAATTTGTCCCTTGGCTCTTTATCTGTCTTAACCCCTTTGGAGTAATAGGGGCAAGGTAAAATATATCCATGGTATCACCTTAATGGTAGTATCATGCGTCCCCATAGAAATTGGAGCACTGGCAATCAGCCTACAGGCCTTCAATGTCTAGACACTGGCTTCTTATCTGAACTATGCTGTCACTGACTGTCCAGTGGGTCAAATTGAGGGAAGTCACGATCTCTGAACTCATAGTCTGTGAACCAGACACTGCAAAGTTTCTTGTTTAACTCTTGGGTGAGTTTTGCACTTACTGCAGAGTGGAAGGCTGGCACTCAACAGGCACCCATTTATCAGTGCAGTAGAGAAATTCCCTCCACTCACTGTAATCACCCCAAATCAACTCTTTGCTATGCTTTGGGCAGCCAAGAATGTCAGTGATTGCCTGTTGCCTTTTTTACATTTGTTGGCATCACCGGAAAGCATGAGTATCATAGAAATAAGATTGTAGAAGAGCAATGGATTTAAGGAGAGAATATCTCCCTACCTTCTGCTTTCCATTGAGCTGTCTCCAAGTCTTTTCTTATCAAGTCGCAGAGCACCCACCATGGTTACAGTTATAGATTCATGCAAAGGGAAAATTGAACAAGCCATTCCAGAATTGGATAATACCAAAGGGCAAATATGTAAGTGTGATTCACACTATAAGTTCAGCTAACCTGGGCGTGAACTATGCAGAGAGGGGGATCTAATAATGAATTTAGTCCCAACTAGTAAGTCCAGTGTATACTAAGCAAAACTCCAAAATGGGCCCCACACTGAAAAGTTCTGCAGTCAGAATCTAAGGGTGAATAATGTGTGCACCTGCTCACACTTTAACAAATGCATGGCAAATTGTAGATACAGTTGAAAGGCTCCTTCAGTGAAAAGTGTCCTCAGAAAAAGTCAAGAGAGCGTGAGTTGGGGCGAAACACAAAGTTTTCAGAGCCAAAGAGCTCGTTTCCTAGATGAGCCAGAAGACAGGAAATGATCATAGGAAATGACATTGCCAGGGACCTTCTCCACCCCAGGATAGCTCCTGCATGGACCTTCTGTCCTCCAAGCACTGATTCGTTCATCCTGACTCCATTTACGATTTGGGTAGCTTTTCTTCCAAATCAGACTCCTGTTTGAGGATGGGGGTTGTTTGTTTACTCTGGGCTTTTAGTTTTTTAAGTTGTACTAACAGCTTTGTACAAAACCCTTTCAGAAGACTGTAACAGTGCTAGCCTAGGGCTTCTCACCTCCATGACCACAACCCAGCAAAGCACAGTAGAATCTGCTGCTAAGGGACCGAGGAGGCTGATTGGCCAAAGGATTTGGTCTGAGTGTAAGTCTCCTAACGCTAGCTCATTTATGGCTTTATAGATTTTTATGGGGGTATTGCTCTAGAAGAGCAAACAAGAACAGATAAAGGAAATGGGGTGGGGCCACCTGGCCCCTGAGGAAGGCCCCATTAGCAGAACATAGGAAGAGGGAGGGGAGGCCACACACCAAGTTCAACCCACCCAAGGCACTTGGTTCCACTCCAGCTACAAAAGGATATACCCCTCCTATTAGGTATATTACAGTGACGTGGTGATTGGTGGAGGAGAGCAAAGAACTTGTCAGCTGAGTGAGTATTGGCTGTCACTCCTGTTATCAAGCTGCCTGCTTATTTGCGATTTTATTTTCAGATGTGATTGACAGCTGGATGGCTCTGACATTCTCGGCACAAACATACAGCCTGTTATTATGCTTGCATTAACATTTTGATAAACACACGGTGCAGCATTGGAAAAGTAATTACATGTCATCACTTCAGTGCTTCATCAAAGAAAAGTTTACTGTGTAATTGCGCTGTGATTTACCTACGTAGAATGTGTTACACTCCACAAAAGCTCTCTCTATTTAATAGTTTACATTTACTCTTTAAAATACACAATATCCCTTCCCAGGGGCTTCTTTGGTCTAAAATAAACTTGGCAATATAATTTAGCTTTCCATAAATATACTTAGATATTACGGTGGAGTACTTTTGCATAATAGTTATTTAATGCTAAGCGTAAATATGCAGTGCATTATATTGGCTGAGCTATCAAAAAAAAAAAAGAGGACTTCTGACGACAGGGAAAAGTAGGATATTGTTACCTTGGTTTCTACATTAAGGAAAGGGACTTTTGCTCATATATTTATATCCATGCTTTTCACAGTGACATCTAATTTTACAATAAAGTGACGAGTGAAAGCTCCTCGCAGTAGAATCTAAAATATTGGTTCTTGTTAGCGTTTAAAGAGCTCTTCTGATGTGCCACTGAAAGAGCCTTCTGGAGAAAAGCACAAATGATTGCAGGGTACTTGGGAACCACAGACGAACGAAGGGGTGATTTGACTGACGTTTTCTCGGTGAGAGCCATCTGAACAGCTGGGTGTCTAGGAAGTAGAAGGTAATGGGGGCTGGGCAGTAGCCAACGGAATCTCCAATGACAACTTACATTCTTATGGCTTTTGTTGTTGGGAGGGCATTTTGAATTTCTGGGGGCTTTGTAATTATTGATGAGCAAACCTTGACAGCGGCAGCCCGGGTCAAGCAGGCAAGCCTTTCTAGTATGCTTAATGATAACGTGAATATTTGGGTCAGTCTCTATTCCAGAAAGAACAGGCAGATGGGAGGGACAGAGAGCAAAGGGTAGCTGGATTGTGCTCACAATAGTTCATAAGGCTTCTCCATAGGCACTAAATTTTCCTCCTTCGGTAACTGAGATGGGCAGAGCTGGGGAGAGGAGGAACCACTGTCTATTCCACAAACAGGACATGGTGATGTAGGGCTATGGAGTCCTTGAGCTGTCCTTCACCATTTCTTTAAGTGTTCTCTTTACCAAAAGGCTATTCTCTCAAGTGACCCTCTCAGTGGGGCACAGAGGTCAAATGGCTGAACCGCAAAAGTGGAGGCAAATGCCTTGTCATTTCTGTTCTTGTGGGAGACCTCATAGCTGCATGGAGAGCAGCCCGTCAGTGAGAGAATTAGGATAAATTGAAGAAATCACAGCCTGAACTTGAACATGAAAGTGGGGATCTTACCTGGAAGCAAGGATAAAAAAGGAGGAATGAAAGGATGGCCAGGGGGTAAGGACCATGAACTGAGTCAGAGGACCTGAATGTCATCTATTTGGCAGGGCCCTAGGAGCAAAGGCAACCACATCAGCTGCTTCTTCAATACAGCTGGCAGCCAGGGTAGGGGGCAGGCAGAGTTAAAACATGTATTTCCAGATGTCTATAACGGTTCAATAATTCCACGTTAGTGTATATTAATCCTCCCTGGAAATTGGCATTAACTCAGCTTTAGTACTAGTCTAAATAAACACATCAGCTCTGAGAACAGGCGCTCCTTTGCATAACAGCTGCCTATGGCATCTGCATCCTGGTTATAGGTTCCCTGTATGCATGCTACCTCTGGAGCAAGCTCCAGTTTCCCTCTTCACTTGTAGCTGGAATCAGAATAGTTCCTCCTTTTGCTGTCAGTGCTGGGGGAAAAAAAGATACCATTGTAATTGCCAGTTGGCCTGCAGAGTAATGTCCTGTAATTGACAAAGATTGCTTAGCTGCAAGGAAGAAAGACACACTGATTAGGAGAGATCGTCTTTAATATCGCATTTAACCTGCACTCTTTCCCTGGTTTTCTCTTCACCTGAGCCCTGCAAGGGATGTCTGGCTTTCTTTGCCCTCCCATTTCTCATCTAGGGAGACCCAAGAAGGGCAGCAAGGTCTACGTGGGGACACTTGGTTCCCGAACACTAATTTTGCCGACTTGGGAGACTTAAAAGCTTTAATACGAATATATGCTGCACTATCCAAAAACAAAATTTGTTCCCCATCACATTTAAAGTACCCCTTGACCTGCAGCCCGAGAGGTGCTCAAGGATGATGCCATTTTTCTCCTGCACTTCAAATTACTAGGTCAGATCTTTAGATCTTCATTATTCTTCTTTTTATCCTTTGCTCCTGATTCAGGGTTGTATGTGTTCTCAGAATCACATTGGTTCTCTCTCTCTCTCTCTCTCTCTCTCTCTCTCTCTCTCTCTCTCTCTCTGCTTTAAAAATTGCTCTGTTAGAAAAAATATGGGTTAAAATGCATTTTTCATGTCCTTTCATGCTCTATTGATTTTTCTCTCTCTCGTTTTTCTTACAAAAGAAAGTTTTAATGCAGTTTTAGGGGAAAATAGTCAGCAGATGCTCTCTTCCCCAGGAGTGAAAGTACTGGACATCTTGCTTATAAATGCAATGTAATGCTATCTAGCTACTAGCCATCTATCTGTCTATCAACTGTCTACCCATTAGCTATATATATATAGCAGGAGGTAATGTGAAACCCCATTATTTACCTGTAATATAATTCTTTCACTGTACCTTATTTTACTACCTACAGGGGACTTCTAACTCTCCTCAGTTTACAACACTATAGTAAAGTTTAAACAGCCTACAGGGAGTTTTGGATGCACCATGGAATAATCATTCTGAAGACAGAAAAACTGTGTCTAAAAATGAACACCACCTAGAGAATGCACATTTTTAATGTGCCCGTTCCCACCCACATGCCTACTTGTCTGTCTGTCTATGAATGGAGGATCTTATGGTCAATGAAAAATGACAGGTCAGAACTCCAAGTCCCCAGACACTTAGATCTGAGACCTTACACAAGTCATTTCCACTGCTTGGGACGAAGGCCACCAAGTGTGAAATGAGAAGCGTGGCAGGTGTGTAAGGTGAAAGCCAGAGGGGGCTCTCTGTAGTACTCTTTTCCCTTTGCACGACAGGCTGTTCTTCTCTGTGTGGATGAGTGTGAGTGATAGACTCAAGAGTTGTCTGTCATTGCATGCTGCTCGGTGTCACTTCTGTGTTGTGTTGTTCCTGTCACTTCTGTGGCTTTGTATATACCATTCTGTCCTGGAGATACTTTAGTGGCAGCTCAACGGAATTCTCTCTCTGTGTTCAGAGTTTTACTTGCATACAGATGAGTTACCCTAGCCAAATACATTTGACAAATGGGGCTGATTTTCTAAATAAGTCAAAAAAGAGGGCTTACATCTAAATCAATAGATGCTGAAATTATTTTAGCTCTAAATATAACTGACTTCATTTTATAGGGAAGAGAGTGTGTGCATGCAGGTGCGTGCGGAAGGACAGGGAAGGAGGGGAATGAAGGTCATCACTGCATAACACAGTTATGGTAGGCCACAAGCTGCATACTCAACCATGGTCCATAATATTATGACTTGATGACATCATCACCATTACTAAGCACATGTGCAGTCTATGATGCTCACCAATAACCAAATTGACTCAGGCCATATCTGACTGCATCTCTGCCAATGGTATGTGGTCCTGCTTTCCACTGTAGGGAATGCTGGTCCTCCCTATGGGCTACTTGAATTTCACAGACCATGTGAGCTGGACACACCCTGTCCATTTACATTCATCTATGACTTGAACATACAATAGGAACAGGAAGCTAGTAGCTGAAAGTTTTCCTGTGTCCCGCCCAGTCCTGTAGCTGCTCAGACCCAAATAAACACACAGAGGCTTATATTATTTTCAAACTATATGGCCTAATGGCTCAGGCTTCTCGCTAGCTAGCTCTTACATCTTAAATTAACCCATTTCTACAAATCTATACTTTGCCACACGGCTTGTGGCTTACCAGTACTTTACATCTTGCTTCTCATAACAGCAGCTGGCAGCACCTCCTCTTCTCTGTATGGCATGAATCTTAAAAGTTCTTATTAATAAAAACAATGGGTGAATGCCGGAAGATCAGAGAAACAGAACAAGCCACAGCATCCTCACCTCGCCAATTCCTCAGGTGATCCTGTTTCCTCAGACTGGATGCCTCTCAGCTGAACTGTGCTGCTCAAAAGCCTAAAAGCTTAACCAGGCTATAGTTCCTTGTCCTCACACCTTAAATACCTTTCTGCCTCCTGCCATTACTTCCTGGTATTAAAGGTGTGAGTCACCATGCTTGGCTGTTTCCAGTGTGGCCTTAAACTCACAGAGATCCAGGGGGGTCTCTGCCTCTGGAATGCTAGGATTAAAGGAGTGGGCTACCACTGCCTAACCTCTATGTTTAATACTGTGGCTGCTCTGTTCTCTGACCCCAGATAAGTTTATTACAGTGCACAATATTTTAGGGAACACAATACCACCACATCTCTGTCTTTCTGTCTCTAGTTGTAATATCCCACCTAACCTTATTCTGCCTCACCGTTGGCCAAACAGATTTATTTATCAACCAATCAGAACAACACATATTCACAGCATACAGAACTACATCACCCATCAGAAGCTCCTGAAGCCTGTACAGAGGAAACCCAATTTTCCTGTCTGAGCTCAGTCCCAGGAGTCATCCCGCTCTTGGCTGACTCTCCAGGACCGAGGACTCTTCTCACCAGTGGATCCATGCTGTTTTCTGTCAACTAAGAAGCATGACCATACTCTTTCTCAGTCAACGGTCTCTTAGCAGAGCTGGACATCTGCTTGGCTTCCCCTCTTCTCATTCAAAACATCTGCCAGGCCTCCAATGTGCCCAGTAAGGGGTCCCCAGGCATGCCTTGGCCCAGCGCCACAACTTTTATGCTCATGCACACTCAGCAGCTGCCGCCTCTCCCTAGTTCTCCTTCCCTTTTTCCTTGGGGACATTAATATGGTTCTATTTCATCACATCCTTGTGAGTCCATCTTGAAGGCTTCTGTGATCTCCTGTTAGAAGTATCAATTATGATATTTGGGCTTCATGAAGAATTTATTCATTTCTAAAACATTATCCTTAAAAATATATTTGCCACACATATACTGGGAGCTAAGCACTTCTGTAGGGGCTGTAGGACATGAATGAACAGGGATGTTACAGTGTCTAAAGTGCCCAGCTACACGCTTGTTTCTCAGAATGTTATGAAACCTAAATTATCCCCTTAGCTTTGACCATTTTGATGACTTCTCCTGCATTTTTATTTCCTCTGGTCAATGACCTTAGCCTCACCCCAGTGATCTTGACATGCAAGGGGTATCCTTCTTATCACATGGCCTCTCTTTCAAGGCCCACTTGTAGCAGATCATGGTCCATAGGAAGAACCTGCCAGTGCTTATTACTGAGAGAAAATCCCGAGCCTAATTTCAGTTGCTTGTTAAACAAGTACTGAGGCAGAAAGTTCTGAAGGGTAGACAGAAGAACAAATGCACTTTGAAGTGATCGTTTCCAACGTGAGGTCACCTCTCACACCCCGTGTGCCCCTCCCATCACCAAAGTCAGGCAGGGCCATGCTGCTCTCACTCCCTCTGGGGAGCCCGAGATTTAATTTGTTTCACCTCCAAGCCTTTGCCTGTTCCTAACATCTTATGATATAGGCACAAGTCCTCTCCTGGGATGCCATGCTTCCTCTCAAAGTATTCATTTCATTAATGATCACACTGTGCTATTATGTTTTCCTTGCACTGTTATATAGATCATTTTTATTATGTAGATACAAACTCTTTGATATTGTAATTGTGAAGTACATATTATGAAGACAAATGCATCGGGCATAATGAGAATGGATTGCCAATAAAAGTTGAAAAGCAAGGAACGTTTTATTTATTTATTTATTTATTTATTTATTTATTTATTATTTATTCATTTATTCATTCATTCATTCATTCATTTTAGGCTAAGCCCCATCCAGAGTGCCACCACTCTGAACGCTCCGTGGAAAGGCCCTTGCATGGAAAGAGCTTATTTTTAGTCTAATGTTGATAAAGACTTGACTTTGGCAGCATCTTAATTATCTGATAAAAGCCAGACTCCTCTGCCTTGCTCACCTCTAATGTCGAATGCCTTCTGCTGCCATTAAAATTATTGCCACAACTCCAGAGAGAACAGTGAGAGATAGTTGTTGGTTACATTTCCAAGATGTGAATTAGAGTTTAAAGAGTCACTTGGTTTCATTTAAACAAATCACAAAAATAATGGTTTGCCCTGAGAAAGGTCTGTTTCATATGTTGTTGTCCCTCGCTTGTGACCCTCCTGGCAGCAGCATCCCCAATACTATGTCTTCCATTAGTCGCTAGAGGAGAAGAGTGATAGCACCCCTTGGTGCTTCTCTACTTTGTCGCTCTGATTGAAAAACAGAAGGCACAGCCAGGGAGCCCATGGTCCTGTGCCGTGGACACAGGGTCACATAGAGAGGGTACATTGAATAATATGTGGATTGATTAATTGATTAGCTGATTGAAACGTATTTGCCATTAAGCAATTGAGAAGCAGAGAGGCACAGGAAGTACGGTTGGCCATGTGACCTTGCTAGAAGACGAGGAAGCAGGTTGCTCTGGGGATTTCCAGTCTGCTTTCTCCTTAGCATTTTCTGAGCCTCTGGAGTCTGGAAGCTACACTGCTATGATTCTAAGCACAGCCAACTGGGACGCAAACCTCCCCTCTCGAAAAGAAAATGTGCCAGTTGAAGTATTTGAGGAAACATTTTGTAGGGCTGACCCAGTTCCCACATTAAGAAAATAATGCCCAAGCCCATATGGCTAATTCCTTCCCAAACTGTTTGTTTGCCATCGCACAGACCTACCCTGAAAAGAAAGCATCTAGGCGACATTCAGTATCCAAATGGAGTGGAATGCAAATGAGCGTGCTAACGGTGAAAAGTACATTTACTTTGAAAATTCTTGCGGATGTCATCATCATCGACATGGGCACCAGCTCTGTTGAGGCTTGCCACAGGCTTTGCAGTGTGGGTTTGTCCTCCTGTCCTCTTCTTGCAGGTCTTCCCCATTCCATCCTGCGATGTTCGTGCTTTGGCAGCACTTACCCAGAAACCAGGGTTTTTTCTTGCATCCAAATAAAGAGAACCTTGAACCTCACTCTATACCCTGGCCTCTAAGCCATGCCCAAGGTCAGAGACGTTCATGGGGCTGAGAAAGCCAGACTATGATTTCATCTTAAAATCCCGTTTGAGATTCATGCCCATTGAACGGAAGTAGATAAGAATGAGGACCAGGTTTGTAGTTCAGTGGTAAATTGTTTGCCTCCCATTTATGAGGCCCTAGTTTCAGTGCTTAGAACTGCCAAAAGCAAGAGAAAGGAGTGAGGAAAGAAGGAGGGAGGGAGACAGGGGGGAAGGGAAGGGGGAGGAAAAGAGGGGGAAGGGAAGGAAGTAGGGAGGGAGGGAGGGAGGGAGGGAGGAGGAGGGAGGGAGGGAAAAAAGAGGTAGAAAAGAGGGGATGGGGAGAGCATTTGGAAAATACTAATCAGGCAGTAACGTTTGGGGATAGGCAACCTCATATCACCTCGCAACATCAGATCTTCACAGGAAGAGGGTGGGGCAGTGCAGAGACATAGACATTATTAGATTAATTTTAACTGCTCGAGCACCAGGCTAAGGGGTGAGAATCCTTGAGAAATTTGTCTTTAGCTGGGGAGGTGGAGGTGGGGAGGTGATCTGGGTTGCCCGATGTGTGGCATTGCTGATTGAATTAATCTTAGAATTTCAGAGCACATGTTCATTTATCCTAGAGAGACCCCTCCTGCTTCTCTGCTTGAGGTAGCACTGTGTTTTGGTCACCCAGGTAGCCAAGTTAGAGACTGCTGCTTGATGTATGGGTGAGACTGGGTAGAAGGGTTCTCTTGATTCCTATCCCTCCAGGGAGCAGGTCCTTGGGCCTGGAGAGGTGTCCTGGAGGCCTTGGTGCTCTGTGGGGCTCACTCCTCTCCTAAGCTCTTAGCATATTGAAAAATAATTTTCTATGAGCTGGTAATTATATTAAAATTGCTTTTGCCTATAAAAAGAATTATGTTTGGATCTTTTGAGCAAAAAGAAAAATGTACAGAGGGAATCATTAATTTTGAATAAAAACAGGTACTTTTCCTGCAGCCAGCAAGGGAGGGAAATGTGAAATTGGTGTTTTTGACAAACAGCTCAGCGTCACTCCCTAATCTGTTTGCTTGATCTATTATCGAGTTGCCTGCAAACTTGAATGTCTTGTTTGGCCTGAATCTGACTTTTATTCTTTTCCCACTACCTATTTTTTAAGGAGTGTGTTATATGCATAACTCAGCCTTCATTTGCATCACATTAAAGTAAAACATTTTAAATTTCTTCACAGCAGAAGTAAATCTGACAGACTTTATGAAGCTATTATACCTGCAGGTATTTTATACTTTTAAAATACATTCTTGTCAAGCTATCTTAATTATATTATTATATGTACTTTTGAACTTGTATCCGCTATTCTGTGATATATTACACTTTTGACAGAGACGTCCTGAAAAGCTACAATTTATACCTAAGTTCTTTGGCTGAACAAAGATGTATCTGTTATGGGTTCTGAGGGAGATTTGTTAATTTACACGTGGGAGTGCATAACCATCCTCAGAATAAGTAAGCTGCTTTTAGTTTCCCATTCAGTTAGTCACAGGAGGCAGGTATATGACCTCTGGACTGCTTAAAACCTGGGCATGAGCCAATGAACTCTGGGCCTCACCTAAGGTGCCTAAGAGGCCTGCCTGGGAAGAGGGCTTACTTTCAAATGTTGTATCATCCCAGTATGTTCAGTACATCAAGACAATTCAGAGCAGACCATAGCCAAATGTCACTGTCATTCATATTCAATACTGGCAACACCAGGGTTCATACTCATGAAAACAGAATCCCAGACTTGTCTGGGCAGGGGAGCGTGGAACAGGAGGAAGCCGAAGAAAGCTGGGTGCCTTGAGTTTTGCTCAAAGGTATCAAGACCTGAACTTCCTTAGAGAAAGTGTATCTGTGTAGCTCCTCTCTGTGCAAAGTGTACAGCAGGGACTGAGAGTCTGGGCCGCCCGGTCCAGGAGACTCCATGACTACAGGCCACGTTTCCTCTTCTGCTCCCTGATAGCAAGTGTCCAGGGGCGCAAACTCCTCAAAGGTGGACACAGGGAGTCCTTCTCCATCCATGTTTCCACCATCCAGGCCTTTGAGGAACATGCGTGATAAAGTCAGAACTGGCTTCCATTCTGACCGGGCTGAACTCTGATCTGCTGGGGTCATTTTTTTCTTTCTTTATTTTTTTTTCTTAATTTTATTTTATTTATTTGTATTTGGTGTGCATTGGTGTTTTGCCATGGGTGTCAGGTCCCCTGAAACTGGAGTTACAGACAGTTGTGAGCTGCCGTGTGGGTGCTGGGAATTGAACCCGGGTCCTCTGGAAAAGCAATCAGTGTTCTTAACCACTGAGCCATCTCTCCAGCCCCTTGCTGGGGTCATTTACAAATGGTCAGAGAAAATGCCTGCCTTTGCTTATCTGTCTCCCCTAAGATCATGCAGCCCGAACCTGGGAGTCAATGTAGACAACGCAGTGCTCAGCATTCCGAGTGGCAGCACCCAGCTGCTTCAGGGGTGGGTTGATTTGAAAGAGTCCATTTGGTTGGTTTCAGACATCATCTGCTTCTCTTATCAAATAGGGCTTCATGGATGCTCTTGAAGTCTGCCCCTGGCTCCAGAGCCCATGCTAGGCCAGCTTCCAGGGTCTGAGTTGCCTTCCTGTTTGGAGAACTGAGCTTGTTGCTGCTTGAGGCCAAGTAGAACAGTTCTGGTCCAAGCTTTCCCTGTGCGGAGAATACCTTTCCCAGTTCCCAGCACATGTATGGTGTGGCACCTTGCAGTGTGATGGCAGCCAGCCTGCCTTTGTTCACTGCAGACTTTCTCATTTAGGGAGCAGTGTGCCAAGGCCTCCACTGAACATCGGCTTTGGAAAACAGGGATGTTTCCGAGGGTGTTCCACCATGTGCCGTGTTAGCAGCGCTCCTCCTCTGGGGTGGCAGGGGGTGAGCAGACCTTGAGGCCTCTTGGAGTCCCCACACACCTGATCGATGCCACCTTCTCAGATGATCTATGCAAATAGGTGGGTGGTTTGGAGGGAGCATCTGTCCATCCAGTTTGGGGCCTGCCAAGCCTGGCACCACGCAGGTTGATTGGAGCCAGGAGAGCCCGCCAAGGCTATGGTGACATGGACTGGCCAGGAGCCCATACTCTACTAAGTCATTTGCCTCTTCCAATGTGGCTTCTGATTTATCACAAAACATTTGCCTTCCAAGAGATTGGCATCCCAAAAGTCCAAAATGGAAACCTCAAGGAGAGCCCCGCGGACCCGGGTAGCAGTTTGGTTGTGACCCAGCCATCTCTGAGTGGCAATCATTTGCCTGGATGGGGACTCCAGCTGGCCTCAGCACTAGAAATCGGCTTGGCTCAGGTGCTACTTCCAGTAATTATGCCCGCCACTGTAGCCAGCTACCTTATGGATCAACAATTGAGTGTGTGGCACAGACAGACCAGCATTTGGGGGAGGTTTCTCGGGGTGGTCATGATGCTGCAGAATGGCAAAGGAGATCCAGAGCAGCAGAGCATGAAACTGTGGCAGAAAGATCATGGACTGTGGCCATGCATCACAGATCAGAGTCCTACCCTAGTGCATAGCCACCTGTGTTACATATCGGCTCCACACTCGCCCCTGCTCATTAGTCAACTGCCCTCAGCCCAGTTTTCAAGGGAGGCGCCAGGCTGTATCAAGACCTACTGAGCCTCAAGCCCTATTAAGGAGTGTTTGCATTGGGTTCCAGAAGGGATACTCAGGAGACTGCTTGAAGAGCAAATAAAGCAGTGAACCCTGTATGAAACCCTAAAGAAGCACTGTAACTTTGGAAACTCATTTTTGTTGCCTGGAAAGTAGTGGAAGGTATAGGGACTAGCTTTCCTGTGGGTGGAGAGAGTCATTTTCAAGAGGACTTAGGACCTACTTAGCCCGTGTGACATAGCCCTTATTCCCACGGCTTTATGATACTGGATGGAAGAGAGTGGAAGAACGGAGGTAGGTAATCCAGACACCCTGAGGAGTGTACCATGAGGGGAATCCAGTCCATTCCCAGCAGGTGAACATGTAAGACACTGGGAGTGCGTGGACTGATTTACTGCACTTGAGCTGGACAAAATTGGGCAAATTTAACTATTAGCAAATCTGCCTATCCTTACAATTAATCAATAGCAATGCCCTATGCTTGTCCCTGCCTCTAGAAATAGACCCTGTGACTCCAATGGCAAGACGTTCATACGGGGTGATTCCTGGACACACTGCAGGAGAGTGAGAAGGAGAACAGAGGGTAAAGGCAGCTGACCAATGAAGAGATCATTGTCAGCAAGCCACTATCTAGAAGCATAACTCTGCTCAGAACAGACAGACCTCAGAGACATGTCCCACCAAGGGGCGAGGAAGCAGTGTTCATCTGTCACCCGTATCTGTCATTAGCTGGGAGCAGCTCTGAGAAGTTAACTCCCCAGGACTTCCGCTCTTTCCTAATAGAAAAATAGCCCTGAGGGAGAGAGAGTTGCCCATGTTTACCACAGCAGCTTTCTGGGTGAGATACAAAAGGCTGTGTGCCCGTGTTACGTTCTGCTTCCCCAAAGCCCTGTGTTCAAACCTAACCCTTGAGGTGATAGTACTAGGAGGCAGGGCTTTGAGGAGGTGACTGGGTCATGAAGGTGGAACCCTAGTAAATGGGATTAACACCTTTGTAAAAAGACACCTTTTATGGTTCCTTCACTACTTCTCATCATGTGAGGACACCTGCATGTGAAGGAGGAGCCAGACCCTCACTGGACACCAAATCTGCCTTGCTCTTGGACTCCATGGCCTCCAGAAAGATGAGAAACACATTCTGTTATGTACAAGTCACCCAGCTTCTGGTGTTCTGTGGTAGCCGTGCAGAGAGAGCAGAGTTGGACCCTTCTCCAAGGATAAGGCAGGACACCAGAGGAATCAAGGACACTCGATGAGTAGCCCCTGATTATGTCTAACATCCCAGAATACGTTGTACTCGTATCCTTTATCAAATGGTACTTCCTGGCTAATCCTAAGAAAGACCGTGTGAACAGCACAGCCTAGGAGCCATCATGAGTACAGTGAAGACCGAATCGCCCCATTCCTGCATGATACAGCCACTACAAAATGAAGACCATAAATAAGGGG
Source organism: Peromyscus leucopus (assembly GCF_004664715.2). NCBI lineage: Eukaryota > Metazoa > Chordata > Mammalia > Rodentia > Cricetidae > Peromyscus > Peromyscus leucopus. The sequence continues at coordinate 38,066,155 of NC_051069.1, read as the reverse complement.
CCGGTTCTTCCTTCTTACTTTGTACCCCCTTTTCTCCTTGCTTCCCATCTCAAAGCCCCATCAGCCCTCCTCCTGAAGCTCTGTTCGGCCTCACTGGTGACCCTCATCCCCCTGCAGACCCTCCTCCTCTGCTGCTCCTCCTCTCACGCCCTGTCTTCATCCTCCTCTACTGCTCCTCCTCTCACGCCCTGTCTTCATCCGGGAGTGCTCTGCTTCAGTCCTCCTGTGTCTTCTTCCAGCTGGAGCCTTGTTACCGCCGTGACAAACAGGATTTTCTCCAAGCCCCATGCATGGCCTGCAATAGTACATGCTTAGCATTCATCCAGGTGGTTTATTTGAAGTGGTGCAGAATGACATTCTCCTAATGAGGAAATGGTTATGCTCGCCCACCCCCAGCTCCAGTCTTCCTCCAGAGCTCTATGACTTAGGCCTTTCCATAATGAGAAGAGAGTGCAGAGCCCAAGTCTGGGAGCTGTCTGAGCAATCAATGGATGATCAAGTTTATATTGAATGCCTATCGCCTGTCTAGCTCTGAGGTTAGGTGCTGCAGGGGATGCAGATATATAAGACATGCGTGGCCTCCTTGGGGAGTCCACAGTTTTATTGCGGAACTAAACTGAAACCTAAAAATCAATTACCTTAGAAGTAATACTGGACTGAGAGGCAGTAAAAAATAGTGGTTAAAGGATCATAAAAGAGAGAGAGGGGGGAAGAGAGAGTAAGGGGGGAAGAAGAGAGAATGAGAGAGAGGGAGAGGGAGAGAGGGAGAGAGGGAGGAGGAGAAGAGAGAGAGAGCAGGAGGGAGGGAGGGAGAGGGAGAGAGAGAGAGAGATCAGGGCAGAAAGTCCGAGTTCAGATTCTGGCAGTATATTTATATTCGGTTGTAGTACCAACCCCCTCCCACAGAACTAGGAGTTGAACCCACTGACTCATACATACTTATGAATGTTCTTTGCCACTGAGCTACATCCCCAGCCTGGGTGGAGCTTTAAATAATTACCTTAAACATATTAAGCTTCCATGTGTTTCCTTCACATGGAAATACTAATTGCTCATTCTGGTGGGGTGAGAGAGTAAAAAGAGGTACTGTGCATAAACCACTCCATGGTCACCTTGTGAAATTTATTAGCACCATTGTCTAGTAATTTTATGTTTGTTATCTCTTTTATACTGGTTGCTGGCTCAAGAGCTGTATGAATAAGTGGGAAAGGCTGGCAGCTTGGTCACAGAGGGTGAAACAGGTGTCGTGAGTGTTCAATAGATTCATGAAAAGGTATTGGAGTGGGACAAAGGAGCCACACATTGCAGGCAGGGACAAGGCCATGCAGGAAGCTTGATGGCTAATGGCGACAGAGTATGGTACCTCAAGCCACCTGGACCATGAGAAGTACAGGTAATCAGGAAGAGTCCAGAACACAGGTACAGAAGGCCTGGCATGGCTGATAAGAAACAACTGGATCTGCCTTGGTAAAAGGCTTCTTAGCATTGAAGTGGGGCATGGCATGATAACGGTAGGGATTTGAGAAGGTAAATCTTATCAAGCTTTAGAATGGATCTAAGGGCAGAGACCTGGGCAGAAAAAGACCTCACAGGCTCTAAGGAGAGGGTCTGCCTGATCAAGTCCTGACAGGTGGAAAGGGAAACCAGATCTCTCTGAGAGATTCAAACACTTCCCTCCCATTCTCTTTCTCCCTTAGTGCTGGGCAGTCTGGTCTCTCAGCAGCATTTAGGGAATGAGGAAAACCCAGCCTGCCTTCTTCCCCACCGCCCTCCTAGGTCCTGGTGTACAACGGGGCATGCATATTTCTCTCTCTTCTCTCTTTGTGCTCAAAGACGGGCTGACATTGGTAAATCAGCGCAGCGTTCTTTAAATGATGTATGAAATGAAAAATCCCTTCCCTGTGCATTGGGAGCTTTCCCTGTAGTCATGGGCTGTCTACTGGGCTGGCTACTGTTTTATTCAGCTCAGAGGAGACAGCTGGAAACTCAGCAGAGGTGAGGAGTTGAGATCAGAAAGAAAAAACAAAGTTAAAATTAAAAAAAGAGGAAGAAAAATATTCTAAAACATAGATAAGGCTTTCTTATCTTTCAACCTCAAGTTTTTTTTTTTTTTTCTACTGATGCATTTTAGAAAGTAAAACATTTTCTGGAATTTTTTTTTTTAACATTTTAATTATTTATTTTGTGTGTGCTCGTATGTATAGGAAGAGTGTCCACATGACATAGAAACCAGAGGATGACTTATAGGAGCTGGTTCGCTCCTTCCACCCTCTGAGTCCTGGGGGTCAAACTCAGGTAACCAGACTTGAAGACAGGCACCTCACCTGCCCAGCCATCTCGCCATCCTTTTTTTTTTTTATCTCTATGTTTTTAACTTCTTTATGCATTTTCTTCTACCCCTGCCTATGCTCTCGTTCTTGAACTTCATCAATAACAACAAAGACTGTGCTGAGCCCTGGGGGTCCTGGATAGTTGGGAGTACTTTTGCATGGTTCTTAATGGTCAGCTTCAGTTTGATCTTCTCTTTGCGGGCTGTCCACTGTGGTGATGGTGTGAAGGACTCCCACGATGAACTAACTATCTCACAGCAGCTCCCACCCAAGGGAATCCTGAAGAGGAGTCCTTCGGGGTATGGGAACACAGGGGCTGTTACAGTAATAGCCCAAGTTGGCTGGAAGAAGCCTCCCTGATCTATTCCACAGTCTCTCCTGATCACAGACAAAACACATCAATGACCGCTCGGCGAACGGCATCGCTACAGAAAGCAGCAGGCAGCTTCCACTCAGAGCCGCCGCTTCTCACATATCAGACTGAGCTACAAATAGACTGAGAGCCTCCTTGGTCTGCAGGGAGGACAGGCTTGATCAATTTGCTTTTAGCCGATGAAATAATCATTGACGTTTAGAACGACTTCTAATCTTGGCTCGGAGCAGTCAAGAAGCATTTTAGCTACAGATGGTAAATGGGTTCATACAGGGATATATTTAGCAATGTGGCCTGGGGGCAGCAGAGAAAACTGCTTTGGAATCCAGGGAACTGGCAGGAGCAGGAGTGGCCTCAGTACTGGAGACAGAGCACATAACTCCCTGAGTCTTGTCCCAACCACCTCTGGTTGTGTCCTGATTTCATGCACCCGTGTGTGTGTGTGGGGGGGGGGGTCCCATATGAGCTGAGTGCTAGTCTTTGCATGCTGATGCAGGAGTATGCATGTCTTCTCTGATGATGAGACAGAGACAGAGACAGAGATGACAGAGAAACAGAGACAGACCCTGGGATGATACAGGAGATGAGATTTGAGCAAATTCCTAGTTAGGGCTTTGAAGCATTATTCTAATTATTCTTTGTCAATAAAAATTTAGGAGTCAGATATTGGGGTAAGAACCTGAAGGATCAGAGAAGCAGAGACGCCACCAGTCCTCTCCTACCTGTTCATTCCTTCCTCTCAAAGAGCCGAGATCCCTCTCCGCCCCGCCTTACTACTTCCTGTCCTACAGTCCTCCAAAACGTCTGTGGTTAATTCTGGTCGGGTAGTGCCTAGCTCTGCCCTCTGACTCCAAGCAAGCTTTATTTGTCAGAACACGATAAATATCACACAACAGGGCTTAGTTCCTTCAAGTGAGAACAATAACCCACTTGCTTGATTTCACTGGAGAAACAGATACAAAGAGGGCTTTTATAAACTGTACCACGTACTCTCTCATCAGACCTTCTCTTCAGCCAAACCGTACAAGCCAACGTGGCCATCAGCAGGCCACATAATAGAACTTGTTCTCTGCCCCTGACTCCAGAAAAGCTTTGGCAACCAGTGAACCTGAAGCCACTTCAGCAAGACAGAGTGTGAGGGAAGAGGCATAGGAGAAGACTTTCAGGGTCTCATGGGAGCTGGTACATATCATTTCAAGTGTCTTCAAGAATCTGAGCCTCACTGGTTCTGTTCCTCTTCTTTTCCCTGACTACACAGCGTGTGCATGTGAGCATGTGTGTGTACGCGTGCGCGCGCATGCACACACACACACACACACACACACACACACACACCAGTGCACATGCACATGCAGGTATATACCTGTACATGCGTGCAAAGGCAGATGCACACACACATATATATACTCAGTTTACGTATGTGCATACACACACACTTCTGAAAAAAACAACTTTGGTTGCCCTCTTTCTTTCCAGGCAGCAGAAAGCTTCTGGAAGCCCAGCATAGAATGGCGGATTAAGCGGTCCCCTCACTCTCCCCCGGGTATTCAGTTCCAAAACAGCAGCCCAGGTGCTGTAGAAACATTCCCATATCAGCCAGGCTGCAGCAGCAGCTGTCCACAGGAGTTGTTGACAGGCTTTCAGAGCAGAGGAGAGAACAGAACATGGTGGGCCAGTCCCTAACCATCACACTTCCTAAGCCTTGAATTAGCACCTTGTCACTCACAGCTCCGTTCCCGGTGCTGCCTGTCACAGCCACTGAGCCAAGTGTGACACTTGGGCTGTCCTTGGTCAGAAAGCCACAGCTCATGGACCCCAGCAAAGCTCCCACTCTGTCTGTCTTTTGAGTACCTAGTGGTGCAGACAGGCCTCATGGGTGTACCCTGTCAAATAGATCACTCCGGCAGCTTGCTTCCTCTGTCCCTAGTCTGTCTTTGGATATCATGGAAGGCCAGAACTGAAGGGACCTTCAACATTATCCGTAGAATAATGAGGCCCAGTGGAGTTGAGTAGAAGACAGGAGTGACCAGCAGGAGCTGGGGAAACCAGGAGCTCTGCCTCTGCGTAGTGTTAGCTCCGTTACCTTCCGGAGAAAGCATTGAGTCTTTCATTGGCTGCTCAAAGAGGCAGAGTGCTGCCCACGTGCCCATGCACGTTACATTAGTATACCAGGTGTCTGCCCAGATGGGTTCAGATTTATTCAGTGGAAGAAAAGCCACTCCCAGGGGGGGATGGAGGTTTTGTCAATACGCACTGCAGAGGGCTGGCTTAATTTCCAGTAAGAGTCAGTGAAGCTGGGAAAATTACTCATTACAATTTTATTGATATTCACTTCACTCTGCAAATGACGTGGGATGGTTCTGACAGGATGTCTTAATGGGACTGGCCGAGAATCCATTTGGGTGGATGTGGGTTAATGGGGCTGAAGAGACGAGAGGGCTCAACTGTACCAGCCCCATTACCCAAGCCTCTCCTCTGTTGTCAGAGGCAAATAAAGAATGTGAAGTGCCCAGCCCGATGCCGGGGCAGAGCAGCTGCTCCAGACACCTACAGGTGTCTCCTACAACCTCTCTCTCCATCATCTGGGTAGTATGGAACCTCACCATTGGTCTGTGGCTTCATTCCTCAGGGGGACTCACTCCCAGAAAGAGTGGATCTCCTTTCAAAGCCCAATGTGCCCATGAGTTGTGTCCATGTAAACAAAACTAGCCTGATACTGAAGGCTTTGAGACAAGTGGCTTGAGTTCATCTGGAGATGTCACCTGCTGTGGTCCACCAGCTCCCAGACATTGGTAACAGCCTGTTGGATGGACAATGCCCTGTGTTCTGGCCCCAGAGATATTCCTACACTCCAGATCCAGGCAGGGAGACAGGAAAACTTGAACGTCTTTGACTTCCAGCCAAGGCTCAGATCCATCAGTTTATATCTGGGAAGAAATTTGTGACTTATAAAGTCTTTCTCCCGTATTATTGCATTCAGTTCTTGTTGATATCTGTGAAAATAGACCTAGCAGCTCTTGTGTCTCTGTCTCTCTGTGTGTGTCTGTCCATCTCACTGTGTGTCTGTCTGTCTCATTGTGTGTGTCTGTCTGTGTGTCTGTGTGTCTCTGTCTCTGTCTCTGTCTCTCTCTCTCTCTCTCTCTCTCTCTCTCTGAGTGTGTGTGTGTGTGCATACACAATTTTCTTATATTGATCTTTTGCCTGTTTGCACATTCAGAGCCATTCCCCATGCTTTTGCTGCAAACTACACCTCCCAGAATTCCTTGCTAACTGGCTTCTGTGTATGTTTGACCAGTGTCAGATACCATCAGGGGTTGGAACATAAAGGGTAGATGTGAGCTGAAGAATATTGGTGAAATTATTAAGGCCACTCAACGTAGTTAAAAGGGAGGTTTATTTTGTGGGGTAAGTCACAAATGAACAGATAGGCTACAGGGTCTGGAGAAGACATAGCACAGTCCGGCGGTGTTCTCTGGAGAACTCTGTTTGGTCTACCTCTAGTGTCCAGGATCCGGGAACCAAGAGAGGGTGGCACATCCGGATCTCGGTGGCACATTCCGGGCCCTCTCTTGGCCCCGCCTTGTAGGCGTGATAGTTACCGAAGCCTCAATGGAGGTTGGAACTTCCAGACCAAAGCTGGAATGGCTACCCACTACAGAAGAAACCTGTGTTCCTTCTGGTCAGCTCTGGGTAACCCTGGGCAACCTCTAAGATAGTAGCTATGTCACTTGGTTGGACTGAAGGCCCTCCAAAGTAGCTTTGGCTCCTGAGTTCCCAAATTGCCACCACATTTCTTCATCCATCTTCTCACAGGAAGCATCCTGTTGCTAACTCTGGGCTGTCTCATCTTCCTGCTATTACCTGAATGTCTCTATAGTGCAAACTACAGCCTTGGGTGGGTACATTCCCAAAAGCGATGTACCCAAGACTCCAAAAGAGGAAAAATTATTTTCCCAGGGCAATGGAACTACTAACTACTGTGTCCTTGGTAGAAAACAAAATCTCAAACTTCCAGAACACTGCTCTTTCATTTAACCATATTGAGAGCACAGAACGTGAATATTCTAAACAACATAAGCCCAGGACATAATGCAGAGACAAAAAGACAGACTGAGTAGGGAGCATAAAGCAGGAAGCAGGGGAGGAGAACTGGTTTGCACTGGGAGCACCAGGGAAGGCTTTGTAGAAGAAAAAGCCTTTAAGATGGGAGAAGATGAAACTATGACATGACAGTGAAGGAGGTAATTTTTTGTCAAGCTACAATAAAAAAAATTAAGCCTGTGATCACTCGGCCTTTAAAGGGTCTCCAGATGCTATTCAGCATCCACAGCTCTGCCTCCTTTCTCAGGACCACGGAGAGTCTCATCCTCTATCTCTTGGACCAGTGCAGGAGACTTCATCAGCTTTTCTATCCATTCTTCATCCCCACTGTTAGGTGGAATCACAAAGATGCACATCCCATCAGGCCATCCGCTTGCCTAGACACCGGATCCAAAGACCTTGGTCACCTGACTATACTGCCACCCCTCAGCTTGCTGTCCGAACACACCCGGGAAAACTTCTAAGTCTTCTTGTTGTGACATATTCTCTTACAAAAAGTAATTGAAGGAAAAGTTGTTTCCTTTTTGGCTCGTGGTTCGAAAGCAGAGTCTGTCGTGTTGGTTACAGCAGTCTCAGCTGTGGGGACAGGGGTGTGAGACATCTGGAAATGGAAATGTCCACAGTCAGGAAATGGAGAGGGATGGATGATGATGCTCTTGCCTTATTTTCTTCTCCTTTCCAATTTTATTCAACCTCAGTTCTGAAGCCCATGAAATGGTATCACTTACATTAAGAGTGCGTCTTCCAACCCTGTCTTGAAAAACCAAACACACACACACACACACACACACACACACACACACGCACGCACGCACGCACGCACGCACGCACAAACTCAAGAGTGCATCTTCCTCCTCAGCAATAGCACTCTACAAACATTTCCCCACCCACAGGCCCAGAGGCATGTCCCCTAGATGAAGTTGAACTGTTGTACCTCCCTCAGTTCCAGTTCTTCTCCTGCCCCGAACACTCTTCTCCCCTCAGCAAATTCCTTCCTGTAGTTCACTTCAGACTCTTCAATGACCTCACTTCCATAGCTTCCCCCCAGCACCTATACCTGAAGCATACATTAAGGTGCCTTTTTCTGTGCTCCCAGACACATTGCCTACCCTTTATTACATTTTATCAAGCTGTATTGTCATTACACAGTCATAAAATACTTCCCATATCTTCAAATATTCCAGATTAGTGGGTGAGGTTTCCTCTGTATTCCCAGCACCAACCAACTGGCAGATCATATATGCTCACACTAAAATGAAACCCTCACCTTCTTGCTCCTTTTATTTCACTTTCTAAATTCTCTCAGCTTACACTGTTAATCAAAAGTGTCCCCAGCTAAACATCAGGCAGAGCTCGGGAAACTCTGCAGAAGAGGGAGAGGAAGGATTGTAGGAGCCAGAGGGGTCATCATGAGAACAAAGGACACCGTGAGAACACGTCCCACAGAATCAACTGAGTGGGGCTCAGAGGGGCTCACAGAGACTGTAGCAACAATCTTGGTGCCTGCATGAGTCTACTCTAGGTCCTTTGCATATACATTATGATAATGTAGCTGGGTGTTCTTAGGGGACTCCTAACAGTGTGAGTGGGAGTGTCTCTGACTCTTTTGCCTGCTCTTGGGACCCTTTTTCATACTGGGTTGCCTCTACTAGCCTTTCTATGAGGACTTGTGCCTAGTTTTATTGTGACATGTTATAACATGTTTGGTTGATGTCACTGAAAGGCTTGCTCTTTTCTGAAGGGAGATAGAGGAGGCTTGGATCTGGGGGAGAGAGAGGTAGGGGTGAGCTGGGAGGAGTGGAGGGAAGGGAAACTGCAGTCAGGCTGGAATGTGTGAAAAAGGAATCAATTATTTTTTTTTAAAAAGGTGTGCCCCCTTATGATTTCTCCAAAGTGTCTGTGGAGCTGGGTGTGGAGACCATTGGAGCAGATAAAGGGGCACACAAACACATTTGACTTTAAGTTGCGCCTTTCAGACACTGACAGGGCCAGTACAGCTACCATACTGAAGCAAAGCAGGCAAGAACTAAGGAAGAAACTCAGAAGAACAGATCAGTTTGGAGCTATGTGATGAGGGCGGGGCTGACATAAGGAGGGGGAGATGACGCAGAAGGCAGAAGCGGCCACATTGCAGTTGAGGTTGGCTCTGTAAGGAGCAAGAGCAGCCATCACAAGTCCCTGGCTTAGCCTTTGTTCTTCCAAGGAGCTGGGGGCTGAGGGAGCCATGAACTTCAAACTCTGTCTTCCACAGGCATGCATACACACCTCTAACACATGTATTCTTACATGCGTGTGCCCATGTACATATACACACACATCTGTACAAAGGAAACACACACACACACACACACACACACATAACACAAACTGACTCATTGCTGCTCACCCCCAGCATATCCAAAATTCAAGTCGGTCTTATAGATGACTTATGAGGACTCATACTGTGTGTGTGTATATGTGTGTATGTGTATGTATGAGAGACGGAGACAGAAAGATTGCTAGATGCTTAAGAGCTTAGAATTACTATTACTCTCCTTGGCTGATAACAAACAGTACCTAGTAGCAAGCAAGATGCACCACCTTGCCACGTCATCCCATCCTCCTGCCCCTCCCGCATCCCTCTTCCCAACATTCATAATGGATCTATAGTGTATTAAGAGGGAAGTGCACTGGGCAGCGCTAATGTCTGCTCTGAAGTCCTGTTGCTTCATGGAGCCCGGTTTCATGACCACAGACTGTAGAGCAGCCTTCCACAGGATGTGTGTTGTCCTTCAAGGTTAATGAGAGAAGAGCTCCACTATATAAATGTTTGGGTGTTTCTCTGCACGGCTTACGAGCTGAAATGGACCCACTCGCTTCTCAGAATGTGCCGCCAGTCATATTTATCTGGCTTTCGTTCACAAAGCTCCTGGCATGTCTGGCAGGGTGGTTTGTGTGGTAAGTGGCGTCCTGGCTGGGTGCCAGTGTGTTAGAGTTGTCTGTCTGCTGTTTTCTTCATCGTCAGATGAGTGTTGTGGCCTTCGGCTGTCTGGGTATCAGCGTGGGTTAATTTCACTGAGATGTATATGGAGGAACAGAAGAAACACCCTTTGGGTCCTTCTAGGAGCCTTCTTTCTGCTGTGTACAGCCTAGTCTACCCTCTTAGTCATGTTCCAGTCCACTAGCTGGCCCAGCCTCATCCCAGCAGCCAGGAGAATCTCCTCCTAAGTGTACCTGCTACCTCCCTTGTAACCCAGCAAGGAGCCATGATGGAAACCTGCTGACTCTGAAGTCTGGGAAACTTGGAAATGAGGCTTCTCCTTTTAAGAGAAACTATCACAGAGCATTGAACCAGATGTTGACCTTGAACAACCAAAACAGGCAGAAACAGGGTTCTAGGAGAAACAGGAAGAAGGAAAAGAAGCAGAATAGAAGCCTGGAAGGAGTCAGGCAAGCTTCTGTTTCTGAACCAAGCCCCAGGCTCAGCTTGATCCCGCAGGGCAGCTCTGGAATGTAAATTACACCCTGGAGTTTATCTGACTTTCAGCAAACATTCATCCTCCCATGCCAGTCCTTGACTAAATAAACTCCCAAGCATGTCTCATCCTCTGCAAGCTAGGGGGAAGAGCAAAGCCACAGTCTCAGGAGTGTACCACAAGCAAAGCACTGGGATCAAGGACAGAAGAGATGCAGGGGTGGGTGGAGCACAGCCCCTCCCTCTATCCAGTAGTCCCACATGGCTCCACCTCCTCGGTGTAAGGCTAGTACTAACATGTCTACCATAAAGCTGCTGTGTGAATAAAACACAGTCCCAAGTGCCAATGATCCTATACAGATGCTAGAAAATGTCACCTCCCTTCAGTTCCCAACCCAGGGCGATCAGCAGCTTCCTTGATTCCTATAGATCAACAATTCTCAATCTGTGGGTTGCAACCCCTTTGAGATGACTGACCCTTTCATAGGGCTTGTATATCAGATAACCTGCATATCAAATACTTACATTACAATTCACAACAGTAGCAAAATTACAGCTATGAGGTAGCAATGAAAATAATTTTAAGGTTGGAGGTCACCACCAAGTGAGGAACTGGGTTAAAGGGTCACAGCACTAGGAAGGTTGAAAACCACTGTTGTAGACAGCCCCCACTCAGTTCAGAAGTCAAATTCTTATGTGATGTTAAGTAGAAAGAAATCTAAATATAAAATCCTATCTCTCACCATTTTATAAAAATATTATGATATATGCATATATACTTAACCTATTATTGTAAAATACTTGGTGTGATAATAATGATGATCTCTGGGTATTGGGATTGTGGGTGGTTTTTCTATTTCTCGTTATGCTTTTTGATTTCTCTATCATAAGCAAGTGTTATTTTTCTGTTAAAAACTATACTTTAAAACACTGAGGCTTAGAAAGATCAAGTAGTTTAATTAAATACTGTGAGAAAAAATTGAAAGGCCATCCTGTTTTCACTTGTTTCCAATTCCTACATTTAGATGCAGAAGCCAAGTGCTGAGGAGATAGATGCTTGCTTTGCTTCATAATTCCTATGCTAGCTGTGCTTTGCATTTTAACAGAGATCTTGGTGGATAGCAGGGCCTAAATAAAATGAAGCAAGTTTCATTGGCGCAGAATTTCCCAGAACCTTCACTGAATTAAAGTGCATTGTGACCTTCCTGGACATAGGTGATCCATAAAGTATCCCCCAAACATACAAGCATCTTCGGCACCCTTTATCATGGAACATATGAAGAAATTTAACCCAAACAAGCCTTGGGACATATCAGGTACAAGATAAATGGGGTGGGAGTCTTGGGTGCTCATTAAGGGGATGTTTGGGGACAATGCCCAAATCTCCCAGTATTGGCTCTTCCAGAATATGCCTCCTGCCCCAAAAGCCCAGATCAGGTTCAACTAACTGAAAAGCCCTGATGGAGGAGCTCAGAGAATACACAGCAGTGATGCTGGGAGGAGAGAGAGCATAGGCCATCACCCAGAGGTATGGAGTGCCTGTACCCAGTCGCGGCTAGAGAAACTAAAGAGATTGGAGCCCCAAGCTGAAAGGACCAGTGGTAGGCCTGACAGGGGAGCATGAGCTTGGACCTCCCCATGTCTCTCCCAAATGACTGGGCATAATGCTCCTGGCCATAAAACAGCTCTAAGCTGTTAAACAGTGAATTTGGAAAGTAAGGCTGCACTCTGAGAGCCGTTTTCCCCAAGAGTTGCTGTAACTCTCTGTGATGATGATAATGTATCCAGGCTCCTCATCAGGCTGCCAGGGAGGGCAAAGCCTGCTGCTAGCCTGCTTCAGGCCCTCGGGCCCTGGCTGAACATCACTGTGCCTCACACTCCTTGTTTACAACACGGACATTACTTAGCGACAAAGATGAATCTCCATCGCTTGTTTTAATGAGGATGACAGCCAGTTCTTCTCAGTGGCGATAAAGAGAAATGGAAATCAGAACAGAGGGGAACTTGGAACTCTTGTGCAGTGTTGTTGGGAATGTGAAATGATGCAGCCACTATGGAAAACAGTATGGCAGTCCCTCAAAAGCCTAAACATAGAATTACCATATCAATCTACAATCTCACTTCTACATATTTACCCCAAAGAATTGAAAGCAGGGATTCAGACAGATGTGTGTATACTCTTGTTTCTAGCAATGTTATTCACAATTGCTAAAAGGTGAAAGCAACTCCTGTGTCTGCGGCTAGATGAATGGAAAAGCAAATGTTCCATACCATGGAATATTACTTGGTCTTAAAATAGAAGGGAATTCTGATGACATAGGCATTCTAACACAGATGAACCTCGAGGACACTATGCCAGAAGTGAAAGAACAAATAGAAATGATTCTGTCTCTATGAAGTACCTAGAGTAATCAAATTCATTGTGACAGAAAGTAGGAATGTGGTGGCCAGGTGCTGGGGAGAGGAGATATGTGTGTGGCCAGGTTATCCTTTATCAAGTGCAGTTTCAGTTGAGAAAGATCAACAGTTGTCAGCAATGTGACTGCATGAAACACCAATGCCCTGCATGATGAAACATTAGTAAAGTAAGAAATTGTATGCACAAATACTTATCTAGCTCCATCGAAAATAATTATCAAGAATTAAAGACAAAATAGAAGTAATATTTTTGAAAAGGAAACCAGTGATATAAGTTGGGGCCACATGTTAGTGGAAATTTCTCCTGGTAGGAAAGACCACCATGTAGCACGAAGAGAGCTTTTCCTTGAGTGATTTAGGAGGAAATGTGTGTGAGCGAAGGTGATGTCCACAAGATGGGGAGAGTCGGGTACAGTTTTCATTGATGCAGAAGGTTGGTTAATTGACCTTGAAAGCCAGCCCACCATGTGTTCATTTTTGGTCTCACTGAGAATAGGTTTGGGGAGAAGGCTCAGCAGCTAAGAGCACTTGCTGCTCTTTCAGAGGACCCGTGCTTGATTCCCAGCTCCCTCATCAGGTGGCTCGAGATCACCTGTAACTCTAGCTCCAGACCATCCAACACCTTCTCCTGGTCTCTGAGGTCACCCACACCCACATGCACATATCTGCACACATCTTTCAAAATAAAAATAAATCTCTTGGGAAATTAAAAAAACGAAAAACTGTGGATATGGCCTTTGTCCCTGAAACATAAAAGTGTTGTATTTTTCTATGAAATAGAAAAATAAATTTTTCTATTTCTATGAAATAGAAAAAAAATTCCCTCAAGACAGGTCTAGAGTTCATAAAAGATAGTCAAGAAAATGTTGGTTGAAATTTGCATAAAATAATTTTGAAGTTTTTGTAGAATTCTTTTACACCATTGTTGCAATTCCAGAAAAGCATATGCATGGTGACAAAGACTTGGCAGAGGGGCAGGTAGATGTCTGCGGCTGTCTTCAACAAGTGAAGCTGTGGGTGGATGCTTTTTATGTTTTCATTTCTTTTATGGTATCGAACATTGTATTAATAATAAATAAAATCAACAAAATAGTAAAAATGACATTTGGGAGAGTAAGTCTATGAAAAGCATATTAAGACTAACATCACTTTTTTTTTTTTTAACTCATTTAAGACTCAGAAATGAGGAGTGGGTGTGATAAAAGCTGAGTGTGCCTGCTGCTTGTTATAAACAAAAACATTCTCCGCCTATTAGAGACTCAAATTACGGCCATGAGATAGCTCCATGAGATGGCAGTTCACGGAATCAATAAAACTCCTGTTTGTTTGGAAAGCCAAGTTGCCTATGTGCCAAAATATGTATTTTGCAAATTGCTTCATTTACATTTGAAAGGACCAAACCTTAATTCTTCAAGAAGCTGAGTGGAAGGATTGAGAGAAGCTAAAGGAATAGTGCACATACATAGAGGGAGGGTAATTTAAGCATCTTTGCATCTTTTACAGGTCCTACAATGTACATCGTTTGACTGAAACGGATAGTGTTGGGGAGAAAGCACTCTCTTTCCCATTTGTTTGCTGTTGTTGTTTTTTTAAGCTAGAAAAATCTCAACTTGAGCTACACGAAGTTCTTGTCAGTGAGCCTTATTGTCTGCAAGAGCAGCACCCCTCCCAGCACGTGGTGCTCCTGCCTCCATTCACAGGAGCCCTTGGCAGAGGAGCCGGGCACAAGCTTCTGTTCCCTGTACCTTCAGTGCAGCTGAGGACCACATGGCTTCTGCTCAGAGCATCCTGTGTCCTGCAGAACTGGAGAGAGAGAGAGAGAGAGAGAGAGAGAGAGAGAGAGAGAGAGAGAGAGAGAAGGAGCCAGGGCTGAGTGTGCTAGTGTGCTGCTGTGGGGTTGGGGCCTCCATGCCTCCATTTCCTCTGAGAAGAAAACACAGCGGATATTTAGAGCTCGGACACAGCACCTTAAATTTGGGCAGGGATTTGGAATGTATAATTTGCTTCTTTGCTGTCACTTGTTCACAGTGCCCCCTCGGGTCACATGCAATGGAGAGAGCGCAAGCTTTGGTGTCACAAAAGCTGGGTCACCCTACCTAATGGCTTATCTCAAAACATGAGTTTCTAGTTGTGGTGAGTACTGGGAGGACAGAAAGATAGACAGACAGATACACACACACACACACACACATACACACACACATACACACACACATACACACACACACACACACACACACACACACACACACACACACACACCCCGTGCTGTCTGGCACAGATTGGGTACTCAGGAATCACTACTTTTTTTCTTTCTGACCATGCAAATCAAGGTTTTCTGCAGGTGGGTTTAAGAGCGATTAGAAGATTGGTCTCAGGCTAGACAGGTAATAAATAGCAGAGCTGAGATTTAAAAGATTAAAACTGTGATTTTCTGAATGCAACAAGCCCAGGGGTGATTCTTTTCCTTTTCTCTGAAGAGCTGTTCTGCATGTCACTGTGGCAAGTAGAAAGCTGTCGGGCTTAGTCAAGGAGGCAGCCTCAGAGCGGCTCTGCACAGGGCCCCAGCAGGCCCAGCCTCCACACTGCAAGAGGCCAGGACCTGCTCAGAAGCCCTGCCTTGCTGAAGCAGCTGAACTTCCCAGCCTGTTTATTGGAGCCACCTGCCCATGTGGACTTTGATGGCCCCGAGGGAGCCCAGGGAAATGATCCAGCTTTGTGCTGTCCCATCAAAAATGAGCAAATAAAGAGCTTGCCTCCCTGCCAGGATGTCTTCATTGCTCTCACTGGGGACCTGAGTCCACAATTTCACACAGGAGAGAGAATACCCTGGGGAGATAGGACAAGTGGCCTGCATAAAGGCACCTTGGGCCTGGTGTGAGGGAAGGATGCAGTCTGAGGCCAAATGTAGGACATTAGGGGTGCTCTGTCTCAAATACACCATGTGGCCTACAATCACACACACACACACACACACACACACACACACACACACACACACACACTCCGCAAAAAGGAAAGTGAACATTTGCCTCCCATCATGGAAATTCCCACATGCAACCTATATACTAACTACCCTTTTCAGACCCAGTGGCTTGTAAGTGATACCTTGATGTTTGGTCCAGATTTCTCCCAATGACTACCAGCATCACCTCTATATCACCACAACCCAGTGACTCAAAGAGCCAAACCACCCATTCCCTTCAATAGAACATCTTAAAACACCATGTGTACGTACTAGTACTCTGGGCTGTGTGTGGCTGGACACTAGCAAAATGATGAAAACTATCTCTGTGCAGAACCTTTCTCCTCAACCCCGGGAAGCCCTACCCAAAGCAGCCCAAGGCCACATCACCTTCAGAGCATGGCCAGTCAGACCAGTGTAGGCTGACCGCACTCACTGTCTCCAAAGCTGGCAGCTGGTGGTACTCTGCATTTGACTCCATTCTGTTTAAGGTTTTCCTTTGCAGTCTTTCTGTGGCTCAAGGGTCTGCCTTATCCTCTCAGCTTCTGGTCAGACTACTCCTTCAGCCTGCTTTGGATGTGAATCTCCTGTCCAGATGGGTATTTTTCCCAATCAGTTCTAGGAGTCTCTGCTCCCAGTGTCTAGTCTATGCCCCCCAGATCTCCTGCAGAGACAGGATTCATCTCAGACTGTATCACCAGACATGGCATTTCAACCAGTTGAGACCTCCCTATGGTTTGGGTGATGAACTTTGGCTGTGACACCATCTTCTGAAGTTCCTGGCTAGAGTCTCCCTGAAATGACAACCAAGAAACCAACCATTCATGCTAACACCTTACTGGTTGGATTTTCTGATGAGCTAGCTCCATGGTCACTATGTAAAATGTGAGGTCACCGACCCCAAAGCAGTAGAATGTAAGAGGAAGGCTTGGGATCATCTCTGAAGACAGGCTTGATTTAGCTCTGTGTCCATCCTCTACCCCATATTAATACCTGGCAATTAAAGTATGTTCCCTAGGAGGCTCACTGGTGTTCATCATCCATCAGGTGGATAGGATCCTGGGGTGAGGGCAGGGGGGGCAGATTTTTCTGCATAGTACTTCCTGGACCAGTGGGGGCCGCGTGTACAGAGCTCCAGGTTTATCCTCTCTTCTTGTATTTCCTCTCTGCTTCTACTTCCTCTTCAGAAAAAAAAGAGGTAATAAAAAACCACTTGACAGGTGGTTGGGCAGCTCAAGCGAGACAATAGGATGAGACTGAAACATTTGCAGAAACTCCAAGGTCTGTATAGATCATGGCTGCTGGATCTGTGTCACGTGCTGTGCGACTCCTGACAACCTAGACCCAAGCTGTGCCAGATTTCAGGGGCCTCCCCTTTGTCTGGTGGCTAAAGAAAGATGTGCTGTCACTCCCTGACAATAATGGATTGTTTGTGGTTGATATTCACCTCTTATTTTAGAAAGTGAAATGAATAAAATGTATGCAGGCCGTGGTCACTAAAAAGCCTTTTCATATCAATTTGGGAGGAGTTGTCAGCTTTGATTTATTAAGTAAAGTTCTGAGACAGGCTATGGGTGGGTTGTCAGTCTCCTGGTAATGGATGGACCTCACAGCTGGTTGCACGATCCATTGATGATTGTGTGCCTCAGCCCTCGGGCTTCAGGTCTTTGATGGAGGTATGAATTGAAAAGCAGAGCATACATCAAGATGGCCTTAACTCCGGTGTGGCCCACTTCCCAGTCCCCACCGTCTCCGTCTCCCCCAGCTCTTGGTATCTTTCTACCATCTCCAACACCACATGGCAGTTTGCCCTTTCATGCTTCCCATTGGTCAGTGCCTAGGCAATATTGTAAGGGAGTTCCAAGGCTGACTTTTTGTCCCCTTGGCAGTTCACCTGTCTGGAGAAAGATGGCGGGGAGGAAGACCCAAGCAGAACAGGCTGTCCCAGAAACCCCATGCCGTTGCCAGTCCTGCTCTCTAATTCCCAGCACTCCAGTTGTGATTTTGTGCCCATTGGCTGATTGACAGTTGAGCAGGCTGGAAAAGCATCTTGGGATGAGACTGGGTAGATCAACTTCAAATGCAGGACTTTAGAGCTGGCATTTCTTCCTGTTAGAACACACAGGAGACCGAGCAAGCTTCCCCACCCCAGCACCTGCCATGAAATCTCTCTCACTATAAGTAATTCACAAACACCTTTACAGCTGGACTTCTTCCAAACTCCCTTTAACTTGGAGACAGGATCAAAGCCTATCCCTGGGCCTCCACGCTTGCCTTTCATGCTGATGGAGACACAGTTTGAACTGTACCAGTGGGTTTTCCATTAGTGTTTCTTCTTGTTTTTGTCTTGCTCAGAAACCATGTCTTCCTCCCAGAGAGCAGTTCTGTGACATCTTTTGCTGCTCTGATCATGTAGGATATTGTCCTAAAGGGCAGGAGAGAACAAGAGTACTACTCCACAGAAACACGGGCCAGCCCCTTGGCTCAGTTCTGGCTTGTGTGCAGTTAGGCAGGGAGTCCAGGATCAGATGAACTTGGAGCTTTCTGGGTCCTTCCCAGCACCAAGCAAAGGGCTTGCATTTGCAGATAGAAAAAACAAATCTGTGATGCTTGGTCCTTCTGAACTTGACCCACATTATCTCTTGATAGAGAGGTCAACTTTAAAACTGACTGAGAGAATATCGTACTGAGCCACACTTGTGGTCCAGTGTTCTGTCTATGATGAGGCCAAAGGGAGCCTGGCCCTCTGGGATATGTTAGTCCTGAATCTGAAAATAGATGTGTCCTCCTCACTCATAGTGGTCACTTGCTCCTCGTAACCTCTAATTGTGCCTCCAACATCTCTTTACCTGAATAGGAAGGAGGTCTGTAGCCAGAGCTATATCTGCCCATGAAAATTCAAAGATTCCTCTACCTGACAAGGTGGGGACCATCTTTTCCAAACTAGCACTAGATTGCAGGGTGTGGCCCAAATGGGGGAATCCTCAGCAGATATTAGGAGATTCAAAGTGAAAAGAAGACAGAGAACTTTAATATAATCTAGTCTTCCAATACTAAGTACTAATTATAAGGGAGGGGCAGAAGTTTGGCTTTCTCCATTTAAAGCAGTGTAGATGGAAATAATGTGTATTATGGAATCCTTACACTTCATTCAATTTTGTTTCTTTTATTGCTAAGATAATTAGATCCTAAAGTGAGTTCATAAATGTTCTTTAGAAGTTCGTGCACAGCTAGGATACAGCTTAGTGCCAGGAATGTAGCTCAGCTGTTAGAGCATCTGCCTACTATGCATGAAGCCCTGGGTTCAGTTCTCCAGCACTACATAAAATGGGCATGGTGGTGAACTCCTGTAATCCCAGAAGACAGGAGGCATGGGTAGAAGGATCAGAAGTTCAAAGTCAACCTCAAATATAGAGTGAGTTTGGGGACATTCTGTACTACATGAAAACCTGTCTTAAAAGAGGAAAAAAAAAGTTATACACAGCTGACTGAGCATAAAGGTCCACGCGGCAGGCATAGACTGGACTTGACATCGTGTGTTAGCCATACTATCTCAGTCCCTTGTCCTGGATAGAGACTAGGGACAACTTCTGGTATATTTTACCCTCCAAAAAAGCAACCTCATCCAGGAAACCTCAGCAGGTGTCCTCACACTCTGAACCCCACTTTTCTAGAGAGCCCTGTCTTTCCTCCCTAGGCCTACTTCTTCCTTTCTCTAGAACTTGATGGTGCCTGGACACACCCAGACATTCCTCATGCCCCCCTATCATCACTGAACTCAGAAGCTGCCTAGGACTGGTCCAGAGCTGGGGATAAAGAAGAGGAAGGTGATTCTTTATTCTTCCTTATTACAACCCAAAGATGTGCATACAAACATACATCCTTTGTCTTTTTTGTAGGATGTAAGTAGGAAAAAAAACCCAGCCAATCGGTGCACAGATATAAGAATAAAATTACTGGAGCTAGCTGGGGGAAATTTAGGAAGACCACTGTCACTGAGAATGAAGAAGGTAGCCTAGACCTAAACACAGCTCTGAAGGACAAAGATGACAGTATAGATGTGCAGGAGCTAATGAGTCTCGGGTTTGTTGCTACAATCAACTGCAATGTATTGGGTAAAGCTTTCTTTCAATAAATAAGCATTCATCAAATAATTATGTCACTTGGTACTGGGAACACAAGATCAATAGGACCTTTTGCCTTTGAGGGCCCGGTTGTCTGGCAAGCCAGACTTACATGGAAACAAACAATGATTTACAGTGGTTCCTCTTTATCTATTGCGAATACATTTGCAGATGTCTCACAGAAACCTGAAGCCATGAATAATACCAAACTTTCTATATTTGTCCCTATGTATACATACCCATGATAGAAACCATATACTATAGCTTGAATCTTAAGGGTCATTTGAGGATCCATGTGGCAAAGTCTTGGACCCCAGGGTGAGCCTAGCAGGAGTGATGAGGCAGGACTGCTAAGTGATCTTCAGGTCATTGGGAATATGCCACTTTAAGGACTAAGAGAACTCCAAACCCTTCCTCTCTTTCATTGCTCAGCCATAAAGTGAGTGATTTTGCTCCATCACATGCTCTGTACCTGTTCTAGTTAGTGTTGTCAATTCGACAGAGCCCAGAATACCCCTGAAAAGAGTCTCAACTGAGTGATTGTCTTTATTGATTGGCCTATGGGCACATCTGTAAGAGAATATCTCAATCGCTAACTGACATAGGATGACCTACATAAGAGTTCCACCCACTGTGGGCAGCACCACTCTCTGGGAAAGTGGTCCTGGGCTATATAAGAGAGCCAGATGAACATGAGCTTCAGTGCACCAGAGAGTGAGCTAGCAAGCAGAATTCCTTCATGGTTTCTGCTTCCAGTTCCTTCTTGAGTTCTATCCTGATTTCTGTCAATGACGGACTATGACCTGAAAGTGTAAGTCAAATAAGTCATTTCTTCCCCAAAGTTGCTTTTAGTCAGAATGTTTTATCACAGCAAAAGGAAGGAAGCCATAACACCATTACAATGTGTTGCCTCCACCCCCTGCAGGCTGAAAAGCAGCAGGTGCCAATCAACCATGGACTGAAACCTCCAAGCTGTGCACCATAACCTTTTCTTTTTATAAGTTGTTTGTCTGGGGTATTTATTTATAGTGCTAGCAGCTAAATCACCATATATAAGTCAGTAAGAAGCTGGTCTGCATTTCAGTACATTCTAGAATTGCAACTTGTATAAACTGTCTGATTCCACTCAAAGAATGATAAAACTGATAACTTCCCTCAAGCTCTGTGCCTCCACAATTGAGTGAAAAGGCAGCGATTTCCCGTGTCAGTAGATACCCATATAATTTAATCTCCATAATGGATCTTTTTTAAACGTATCACTCTTCCAAGCCGGATTTCTCAGTGTTCCTGTCCCTGGTGAGGAGTCAATTTTGCTTCTCTTTCCGTGTTCAATTTCTTTCCTGAAATCAAGAATGCAGAATGCACTCTGGAAGAAACATAGCAGGAAGAGGGTTCATTCTTGTCCACTTAAATATTCATGACAGCTTGCATTTTGGTTCAAAAAGACACTTGTTTATTTAGATAAGATTTAATTTATTCATAATTTACCTAAATTTGCAGGAGCATGCATGTACATTTTAGCGTATAAGTAGTGTAATACATAAAACATCACCAAGGCTTGCAAATTGTACTGTGACGGCAGTGGAAAGCGCCTGGATGTTTTGGGGAGATAACACATTTTCACCAGAGCAAAGACCTTCGCGCAATAGCCTGGGAGTATGTACCTGTGATACGCTGACTCATCACCATCTTCTTAACCCATGACAAATTTCTCATTAAAAATAAGATGTATGGAATAATACAAAGGGCTGTTGAAGAACTGCCTTTGGAACCAGTGTTGTTTTTCCTTCTGCGTATCCATGGAGGAGCTGTTTCCTCCACTGTTTTCTATCAACCCCTTCTCTTCCTTAAGTCTTCCGAACAAACAAGCCAAGCCTTCCGGTGCCCATTGCACTCCCCAAGCTAATTAATGTCAAGCTGACACACATGTTCAATTAGCCACTCTGCCACTCAACACTGTTCACTTGGTGGGTGGGGAGGCTGCTCTAGACCACTTTAGCAGCCTGGTACAGCAAGTACCTTCTCTTCAAGAGAGAGCGAGTCTGGGTCAGTCCCTCCCTGCTTTACAGCATCCTGCCCGGCCCAGAGCATATGGGATGTGGTCAGTAAATACCCACAGTCTTAATCATCACTGTTTTGGGGGGAGCAAGGGGAAATTCTTAGAAATAGAGGCCAACGGTGATTTTCTGTGTGCTTCGGAGCCTGACATGCTCTTCACCTTGACCTCCTACAAACAAGGAAAAGCTAAGTGGCGAGAGCCCAGAGAGGACTAAGGCCATGCCTTTTTGTTTTTGATATACAGTCTCTCCAGCCCACAGGGAGCACCGTTTATAGGCTTTGGAGCAGGACTGCAGAAGACTGTGAGGCTTAAAGAAAAGGATTTGTTTTGAGTCCTTGCTACCTAAAGGCATTAAAACTTTATAATGCCAAACAAGTCCCGTTTTTCTTTATTTATGGATCATATATTTCCCCCTTTATTACTACTATACATTTTTCCAACCTGACAGCTGATAACACCAAAATTCACAGCTAGAAAAAAAATCCCATTCACCACTCTCCAAGATAATAATTTTAGAGTTAAAGAGAAGTGTGTGTGTGTGTGTGTGTGTGTGTGTGTGTGTGTGTGGTGTGGTGTGCATGCAAAAACTATCCATTTTTATTTTTATCCCCTAAACTCCCACTCCCACTGAATACAGGTTTGGGGTTTGAATCACAAATTTTGATCAGAAGGGATTCTTCGAAAAATATAACCCTTATACAACCTTTTGTATCTGCTAACTACTAACAGGGAAGAAATATCAAAGCAAGTCATCTGCGTTTATCCAGAGCTGGTGCAATCTAATTTCAATTTGTCAAATGTGGCATGATGGCAGAGATTTGTTTTTCCCCTTGATTTATTAGAAAAATTTTAAAAGAAGCAGTGTGTCACACAGGTGATTAAAGCCAAGCATCTTGAAGTTTCTTTTCCTTGGGCTTGCCATGGAAATCCACAGGAAGGGTAAAAAAACAACCTAAGAGTTATCAACCACAAAGGGGAGAAGAAAGAGAGAAATCAATGTGTTTTAAAGACGGTGACAGGATGGGTTGTTTAAATTGCTTGTGCACATTGATTTAAAGCATGCCCAGTAGAAACCTCTATAATATTAACCATCTTTCCCCTTCATTGCAATCATTGGAGCTGCTCTATCTCACTACCTTTCAGTCAGATGATGTCCAAATATAATGTTGAGTGGGATTTTTTATTATTATTATTTGTTGGAGGAATCATGGGCAATGACTTAGAGATCTGGGGACAAGATTAGTAACATAAATAACAGATTCTAAATAACCTAAGATAATGATAAATCAACTGTGCACTTAACTGCAGATTATACCCTAAACATATTTCTACAAATGGCAGTTCTTGCCTGCTTCGGGAGTGTCAAGAGATAGGATGTATTCCTGGCTACAGCCTGCAAGTTGATAGGAATGCAAAGCGAGTGGCTGCCCTGTATTCAATCAACACAGCTTCCCATGTGAGAGGTAGCACTGTGCTTTGATGAAATCTCCGTTGATGGTCAGAGGTTGCCGTGAATAACCTTTGCTGGATCCCCGCCGCCTTTGGAAGTTTACTCGGCTAGCCTGCCTGTGGTCAGGTTAGAGCACATGGAGCCAGCATCCCCCCGTTGATAGTTTTATACCAGAGTGAGTTGCTCAGTGATCAGTAGGCTTGGAACAGTGTGAAGTACAGTTCCTTCAGATCTGGACCTGGTACCTAGCTCCCTTTGGTATTCCTGAAAATGATACATGGTAGAGAATCCAGTCAATCAGCACCTTAGACTTGATTCCGGCTGAACCTACAAGCACCCAGATATGGCAGCCTCAGTGATTTGAATCCCAATTTTTGAAATATTATCTTGGCAATGTTCAGAAATGTTCTTTTTTTGCACTCAAGGAAAAAGAAAGGAATTAATATTTACTGAGCATCAGACACAGAGTAAGTGTTTTCACGGATATTACACCTTACAAGGTTGGTTGGTTACATTAAACTCACTTCACAGTTGAGTTAACTGGGCTTTAGGCAAAGTTGTCATCCAAGGACACACACCCACTAAAGACTGAGACTTGATTTGAACTCAAATGGGTTTTTACTGCCAATCCCCCTTCCTCTACACCACACTACTCCCAAGCTAGTGCTCTGTGTACTCATTCCAAACCATAGTGTATTTCCTGAAGATAGGCAGCTCCATCAGGGTTTAAAGTGCCCAGAATGCCAAAGCAAAGGCCACTCTGCCTCTAACAGTGGGGGGATCTCAGATGTCATCTGAGCACAGCATGCAGGTAATGTCTGCAACAAAGGTGTGCACAGGATGCTGGAACAACACAGATTCGATCTCCATGACCACCGTTGAGAAGGGGCTTCCCAGAGGATGTGATCTCAAATCTCATCACACAAGACTCTCATGCCTCATTCCCCAGAGGATATCCACCTTGTGCACACGGAGGTCATAACTCTTGCATTCACTCACTCTGCCTTGAGGAGGTCAGAGAGAAAATGACATTTCCTCTCTCTCTCCAAGTCAAACACACAGAGAGGCAAATGCTGTCTTTTTGTTACCACGTCCTTTCATTCAGTGAAAAAAAAAGAACAACACCTCCATCCTGGAGGTGCCTCAGACAGGCATCTTTAACTAGATTGTCAATAAAGTAAAGACTTTTTGAATTGTTTGGTTTAACTTAAGTTCAGGCAGTCTGTTATCTGTCTCCTGTCTGCTAGGCTCAGATTCTTATCATATGCCTTAGAATCCTGGTAGGGAAAACAAAGGCTATTTATCCAGGCTTTGTTGGAGTCAGGATTTATACCAGGCAAGAACATTCAAGATACCAGATTTAATAGTTATCCCCACAGCACCTTTCTTCTTTCCCTAACAAACACTCATTTATCCTTGTGTGAATTAAACTGTATAGAGAAAATGCACTTCTGACATCAAGTACAAGTCCAGGAAAGGTCTCGAAGCCACCCTTAAGTACAACAGTTTCCTAGTACCCTCAAAACCCCTGAAAGGGATTATACTCATAGTTAGAGTATGTAACAGGGGAAAGATTAAAATTGGCCAAGGGAAGAAGGGCCTCCAGAGCAGAGTCTGCAGGACAGAACACAAAGCCTTGATGGTTCTCATCCTGTCCCTTCCCTGGCTTTAGTGTGTGATAATACTCAAAGACTGCTGCCAGCCAGAGAGCACATCTGGACCTGGACACACAGTTTTAAATGAGGATTCCCTGTGGAAGTGTGTGGGATTGATGGACTGACGGACTCCCCAGGCTGTCTTAGTCCCCAGGTTAGCAGTATCCTACAACCCCAACCCTGACCCTAAATCACATCCTGAACTCTCCAAGTATGAGCCAAGGTGTGTGAACCAATGACACTAGAACCCTAGTTCTCAACCTTCCTAGTGCTGCAATCCTTTAATCCATTTTGCCATGTTGTGGTGACCCCCAGCCATAAAATTATTTTCATTGCCACTTCGTAACTGTAATTTTGCTACTCTGGGGAATTGTAATGTAAATATCTGTGTTTTCCGGAGGTCTTAGGTGACCCCTGTGAAAGGGTCGCTTGACCTCCCACTAAGGTCACAGCCCACAGGTTGAGAACTGCTGCACTAGCGACACCAACAATGACAAAGGCACAGCTCAGATCCCTTTAGGGACGAGGTTAAATTCTTTATATCACCCTCCTCTGTACCCTGCCCTGCGCTATACATCCCTTGAGGCAGAATCTGTGCCCTTGACTGGGCCTCCAGGGTGCTGATCTGTGCCTGTTGGCATCAATTATATTATAGAATTTAGGGCACTGGGGATCACATCTGAGTTCCTCTTCTGCTGCTTCCAGTACTGAGTAACTGCAGAGTCAAGCGCATAGTAGGCATTTATTGGTTATTTATTTATTTTATTAGGCTGAATTTTTCTCTTTGGTGGAAACCATTCCCCTTAAATTATAAAAGCCTTGGCATTCCCTGGCCACCTTTCTTTTTTCCTTTCTGGCTGACATTTAGTTTACTTTAATGCAATTTCACCCTTTCGTCCAAGTCGGAGATTTTACAGATTTAAAATTTCTTATGTACATGTAAACTGCTTGGCTCTACCAGTGGTCAAAGATGGGGGGGGGGCCTCACAGGGCCCCATCTCTAGCTGAGGCAGTTAATGGCTGCTAGGGGAGAATCAGTTTTCTCAAAGAGGGTGGACCCCTGTAGGTTACCCAAGCTCCAGGAGTTGATGGCCATACACATACATGCATAGACACATACACATATATGCTAATCGACTCGGTGGGTTATTTTTAAAGAAGTGAGAACATGAAGTTGGCAGGGAGACATACCAGGGGAAGGTCTGGAAGGAGTTGGAGGGAGGAGCAGGGCATGGGTAAGGTCCCAATCCATTGCATGCATGTCTGATATTCTCAAAGAATAAATAATTTTTAAAAATGTGTGACCATGCCAGTGGTAGCAATCAGAGAAAATTATTTTCAACCCCAAAAGGTATAGACTTCCAAGCAGCCATTCCTTTGTTGTTGTTGTGGTGGTGGTGGTGGTTGTGGTTGTTATCTCTGGGTGGTGACATTATTAAAGATAAATCCATAGGAGAATGAAGCTCAGTGAAGATTAATCAGACAGGACTTGGTAAGGGAAACTCCACTGTAGTAGAAACAGAAATTTTCAAACAAAGCTGTGGGAAGGAGGGAAGTGGCAGGGCAGCCACAGCCAAAGACAGCAGATGCACCTGTTCCTCTGCTTGTTGCCATGGGGCGGAGCTGCGATGCTCCGAGCCTGCTCCGTGGGAGGCTCCCTCGCAAAGCAGCAATGATTTGCTGGCCCTGGACTTCTAATTATGCGCCAGCTGTGGGCTGCAATGGAAGAGTAGACTGGGACCCACCCCACCAGCTGTGCACATGACCAAGCAGGCTGACATGACCAGCACCAGGCCAATGAGGAAGACATGCAAGGACATGGTTGTTGAGACCCTAGTCATAAGACCCTAGTTGTAAAGAATTCTCTTCTTTACAACGTGGGAGAGGGCCATGCTGGAAGATGGCAGAGTTTCAAGCTGGCTGCATCTCAAAGTAACACTTAGTAACAGTGTTCTTAATACTCCAATGCTTAGTAACGGTGTTCTGATGCTCCCGAGTGATGTCATTTTTAATTTTTCTCAGCAGCAAATGGCTAAGATGACCTACAATATCTCTTAATCGTTCTCTCTCCCACCAAAAGGCCAGAGCCTGGTAAAAAAGACTCTTGGGACTTCTAAAAAAGAAAGAACTCTTCATTACTCCCAGCCAGGTTACTGGTTAAACCATTGTCTAATTAGTAGTTTCACCCTGGCTTTGACCCATTCTGGTAGCTGCACTCATTTGAAAGGTAAATTCTCAAAGGAAATCAAAAAGCAGGTCTAAGAGTTCACACCTATAGTCCCAGCCCTACTGAAACAGATGCAAATGAATTGTCATGAGTATCAGTCTAGCCAGGGCTGTCTAGTGAGTTCCAGGCCATCCTGAGCTACAGAGGGAGACCCCTTTTCAAACCAAAGTAACTAACAAATTAAATCAAAACCCACCTAATTTCTGGGCCATGTGAATTTTAGTGATGTCTGTTCCCAGCCTGTTATTTGCAGGTCAAGAGCTGGGTCTCAAGGCCCTAGAATGAGGCCCTGGAATTAGAGGGAGATAGCTCCCATTCACTGTGTAAATCCTGTCTGTATTGCAGGAAGTGTAAGGTTGGCATGTATTATCTCTGGTGGCGTGCATAATTACATAGTAGAAACAAGAGTGAATAGAAGACAAACTTTCTCCTGAACATTGGTGTATTTAGGTGAATACATTTAGAGGCACAGACATTGAATACTTTGGAATTGCCAGGAAAGGGACTGGGGCAATGACTCAGTCAATAAAGGGGCTTGCTGTGAAAGCATGAGGGCCTGAGTTTAGACCCCCCCCACTCCCCAGCCCCATCTGCCCGCCTTCATCAAAAGCCAGGCATGGTAATATGCACCTGTAATTCCAGCTCTGCAGAGGTGGAGACAGGGAGGGTTCCTGAAGCTCACCAGCTAGTCTGGCTGGCCAAACTGGTGAAATTGAGGTTCAGTGAGAGATCCTGTCTCAAAAGACAAGGCAACCGAGGAAGAATGTGTAGCTAGTGCTGACCTCTGCCCTGCCCCTGCCCTCTCCCCCTCCCCCGCCCACAGCACACACATCCAGATATTCACATACATACATGATTTTAAATTACAAAGAAAGTGTAGCCCCAGATGCTAGGAGAGAAAGCAGACTTTCAGTGGAATAAAGCCTTAAGAAGCAGCAGGGTGTTAATTCTTCCTCACAGCTCTGCAGGCAGATCTAGGCCAAATCTCATTTTCAGGCAGGTAAGACCTAATCAGACCTGTAAAAACAATGAGCAAAGAGAAATGTGAGACTCAAAGACGGGGTTGTCTTTGTATGACTTCCAATCAGAGTTTTCTGGACAGCTACAGGAAGCCCCATGTGTCAGCAGCCGGTCCTTCCACCTGGAGACAAGTGGGGCTCAGGGCTAAAGGTGCAAGGGCAGACATTCCCCCACGTGTTCTCCTGTCACCAGCTGTCATCACGAAGCAACTCCAATTTGCATGTTTCTTCTATGGGAGGAAACACCCTCATGACTCCCATTCCGGGGCTCTCCGAGTAGAAGGCTGCTGCTATTCAGAGGGTGGTTATTAAGTGGGGGGCACACACGAACGTACAGGGAGGCACACAGCTAGCTAATACAGCAGACACTATGGTGGTAGAAACATCCACACACAGGTCTCTCTCTGCCAACGGGATGCTGCTCACACAGACCCACAGTGGGCAAACTGGTCCACCAACTAACTCTCCCTGAATCCCGAGCCATAAGTTGTTTCAACTTACCTTTGTGTGTGTGTGTGGTTTTGTAATATGTGGGTGTGCCTGCCCATCCTTCCAAGGGGGTCATTACCTCTGTAAATAAAGCACTTACTTGAGGAAAGGGAAAAGATAGGACCCCATTAAAGCAAGCTGGCTGTACCATTTGCAGCAGGGAGGGTGCCGCTGTGTGACAAATCACTTGTGTTTGAAATAGTTGGAACGGAGCATCTAGGAGACCAGATAAGAGAACTCGAATGATCCTATTATGAGGATAACAGCAGTGAGAGGAGTCCATGGACGGCCGTACACCGGCACATTCTGTTGATTTAAAGGCAGCACGGCAGCCTGAAACGGGGGACTCGGCCTAGGATTGCTTCACTGCAAAGCTTTGCCATTTTTTTAACTTAGCGGGAGCCACACCACAGTGAGGTCTGCTTGAACAAATCCACAGTCAAAGGAATACGCTGTCTGTGCACCAAACAGAAACACAAAATCATGCTCTGTTAGGTCCTTGAAGAATACGAGCAGAGGGAAGGAGTCCAGATCACAAAGGAATCGACTGTCTGTTCGCAGGGCCCCCTCCTGGGCCATGGAGACCCTTTCAGAATCCACTCTGCTCATTAAGTTGTGCTCAGCGGGCTTGCTCAGTGCCACCTCTGGGAGGAGAGGACTCTGAAGCCCCCCAGGGAGCACACATTTGCAAGAGCAGCACTGTGGTGGTGCCTCACGTTTCCTTGTACTCAAGGATGGATGGAGCACTCTGTCTCAGAGCAGTTTTGAACGTTCAAGGCACCCACTGTCTTGATACTCACTCCTGCACACCTTAATGGAGAGATTCTCTGCAGCCTGGAGAGGGAGCAAGCTGCCTACATGCCCTTCTTCCTCAGAGTCTCCTTCAGGGAACAGGTTTACTTAAACCAATGACAATTTTCACATTTGTTTATTTTGTCCATAACATTTGTCTCCCACACATGTACTCACTGTGAGAGCTTCTTTTTCAAACTAAACATATTCTGACCCTTGGCCTTACATTAGCAAGTACTGGTTACACACACATTTAGCACAACACTGAGCTGAAAGGAGAGGCATCCACTCAGTGCATGCACCAGGGATGACTCGTTTATGCATGCCACGGAGCAAGGGATAACGTGACCCCATTGTTCTATTCAGACTTTCACATGGGATAGATAGCTAATTTCTTCATTTTAAAAGGTGCAGAAATGCTGGATAGGGAAACAATGTTCAACTTTTCAGAGAGTCCAGGGCATAAGTAGTATGAAGTCCATGACATGCAATGATATGAGGAGAAATGACTTGAACAGCCGGCTATATCCAACCTTTGGCTTGTAGACTGTGCGTGGCTGAAGACAAGCGCAACTGTGGTCTAATGCTACATTGCAAATTCTAAAGCATTATGAGATTTCTTTCGGGGTGACTTTTTGGTAGCGTGGTTGTTAGGTTCTAGAGTGTGGAGTGCAGGTGACAATGGTGTGTGGCAATGTCAAAACATGGGGCATGGGACTGGGCAGATCGCACAGTGGGTAAAGCGCACTGTGCAAGCATGAGACCCTCAGGTTCAGATCCCCTACACCCACATAAAAGCTGTAACGCCTACACTGGGGGAGAAGAATGGGAGAAAGGGGGATTTCTGCAGTCACTGACTAAAGTAGGGAGCTCTAAGTTCAGTGAGAGACTTTGACTCCAAAAATAAGAGGAAAAGCAAAAGAGGAAGACATTCAGACTATCCTCTGTCCTACACACACACACACACACACACACACACACACACACACACACACACACGCACACACACTCTGTATACACACAAGCGCACACAAAATGTGGGCATGGCTAGATGATAGATTATATATACACTGATGATAGATAGATAGATAGATAGATAGATAGATAGATAGTTAGATAGATGCTTTAATAACTGTTTGTTGTCCAGTTTCTAACCATGCTTTACAGATCAAAAGGTATTTTCAGATGCCCAGCCATAAGATGAGCTCATCACTGGTTCTTTGGTCATCTCAATGTCAAGCTACCACCTCAAATCGATTTACAACTAAAATCAATGTGTTAATAGGAAGGAGGGGGTTAGAATCATCCCAGTAAATACTACAGGCCCACAACACTTCAAAAACAGCCAAGAAAGCAAAAAAGAAATGTTTTTGGTTTTTTTGTGTGTAGCCCCTTGCCAACTTGTAAGTTTAAGGTAGAAGTGATTTGAGGATACAGTCCATAATCACTGAATCAACCAAGAAGGCTTGTGTTTATTGTTTCTAAGGTGTCTTGGTGCCCTCAGAATGGACTGTGAATATTTACTTGAAGAACATGGTTTGGAAGAACACATCCAGGCAGTGTAAAAAGTCAGCTGGCTAGCACAGGTGGCTGACAGGCAGGGAGGGGGAAGAAAGGAGGAAGGAAAGGATGGAGGAAGAGAACAAGAGTGTGAGAGGTCAAAGTTTAACAGTTGTTTACCAAATCCTCCAAAACAGCCATGCTCGAGCTTAATTCACCAGCATGTTTGTGTCCATCACCCTCCTCCTAGAACAGCTCCTTGGTGAAGGTGAGCTTGCAGGAGTTCATAGGTGGAATGTTAGTGACCTCAAAATTTTGCCTACAGCAAGAACTACCAGTAAGTCTCCTGTCAGGGCTTGGATTCTCACCCAGGAACCAAAAAGTCAACAACACGGCTCAGGTCTCACCAACACAGACAAAGAGGCACATTCACAAGTAACAGTTCACTTCAGGCAGGACAGTGAATAAGGGACAGTGGCTGAGTCCAGGATTCAACTTCCCCAAAGTCTGTGCTCCTAACTAATGTGCTAGGGTTCAGCATCTGTAACATCTGGGCAATCACATCCAAAGTGGTCCTCTAATATATGAAGGCATATGTAGACCGTCTATTAAGCAACATTCTGGTTATTATAACATGGTTATTCCTCCAATTTCTCTAATAAAGAACCAGGGATGACAAAATGTATGAAGACTGGGGATCCAGACATCAGTGACATAATCAATAATGCCGCCACTTGGCATAGGAAATGTGCAGTTTGAGAAGAAATCACTTCGAGAGCTCACACATTCAGAGGCTGTGCTAGGTTAGTTTTGCATCCAGACAGTTAGACAAAGAGTGCTTCTGGCACTAACACCTTTCTAAATGCTTGCCCATCCAATCCCTGCCTAGCTCACTCTTCTCAGCCGCACTAAAATTGAAACACTAAGAAAGGACTGTCACCACCAAGCCACCTGTAGAATCCAGGGATGCAAAGGATCGGACCTTCATTTAATTGTAAATGTGAGCTCCTTGCAGTCCAATCCAGAAATCTGTCACTTAGAACCGTTAATGCTATTTATTGTAACATGCCTGGGATAACGGCATCTCTCAACATCTGTTTTCATTTAAAGTTTCCAAGTTGCCTTTGTGAGTACCACTTGGTAATGATGCAGCTCATGCTTCTGAAAGAGGACGATGGAAAGTGGCAAGTGGGAACCCAAACAAAATATTATTAATGAATATTTGCAGCTGCTGGTGGGACTCGGTGAGAAGCTGCTCATGCTGGTGACAGAATTCATCTTGTAAAATATACCTATGATAAACATCAGCTCGAAGTGATTAGCAGCTGTTGGTAATTCGTGAACAACTTCCAGGCAAGCAAGCAGTTTCCTTGCCACTGGGTCCAGGTTGATTTGGTTTCTTTCTTTTAAATATTTGAGATCATAACACGACCATCATTGCTACGCTCTTGGCTTTCTTTTTTATTTGTGCCTTGAGAGGGTTTGTATAGCTAAACAAACAAGCAAAATGAGATAGAAATGTTTATGAACTTAGAGATGCAAACCAGAAACAATAGAAACCTTTCAAGGATCAGGTCAAAGCTCACTTCTGCCCTACAGCCTTTCTTGGCAACTCCAACCTTCCGGAACCTTCCAGTTTCCCACTGCACCTGTCTAAGTCAGTTGACTTGACCTAGTATTTAATTCAATTGTTATTTTATGGTAAAGTTCTTCATGTATGTCTATTCCATCTGTGATGACAATAGGTACTCTCTAAGAAGATCAGTTCCTATTTCTATTCCCTTTATTTACACCATCTTCACCCTATGCTCTGTTCCTTTGTTAATGAATAAGTGTGAAAGTTAACAAGTGGGTGATCACAATGTCTGGAGTGGATATACAACCCAAACATTTTAAGTGATTGTGGGGCCAATGAGAAAGTAGTTCGAAGCACCCCAAGAGCTTTGCAATTACATCTTGTAGACAAACAGTTCCTACCGCTGAGCTAGATTGTGGTTTTTAAATTATTTATTTATCATTTTATGTGTATGTACCTAAGTGTATATATGTACACCCAGTGTGCACAGTGTCCTTGGAGGTCAGAAGTGGGTGTCAGATCTAAAGTTGTGGGCCACCCAATACGATGTACTGAGAAATGAACTTGAGTCTTCTAGAAGAGTGGCAAGTGCTCTTAACAGCAGCCCCAACCCCTGAGCTGGATCCTTCGGGACTGTTGAATCTAGCTGAGTGAATATTGTCTAAAAAACGTTAAGCCAGCTCTTTCCAATCAAACAGGAGTGACTAGCAAAAGTTTTTAATTCATGGGTGGCTCACACACAAATTCCCTTTCATATCTGTTTCACGTCATGTGACTTTTGTCAAGCCAGTACCCTATGACATCTCCCATGCATCCACTTCCAACTTAGCCCAAGCTGGGCTGGACCATAAAGCTCAGACTGCCTCCTGTCTCCACCTTACTGTTTCCTGTCTCAGAGCCTTGGCCGACTCTATGGAAGCTCCCACTGCCTTCAAAGTGAGCTCTGCCAGAGAGCGACCACTGCAGGAAAGCAACCTCAGCCACTGGGAGACAAGGAACCTGGATGTAACCCTCCAGCTTCCTGTCACTGGAGGATGAATCTGGAGGCATTCTGCATGTTTCCTGGGAGGTCCAGAGGAATCACAGCAGTCACCTCAGTGACATTTCTCCTGCCTGCCTGCCTGTCCATTCTCCCTCTCGCTCCCATCCCTTTCATGTCTATTTCTAGCCAGCTCCTCCCAGTCCACTGCCTCTTCCCACCACAACTCTCAGAGGCACCACATCGTTCTGTCTGCTCTTAAAAACTAAATCTAAAGAAATAAAACAAAATGCTCAGAACATAGACATCTAAATGGGGACCATTTCAAAATCACTACCGTCAGAGGCCGCCTCTGCTGGGATGTTCTTGAGAGTGCCTACACTCCCTATCTGCCAAGGTGTTGAATATTAGCAGACATCACTAACAGACCAGGTCATTAAGGGTAGGTGGCACCTAAGACCGATGCTTCTCTGAAGACCCCATCTTCAGTACCCATTTGTCTCCCCAGTACTCCCCTGTTCTTTATGAACCATGTTAGACAGCTATGATCGCTGCCTGGATCCCATTTTGTGTTGAACTACCACATCCTAGAAAACGCAGCACCCTTGTGCAATGACTTCCAAGGTCCCCGTGTAGAGAAGAGCAATCGAAGTTCTAGGTAAAAAAAAAAAAAAAAAAAAAAAAAAAAAAAGCAGCAGCCACCCCTGCTGAGGCCAGATCTCCCAGCCACCATCTCTACCATTTCACCTCCTCACCTTGCCAGCACCTCCTTGGCCCAAGTATTCAAACCGTGTCCATTCTATAGGGTAGATGCTGAGATCAACTGGGACTCTGTATGTAACTGCACACAGTATACTGTGTAGCAAGCCAGGATCTGCGATGAAGCATTGGATGCTTAAAATTGCTTCAAGTAAATGAGTGTTTACTGCTGTATTTAGTGTGGTACGAAATGTTTCTCATTGCTTCCTTCATTTAATGCCCATAGTAATCCTTTGAGGGGAGTAATAGTATCTGCATTTACAGAGGAGAAACTAGGACAGAAGACATAAGGAATATTACTCCCTGGAGGTCACAAAGCAGCTAAGATTGAACCCTAGTTGGTGTAATTCCTCTTTTCACCACACAAACCATTGCCATCTCGTGCGCTGATGAGAATATGACGAAGCAGGACCAGCTCAGCCTTAGGGGCAGTTCACACAGACAGAAGACAGTTGAGGCAGCTGTCACGTGAAGTGCTCCATCCCATACACGCAGCACCTTAGTTTATCCTGCTGTAAAGAAAAGCAAGCATACGCACCACACCAGGGTCCTCACCTCCGATGCTACTTGGGAAAGTGCCTTCCTATGGAGCGTTGCAGCCACACCCTTTAGAATGAGTTTCAAAGCTGGTTTAAATGAAGCTCCTCTAAAGCGCATTACTATTTTCATCACCCTCCAAGAGGCAACCCTCTAAAGCAAGCCAAATTGCTCAAAGCAAAGAATCCAATAAAATGCCTTCGTCCTGGAAGGGCTTCAGTGAGTCCTTAATATCTGGGACCTCAGATGGCTGCATGGTACTTTGTTCTTCTGCATTATTGATCTAAACATCAAACAAGAGTGCAGAGAAATACAGACTAGGCTAAAGGTAGCTGGGGTGGGGAGCACTCCATAAACAGACCAAGGGACCCCCCTCTAGGCTCATCATAATAGTGCCTACAGAGTGAGATGAGGTGAACCTCACTAAGAAGCTCAAATTTCAGTTGAACAGCATGGGAGCTGAAGCCAAATGTCTTCCTTTGCGGGAGGAAAGGGTCATAAACGAGATGTCCTCCAGAAGTCACGTTGTTCGGAGGGAAGCATCGTAGACACTGGGATAGACACCTGTCGGTTGCCAGCCTAAACACTTGCTTCCTGTCTCTCGGCTTCTTCCCAGAGGAGGGGAGGAGCGGTGAGGTTGGTGCGAACCCCGTAGGCTTCCACCTTGCGGCAGACCAGACACATGGCTTTGGAAGTGAGCCAGCCTTTGTGCTTCACACCGTCTCCTGACACATCCGACAGATATTTCCCAGAACATCCAGTCCTGGAAGTTCAAAGTAGAAATAGCGTTTGAAAAAATTGGAGGAGATTCAGAGGAGAGAAAGAATGATGATCCAAAGGCCAGAGAGACAAAGGGACCCATTTAATAAACAGCCGTAAAGAATCTCGCTAATGAGTGGTTAGAGGATTGCGGAGGAGACAGGGGGATCAAGGAAGTCAGTCAGCATAATGAGGAAGTAGACTCCATCTCTAGGCTACAATGAACTCAGTCTTATTTACCCATCCTGCAGACACTGAGCATCTGCACTGTACCAAGCAAAGAGGTGGTAGGGATGCAGAGGTGAGCAAAGGAGGCAGAGAGCTGCATCATACATTCACGATATAGCTAGAGCAACCAATGTCAATAGTCACACAGAAACAGAGACTCACTTGCCACAATGACAAATGTAAATGAGGTGCCCAGAGCTGTGGGTGAATTCCACAGGTGACGTCTGTTCAAGGAGAGTATCTAAAAGGTGGCTAGGAGCTCATCAGGCCCAGGGAAGGGACCAGTACTCTCTAGGCCACCCAAAAGCTATAGGAGGGAACACAACTAGAAAAAAAACTAAACCCAACTGGGAAGAACCCAAAGGGAAGATTCTTGGTGAAAACTAAAATTCCTGAATGGGGCTGCAGGATCCAGGAGATGGGAGGAAAAGCTGACTACCTGGATCAATCCAGTATCCCTGTGCAACCCTGAGAAAGCTTCTTCCCCTCTGTGCCCTGGAGGGCACAACTTCCTTTTGTGAGTTGACATGGAGGAATTCAAGAGAGTCAAGAAACTTGGGGGGAAAAAAGAAAAAAGAACAGTATTCCCTTGAGGAACTCAGTATTCCCTTTAATAATAAGATACACAACAGAACCAATAGTGACAACAATTCCTTGTGACTTTGCCACCTATTAAAATCACAGGTATTTTCACATTTCCTTGCTGTTTTTGCAGAAATCTCAAAATATCAGTTATCACCTCACCACTCGGAATTGCAGTAGTTCTTAGAGCCGTGGGGAATATTGCTCGCTTGTTAGATTAATCATGAAAGCAAGTACCTTACCTCGCCACAACCTTAAATGTTTTTTTCAATTGTATTTCAGTGTCCTTGCTTTCTTTTATGCTTAAATATATTTTGCTTTACATCTTAAAGCATTACTCACAAAATGGTCCCCAGAGTCACCAGAGTGCCAGGGCATGTGTGTGGAGGAGACGACAGCCTCAGGTGTGGTTCTTCAAGGCTTGCTCTCTCTTTCCTTTGAGAGGACGTTTCTCATCAGTCTGGAACTCAGCAAGTATGCAAGCCTGGCTGGCTAGTGAGTCTCTGCCTCCCCTGTTATGGAATTACAAGCACTGTCCACCATAGTGGGCTTTTGTTTGTTTGTTTGTTGTTTGTCACACATAAATTCTGAGAATCAAACTTAGGTTCTCATGCTTGCAAGACTAGCACTTTCCCAACTGAATCATCCTCCCTGCTTTCTAAGCCTAAGTTTGAGGGACCCTTTTGCTTTGTTTTGTTTTGTTTTGTTTTTTGGAACAGGGTTTCTCTGTGTACCCCTGGTTGTCTTAGAACTCACTCTGTAGACCAGGCTGGCCTCCAACTCATGGAGATCTGCCTGCCTCTGCTTTCCAGGTGCTGGGATTAAAGGTGTGCGCCATCACCACCAGGCGAGGGACATTTTTTTAATCCAGGAATGCTTTTGTTGCTCTAGGCAACACATATTGTTTATAGGCACTCTGCTGGGCAGACTGGAAACTATGTTCATGGCTACCAGGGTGACTGTAGGCAGGTTGCTGACACTCTCTGAACTCTAGTTCAGACTGCCCTACAAATCTCTGGTAACTTAATGCCTAACTGCCTCACGGAGCAGTGGTAGACTCGAGCTTACAAAAAACACTAGGAGAGGCAGGTCCTCCCTGGACCTGTTTTTGGATTCATCCCAGGCTGAGGACTCTTTAGCTCATTTGCACATTCAGACACCAGCTCCTAGGATGAGATGGCTTTTTTGTCTCTCTCCTGCTGGGATGCTTAGGGATGGCTCTGACAGCTAGGTGCCAAGAGGAAACCTGGGCTTCCATTTCCAGCCATGTCCCCATGGGCAACCCAGGCTGAGCCAGAGTTCACAAGGATCGGCATGAAAAGGGAAAACAATTTGTTCAGGAGCCCTAGAGTCAGGCACTCAGCATGCTGAGCGGGTGGGGGTTTTCAGCTTTAATCAGCATCAAGCTAATCTTCTTTTGAGAGATGCTAAAGAGTCTAGAAAAATCTACAGGTAGTTCCAGCTAATAGGCCCTGGCCCTATACCTGGTCCTGGTCCCTGACTGCTGCCCCCCACCCACGGTCCATGATTCCCTCCTTCTTGCCCTCCGGAGCGAGCCTGGCGGCAGGTGCCTGGCCCATTCCAGATACAGTTGCCAGCCTTTGCCCCGTGCTTCATCTGGGCCAACTTAGCAACAAAGAGAGTTGCTTCTCTCTCTTTTCAGTCTTGCCAAGTTGCTTGGGATTCTTTTGTCTTTCTTTTCTTTTTCTTTTTAATCCCTGTCTCTTGTTAAAGTTCCTTTATACCCCCAGAAATTAATTAATCCCAGCTGGTAAGATGACAGCTAGAACCCCGGGGACTGATCAGCCCCTGTGTGTCTAAGACATCAGTCTGGTACCAGCAGTGACACAACATTCCGTCTGTGGCAGGAACCCACCAAGGCAACTGACTAGCCAAGGTTCCGCTATCTGAACTGCTTAAAGCACTTGGAACACCCATTCAAAGTGCCCTGGGTTCGGAGGCTAGGTAACAAGGAGAGGTTGCGGGGGGGGGGGGGGGGGGGTGCGAGATTTCGTGAATGGACTGGGGGTGGGAGGGGATGGGAACAGGGGCAATCAGGATGGGAGGGACACAGAGGGGGGTGAGTACTGAGGGAGGACTGCTGGGGAAGGCCTTGTTTGGGTGGAAGCCCGGCACAGGGGAATCTCCCAGGAGTGTGTGGAGAGGATCCCAGGTTAGACTCCTAGCAATAGTGGATAAGTAGCCTGAACTGCTGGTCTCCTCTGACCAGATTGATGTCTGGCCCAATTATCATCCGACAGGTGCCGCCCAGCAACTAATAGAAACAGATGCAGAGACCCACAGAGAATGCAGAGAGCCAAGCATTAGGTGGAGATCAAGAATCCTGCGGAGGAGGAGGAAAAAGGAGTGTAAGAGCCGGAAGGGTCAAGGTCACCACAGGAAAGCTCACACAATCAGCTAACCTGGGCTCACAGAGGCTTGCAGAGACTGAACTGACAACCAGGGAACCTGCATGGGACTGACCTAGGCACTCTGCACATATGTTGCAGTTGTGTAGCTTAGTCCTCTTGTAGGACTCCTAACAGTGGGAACAGGGGCTGTCTCTGACTCTTTTACTGACTTTTGGGACCCTATTCCTTGTACTGAGTCACCTTGCCCAGCCTTAATACATGGGAAGGTGCTTAATCTTACTAAACTTGATATGCCATGTTTTACTGATACTCATAGGAGATGTGCCCTTTCCTAAATGGAGATGGAAGAAGAGAGGATTGAGTGTGGTGGGGGTACGGGGAGAGAGACTGGGAGGGAAGGATGGGGGGGGCTGCAGCCAGGATGTAAAATAAATAGATGAATAAGAAAAAAAGAAACACAAAGTGCCCTGGGTCTTCCCTAGATACAGATGTCAAGCCAGCCTACATCCTACATAGGATTTTCTGTCAGCTCGGAGTTGGGATAGTGGAGGTACAAGCCTGGGGCCCCTGTGCCCGTGTGCAGAGCAGTGTCTGAAGCTGAAGAGGCCATTTCAGCTGTCCCAGCATCCCCTAGACTGTGGCTTAGATCAGGGGTTCTCAACCTGTGGGTCATGACCCTTTGGGGTCATACATTAGATATTTACATTATGAATCATAGCAAAATCACAGTTATGAAGTAGCAATGAAAACAGTTTTATGGTTCTGGTTCGGGGTCAGCACAACAGGAGGAACCGTATTAAAGGGTTATAGCATAGATGGAGCATGGGGCTTTTGTTACAGAATATTCAAATGGAAGAGTACCGTCTAGACAGGAGACACTCAGGACCCGTGGGCTGAATGGTTGGATGGAGGCATGCTGTGAGCCAGGATCGACAACTGAGTCTTGGTGTCTCACCCTTGAGGTCATCATTTCTAGCCAGGAGTCACAGCTGCTCTGACACACCTTCCATGAAGAGGTAGGGTTACTGGAGAGCCCCGAGTTTGGGCAGAATCTGACTGCTTTGACCTCTAAGATATAGTGGGTAGTGGCCGTGAGGATGTCCTGCCTCCACCTTTCAGAGGTTGCCCCTGGAAACACTTCAGAGGCCCTGGATCTTCTTGCTAGGTATGCAGATGAAGTGATACAAGCCAGACTCCAGTTCCCCCAACCAGCCCCGTCTACTCAGCAGGCTAGTGTCTACCTAGAGTCTTCATCATACTGACTTGCGCCCATGGTAGTGGAAGGTACTCTGCACATTACCAGAGGAGAAAAGTAAACACCAACCCAACTACAAACCCTTCACTCTATAATGGTGGCCTGCCTGCAAGATGTGCTAGGGCAGCAGTGGCCCGGAGCTTGTGGGAGTCACCAGCCACTATCTGATTGGATGTAAGGCCCACTGCATGAGATGGAACCCAGTTCTGACACTGCTCTGGTGACCAAGAACAATAAGACTAGATAGGCCAGAGACCTATGGTTCTCAACTGGCCCTAACCTCAAGCTCCTCCTGTCTCAGCCTCCTGAGGGCTGGTATTGCAGGTGTATGCCAGCATATCTACCTATGTTTTTAAAGGTTACTATTAAGCTTCCTTCAGAAAACTAAGGAATGCAACTAGCATCTACAGCCAGTTTAATCCTGAGGCAAACTGAAACTCAGAACACCTGCCTCCTCTGCTTGGGGTGACTCTAACCATGGACTAATCCACCTCATAAAGAAAGCAATCACATGAGTGAAATGAGAGGGACAGGGCTTGGGGGGCATCCCAACCACGGCTGCCCCTCCCTCCCACACCTGAAAGGAGGCTTCCCACATTTGGAGGTGTTTGAAAAATGCTGCATGAATGAATGAAAGACTACATGAGAAGTAGTACAAGCACTGGCAATACATCTGAATCTGGTAATAAGATAACCAATTTAATTTGCCATGATCAGGTGGATCCCAGGTGTTCTGGGCCTCCACCATATGCAGGGTCCAGCTCCAAGTTGGTTCTGAATCCCCCCAAACACTTCACATGCATTGACAGGTTATCTAAAGGTAAATTCCTTCTCACAGGCCGAGGCTTGGTCCTTTATCCTATGCCCAGCTGGAAATGTGAGGATGCCTGCACTCTCGTCTGGTCCATCTTCCACAGGCTGACCCAGCTCCGCCAAGGGACCTCATGCTGCTGTCACTATGGGAAGAGGTCTGCTGAGGAGCTCCAGAAAGGAGTGGTCGCCACTGGCGATCTGGAGGCCAGTGGAAGAAAAATCTAGCAGCTCTGTTGTGACCTGACCACTCCCACTTCCACAGCACGTTGTGCCTTAGAAATTAATATTTGTATTATTTTGTCTTGGTCAGGAGGGTGGAGTGATGTCAGGTGGCTGCTTCCTGTTTCCCCGCCCTCTTTTTCCATGTTTCCATGAGCAGCACCAAGCTTGGAGCCCTTCTGAGAAAGCTTGAGACCTCTAGAGGAATAGAAGCTTACTACCTGCAAGGCTCCCTGGAGGACAGGGCTGAACTTAGCCATCTGGTCCAGCACCCCAGACTGTCAGCATCCAGGGCATCCCTTGTTGATGTTGTGTCTCTGGAGTGCTGCCTCTCTGTCCTCCCATTTTCCTCCTTCCCTAGGGCTGGTAGGGTCTAGATACCTAAAGCTACGTGTGGGTCCTCACCATGTACTCATCTTCCATCTTCATTCCCCAAGTGTTATTCCCAGTATCCTGGCCACCAACGCTATCTAGTTCAATTCAATAGGGCTTTGGGTATAGTCATAGGTAAGGTATTATATACCCAGCGGGTATAGAAGGGATGCTGTCTAATATATGTCCTATCTAAGGAGGCCGAACGGCTACAAGAATCCCAACAGAACCTGGAAGCTGGAGAACAAGTGATAGACTCCAGACTGAAGAAGACCTGAAATCAACAAAGACAAGAACTTCATATAGAGTCCACATAATTGGCAGAAGGCAATGTTTCCAATGGCCTAACTGTCAATCAATGGGGACTTACTTCTCCATAGTACTTCCAGAGACTTTGGAGGACTCTAAAGTCCCTTCCTTCCAACACACAGGGCAACTACATAATTTCCACTTTAAACAGCACACAGTAGTAGAAAGGAGTGGCTCACATTTCGTTGAAACCCTACGGCAGCACTCTAAACGTAGTGTGAATGTGCTTTTATTTACTACATGCAACAACTCTGTGGAGGAGATGTTATCTTAATTAGGCGAAGAAACTGCAGCTTGGAGAGATTCGAGAACCGGCCACACAGCTAGTAATGGCAGAGACAGGATTCAGGATTCTTTTGCATTCTTCTAATGCCTATTGGGCTGTTTGTTCTCTGCCATTCTGCCTCCCTAAAATACATCCTTTCTTCTCTGTTCCTTGTCTGGTATCACTTTCTTGCCCTTTTGATGAACCACATGTGATTTCACAGAGCTGGTCTATAATCTGTGCCTTTTCTTCAGCCGCCTATGAAAACACTTCATCTGGTACGCGGCTGGCAGCTCCCCTGGATGTGCGGTGTCCCTGGCCCTAGCCATTTAGATGTGCCTCAGGCTGATCTCTGACAGATGCTCTGAGCACCAGAGAGCAGCGCGGTGCTGGTGTCTGCTAAGACGAGACTTCCTCCAATGGTTCCTAAGACTCTAATCAAGATTGATCCACACTTCTGTGGTGCTCAGTGACTGTCCTTAATCAGTGAGGACTCTTGGGTCTCTGCTTTTTTTCCAGGGCCACTGATTTGAAAGCCAACTGATTCAGCAGAGGCACTGTGTGGGAGATACCCAGAGGCAAGCCGCGGGGATGCCAAGGTCTAGAGTCAGGACTCTGGGAGTCTCTCACCTGTGGGTTACCATGAGTCCCCATTGTGACCTCTTCTAGTCTTACATCCAGATGGCACTGGGACATCCAGAGCCACCTGCAGCTGTGCAGTTGTGGCTCTATTATCCCCAGTTTCTCACTTTCTGGAAGCATTAGGACAAATGAGGCCAAGGAGCTCAGTGG
The DNA here is from genome assembly GCF_004664715.2 of Peromyscus leucopus. NCBI lineage: Eukaryota > Metazoa > Chordata > Mammalia > Rodentia > Cricetidae > Peromyscus > Peromyscus leucopus. The sequence goes on along the minus strand of NC_051069.1, from coordinate 38,023,382 downwards.
AATTTGCAGGTTCATCTGAGACCTGGCTTGCGTTTGACTGTTCTTCACTACATCATGACAGGGGTCCTGCTGTCATTGAGGCCAGAAGGATGCAAACATAAAGCACCCATCCTAGGCGGGGTCACGTGTAGCAGGAATCTTAAAAGATCTTATTAATAAAATCAAACCTGGAGCCAGGTACTGGGGTCAACGCTGGAAAATCAGAGAAGCAGTACAAGCCACAGCCGCCTCACCTCGCAGTTCCTCAGCTGATCCTGTTTCCTCAGACTGGAAGCCTCCGAGTCCTCATCCGAATGGAGCTCAGCTGAACTGTTCGTTGAAAGCCTGAAAGCTTAACTGACTAGTTCCTGTTTTTCACATCTTTTATACCTTTCTGCTTCCTGCCATCACTTCCTGGGATTAAAGGCATGTGTCACCATGCCTGGCTGTTTCCAGTGTGGCCTTGAATTCACAAAGATCCAAATGGATCTCTGCCTCTGGAATGCTAGGATTAAAGGCGTGTGTGCCACCATTTTCTGGCCTCTATACGCAGTGGCTATTCTGTTCTCTGACCCCAGATAAGTTTATTGAGGTGCACAATATATCAACCACATTTCCCCCTTTTTTTTGTCTAAAATAATAAAAGAAGGTTACAGTCAAGAATTACATTAACATGTCTAGTCCATTAACATTTGACAGATTCAGACAAAAACTCCATTATATATATATACATATATAATGTCCAGTCCAATAACATTTGATAAACTCAGACAAACAAATTTTCGTTACTTATCCTATGTAAAACAAGTAGTTCCTTTTTTAAAGTAGATTCAATAATTGACCGCTTTATCTTATCAGTCACTGGACCAGTTTTCCATAGGATGAGTGCTTGACTAGTCAGGGGTGCCATGGCTGCCCTTGCAGGCCTGAAGCCCTTGACTCCCTGCAATGCTTGAGTCCTATGCTAGCTGAGTCACCGTGCCACTGGCGTTTGTTAACTGCCAGCACCACTACCCTCAGCATGCCACGTTCTCCAGCTTTGAAAACCCATTAAACTCAGGAAGATCCTCATTTCCATCCTGTTCGGTTGACAGATGCAAAAGGGAACATCTGCGGTACAGTGGGAACTGGTCATCCCCTCTGCTTCCTCTGATCCTGAAAAGATGTTCCATGCAGTAGGAATCCATGGTCTAGCAGCTTCATTTTTGGTTTTGGTTTTTCCTCATTCCTGTTAATTTCATTAGAGTTAGTTCTTCCACATGTGTCATGCGCGCGCGTGAAAACACACACACACACACACACACACACACACACACACACACACACACACGTTCTAAGTCTTTACCTTACTCCTGTTTTTAGTGCAACAGGCTGTCCCTCTCATGCAGAATCATGATCCCTTTAAATGTGTTTGACTGTACCGAGGGATGTTCTTTTGTTTAAGGAGGCGCTGTCCATTGTTTCCCTTGGGTGTTGTGCCTGTGGTTAGAAGGACTGCCTTGCTTGGGCCATTTCGGAGGGCCTTTTCAATAAATCACTCATTTCCCTTCTCTGAGTTCGTTTCCTGGACAATTATTGATTGTGGTGAGCGTCCCATAGCTCCCAGAGCATCTTTAGGATGTTAGAACAAAGGGGGCAGACTTTGGAGGAGAGATGGGTCTCTGATTCTACTTTCCTTGGGGCCACTGACCTCTCCACAGGGGCAGAGAGAGAGGAAGGCTGGATGGAGGAGATGACCAGCACCCCAGGGATTTTGTGAGTACTTGAGAGATGTGCTTTGCTCTCACCTTGAAATTTGGCCTGAGGGGTTGTAAAATGGACTTTTGGATGGCTGCACTACAAGCTAGCCAGGACCCTGGTTTTCTCAGAAACTGCCCAGCTTTAACATTCTAAACCTTCTAATGCACTCTCTGCAGAATTGAGACAGAATACAGAGCACAACACTGCCCCCCCCAAGCAATCCTACACATTGTGACCCTACCCACGGTGTTCCCACTCACCCTTGACCAAAATGACTGGACACTCAAGAGAGAAATCTTCTCCACAAGGGGAAAACCAATTTGCCTACTCTCTACACACTTACAGGATAATTGAGCTAGCATGCATTTGAATTATAAAGAATAAATGCTGTTCTTATTTGCTATTTACCTACTTTCTAATTTTAACATGTAACACTAGTAATAATTTGCATATTCTATATTTATAGAAAACTGATTCCTTCTTACAACTCCAATGGGCAATTATCTCTATACAGTATGTGTTGTTTTTGTGTAAACTTTGAAAACTCAATAATCATCTCTAGAATACGCTTTGGCATGTGGGAAACAGACATATAATAAGGAAAGAAGTCATCTGGTCTCTAAGATTCAAAGTTCACACCAACTCCTTGTCTATGGTGGATGAGCTCAGGTTACGGGTTTTCTGAGGCATCTACTAAGCCAGTTGAAAGTCTGCAATTGTGTGGTTTTGGTTTATTAAGAGTCAATAAGAGCTGTCTTGGGAAGAAAAGCAAGCAAGCACATCTCATAATAAAAATAATAGCTGCCATTTGTGGAGTGCCTTTCCTGTGCCAAGTGGCATGTGATTTCAGAACTGTCCCTGTCCATTCCCTCATCAATCTTACAAGATGAACCCCATTGGAAAACAGGTCTAGGGCCCAGAAGAGCTAACTGTTCATTTCCATAACCTTTCCACTCCACCCCAGTGACCCTCCCCCCCCCCACAAAGCTGAGTTGTACCACAGCTGTCCCATAGTTGACTGCCAGAAGTTGGCTGCAGGTAGTTATGGTTATAAACTCATAATGAACCTAGTAAGACATGTTTAAGCCAGGAGCTTCACATTACCTGTTTTGAGGTAAGCCAACATCGTAAGATTGGGCTTCATTTTTCTTTAAAAAAAAAAAATGTGTGAGAATTGTGCTTGCATTTATGTTTATGTACTGCATGCCTGCTGTGTATAGGGGCCAGAAGAGGGTATCAGATTCCCCTGGGGCTGAAGTTAACAGAGTTATGAACTACCATGAGGGTGCTGGAAATTGAACAAGTGCCCTCTGGAAGAGCAGCCAGTGCTCTTAACCACTGAGCCATCTCTCCAGCCCCAGCTTTATTTTGATTAAGGCCTTATGACCAAAAGAATGTAAGTGGTTCTATATTGATGATGAATCCTCTAAATTTGGGGCATCGTTACAGGAGAGGGACTAAAAGGAATCCCTATGTAGATTCTGAATAAATAGCTTTAAGGTAAGTGCCCTACTACTTACTAATAATAGAGATCTCTTTGCTTGAACTTCATCATCCTTATACACCACACCAGTTGACTATGTTCATAGGTCTAAGTAACTAAAGGGTTAATGGTAGACAGGGTGATTAGGAAGTTATCATGCTTCCCAAAAAGCAAGGGAATTCATTCTTCAATCATTCTTTGGATAAGTTTGTCTACCTGCTGTGCACATTGGGTGGACAAAAATCTCGAGATAATATTTTGGTCCAGAATATTTATAACTTCTTAATAAAAAAAAATCATCTCGGCAGTATGGATTGTGATAGGAGATAAATGAGGAACTACCCTAGGTGCGCCAAGCTGCGAGGGCCCCAGTTCCACCAATTTATTTGCTTCTCTCACACAGGTGGTACCAGGTGCTTCGTACTAATGAACGTGTTTTTAATGATTCTGAAGTGAATCCCAGAGCCTTGTTAATGCCTCAGTCACAAAGGGAAACAGGGCTGCAGATGCCTTCATCTTCACGAGTCCCAGGTATCTGAAAGGCACAGTCCTTGAGTCAAGTTATTTTCACCTCAAACAAGTGGCTGGATTATTTTCATTCAGTTTCTATCACCCCCTATCTCTCACTGCCCCCCCAAAAGTCTGGACTTTATTACAAGGAGTGGGTCTGATGTCAATGATGGAAGTCAGTTTCTAGGTCTAAACTGGGGAAAACAGTGCCTGACATATCATAAGCCATGGCTAAGGACATGAAGAAATGGGCATTACTCATTATGTTCTGCAGTGCCATCCCACCAGGGCTATGAACTGCAGTCCAAGGTCCTCTGACAGTCCCCTTTCTTTAGACATTCTCAATTAACTCAATGCAAAATGGAGAGGCATTGTCCAGACCAGAATGGGACCATTGTCCGACTTGTCTGAAACATACTGACCCACTGCCTTAGCCTGGACCTCAGTGGCAGTGACAAGCTGCTCATTCCAAGGAAGAGAGCTCAGCTCCCAGCTTAGTACTTTGAAAATGGAGACCCAAACCAAGGCAGTCTAGAAAAGCCTAATTACTAAGCCTAATACACCTTGTGACCGAAATCCACAGGTGGGAACCTGGTCTGCAAATCATTGTTTGCATCTATGAAACGTGTCTGCTTTGTGCCAGGAACCTTGTGAGTACTGAAAATGCAGAATAATGACTCTCCGCGGGCCCCCCCCCCCCGTGAGTGTGTGTGTGTGTGTGTGTGTGTGTGTGTGTGTGTGTGTGTGTGTGTGTATCCGTCCTTACCTTCCTAGTAGAAACGTTCTTAGTGTGCATAATTCTATCCCCTGGGCAATAGTCACTGATGGGTGGAATTTGAATTGAACAGGAAGCACTGTTAGATTCTAGGTCAAAACTGAAAGGAGATTTGTCTGCCAAACCAGAATGGTCAGCTTGGAGATCACACACATACACACACACACACACACACACACACTCTCACACACACATACACACACAACATACACACACACAACACACAACACACACACACACACACACACACACACACACTTCCAGGTAGCATCAGCCACACTTAGCAAGCACCTTTAGCAAAGGCCGGCTATATATACAATATTGTCACAAATGCCCCCAAACTTCCTCAGGAGGGTGAACACGGGCCTCTAACTTTCCATTTCTTACACTCCCAATAGAAAGAATAGGTTAAGTGGTAGCATGAGGTTTCTTTACTGAACAGAAACTATTAGGTCTGAGCATGAAGATAGATAGCTTGGCTGTGAATCAAGTTTGGAGGTTCTGAAGCCCTAAAAAGTGCCCCATCTGCTCATATTGACCACTGGTGATAGAAGATGTACACTTCCATCCAGGGTAGTGGGAGGCATGGGCTCAAACTGAAGCTGGCCATGCAATGTAACATTTGGAAGTCTGAACCTGATTTCTTTTGGAAGCACACTGCTAAGGTTGCACTATGAGAAAAAGCTTAGCTGTGCCTGTCACTGTCTCTGGCGCGCGCGCACACACACACACACACACACACACACACACACACACACACACACACACACATCTCTGTTCATTGACTCGTGTGCTTACCTCATCCACGACTTCTTATTGAGAATCCTGTGTTGTGTGCTGGGAACTTTGTGAGGTTTTTAAGTTACATGGCAACCAACAACCAGATGCAGTTCCCCACCCGCTTGGATCTTAGAGGCCACAACAACACAGACCAGGACTTTGTGGCTCCACAGCAATGTCATCTGGTCAGAGTTTCTCTAGAGAAAGTGGATGGGAGGAGGGAGAGAGTTCCAAAAAACCCTGGTGAAGATAGGATTTCCCCGAGCAGAAGGAAGAAGACAATATGAGTTGACACGTGGCAACAGCCATACAGTTGCTGGCTGGTGCCTCAAGAGTTTGGCTGTAGCCAGAGCTTAGAATAAGAATTGCAACCCTCTCTGCACTGGCTGGGCAGGGAGCATCAGGTGCCCTGAGGAGCAGCCAGGACAGGCAGAGAGCCTGGGTGGCCGATAGAATGGAGCAGATGGGGCTTGTCAGATGGTCCTCATGGCTCATTAGTGTGCCACCTCTTCCCCCCACAACGTCCAGATGTACATCAGCAGCACAGCTGTCACGGGGAGAGCAAGGGGCTTGTAGGGCTTAAGACAGCCTTCGAACAGTCATCACATTCTCAGAGATGCAGCCAGGACTTGGACGGAAGGTGCAAGTTGCCCTCTCTGCTCAGCATCCCTGATTAATTCTGTGTTTCAGACTCAGTAGCCCATGAGGTCTTCATCTCGTTCAGCTACTCCTCTAAACAGATGTCCATTTTATGAGCCATTCCTGAGCCTTTCCTTGGGAGCCGATTTCTCCACTTGTCAACACACTGCTGGCCTCTGAAACACTAGTGATGCCCAGGTGTAGTCTGAGCACAGACAAGCTTCCAGGGTTTAGGGTTTCTCCTTGCTCCCGCATTAAGAATGTTTGCAAGCTACTTATCCTAATGAGGGGAAATGGTGCAGACTGGAACGGGCAGAAATCAAGGATTCTGGAGGGACTAGTGGGACTTGGGGGGGTTATAGAAAATATTTTTAAAGTCTTGTCCAGAAAGAAGGCCTCCCCCAAAGTCCCCTAGCTCTGCAGAAATCCAATATATGGTAATCAGCACAGTGTGGAGGCTCTGTAAGTTTCCAGGACATAACAAGAAACTTATCACTGTTTTCCGCTGTTGCTGCATATTCCTGGAATCGGTGCTTGCTGGAGAGGCGTGAATGGAAGATTTATTTTGCATTGTTAGACTGTCAAGGCACTCTGGAGCAACAACTTTCAAATGATAACTTCCCAAGCTTACAGAAGTTGTGAATTACATGCTTTTAGTCTAGTGCGAGCGAGGAGCTGACAGCTCTCTCCCTCCCATCATCCCTCATTCCGCCACTTTGATGCCGTGTGTGGCCAGTGACTCCACACACTGCCCTTCCCAAACCAAACGGGACTGTTATTAAGAATGACAGAAATCTATTTCTAGCTATGAAACAAGCTGAGGGACTGACATGTCATCACAGGAGGAGAACTTTTTCACACCTAAACCCCTAGAGCCCCAGGAAAAACTTCTTTGCCAAAACTCAGAGCATCTCAAGTAAACTGGATGTGAGAAGGGATCCCAGAGGTTGTAAGGAAGGGAGGGGGATACACCAGGGCTGGGAGACTTTATCAAAGCGCTTTGTCTCTATTCCATGTAAGCTTGTCACTTGGATCTTGGAGGGACGTAGCTGTTCCCTGTAGGTGGAAAAAATAGCAAAGCCTTATATGGCATAGGAGCCAGCCAGGGTATTTGCCCTTGACCTCCAAGCCTCTGGTGATCTCTAGTGAGCCTCTTAATTTTTTCAGTTAACACAGAGGAATTGAATCTTACAATTGGTTAATAAGCAATCTCTGAAATAAGATTACCTTACCATGAGGTCATTGGTCTAAACTCAAGGGTTAGTACCATCTCATCATGTTTTACTTACTGCTGTTTCTCTTAGCATCGGCGTGGAACTTCCAATCCTAATTATTCCACAGGCACTACAACTATTTAAGCACCCCTCCACGGGCCTACCCTTCCACTAAACTATAGGATCTTCATGGGCAAGCAGAGCACCTTGTTTGCCTCTCCTCTGTGCTTCCCAGCATGCATTGCCTGTGGAGTGGTCATGAGATTGGATTAGGGCATCACCTGACAATAAGACTTGTCTGTGGTTTGGAAATGCCACCCTCCCCACCCTCACATCACATGGAGGATACTCTGTTTTTTCTTCATTTGTTCCTAGCACATATGAGCCAGGGCTTGTTTGCAGGACCACAAACGTCTTGTCCTCCAGCACCTCTTAATGAAAGTTCGGCTGAAGCCGAAGGCTCCAGGTTGTGCGACTCTGTTATTGTAGACTGCACATGACTGCCGAACAACTGGCCATGCATTCAAGTTTATTATCCGAGGCCTGTACAGGAGAGCTGGCATTTTGCCTGTTTTTCTTTTTTTTCCTAAGGCAGAGAAAACAGAATAGACCTATTTGTTGCGGGGGAAGGAAAAACAAGAGATTTTTCAAACGGTTATGAATAACGGAGAATTGGTCCATTTCGGAACCTCCCGACCTTGACAGTGTCCCTCTAATGCTATATAAACATTTGTTTTGGGTATTTAATAAGCTGCCAGCTGACAAATTGCAGAACTTTTTTTTCAAGAGCGCCTTATCTTTTCTAGAACCACTGAGATGGCAAAATATGTTCTCCGTCTCAACAATTCCCTCTCTATTTGCATGTGGAAATTGGAAAGCAAGTTGTTTTTCTTCGTTTGCATGACAAAACTCAGACCCCAAAATACAATTCAGCATTTAATTTGAGCTAGTTAGAGAGTGCAGAAAAGGGTCCCAGCCCATTTGGCTCCGTTTTGCTGCTGATGTTTCTGTTGTCACAATTAAAATTGATTTATAAGGCTAAGGACATGAAATACCCTCTACAGCATTGCCGAGAGCCCATGGAGTCTGCTTCCTCAGGAAGTCACTGGGGAAAACATCCCGGAAATTGCCTGTATCTTAGGGCATCAGTAACTTCCACTACACCTAACAGAGCCCCTCAACACAGAATGAGCAGGTGGACGCTGCTCTGGGGAAAGGATGGAGGTACCAGAGTGACTTTTCAAAAGCTCTCCCACAATCACAGCTTGCCAAAAGCAGGTCACGGGGCCTCTAGACAAAGAACTTAAGGCCTTTAATTTTTAACTAAGTGTTCTTTGCTAATGACTTTCCCTGTAGGGATGTTTTACTACACTGATGCTGCTTTCCCTTCCCTTCTAGACTCAGGAGGTGGCAGGTTCTCCAAGCTACCCACAATTGTTCTCCTCCCTGTGGGTCCTGGTCTAGCTGATTGCCAGCAAGAGAGCAGCTAAGTGGAAGTGATACCTCTATGTTCCCAGGCCTCACCAATGGGGGCATACCTTCCTTCTACATTTATCCAGTGCTGTCCAGGGAGTCAACCATCATGCCAAGCATTCAGAAAATGATCCCAAAAACCATTTAGAAATGGAATGAAAGACAGTTTTGCAGAATCCGGGTGAACGGTGAGGGGAAAAGACATGCCAGGTAGAAGGGACACATTCAAAGACATGATGATGGGAATGAATCCAGAATAACTGGGCACCTAGACATGGCTCTGTATGACTATGAATAGGCAAAGCCTGAGTTTCACATCACCGTGGACATCACTGAGGGATTCAAGGTGACATTTTTACCTCCCCACATTGAGACCACTTTAAATGTTAATAGTTATCTGTGTAATAGAATGGCTAAATTCATAACTGATGATGTCTCTGTCACTAGAAGCCAAGGGACAGGTTAGATCATCAGTGCCTACAGAATCTCATTTGCCAGAAAGAGCCTTTTCCCTGAAATCTTTCTCCAAGTATGTGACTAGGCCTCTCACTCACTCAGTCCCTGTACTACATCTAGCATCTTCGTGTGTATAGATTCCTTTTGCAGATAAGATGTGTAGGTCTTTCTCACTGGGAGTCAGTAGACCAGAAGAGATCAGACTTTTGCAGCAGGCCACCCTGTCTGGGGCAGTCAGCACACCTGGCTTCCAGGCCATATCCCATCACAAACATGCCTGTGGCCTTGGAAAGCAGAAGTTAACTTCTCAGGATCGGTGTCACCCTGCAGTAGGAAACAGCCTGGTTCACAGCCCATCCTTACATAGGAATGGTCTTCCAGTCCATAACCAATTGTAAGGAGCTGAGGAGAGAAAACACACAACATCGCTAGGCGCTGTAGTATTAAGCATTCCTCGACAGCCCATGAGGAGTGAGCATTACAAGGAGCTGCCATAACTGGCGGAATCAAAGACTTTTATAACTTAAAAAACTTTGTGAGCTCCCTGCTCTGGAATTATAGACTCCTAGGGCTAGAGAAGACTAACTCTTCTTCCAGTCAACTCCACCCACAGATAGCTCTGCAGGAATAAGAGGCTGCTAGCCCATGGCCCCAAGGCTACTGAGGGGTAATACAAGGCAAAGGATGGGGTGTGGAGGCAATATATTCCTTTTATTACTATCACTATTAGTACTCGTATTATTATTGTGAGTACACGAGGGAGAGTATCATTCATGTTTTTATTATCTCCACGAGGCTCATCAAGGCTACAAAATCGAGACAATAGCTGTCCCTGAAGATCTTAGCTAGCCTTTCATCTTATTGATTCCCAGCTTCTCTTCTTGTCTTTTTGCAGTTCGAACTCGAATTCCGATTCAAAGTCTGGATGCTTGTACAAATGCCAGGCTGGTGACTCCTCGGGCATTTAACTGAGGTGTGACAGGCTAGGTGTGGGTTTTTTTTAATGACTTGCTGTCACTGAAGGAAGGAGACTGGGTCACAGCACAACAGAGGACAGAATGCAGACAGTACCAGGCAAGAAGAGAGAGGCTGGACATCTAGAGGACCAGGGAAGCCGGTTCTAGGATCAGCTCCTAGCCGAGGCCCTTAAATGGAATGGAGACTTGTACGGGAGAAGCTAGAGGACACAAATAACTCTCCCCCACTCCCTTCCTTCTTCATCTGGCCCTTTCTTTCTCCTTTCTCTCTCCCTCTTACCCTTCCTCTAATTCTTCCCTCCCCCTATGCTTAAAAGTATTGATTCTCCCCCTCTTCCTCCTTTCCTTTTTTATTTACATCTAAATGAATATTTAGTATCAGTTTCACATTTTGAATGTAGAGACTCTCAATCGCCCTGGAAATGAATGTTCTCCAAGGGACAAGTTGACAGACTGAGGAAGTATTCTCTAATTTGTTCATTAATTAATGAATGGCAACTTAGAGACGGGATGCGCTCAGATCGAGGCTTCCTTCTTCTGAAGGGACACTCTACTTCGCTGAATGTTCTGCTCAGATCAAAATCAGATGAGACGGGACAATGCTAGTGAGGAGCTGTCCAGACAGGTGCCCTAGGGCCTGTGAGGAGGATGAGACAGAACCACGAACCAGAAGGACTTCCAGCAATCTCATCTCTCTAGCCATCCCTGTTCGTACATGCTACTAGGCAATAGTCTATCTCCTGACATTCAGTGAGACCTGATTTTTAAAAACTTGTCATTTTACAGCTTTTTAAACACTTGTTATCAGGACACTGTTTAATGCATTTATTTTGGAAAGGATGGGCCTAAATACAGACAGTATCTGAATGCATTACTGTGTGAATACACACATGCATACTGGAAACTCCTTCATGGCAGATCAGTCCCCACCTACTAAAGTGCCTCAGATTTTGTGAATTGATTTCCTTGAGTAATCAGCCAATTGTTTTGAATCCTAATCTCCTTGTCACCTCTCTCACAAGCAACTGCCTATCAACCTCCTCCACTCTGATCTCCATCCCTAGAAACATGGATCATGCAGTCACCCTGAGTACACACACACACACACACACACACACACACACACACACACACACACACACACACTGAATAGCATTCGTGATTTTATTCTCCATGAAGCTCATCAGGGCTGAACAAATCGCCACTAGAAGGTGATCTTTGACTAATTTTGTTGAGCATGAAACCTATCAAAAAACCTTCCTAAATCTGAAAACCCAGCCCTCGTAGAAGAATTTTGGCGTTGTTCATCTGCTCCTGGGAATCTGGCATTCTCAGGCTGTGAGCCCCGTCCTGGGGAAAAGAGATTATTATATATCTATGACTTTTCTATTTCTGTTAGTAAATGTTGCTGAAAATGTGATCCATCTATGAATTTTATGGGTTTTTTTCAGCCTACAAATGCCCATGAATTTTTAAAACAAAAAGAAATGAGAAATTAGAACGAGGAGGTATGTTTCATGGTTTCTTGCTTCTTTTATTATTATTAAAAATGTTCTCTTCAAGAGGTATTTACCCAAATGCCACCTCCAACTCTCCAACCAGAAACCCATTTGGAGAATCGATTTCAGCTCTGCCTTCTGCCATCGTCCTATAAGCCGGTAACAGGATTGTTATCCTTTATCTCCTGCAAATAAGAGGAGCTTGGCCATGGGAGAGCATCTGTCCGTTTGCAGACACTTCCCTTCCACCCTTATGTATTTAAGGAGGAAAATTGCCACTGATTTGTACAAAGTCAATTGGCTTATGCTCCATAATGGGCTTCTCCTCCCTCGCCTCTGCCAGGAAAAGGTCATTTGTAGACTTTTGCTCTGCACACAACTCAGGGATTCTTGACAGCAAGTAGAGAAATCACACACTCCTAAACTATAATTTCCTTCTCTGATTAAGACCTCAGTGGTCACAGGTTTCTTAGTTTTAGCAAGTTCATTTCCTACCATGTTACTGGCTATTGACTAGGATGTAAATTGTACCTCACATGCCCTTATTGAAATACAACCACACACACACACACACACACACACACACACACACACACACACACACACACTCACACACACTCACTCACACACATGGGTGGGGGGCCAGACAAAGAGAGAAAGAAGCAGAGAAGGAGGCTGCCAAGCAAACATGATATACACATATTTAAAAACATATTAGCAAACACACACATATATGCACACAAGAAGGCACTCCCACATATCCACACACCACTTCTTCACTCCTGAGTTTGGATGACCTTCTAGGCACCACTTCTCTGTGTCCTACCACAAAGGACCCTTCTACAGTTGGCTTCTATTACCATCACCTTGACAACGGATAAAGCCGTATGTGTGACAGCAATACTCCAGACCCCTGTGCAGCTCTTACTCTTGAGGGTATCTGGCTGATATCTCCAACAAAGTGAACAAAAACAAGTTAAGGACAATTGGCCAAAGCCCCAGAGTCTATCCGAGAGACCGCCTGCTGCTGCCAGCAACTACTCCAGGGCTGTGTTTGGAAAGTTGGCCATCTTGATTGGGCAGCCTCCTCTTATTTATCTTCTGCTCCTAATCTGTGGATTGAGTGATTTACAGGAGACTATGAAAATTCGTGGGGTTTATAAGGATGCTACCAATCCTTTAGGAGAACACAGCCTTTCCTAACTTGGTACTCATGGACCTAGACCTGTCTCCGGGGAGAACAATGGGGTTTCCATTCCCCTAGACTTCTGCAAGAAACTCTGGTCTTATGTTGTCCTGGTGACGTCAGTCTCTCACACTGTATCCACCCCTGTAAAGCCTTCACACAGGTCTCTGAACAGCAGTGAGGGATGACACCCTCTTGCAAGGTTCCATGCAGGGTGCTCTGTTAGGAGCATACCCTGCACTTGACTAGTTTGTCTTGGAAGCTCAGACAGGGCTCCTCGGGGAGCTAGGTATGCCCTTCTGGGTCTTTCCACTCTATAGAGCACCTGGCACCATGGACTGGCACTTAATTTTCATATATCAAGCGTTTCTGGATTAATGAATGAAGGAATCAATTAGATAATGCTGCAATATCCATTTAGGAAGCACCCAGGGAATACAGCTCCTCCTCCTTTCCCCACTCCACGTGAGAGAGGAGTTGTCATGTTGCTTGGCTGCTCTTGCCCAGCTTCTGCTCCCATTTGCCACAGCCACAGCCCACTCAGCTGTGGGATATGAGGCAGTCGGTCCTTGGCTCACTTCCCCCATTGAGATATGGTCAAGGCAAAGAGAAGAACCTCTAGGCAGCAGCCAAAGGAAATGACCCATGACATTACCAGTGTGAGTATGTGTGGTCCCACTGCGTTTCCTCCACACTGTGTACCCATGAGCAAGCACTGGCAGTATCGCCAGCCCTTGAAATAGGTGGACTCTGTTTTTGGCACCCTGGATTGGCATTTGAGGTGTGTTGAAGTGAGAGAGTTAAAATATTTGCTCCTAGGGGAGGGAAATTCAGCATTTCACTTTAAATGTATGCAGTGTGTGTGTGTGTGTGTGTGTGTGTGTGTGTGTGTGTGTGTGTGCTGCTAGGGACAAAATCTAGAGCTTCTTCATACTTACAAAGCAAGCATTCTGCCACTGAGCTACAGCCCCAAGCCTCAAATTTTATTTTAAACAAAGAGTAACTAAGAATTGATTTCCTGACAGGTGGGCACACGCGTGTCTCCTCCTCACTTCTCCTTCCCCACTTTGTAGGGCATGTGTTGTTCTGGTTTCAACTTACAGAGGAAGAAGCAGGCCAGGGGTACGGTGCTAGGCAGGATCTCTCAGTGGATGAGTGACATAGTAATGAGGTTCAGCAGGGTCCCTTGTTGAGGACCGTAGTCTCTGCACTACATCCCCGCTCTAGCATGGTTCTGATTTCAGTCGGAATGTCTCTCATCTGGCTTTCATGTGGTAGGGACTCAGGGATGGTTACTCCCACACAGAATTACCCTACAATTACAGGAACTTGGCTTGGGATTTGTGCACAGATGCTATACTGTCCACATTCATGGATGTCCCAAGGCTGCAGCACTGGATCACTTGCAAGGTGTTCAATTTTCAGTAGGAACTGGAGAAATGTTGGAGTAAATGACTCCATGAAAATGATCTGTCTGGTGTCCCTGAAGACTCTGAAATCATCCATTAACTATAATTCTTAGAAGAGAAAGGTAGTGTATTTAAAGAATATTTTCTATAAAAATTGAAATGTAAGAGGGGCGGAGTTTCTAGCTAACCCTCAATTATGCAGAGTACACTTAGTTAACCATAAATTTACATACTTTTCAAGCACTCGAGCTAATCAAGGTTTTCCCAAAAATCAGAAAGCCCAATGGGATTGAATTTTTGCAAATATCAGATCTGTGGGCATGCATGCACAAGAGATATTAGCTGTGAAATTAGTGCCCAGTATTCTGAAAATCCCTGCCCTCACCAGCCACACATAACATACCCAGCCAGCAGGCCTCCTATTAACCAGAGCATCCTAAAGCCGTGGTTCAGAAACACTTTGCTCTGCATCCCCATTACCCAAGCCCAGGTGCACCCACCACCTAATGATACCTGGGCTTCTTACTCTCTCCCTCATTGTCCAAGAAATGAATAGCCCTGTTCTGCTAGAAAGTGGAGTTCCTGCCTGGCCTCTGAGCTGTATTTATGCTAGGAAAAAGAGTGTTGTGTCTTAGTCACTAATGTGACTGCAAAGGTGCCTGGGGCTCATTATTCCGAAGGTGAACCTGAAGGTTGAGGAACCACAAATTCTGTTTGCAGGCAGAAAAGGGGGGTGAGAAGCACATCATAGGTATTTGAGAATCCTAGCACTTTTTTGTGTTCTATATAGGAGGCATAATGTTGCCGCTATTCCCCTGCAGCTGAATCTTAATTGAGGGAGAAAGCCCTCCCCGGAGACCTGCATCCCTGCCATTGGTACTACTTGAGCATAGGCCTTAACAAGCTCCTGTTTCTCTAGTTCCCAGCTTCCCACCCGGGAATGGCAGGGGGTCTGTCCCCAGAGCTTGCACAGGTGGACCTGGGGCTGCCCACAAGTTCAGGAAGCGCAAGATGAAGGCGCTGCATCAGATTCTAAGTGACCTAACTTCACGAGTTTTCTACTCGTCTAGGTCGCTTCTCTAAGATCTCTTAGGAACTTCTAACGGGACCGGGCCTGTCTTCATAAATGACCCACCTCACACCCAGCCAGCCCCGGCCCCCTGAGATCTGGTTAGAAGTGGATTACAGCTAGAACTTAGGATCACTCTCGTTCTTGCCACCTTGGACAGAACGGGGCCAGACTAGTTCAAACTCCTTCGATGTCCTGTGATAGCCGCTGGTCTTGACATCACAGCTCCTTAAAGCCATCCCCAGGACCCCAGCCACTGCTGCCTGGCTGTGTGTCTGCACTGTTAGGTGCCTCTGCATTGTGCTTGCTGCATAGTAGACTTACCTCTAGCCTTCCAGTGTCCCACTACTCTCCTGGAAATTAGCCCAACTGCCCTCCTCCCGGCTCTCACCTTCATCCTCCGGCCCCTCCCTTCCTCCTGGCTCCACTGTCTTTCCAAAGCAACTCCATGTTCTCCACTAGTTACTGCATTGGTTAGTTCTACCACAACTCCTTCTAACCCCTTGTGGGGCTATTGCCAACTTTGTTTTTCCAACACAATCCACACATACCCTAGAGAAATCCTGCAGACAGATGACAAGGTAATACCTTTCGATCTCCTCCTCAGAGACGCATCTACATATACAGGTATATGTGCATATAAACACATACAGTGCATATTCACACACATCTGTACATACACACCAGCACACATCCATACAGCCATGCACAGGCACACACAACACACACTATGCAGTTCATAAACCACGTTCCTATAAGTCTTTACATGCTCCTCTGTTGAAGGACCTACTCTAATCTTCATTTTGCAGATAGAGAAACTGAGGCACAAAATGAATTTAAAAAAAAAATCACAAAAACCTCCAAAGACTTGAGTCTGGCTTTAAATCTCAAACCCACATTTATTTATTTATTTATTATTTATTTATTTATTTATTTATTTTTACTATTTTTTAACAAGGTCTCCCCATGTGGCCCTTGCTGGTCAGGAACTCCCTGTGTAGACCAGTCTGGCCTTGAACTCACGGAGGTCTTTCTGCCTCTGTCACCCAAGTACTGTGATTAAAGGCATGTACCACAGCTCCTGGTTACATTCTTTAGTTTTATAGTATCTTGCTTCCTGATCAAAAGGTGCTTTTTAGGCAGGAGCCATTCCACTTTGGTTTCTCCAGACATTATCATGCTTAATCAGTTAGAACAAAGAACCAGGAGGAACTTAAAGGGAGGACAGCAGTGGAGTATTTAGAGATTCTGTGTTTTAACAACTTTGCACATTCCCTCCGAGCCCAGGCCACCATAGACGGACCAGTGGTTCCAGTGCATGGTGAGTCTATCATCCTCCACTTTCCCAAAAACGATGCTCCCTTCAGCTCTTTTAAGGAACTGCCCAATTCCAGATGTGTTTCCAAGGCATGCTTTCTTAGTACCTTGGTTGCCTCTGCTTCTATCTCTGCTGCCTTTTAGACACCAAGCCCTGAGCAAGGCTAATAGCAAGTACTCTGAACATCCGCGAGCAGCTTAGGAATCAGCAGGATGGGAAGGTCCTGGCCCAGGAGATAGTCGAGAAAGTGGGGAGCTGGCATGCTATAGAAGAGAAGAGAGCTATGGATTTGGGGCCTTAAAGGTGGACCACCCGAAGTCTCTCCAGCACACCCTGGTAGTCAGAGAAGCAGAGCAGGTTGTGCAGATGCTTGCCCAGGTCTGAGTGCCCAGGGAAGTCCTTTTCCTCCATCAGGCCATGGTGGGTGCAATGAGCCATCACTTTGCATAGTCATCAGATTCTCACAGCGGAAGAACAGAAATACACCTGGCTCCAAAATATTACCCTTTCTCCTCCTGTCCAGGTGCTCATGAGAGTTGAAATAAACAGCCCCAGGCATTACTTTGCAGTGTCCATAGGCCTCAGATTGGCGAGTACATGTGGGTGAATTATTTTGAGCGAGTCAGAATGCAATTATTTCATTTTCCTTCCAATTCCAAATTGTTGATGTTTAGAAATAAATTGCTCCCGGTGCTTCTGATTTACAAGGACAAAATGTGAATGCAGAAAACAGGTTCAGTGGAGTGATTTGAATTTCCATTACAATTACAGTTCTTTTCAACCATATGATTCTGCGCTTTCCTGGGATGCCTCAACCTGATGCTGACGGTGCGTGGACGCTGATGCTGACACGGCCCTCAGCATCGAGTCGCCTAGGCCCAGCTGCCACAGGCACTGGATAGATGAGAACTAAGCTTCCCAGTAAGCCACTAATAAAACTGGAGTGCCCATCAGGCCTGCTTCTGGGGGTCGACAGAGAGTGGAGGGCTGGTGAACTCAGCCTCATGGGCAGTGGAGGCATGTGGTGTCTGCAGATAGTAGTTTAGGGGGATCCCAAACACTGAGCAGCAGATTCTTCCAACCACGCACAGCCATGTCAGCAAATCTAGGAGGACAAAGATAATTCTCTGTGCCAGATGTGCTGAGAGCTGAGTACATGTGATACTCACCACAGCGCCAAGAAATAAGGTTATGATTGTTAGTCTGTTTTACATATGAGAAACCGAGCCTTGCTGAAGTCACCACCTGGCGGAGACAACGACGAGACTGAAATTAACTCAATATTCAGAACCCAGTTTCCTATTCCCTGAACAATACTGAAGGCCCTAAATTCCATGGTAGAAGGGTCAGAAAGTTTAAGTAACACTCCCAGACCTCTGCTCTGATAACTCCAATGCTCATAGATGTACGCTTCAGGAAGTCAGATGTCTGCAGCTGGAGAGATAATTCAGCAGCTAAGAGCCCTTGCTGCTCTTACAGGGAATCTGAACTTGATTCCTAGCACCCATACTGGGCCACTCAAGGCCATCTGTAACACCTGGTCCTGGGTACCCAACACCCTTTTCTGACCTGTCTAGGTACCTGCACTCACATGTGTACTCAAACACACACACACACACACACACACACACACACACACATACTTTACAAAGTAATAAATCTTAAAACACCCAAGTCAGATGATGTTCCTCCATCCTTTTCTAGAGGACCCATGCATACTAGGTCACCCCAATATGAGGCAAAGTCCTAGGGCTCTGCTCACAGGTCACAGACACTTGCATGCTCTAAATTGCAACCACACTCAGAGCAGGCAGAGGAGAACCATGCTGCTTGGCAGGAGGTGTGGCTGCCCCAGCCTCTCCAGAGCCTTCTTACCCATTGAGTGTCCTCTGGTGCTGCAGGCAATGGAGGGGGAAAACTTCAGGGCTCCTCGGGAGATGCTGGGGGAAGCAGATGGCACTGCTTCTGCAACCCATTCTGCTTAAGGAAAAGCCAGCATCGCCACCCATGGCTGGGATGCCCCTTCTGAATCCTCAATCTTCCCATAGATTCAGTGATACCCACATGGTGGGCACTGGGATAGGAACAACAGAATTCAATCTTTCCATCCAGGACAATCACCAACCTTGAGGTCCTGGCTCAGTCCAGGCTGGAACCAGGAAGCTAGGGCACAGACATAGACTGAGTAATCCTCAATGGCCATTGACCAATTCTCTATCTGTGTGAGTGTGGGGTGTGTGTGTATGTGTGTGTGTGTGTGTGTGTGTGTGTACATTCAAGCATGTGAAAAACTAAAGACCGATGGCATGTGCCTTCCTTCATCACCATCCACCTTACTTAACAATTACTCTAGGCTGACTGGCCAGCAAGTCCCCGGTGCTGGGGTCACAGGCAGGCAGCGCCAGGCCTGGCTGGTGCTGTGAGCACTAGGGACCTGAACTCAGGTCCTCATGCTTGTGTGGCGACCACGTAACCTACTAAGCCATCTCTCCAACCCTTTATTTTTAATGTATGATCAGCTTGTTCTCAATCTTTATCCGGGGGTTCCCCATCCCTGCTGCTCCACCAATCAACTCTAGAGAATGCGATGTGTTCAGGATGAAGCTTGCATGAGTTAACAAAGTCAAGTCTGTCCTCCCCACCCCCAGGATACAGAAGTGTCCCAGTGAAAGGTTAGTCTAAATAACTAATTAAAAGAAGACAGGATAGCAGAGAACCTTATTATTGGCTGAATGAAAAGTGAAATAACCAGACACGATAATAGTTCAGCATGAAAAACGTGCTGTCATTTTTGATTCATGTTTTTCCTAATACCAGTGTGAGCCTTTGCCTGGGGTGGGAAGGAGCCAGAAATACAAAGGCTAGGCAGGCCTGCAGTGGCTGCTGTACCCCCACCTAAGAACTGGCTCTCTCGGGGTTCCAGTGGTTTAAGCAGCTTTGTAATTAATGTTTTTAATTAGTAGACTTCGTTTCTTTAGAGTATGTTTAGGTGTATAGGAAAACGGAACAGAAATTGTAGAAGATCCCCACACGCTCTCCCTTTGCTTCCCCATCCCACTTCACCTGTAACTAACATCTTGCATGAGTGTGGTACACTGGTTACCACTGGCAAACCAAGACCATGTTATCATTAAACAAACACAATTATTAATTAAAGTCCGACTTGGCATTCGAGTTTTTTCATTTCGTTGTATATTCCATGTGTTTGGACAAGTGTACTAGATAAGGACATTATATATTATCACAGCACCAGCACCTAAAAACCCCCCTGCCCCTCTGTTCATGTCCTTCTTCTTCCCATGTCCAATCTCCGGCACCCACAGGTCTTTTTCCATTTCTGTAGTTTAGTATTTTCCAGAATGTGGCATCGTTGAAATCAATGAGCATTTATTTGCCTTTGGGAAATTTTGGTACTTCATTTACTACCATACATTTAAGATTTTTTTTTCTGTGTACTTTGATAGCTTGGTAGTTCTTTTCTTTTCATAGCCAGGTAATATTTCACTATATGGACATACCACAGTTAGTTTATCTGTTCTCCTGTTGAAGGGCATCTTGGTTGATTCCAGGTTTTTTACTAATCATGGGGAAAGCTGCCAGAAGCATTTCCATCCGGTGTGCGAGTAGACATAAGGTTTCATCTCCTTTTAAATACTAAGGACTGTTACTGCAGCAACCTATGGTGAGACTGTTAATCTTATTGAAAAAAAAAAAAAAACCTCCAAATTGTCTTTCAAGTATGTAGCTCCCGTTGTCCCAGTCCTCACTAGCACTGAGCTTTGAAAACCTTAGGGAACACGCAGCACGTGTGAAACCATGTGTTTTTACCACCACAGTTGTTTGGCACTTTTGCACACATGTTCTCTCCTTTGATCTTTGTTGCCATCTAAAAGCATCATCGGACAGATGAGGAAACTGGAGGTCAGAGTGGTCCTGTGAAAAATCCAAGACGACATGCTGTCAGTCAAGCCTGACAACCTGAGATCAATTCCTAGAACACACGCAAAGGCAGAAGGCAAGAACTGACTCCGCAAAAGTTGTCTTTGGGCCTCCATGTATGCACTGTGGCATTTTTGTGCGTACACACACACACACACACACACACACACACACACACACACACACCAATCAATCAATCGTTATTTTAAATGCATTTTTTAAAATATGTACATTTTTTCCAGATTTTCAACAAGCCGCCATTGAGCCCCAGGCCTTGGCACAGAGTGACGAGAGGCTATGTGTATGTCTGGAAGTCGAATTGTTGCCCCTAAGCAAAATGGGCTTCTGTCCATTCTAGTAAACGATGCTTGATCTGATCATTCACACATTACCCATCGTTAATCCTCAGTCTCTGGGGAAACTATGCCATCTCTCAAATTCCTCCCTTCTCCCTCTTAGGAGAGACTTTCTTGGCCTTTCACTGGTTCATCTGACTGCTAGAAACTAATGTCACCCAGTTGACACTAGCCATGGCTCTGAGCCTTCCTCTGGATCCTCTGGTGACATCTGGGACCAGTATGCCCATCACTACCCATCTGTCTTCCTCCATTTCTCCTTCTTTCTGCCTGATTCCTTAGACTCTTGATTTAGCCAAGGAGCTTAAAGGAATCTAAGAGAGCAAGTCAGCCTTCCTCACCCAGCCCTGCATCCGCACAGAGACTCCTCGCGCTCTGGCTTTCTGTCCAAGAGTTTTGAGAATCCTTTACCTGCTGCGACTGAATGATGAGCCTTTAACTGCCTCACTGAAAATCCACTTCCTGTCCTTTGCCACTGCCTCATTGCGTCAGTGGACCCTGTGTACTGGGGTAGGCAGGGATTCGAAGCTAAAACCATACCCATTCGCGTGTGTGGGACACTGAACGCCTTAATTTTACTGTGTAATATTTGAAACATTCTCAAAGAATATGCTCAGCCAAGATGAAAGCCAGCAGCCAAGTGGCCGTGTGTGAACCCCATGTAAGAACTGGAACGTGTGCACACCACCCACTCTTGTCACCCTCCTCCACCCCGCAAGAAGCTGCTTTTATTTCTCCTCTTGCACCTTCGCCATCCTTTTATGTCATGGGCATATCCTCAGACAGGGCATTTTAGCTCTGCTTGCTCTGGAACTTGATGAAAAGAAACTCAGATGTTACAAAGTCTATTCCACTCAGTGTTGTATTTCGGATTTATCTTGGGCTGCCATTAGTAGCTGTTCTTCATAGCGCTGTGTGCATATACACCATAATTTATTTACCTGCTCTCCTATTACTGGGCAATTGGGTCACGGTATGGCTTGAATATGAAGTGTGCAGGCTCAGGTGTTGAACGTTTGGTGCCCGGTTGGTGGCACTATAGGGGAAGTTTGGGAAACTGGAAGACGGCACTACTTAGAAGAAATAGGTCACTGGGGGTACACCTTTGAAGGTTATACTGGTCCCCAGCCCCTTCCATACTGTCTCCTGTTCCCCATGAATTGAACAGTCCCCTCTTTTACGCACTCCAGCCACCGTGTTTTTCTGCTTCACAAGGAGCTGAGAAGCACATTGTTGAGTGAGCACAGACAAGGCTCTCAGAAACCATGAGACAAAGTGAACAATTCCTCCCTCCAAGTTGTTTCCGTCAGGCATTTTGCCAGAGTGATGTACAGGCAATAATACTAGCTAGACACAGCCTGGGGCTGTTACGAACAGTGCTGCTGTGTGTTGCTGTGTGGGTTCTGAGTAAGAGGTCTCGTGCCTGGAGAAGTCACTGCATCGTTAAGGAAGGAAGGCCCACAGTCTGATGGAATAGGATGGTTGAGAACGTGGGTCATAGCACCAAACTGCCTGTCTCTCAGCCAGGCTCTGCCACTGACCAGCTGTGTGACTTGGGAAGAATTATTAACGACACTGAATCCCCATTTTTCCCACTCTAGGATGAGGATGGTGACAGTGTCAGGATGAAATAAGGGCAGTTTTGCCCACACCACTCATGAGTTCAGCTGCTACTCAGATATTCCCCCATGACGTGGCCATGCCTCCCTTTGGGGAGAAAAAGTTGGCTGTAGCCACTCATTTTCAGAAGCACCCAATAAACTCATTTCTTCCGGAATAAGGGCAGGAAAGGACCACAGATCTGCATGATATGTACAATTTCTGCAAATCCTCTAAAAATCAGAAGTGATTTTTTTTTAAAAAAAAATCTTTTCTTAAAGCTGAGGCTGAGATGAAGCTCCCGGGAGCAGAGTCTGGTGACTTGGAGGCTTGCTGTGTCGGCTGGGACCAGTGATGACAAATTGTGGTTTTTATTGTAACACCTGCCCTCCTCTCAGGATTTATTACCACGGCGATTTCCCATCTCATCAGGTCAACAAATACCAATCAGTTGTGTGTGCAGGCCCCCAGAATGCACTCTTTTCTCAATGAAAGGGTTCCTAAAAACAGAGCTTTCCTGAGTCACTCAGGCAGCACTCAGGAGGCAATTTCTGGTCTTTTGTTAGCAAACATGCCTTGTCCTTTCCCATCCTAACTGAGGGAAAAGGCCATTTAAGAGGTGTTTGTTGTTTTGATTTTTTCCTTCCATGGCCTAAGAAGTGACCTCATTCTTGTTTGCATTCTTATTTGCAAGTCCCCCTTCCCACCCAATGCACTCAGTCTATTGTCTTATTCATATTTTGTAGAGGAACGCAGGCCATGTCGAAGCGGACACAAGAAGCATTGTTTTTGATTATGGCATCCCCATCCATCATTGGCTCTTCCAGCAGCTGGACTAGGAGACTGCAGAAAATCTAGGTGATGACAGAGGTAGACACAGGAACAGAGAGGATGGGAGCAAATAATACCACACTCAAGGCAGCAGCTGGTCTTCACCATTGAGTACCAGCCATTCATTCAGGCTTGGCAAAGCTGAGGTCAGGATTGCACTGACTTTTCCCTCTGACTCCCCTGTGTTCTCACATATGCTGCTCAGGTTTGGGTAAAGCTGAGGGAAACATAGGCCAAGGTAACAGGAGAAAGGCAACCAAGCAAGGACTGCTTTATGTGTTTTTTCCCTTAAGTATGAATCAAGCACTAACCCCATACTTAGTAGTGTGCTATTGGATGTTAGAATACTTCTGTGAAGGTTCACAAGATGGCCCAGTGAATAAAGGCATGTGCTGCCAAGCCTCAGGACCTGAGTTCAATCCCAGAGCACCACATGGTGGAAGGAGAGAAATGATTCCTACAAGTTATCCTCTGACCTCCGTATGTACATTGTGGCACTTGTGTTTGCCCACCCCCACATAGATGGGTGGATGGATGGATGGATGGTTGGATAGATGGATGGATGGATGGATGGATGGATGGATGGATGGATGGACGGACGGACAGACGGACAGATGGATGGATAGATATAATCCTAAAGAATAGAGAGGTGCTTTAGTCATTAAAAGCACTGGCTTCTCTTCCAGAGGACCCAGGTTCAATAGCTCACAACTCTATGTGACTCCAGTCTCAGGGGATCTGATGCTGTCTTCTGGACTCTGTGGGCATAAGCCATGCACACAGTGCACAGACACACAGGCAGACAAAAACACCCATATGCATAAAAATCAGTCACATTTTTAAAAATCTGGAGTTACAACTTACAACAGTAAGTTTCATTTTATAGATCAAGGAACTGAGTATTGTGTTGACTTCTGTGACCAATGTCACCATACTAATCTGGGAAGAGCATTCTTTTCATCCGTGGCAGCATCCGTGGGAGGCTCCACATTTGAGTGGATCTTCCCTTCTGTTACCCACCCACTTTGTGTTCCACCTTTTTGTACAACAGATACTTGGATGTGAACTGTGTAGAGTTAAGTTTTTCCGGTCCTGCCCAGCCCCGCAATTCTGCAACTGTATCTCTACTTGAATTTCCCAGCCTTCCTCTAAGCTGCCTTGCCATAGGCCAAGACAGCTTTATTTATTAGTCAATGGGAGCCACACATATTCACAGCAAATGGAGTCTGTCCAATTCATTGCGTGTGTCTGCCTAGAATCCAGTGCAGTTCCTTGTTACCTCAAGCAGAGGGGAAAGGAATCAAGTGAACAAGACAAGAGAACAAATCTGTAGGGTCAGGGATGACCACTCCAGAGAAATGGGTAACAGGTTAATGAGGACTGGAGGTTCATGGAGTCAATACACCATCATTATTTAGTAACCCAATATTAAGTGCCTACTATGTGCCTGGGCTGCTGGGCACTGGAAATACATTGGGGATGGGTAGTTTTTGCTCCTGAAGAGCTCATGGTCACATGGAAGAGACAGATACATGTGTTCCAACTTGCTACAGGCACTAACAGAAGTATCTATAGCAATCCATGGGAGCTAGAAGGAGAAGCATGGATTCATCAGCTGCTCAGATATACCCCAATATGTAGCCTCATTTGTGGTCTGTATCCCTTGACAGGGATTGGCTGATAGGATGCCCAGTCTCACCCCCCCCCCCCGAGAGGCTTAATAGATGGCTCTGCTGGTGATAACAGTTATTCAGAATGCTGATCTCCTTCAAATGGAGGTCACAGCTTAGGGACTGAAATCTACATATGAGTTTGTTATTTCTCCTTGTTTGTGACGCAGATGTGACATGCAGCTGCCTGGGTGACTCCAGGTTGAACCATGTCCATTTCCAGTTCCAAACAATCAGACCCTTAGATAGCAATCTCACAGCCTTTGTGGTCAATGAGAACAGAGTACTGGTGATGATAGATCTGGCAAAGCTGATCAAGGCCTTATCCCAAGTGGCAGAGAAACTACAACACAGTTTGGAGGAGCACAGTTCTCCTCTCCTTCCTCAAAGCAGACTTCACAGAGGCTGCCTTGACGCTGCAAGTGTCTTGCCAGGGAAGGTCACCCTAAGGTGTTCCCATTGACTTGGACTCATTTGATAGGAATGTGCAGAGCTCCTGTTAGGAAACAAACCTGTAATGTGAGAAAAAGAACACAGCCCTGTCTCAGGCTCAAAGCCAGTGGCATCTAACTCCATCAAAATGTAAGAGGCAATTTGTGTATCCTCCCTGAGTAGCACAGTGAGAAAGACCCTAGACCAGCAACATGATGCAGTACTTAGTGAGGCCAAGAGGACTGCAAGAGTGGAGGCTTGCAGAACAGCTGGGAAGAGAGCTTCCACAGCAACAGAAAAGAGGGAGCTAGCAACAGCATCCTTCCAGACTGCGCACTGGTCGTTTTTGTCCGAATCCTAACTCCATCTCGTTCTGTGGGAGGCAGGATGCTGTCATGGCTGAGAGGATGGGCTCCCAGGCCTAAGGGCCAACTTTCTCATGCTGCTGCAAGTTACTTGACCTCTATTTTATCTCCACCACAACTTGTCCAGTAGCTCCAACACTATTAGGGACTCAAACCAGAGCTTCCTCCAAGGTGCCTGTGAGCTGGACCAGAACCAGCCTCACCAGAGCTCCAGGGTGCTGCTCAAGGACACCCAGAGTGGGGCATTGTTAGAGAGCTAAGTGGGGCACGTTCTACCTGGCTGCAGTCTGCACACAGCATGCAAGCCTGGGATGACCTGTTCTCTTAATCAGACAAAGCCTCCGTCAATTTCATAAGGAAAACTCCCCAAACCTGATGCTGGAGGAAGCGCTGTTTCTCTGCATTAAAGCTCACCATTCCATTCTTCCTCTGACTGTGTTTCTTTTAATGTTATTAATTTTTATTAAGGTTCTTTCATTATTGATGACCATTATTATGTTTTTCTACAAACATAATAGAACCCTGTTCTACTATTCATATGCTTTGGGGGACAGGACTTGACACAGTTTAAAAATAATTTTTCCATTATAATGTGATATTATCACATCTGAGAAAATTTGGAAACCAGAGAAAGGAAAAAAGGAATCCACCCTGATCCCAGCAGTCTGACGCAAGCACTGTTAGCATTTGGGGGACTCTCCTCTGAGTCTTTATCTTATGCATGTTTTAACAGGGTAGTAATTATCTCTACTTACATTTTTTATCTTTATTTTTTCACTTTGTGTAGTTATCATATGCAATTTCCAGATTACATAATTCTCATAAATGATCATTTTAGTGCTTCCATAATATTCTATCAAGTCTCGGAACCATGATTTATTTATCCATTTCTCAGCTGTTGAATATTTTTGGCTGTTTCTGTAGTTATGCTTATAGGATGTGGTTGTTTGTTTGTTCTTTGGGTTAGGGTTTTTTTTTTAATTTTTTTAGAACAGACTGACAAAATGCAGAATTATAGAGCAAAAATGGGGTGGATATTTTAGGTTATTGATATATCCTAACAATGGTTTCCAGTATACAGTCTAGCCTAACCATATATATTTTTTAATATTTGGGGGAATGTGGACATTTAATGGACAAGGCAGGGACAAATAAGATCTCTTCTATGCTGCCCATGCTGGAAGCCTCAGAAAAACACACACCATAATATTTCTTTGTTAGAGTAAAAAGCAGAAAATTAATCCCATATGCAACTCAAAACGCTTGTTCTGTTATGTGGAAAGGTTACCATACAGAAAAGAACCTGGCTCACCATCACTGGGCCACAAATAATAACGAAAAGCTGGCTCTCTGAGAGCCGGATTTTGGAGAGACATCCTCCCTCTGACCACCATAATCCCCAGCCCCCTCTGCCCTCCACCCTCTGTCCCCAGGAGAATTCAGAAGAATGTGCTATAAACCTTCCCCCTGCCATGTGTGACTTGAAGACATTTCATTGCCAGAGGATGCTTGGCTTTCCTGCAGCTAGGAGCCACGACTTGTGCTCTCCAGCTCTGAAGGCCCTGCTCCTGAAGCTGAAGCTGCTGGCCAAAGAATGAGGTTTCTCCTGACACAGGCATTCTCTCCATAGACAACCCATTCGTAAGGCAACTGCCTGTGTTTCTATTTCCAGAGGAAGCTAGTCCAGATGCAGAAAAAAGTTTTAGGTTAAAGGTAAGAGAGGGTCCACTTGGCTTTGGACGGCCACACGGAGTTGTGCAGGTGGCTGAGACTAGGAGGCACATGGGGACAGTCTAGTAGCCAAGTCATGCATTGTAGCTTGAGGCTGTTTCCACCACCGTCACCTCTCCTCTTCCTCCTTCTTCCTCCTCCTCTTCCTCCTCCTCCTCTTCCTCATCCTCCTCTTCCTCCTTCTCGTCTTCCTTTTCCTTTTATAAATGGAGTACCATTTAAAAGTATTTTTGTCTTTGAGAATAGCTTCAGATTTGCAGGAAAAAAAATAGTAGAGAGTTCTCATACACCCCACATGGTGTTTCCCATGTTAATACCCTCCCTGGCTATGGAGCATCTGTCACAATTAAAAACCTAGTATTGGTGCATTAGTACTAACTTAAGTCCGCACTTTACTTTGATTCGTTAGTTTTTACGTAAAATCTTCTCATTACCTCATATATGTGTGCCACCCACACACTTATCTGTTGATGGTGACCTTGAGCTCATAGCCAAGGTGGCGCGCATCTGATTTCCTCACTGGAGAGTTGTCTGCTCTCCCCACTTCTCACGCTGCATTTTTTAGAAGGCAATCACTTTGTGACCATGCTCAGACTAGGAACTCATGCTCTGCTCCTTTAAGGGAAAAGTAATTATGCAAAGTGTTTGGAATTTTTGTGCACTGATTGTTTTCCTTTTTTAAGGTGTTTTGTGTGTGTGTGTGTGTGTGTGTGTGTGTGTGTGTGTGTGTGTGTGTGTGTACTGGAGGGGCAGTGCCTGTGGAGGCCAGAAGAGGGCGTCAGATCCCCTGGAACTGAAGTTACAGGCAGTTGTTAGCAACTTGATGTGGATGCTGGAAACCTAAGTTGGAGTCCTTGGCAAGAGCTGTAAGTTCTCTTAACTGCTAAGCCATCTCTCCGGCCCAGCCCCTTCGTTTATTTATAATTTACCCAATCATCTATTTAGACCAAGGAGATAAATCCAAGTCCTGGGTGCATGCCATTGTGGTTAGGATTACCAGTCAGTACTGCTTTATTTTAGACTTAACCATCCCATCTTTAGCCATTGAGAGCTCTACCAGTGACTTCTGTGTCCCTTCGGAATATGTCATCATCATCATAGGTCTTTATTCCTTTTTTTATGGAGCTTATTATGGATTGGATTGGATTCTCCAAACCCAGTGTGTTGAAATTCCAAACCTCAATGCCTCAAAACATGAATTTAATTGAAAAATGTCTGCTACAGCTGCAACTAGTTCAGATTTAGTCATTAGCAGAGTAAGAGTGGGTGTTAACCCAAAAGCATCAGTGTCCTCTTAAGATAGGTAACGCACACGGCGAGAAGGGGGTGATGGTGGCAGAGACAGACAGCAGACTGATTTCCCCTCCACAAGGAAGTTCAACAGAGTGTTAAATGTTGCCTGAAAAACACCCCAAAGTAGGATGAGGTAGGATAGGATCCCACCCCATAGGTCTCGGAGGAAGCACGGCTCTCCAGACACCTTAATCTTAGTTTTCTGGCCTGCAGAACTGTGAGAAGATAAATTGCTGTTTCAAGTCGCCTGGTTGGTTGTAATTCACTTCGGGAGACCCAGGCGACAAGCCACGCCACCTCCTCACACAGGCATGCACCTTGCGTTTCTGACATCGTAAGATGCCCTGGGATACTTGGATACTTCTTGCCATGGTCACAGATCGGACTCTTTTCTCAAGGAGCCCTGGTTCCTTTTTTTTTTTTTTTTGTAGAGAAAGGTATTAGAAACGAAAATCTGGGGTTTGGGAGTGCTTGTTGCTGTAAGAGCGCTGCTGCCTCCAGGCTTTGTCAGGAGACAGAGCGAGGGATTACATATGTGCACACTGGCCCTCACACGCACGCCCACCTCTCAATACGCCCATCTATATTCAGCTAAACATAAGTTCATCCTGATGTCTCCATCTCCGATCCATTACCACATGGATCCCTCTAGCATCCTCCTTTAGCTTCTCTGAAGCTTCCCACTCCCACCATCTGCCATACATCCACTTAGTCGGCCAGTTCCTGTGCACCTGCGTAGCAGACAATACTCTTTTCTGATTCATACAAAAGGTGCTATATGGGGGCCTAGCAGTACGCCGATGTCTACCCACCCAAGCTCCAAGACCTGTGCTTCCTTCCCCCCCCTTCTCTAAAGCCTAAACCTCCTCTTGGGAAAGGATCTGTTATCGGTTACTGGTATCTTTGTATCAGTCTGAGCAAGCTAGGCTAAGCCGCGGGAACAATGAGACACCAAAGTCTCGGTGAGCTTTGCACAGCAAAGCTTTACTTCTCACTCACACGAGAGGCCGTGTGGGCAAGCCTCCCCCACGTTCGGCTTTCTCGGTTTTGCACTTGTAGCCTCCACAGTGGGAGCAGAAGGAGAGGAGAGGACTGAAGAACCAACCGTGCAGGGTTGTCTTCTAGAGCCAGGATCGGAAGCCATTTATATTCCCTCAGCAGGCATGCCAGTGGTCAGGACAGGGCTACAGCTCAATCCCAGCGTGTAGGCAGGTGGAGCATCAGTTCTCTTCCTCGGAGTCCAGGGAGGTCAGCCATGTGCAAAGCTCATATGGTTGCCTCCAGCTCAGCCTTCACATGAACTGTAAGCAGCGTGTTAACTTCCCCCAAATTATTTTTATTTTAGATCTTTACTTTGTAACAAATAGTCTTGTTTTATAATAAATAAATTTTGAATATCTATAGCGGGGCAGGGGGAGTTCAATAGAAGTTTTAGTAATCTACTCTTGAAAATCTGTGTCTAGTTAGCCCCTCCCTCTGCCCAGGCCAGGTTGTTCCGATATTTAAGTTTTAAAGAGCATATCCACTTGCTGATGACTCTCCCAGAACATGTCCACTTCCCCACCGTAGGTGAGCTTGGTGGTCTGAGGAACCCCTTGGTGCCCTTGAATGTCATACGGGCCGAAGGGACTCAAGAGCCACTGATGGAGGGCACGCCACAAGGTGTCTGATGCTATCAGAATAGTTAATACTTCGAATGGCAAAGAAAGGCACCCCATTATTCTGGGAAGTTAATATCAGAAGGAACTTTACGAACAAGGCCCAAATAATGTTTTAATGACATGACAGCAATGTTGATGGTAATTTAGCACCAGCAAGGAAAAACATGACATAGAATTGAATGCACCATCTGATTTCACTCTCTAATGTACTATAAACCAAGGAAGCAGAATGTAGCACAATACTGACAGTGTTTTTCTCTGGGTGGTGGGATAATGGGTGGTTTGAATGATCTTGTTTAGACTTTTGTGTATGTTTTCCAAGCTTTCTATAATGAGTATACACGACTTCTGTAATCAGAAAAGGAAAGCTAAGAGAAAAATTGTTTAAAGTATCCAATCCAGTTCACCTCCCCATGGTAGGGATGAGGAAACTAATGTGCAGAGAGACCGGGCGACTTGTTCAACATCTTGTCATTATTAACTTGAAAGGTCAGGAGCCAAGGCACAGCTCCCCTTAGAGTCTGGTAGCTTGATACAGCTAAGCCTCCATCTTACGGGAAATGTCACCCAACTCACACCACCCTCTTCTCCTGACCCCAAGCTCCGGGAGTCAAAAGTGCTTTCCCAGTACTTCCTCCTGTTTCAGCCTGGGAACTCATAACCGCCAACTCTAGACAGGAGGGAACAGCAAACTTCTCTTTAGCGTCCGCCATAGGCCAGTCATTACGTTGGAACTTAGAGCTCCCTGAAATTCAGTAGTGAGAATGAGGCAGCAACAGTGGACAGAGCTGGCAAGCATCTAAACTCATGGCAAAGTAAAATAAAAGGCTGTTTTATCCCATTTTGTGGATGAAGAGACTCAGGCATGCTTACACTGCCAATGGCAGAGCTGAGGGAGGCTTACTTACCTCAGGCTTTCTGACCTGAGGCTTTCTGACCTCAGGCTTTATGCCTGAGTATCATCATTAAACTACCATATATCTGGCACTAATTAAAAGTCCAGGGTGTATTCGTTGAATTCTCAGAAGGGCCACATCTGCATCCTAATCTCGAGATTGCAGCTGGCTCTCCAGCTCAGCCCCAGACACACCCGTTAGCCTCACACAGGTGGCTTGTCCTGTGTTCTGAGGTGATGGATCTGTTGCCAGATGTAGACATCTGGGCTCTTCTGAGTCCCTGCTTACCTTTGCACAGGACATTCCCCAAGCCTGCTGGCCTGTCAGGAGGCTGCTCTGAGAAGATGTATACTGATGAGGAATCTCAGGCCCCAAATTCATTTTTCAAAGAAGCCAAGCAAAGCTGGTGATTTATCCTCTGTCACTCTGATCCCAGCATATGTTCCACATCAGGTAAGTGAGATAGAAGGGGATGGTTCAGCAAACATTAAGTTAGTAGAAACCCTGTCAGGCTTTCCCTCGAAGAGCTGGTTTTTATTTAAAGCCACAAAGTAATTAATTACGTTGAGTAAAAAGCTAAGGCTGTCTCCTCCACCGCCCTTCTCCGTATTCAGCAAAAGATGCTCTCCTTGACACAGTCACTGTGCACACGCCCACACTAGCTCTTGGTTGGTGTGACGCCCACATTTCCTTCCACTATATCAGCAAGCAGTCTCCCCTGTTTTCTTCTGATTGAATTTGATCCCTTCCTGCCTAGCCCTCCCTGAACTGCTTTGCTCTCTTCTCCTGCTCGGATATTCTCCACCTACATACACACTCCTTTCCTGGTCCCACAAGTACAGGTCTTTCTTCCATACAGAGGCGGGGCTTCGTGTCCACACCAGGAAGGGATGTAGTACTGCCTTGTTCTCCCCATCCCATGTAGAGCTGGTACTTGGTTCAGTCAATTTGCTTGATCCTAAGAAGGGAATACAATGGCATGCCATTAGTTCATGAAGTGTGGGAAATCACTTGAGTATGAGAAACCATGAAGATTAGCATGCTTATTACCAATAGTAACCCTATTGACAGAACCCTACAGATGGATGGACAGGTTGAAGGCAAGGAGGGATGCAGGGAAGAAGAGTGAACGTTACCATTTCGTTCAGACATGCAGAAAACACTCACTTAGCACCTACTATGTGCCAGGCTTGGTGCCAGGCATTGGGAAAGATGAACAGGAGTAACTCAAGGTCCTGTTTCTAAAGAGTCTGGCAGGGGAGACTCCTATGCAAACCATAACTACAATGTAGTGGGAGTCGTGTTTTAAATGGTGATTAGGTAAGATTTTCAGGGATATTCAAGGACAGGACTGCATTGTTTGAGTCAGGTAGGTAGAAAGGTCTGTCCACTCAGGTTTCCCAAGAGACAATTTTTATAAATAAACAAGGTAGGAAAGGAAATAAAGGCATTTCAAGGATAAAGTGTATCCCTTTGATAAAGAACAGAGGAATAAAGAAATAGGTCCTGCTGGGACACTCACTGGGAGTGCTGGCTGGGGCATGGGTGAGCATGGAAGACTTGAGACCTATAGGAGATGAAGTTGGTCTCAGTACAGACCTTGGGGCCTTCTAAGCTTTACTGTGAAGTCTAGCTCTTGGTGTGCCATGGCAGAGAACAACTGAAGGTATTTGAGCAAGGAAGTGACATGCTCCATCTTGGATTTTTGATAAATCATTCTGGTATTTGTATAAATTAGTGTATTGGTTTTCAAAAGGCAGCAAGCTGGAGACAGCTACCAAGATAAGGGGAAAAAGCTATCACCCCAGCAGCAATCATGGGCATGGATGGTAGAGGCGTTGCTCTGGTTTTGGCCATATTCCAGGCACCATGGTAGGTAGTGGTAATTATATTTCCTCGTGGATGTGTTTAGAAGCATGAAAACAATTGTATGGCTCATCACACCAAAATGAGTTACACACACCTGTTAGCTGATGGCAGGTCCATCTGTACTGGAGTCATAGGCATAGGTCATGGGAAGGTGTGGAAGTAGGTAGTTTTATGTTTTTGTTTAGAAAACTCGAGCATGGGCACTCAGTGCACTGCTGGTTGTAGACAGAAGGTTTCTTCAGTCCCACCTGGCCCCACAGTCTCATAGCCACTTATAAAATAATCACTCAGAGGCTTACATTATTTATAAACTATATGGTCTATGGCAGACCTCTTGCTAGCTACCTCTTATATCTTAAATTATCCCATTCCTATTCATCTATGTTTTCCACATGTTCCATGGCTTACTGGTCTGCTGGCATGTTGTTCCTTGGGTGGCAGGCTGGCATCTCTCCCAATTCTCCTTTCTCCTTCCTGTCTCTCTCCTCAATTTCCTGCCTGACCATAACCTGACTCGCCATAGGCCAGACCAGCTTCTTTATTAACCAATCATAGCAACACATATTCACAGCATAC
This sequence comes from Peromyscus leucopus, assembly GCF_004664715.2. Classification (NCBI taxonomy): domain Eukaryota; kingdom Metazoa; phylum Chordata; class Mammalia; order Rodentia; family Cricetidae; genus Peromyscus; species Peromyscus leucopus. Next base: position 37,989,657 of record NC_051069.1, on the reverse strand, counting down.
AGAAAGACATCCCCCAGCAGCTGGTGGGATGTTCATTGGTACAACCATTCTGGAGAGCCATGTGCTTGCACTTTTCAAAAAACTGCAAAATACGCATTTATTTTGCTCCAGCAATTTCAACTAGACAGATGCAAAGTAGGAAAAATTAGAGATATGTGCAAAGATTTCACTAGAAGGGTATTTATCATAGCACTGTTGTCACAGTAAAATATAAACGTAATACAAATTCCAACAATTGAGGACGGCTTTAATACATTACAGCACAACTATACGGCCGTCTGGTTTGCAGCCATTAAATGCTATGGAGTGGAAGTGTATTTATAGATATGGAAAGATGTTCACACCGATGGAGCCCCTCTTCAAAGATGCAGCTTAAATAAAAATGGGTGATTGCTATGCAAACATGACTTCAAGACAAATCTCTTGGCCTACCTCTGTACTAGTTTCCAATATATTTTTAAGTGATTAGAAGCTGAGTGCCAAGCAACATGTATAATACGAACTCATTTTAATTAGAGAAAAAAATATATGCATGAGAATCTCATGAATACTCAGCCTCAGCAAAAGTGGCAGAGGGAATGAGGTGTTAAATACATTTTTCACGGGGCAGGGAGATCACTGGGGTGAGGCAATTTTATTTTATTCTAGCTTTTCTTTCTTTTTTTCTACAATGAGCATATGTTTCTTACACACCAGAAAACAAGGGAACAGAGCCCGTCCGTCAGTCCAGCAGTTGGCTGCCTCCTGTCATACCATTCATTCAAGCGTTGGACTGGATGTGCCTCATGGGAAGTACTGGGAATGCAAGGATGACCAGAACTTAGCTCGTGTCCCCAGAGAGTTCCCAAACTAGCAGAAAGGCTGATCTGCAGTCTAATTATGGCCCAAGGTGAGACCTTAACCAGTGCATGGTTAACCTCTTCTGTAGGAGATAAAACCTGACTTGATTTGGGTTGCTGCAGCTCTGTACTGCAGGATCTTATTCCCGTCTAACAGTGGTGAGATTCGGCAGAATGATACGGGGAAAGAGAGCAATGGACTGGGAGTCACCCTACTCAGGAACCTTTGTAGTCTGGACAAAACTTGGTCATTTAGGTATAAGACCCTTCCCTCCCTGGTTCCAGCCCTTTCTCCTGCTTTGTCTCAATTGTTGCCTTCATTAACTCCATATTCCTGCTTCAGATCTGAGCCACCATGGTCGCACAAACCTTCCAAAACCTTTGAGTTAGTCTGTTTTCTGTTTCCTTACTGAAAATTCTGGGACATGGAAGTAGATGTGTGGTGATGTCCCAGAGGCTCCAATTGCCCACAGCTGTCAGTGGAGCTGTGTTTTCTGGGCCCCTCTCTTAACAAAGCCTTATCCTAGGTGCTGAGGGGTTCCAGAAGACTTTGCTTTGTTGCTCTGAGGTGATGGAGAAGGAAATCTGTCCATCAGGTACCATAATACAACACTCTGAGTGAATTAGCAAGAAAGGAGGCTTACACGGACCCACAGTCCTGGACCAAGGTTAAAAGTTGCATGCGGTGGTGGACTTCATGACTGGCTGAGGCCTGAGATGGCACAGGGTATCACATGGCAAAACAGGACACATGTGGTGTCCTCAGATTCTCTTCTTCCAATGCCAGCAGTGTGCCATCCTAGGGTTCAATACTTGTGACCTTACCTAATCTCATCACCTCCACAGGCCCCACTTCTAAACATCATAGTCAATTAAGTTACCATCCTCTTAATACCTCATGGTAGAGATTCAACCACAGCCTGAGTTCAAGAGGCGACAACCCCATTCCGGTCCATGCAACTTGGTTTCTTTTATATATTCTCTTTAACTCCAACCCAAGATTTCTTCATGTCAATGCTGTTGACATTTTGGGCCAGATAATTGGGAGGGGGTGCTATGTATGCGAAAGAATGTTTGCAGCATCCTTGTTTGTCCTTAACTCACAGTAGCATCTCTGTGAAATCAGAAATTTCACCAGACATTGCCAAATGTCCCTGGAGATCAAAGTTGCCCCAGGTTGAGAGCTGACATAATCACCAACCATGTAACCTGCAAAGGTCACTTAACATCTCTGTGCTTAAGTCCTTATCCAGAAAACTGGAACATGAAAATAGATGTGTGAGGACGTCCTGAGGGCTCCAGCTGCCCACAGCTGTCAGTGAAGCAGTATGGTGCTAGGTGCTGAGGGCTTCAAGAAGGCACTGTGTCCTTGCTCTGAGGTGTCGGGAAGGAACCCTGTCCATATCAGTTAGCAAGCGATCCATGCAGCACACGAGTTAGGTGTAGCACTGTGGTTTGGAGAAGCACATCACTGCAGTGCAATTGTGCATGAGGTTCAGGACCCATGCAAAGAAGCTGCTTCTCTCCTGACATGTGAAGCTTAGTGTAGTTCTTAGAAGACGGTGCTGCTGCCTCTCAACAAGCCACATGGAGCACCTGTGGGTATCAATCTAACTTTCCATGATCTTCCGAGGTCCCCTGTGGACAATGGGTCCTGGACTCCAGCTCTGCTCCAACAGGCAAGAGTATGGATACTGGGATACTGCTGGCTGACTGTGAGTCTCATTACCCTGGGCTTATCTGCAGATGCTGCCATGGGTGAAGGCAGCAAGGAGAGGACCTGTTGAAAGGAATTAGATATTCCACAAGCAAGCCCTCTCTTCTATCCTGTCACTGTTAGGTTTAGACAGCTGGCCTCTGTCAGCCTCAAATCTTTGTTGTGTCTCAGAGACTTGTTCAACGAAAGTGTTTTCTAAGAGCTTTGGGAAGACACTCTGCCACTGGGTCACACTAGGGTCTACTGTTAAAAAAGGACTCATAACTGCTAAGGGACCTTGGTTCATCTTAAGTGTTGGCCCAGCTACCAGTGAGACCCGTTATAGACCTGTTCTTGCAGTCAGCACCCTACATCAACACATCTTTGCTAAGATATCTCATGCAGCTCTGATAAGCACCTTTACAAGTCCTTATTCTGCCAAGAGAAAACTGTGGTCCACTGAGGTTTCATCACTTTCTTAAGGCAGACCTCATCCCCAAGAGTGTGGCTCCATCGGAAACACACACTCTGTTCCCAGGGCACTATACTTCTCCATATGCACAGAGGAAACAAAGCCTGAGAGAAAGCAGAGCTAACTCTACAATGGTAATGGGAGAAATGTCATTTTTGGACAGGTCCAGCTTCTAGAGTTCAGGCCTCTGACAGCTGGCAGAGTCTCTTTTGGGAACCCCCAAAGTTAAGGTCACCATATACAACCATGCCAGGCATGACTTCCTTGTGAGGATCAGAGGAAGCTGCCACAGCCTTCCTGTTGCTGGCTTGGGATCACTGTCCATAATCTGGCCCTGAGTGACAGGAGTGACTGTTGTCCATAGCATCAACCATGAGGAGCCAGGAGCCAGGGGTCTCTAGGCAGCCTATCATAACCCTTTAAGCAAAAAGAACATGGTCCCTGTCAGTGTGCCATGGGAAAGAAACGATGCTTAGCGTGAGGAGACAGGAACTCCAATCCCCATCTCTGCTTCCCCAGCTTGATTTCCTTGTCTATTATTGTATACCTGAGTCATAGTTTCATACTGTGGCAACATAGCAACACATGTCTTCAGTCCAAGCAGTGGGGAGACCAATATGGGAAAGTTGAGATGTCAAGGCTTGCCTGGACTATGTGGTGAGATTCTCGGCCAAACTAAAAGATCCACACTTTTTTTTAGCTCACAAATATGCACAAAAATCTTGTAATGATGTTTTTTTTAAAATTCATACAAATAACACTTCTACCTCTGAGATCAGAGTTAGACTAAACATTAGCATTATTACAGCATGTATAGGAGTTCCAGCACCTGCTACACAGAACACACTCTTCTATTAAAGACTATTTTTTAGTACCTATCATGCATCAAAAATGCTGCAGTATCAGTAGTGAATGGAGCCAAGCTGGTCCTAAACCAAGCTGTTCATACTCACTGGAAAGGCTACATGAGGGAAGCTGGGTAGGAGGGTGCCAAGAAAGGCCAGAGATGCCTAGGGAAGAGAAGGGCAGTGAACGGTCCCAGGACTCATTTCCCTCCTAGGGGTGGGCATCGGCTCCCCGTTAAGGAGCTGCCAGCCTGCCTCCCTGAGCAAAGTTTACTGTACTGCAAATGTCCATGCTGGCAGGGAAGATATGTAACATGGTGCTTAACTCGGTGGGGCTGGGGAGAATTCCATTTTGCTGCCGGGAACCCACTTCTAGCACATCTTTCTGAATTTTTTAAATCGATGGACTCCTTAAGTGAGTGCATCTGGCACACAGCTCCTTGTGCTGCTTCCTGTGGCTTGAATATTCTCTTGCAGAAAAAGAGGGAGGCAGAATGCATTGATGTCTAAGAATGGGACGCTGTTCTGTGTTCGGAGTGGGTATTTATTCAACAGCTTCCCCAGCTGCTTGGGAGAGGTGAAGCCTTGTGGACAGCAGCATGTTGAGTGTCTCTGTTGTTTTATTAAGACAATCTGTGTTTAGAAGTTCTGGGCTACTGTAGGGGTCCATCCTGGGGTGCTGTGGGGGTGCAGAAACTTACAGCCAATGTTCAAGACTTGTTAAGGAGCAGACAGGAGCATCAGTGTTAAAAATAGAAGCTTGGGAGAGTGGACCCAGCAGGAGCCAGACTGTCAACTTGGTTTCCATTCAGAATGCAGATCCAGTTGGCTCAGAAGATGGGTCAGCCCCTGATAGCCCTGTGCTGGAGAAACCCACCAGCCCAAGGGCTCTGCTGTCCACAGGAGACTCTTCCCAGCTGGTACTGAGATAACTTGACAGGACTCCCTTATTCTGCGTCCACCCTGGAGAGGCACAGGCCATGTGAAGGCAGTAGTGGGCTGCAGGAGTATGCGACACTGTCTGCTGGCATGCCAACCACTTTCACAGTGCGTCCACACGCTGTACTGCGCTGGACCTGGATATACATTGTGTCCTTACCAGAGGGTCAGCCAAACTGTATGCCTCCCTGTAGATGTGTCTCTGCAGCACTCAAAAAGGCTACAGAAGCCCCCACGCTACCTCCACAGGGGATCAAGGAACAGATCTAGGACACTCACTGGGGGTAACTAAGGCGGCCGTTAACAGACTTACTGTTCTTTCTCCCTTCTCCTGTGCATGAGTTGTTCTTTCCTGGGGCCTGCTTTCCTGCAGATGTAGGGTTAAGTGTCAGGTCCTGTATCCCCAGCCTCCATCTCCACTTCCTATTTCTTCTTCATTGCTTGAGGTGTATACTTATTCTTCACATTAATGTGGCCATGAATGATACACAAGCATGCACAAACAAGCATCCCAAGTTTGGCAGCCCCAAGAGGTACTTCCTATTCTTCTTTCTCCCTGACTTTAGGGTCTGTTCACTCTACCCCCGAGGATTCCTGCCATTTCTTCCTTGCGTGAGAGACAATACATCATTCTTGCCCAACCTTGTCCTTGTTCTTGATAAGGTATTTGACTTGGGGGTAGAAATTGGACATGTACACAAGCTCAACAGATCCCCAGGATGTGTTCTAAAGCCTGGAGCCTTGGGAAAGTCTCCAGATGTATCCACGTAATTTAGAGACAGAATTTTTCACCTGTCATCCATTTGTCTACACTCACTAGACATTGCCTGCCATGTTTGGCCTTAGGGGCTGAGACAATGGAGATGGGTAAGATATGTGAGTCCCACCCTCCATGTTACTCATAGGATTAGAACATAAACATAGCTACTAACACATGCACACACATATGAAGCCTGATGCCTTTCAAAGCTTTGGTGGAGGCTCATGCCCTCCCCCATGTAAGAAGAACCATTAATGATACCCATTAATTCCATATCTCTATGATGATCTGTCATCTAGACCCAGCTCTAGATCCTCAAACCTTGAATTAGACAGAGATTTCCAGAAAAACAAGATCAACTGACTGTGTGCCGTAACTTGAATCATAAACATCCTCCCAAAGAGCCATGTGTTAAGGATTTGGTCCCCACCATGGCATTATTGGCAGGTGGTAGAACCTTAGAGAAGAGGACATAGTGGAAGGCCTTTAGCTCATTGGAGATGTATCCCTAAAGAGGATTGAGTGCCCCTGGATCCTTCTGCTCCCTACCATTGCTCCCTAGCTCATATGTGTGAGTTTGCCCTAACAGGATGTTATGATGAGCTCCCTCACCACAGGGCCAAAACCCATGGAAACCATGAACCAAGATAAATCTTTTCCCTTTATAAGTTAATTAACTCAGCTGTTTGCTTACAGTGATGAAAAGCTGATTAGCACACTGTTATGTCTATAGAGAGAGATTACTTTTAAGGAAGTGGCTCACACAATAGTGGAAACCAGTAAGTCTAAAATTTTACAAGGCAAATCTGGTCTTGAGACTCAGGAAGGTGCTGGTATCACAGTTCCAAGCTGAAGGCTGTTGACTGACAGAATTTCCTCTTGCTCTGGGGAGGTCAGAGTTCTGTTCTGTTCTGTTCTGTTCTGTCCACATCACAGGTGGCCTTCCATATCTTCTAATGCAAAAGCAGCACCGCAGAAATATTCAGAATGCTTGACCAAATATCTGGGCTCCGCAACCCAGCCAAGAAGACATAAAAGTAGCCAGTCACAGGTTTGCTCGGTGCAGTGACTTTTCAGAGAACCACGAGGCCCTTAGATGTTTGCCCAAGACCAGAGTCCTTCAAACTTTGCATGGTCCACTTCTCTGCCTCACCTCAGGATCTGAGTCCTAACGTTCATAATGTTCATCTGAGGAGTTTCTCCACCAAGTGGACCCCCAGCCTACCTATAAGCATAAGAATTCTGTGTGTGTGTCATGGGTATTACAAACCCTAACTCTAACCTGTCAGGAAAAACCTACCTGGGACCTAGAAATACACAGGGCAGGGTAAGACTACACCACCATGGCTGCAGCCCAGGAGGGTGCATGTGAGTATGACTGTACCCTGAGATGCTAGTCTGGCCTACCCAGAGCATTCATCATTGAAGTCATGATGAGGAGAGAGGACCATAAGGGATGCAAGTGACTTTGAAAAGCACAAGTTAACATCCTGTTGTTTACCTTTGCTCTTTCCTGTTCTCCTTCACTCTGTTCAAGTTCCTCCAGCCTGGTGAGCTTCATTGAGTGATTCAAAGTAGGACACTGCAAGTCCTCAGAACTGCTAGGAACTCATCCTCGAACAACCTGTCCCTAAGAACCCACCACCCTAATTATCTACCTCCTTCACCTAAGCCCCGCCTCCTGAAATCTCCAGAGCCACCCAAACTGGAGCCACTAGTTAGGTGTAACATGAATCCTAATTGGTCATAAAATAAAAACCTGAAACTAGATATCGAATATCGGGGTAAATGCTGAAAGATCAGAGGAAACAAGCCGTTGCCACTTCTTACCTCACCAACTCCTCAGCCGAAAGGGGAAGATCCTGTCTCTAGGAATCCTCAGACTGGATGCCCCTGAGTACTCAGCCGAAAGGGCTCCGAACTCCTGTCTTCTCCCACCTTGTATTCCTTTCTCTGCCCAGCCATATCACTTCCTGTCTCTACATTCTTAGTACTCAGATTAAAGCCACGTGTCTCCCAAGTACTGGGATTAAAGGTGTGTGCCACCACTGCCTAGCTCTGTTTCTCTTTTAGACTGGATTAATCTCGTGTAGTCCAGGGTGGCTTTGAACTCACCTGCCTCCTGAGCGCTAGGGTTAAAGATATGTGCCACCACTGCCTGGCCTCTATGTTTAATCTAGTGGCTAGCTATGTCTTCTGATCTTCAGGCAAATTTTATTTAAGAGTACAAACAAATATCACCACAGTTAGGAATTATGTGTTCAATATATAAACCTTTGGGAACATTTCATATTCAACCCATAATACTTTCCTGCCCACATCTTGCCATTTTGAGTGTGTGTTTTTCAGTTGCCCTTAGCCAGAATTTGGCAATTTTCATTAAAACCTTCTAGCACCATTCATGTCTGCTTTCTAAAACTGACCAGCACCTGGCTAGAGAGATGGTTCAGAGGTTAAGATTGTATGTTGTTCTTCTAGAGAACCTGATTTCATTCCTAGTACCCATTTTTGATGGTGCACAACCACCTGTATCTAGCTCCAGGAGATCCAACACCCTCTCCTAGTCCCCGAGGACGCAGGACTCATATGATAGAGCGGTGCACAGGAGAAAGACCCACATGATAGAGCAGTGCACAGGAGACTCACATGATAGAGCCATGCACAGGAGAGAATCCCACATGATAAAGCAGTGCACAGGAGAGAATCTCACATGATAGAGCCATGCACAGGAGAGAATCCCACATGATAGAGTGGTGCACAGGAGAGAATCCCACATGATAGAGCGGTGCACAGGAGAGAGTCTGCACTGCCTCTGCTTCTGTCTGCAGGAGACACTAGCACCCAGTACCTCCCTGTTCTCCAGAGTCCTCCACTCTACCACAGGGCTGGGAAGCTGAACTGCATCTGACAGTTATGAGCACAGCAAAAGTACTGTTTCCTCTTGATGCATGTGGTGCAGACAGGTTCCCAAGCTCCACCTCAGGGGAAGACTCTTGTAAGACAAAGTCTCTGAATGCCCAGATTAGCACGCACCAAATCTATTACTCCACATGACAGCATTTTTGTTTGTTTTTAAAAATAAAGATGTTAGTTGATCATCAGACAGTCTTATATTGGGCACTTCCATGATTCATCTCGGCCAGAGGAAGCCAGTTATTCTTTTAGCCAATATTTATTAACTGCCCTGAGGCATCAGCATCGCCACTGACTGCACAGTGCTGAATATGGAAGAGCATCTCCTTGCCTCAGAAGAGACTGCAGCATGGCCAGACCAGGAGACCAGCAGATGACCAGATAGGTGGATAATGAGTGACAGTTTTAAGGACTGTGACGGCGCAAGCACAGGAGAATCATCCAGCAGAAAAAAAAATTGTGGGCTCCATAAAGATGTACTTCAAAGTTCAGATCTCATTTCTGCTAACTGGCCTCCAGCAAGTCATTTAACCTCTCAAAACCTCAGTTTCCTCATCTATTTTTCAAGAAGTGAGGGAATAAAACTTCCTTGCCAGGCTGTTTAAGGACGAGCTGAAACCTTGGCTGTATAAGCAGTTAACACGAGTTAGTGTGTAATAAATGCGTGTTCCTCTTTCCTCAGACGGTGCTGGTTTTCTGTTCCCTTTCTAGCCTTGGGATGTAATGTGGAACTAGAAAAAGGGCTTTTTCCTCAAATGCTGTCACCGAGGAAGACACCCAAGGGTCACAGGTTGAAAACTGTGGCATCATCTATCGCTCGGTGTGACTGGGGGGAAGGATCAGGTCACTCGGAATCTATGCAAAGCAGGCACCTCCATAATTGCTTGCAACAAGAGGCACGATGTGCCTTGACTTCCATTTTTTTTTTTCAGCCATCAAGGCATTTTAAAAGATTCCATTAATTGCCATTTGCAGACGATTATTATCTATTCAGAATCCCCTGATGCAAATGAACCACCATACACCTCTCCTGAGCTCTCAGCCCACTGGCTGACCTCACGAGCTCCTGACACTCTAGAGACAAGAAAAGCGAGTGACTGGCTGGGGAGGGGCAGGAGTGTTTGGTGGGGGAGGCCGTCCAGAAGGCATTTCCAGTGCCAACGGGTAAGGGAGAAATCAGTGTATGATCTTTCTGGGGTCAAGAGAAGAGAAAGGAGGGAAATGGGTAGAACCTGCTTGTGTCTAGAGATGGCTGCAAAGTGAGCCCTTGGCAGGCAGGCAGAAAGTCCCAAGGCTCTGGGTGCCCCTCCCCAACACAGGCTTCCCACTTGTTCAGTTGGCCACTGTTCCAAGTTGAATCATACTTTATTGTAGCTCTGGAGCCTTGGAATTTAGAAAGAAAGCAGCTGGACTCACCCTAAACAGAGTTAAGGCAAGATATTTTTAATGAACTCTGTGAATCTACCACAGTTTCTATTTCATAAAATCAGCTATAGTCTGAAAAAAATATTAAATTGGAATTCCAGAAATAACCAATTTCAGTTTCAAATTGTGTTTTTGTTGAATAACATGATAAAATTCCACACTGGGCTGCCTCTTCCATAGGACATGAATCATTCCCTTATCCAGCATATCCCACCTGCTAGTTGCCTAGAAGCCAGAATTCTTATTACAAGTCATACAGTGGTCCATGCCTATGGATTTGTGAATCTACCAGAAGTATTGGACTATATTCTCCATGGAAAAAGGAAAGACTGGTATATTACTACCCTAGTTTCATAAATGTGGAAATGACAGGTCAGAAAAGTTAAGTCCATTGCCTAAGATAATACAACACCTCAGAGTGAATACTCAAAGCCATATTGTCTCATTTCAGAACTCCAGCTGAAAACCATTGTGCCCTCCTGCCCCTCTCTTTTGGACTCTGGAATAATGAGTTTGTATACTACTTGTTCGCTCTTCACAGAGCTAGCAATAGGCAAGATAGTCAAGAAACACTTAATTAAAATTTGTTAAGTGAAGGAAAGAAAGAAGGAAGGAATGAATTGTGAAGTCTGTCTGTCCATGTATTTCATTACAAATGAAAATATGAAAACTGCATGACTATCATATGGGAAGCATTGCCTATCATTTCCTCGAACTGCCTATACTCATTGTGTTGCTCTGGAGAAAAGATGAGGTCACATGGGGATGTGGACTTTCCTTCTCCATGGCAATATCTTTCCAGTCATGTCTCACATTGACTTGAACAGATATTGCAGGATTTGGGGGACTCTGGCTTTTTCTTTATTACCTATCAAAATACTGTCCATCCACCAAGATTTGTTTCCATGGAGGCTAGGCTGACCACTGACCCTTATCAAACTTATTAAGCCCCTACCATGTCCCAGGCCCTTCACTAGAAGAGGCTCATGTAAGCAGGTAGTGGCAACAGCTTGGACTTCACGCACTATTAGAGGTGTGTAGGAGGAATCGGAGCAAGGAGGAGGCAGCAGGAGACGGAACCTGAAGAAATGGTGAGGAAGGAAGGGAAGAAGTATGTGAGCTGGCACTCAATGGCTATGCAGAGTGGCAGATAAAGGTACGGAAAGGAAGTCCCAGGGGCCATGTATGGAGACATACAGAAATATGTATATTTTAGAGACTGTAAGCAGTGATTTTTAAAAATGGCTGTAAAACATAACGTGTGACTTCCTTGCTGAAAGCCTTTTCTGGATCCCATACAAACAGGAAGCAATCTCAACTCCTTTGAGATTCGCTGGCCCTCTACATCCAGTCCCTCCTTCTGCCCAGATATGATGCTGTACCACCTGTCGCCAGGATCCGCAGCTTCAGCCACAGCATCCTTCTCTTTGTTCCCGAAGGAAACCAGGCTTGTTTCCACCTCCAGACCTTCACACTTGCTGTCCATCTACCTGGAACTATTTCCTTGGCCTCACTCCTCCATTTGGAGGGACAGGCTCTCATACTCAAGTCTCAGCCCAAATGTCACATACCTCAAGGGCCTAACTTGACTCGTATCTAATCTCGAACCAAGCTCCAGGCACTCTCCATCTCAGTGCCCTCTTTTATCTCCTCCCTTGTCCTTTTTGCTACTCAAACCTCTCTTGTAGACCTCCTTCTACTGCTAGTCTCCTCTACACCTTTCAAACCATCCATTCATGATATCCTCAGCCTGGCCAATGCATTTACAAACTGGAAAACAGTGCTAATACATACCTGGCATTCAATATTTGTGGAGCTAAGTGGGTAGATAAGTGGATGATGGATGAATGGATGATGGATGGATGGATGGATGGATGGATGGATGGATGGATGGACGGACAAATGGATGATAAATGGATGGGTAGATTGGTAGAATGAAAGAAGGATGGAATGAAAGAATGTTAGTCTGCTATGGGAAACTGTATAGTCATGTGGATAAAGAGGCCTTCAGGAAGCCAATCACATAAAATGCGGTGATTGGACTTCATCCTGTGGCTGAGGACACTAGAGGAATTATCATTCTCACCAGTCAAAGTAGCATGTGATTATCTTTCTCCTTGATAGGCTTCTGACAGTTGCTTAGGTCTGAACTTGATCTCACCACTCCAATTGTCAGCCATGTAACGTTAACCACTTTTTTTTTTCCAGAGAATTCAACACACCCTTTCAGCATCCATTATTTTACTGTATTCACATGACAAGTTTCCTCTCTCACACATCTTTAGCACTGAATTGAAGGTATAGAAGGTTCTCCATAGATATCAATTGACAGATATCTGAGGCAGTCCCTTTCATCAGTAAAAAGAAGAAACTATTTTTGTTTGAAGAAACTGATTTGAGTCTGAAATGGCCCGCACAGGCCATTTTGGATGTTTTTTTTCCCTGGTGGTACTATTGGGGGAGGGTAGGGGCTAGTCAGCGGAGGCAGGCTTCTGGATGTCATATCCAGCCCCTGTTCCTACTACACTCTCTGCTCCTGCGTCTACCATCATGTAAACACCCTCTACCACACACTGCTGCCACCATGAACTGAGCTGGTCAGCCATACCCTTCCTATCATGATGGCTTGAAACCCTAAACCAGCTTAAACCCTTCCTCTTACAAGTTGTTTCTGTGAGGTACTGTACTCAGAGCAAAGTAAAGGACCAAATCTAGAAACAAATGTGCAGTTGATGTCATAATGCTGTTATCACAGTCCCCTGGGCTCTGTCTGGGCTTTGAGTGTCTCTGTCCACCCATGGGAAAACTAAGACAACAAGGGGATAAACAGCTGCTTCAGGCCACACAGCTGGAACCCAAATTTAGACCTGAGACCATGAGACTCCTCTCCTTGTTTCTGCTGACCTTCATGGCTTGCCTCTCCACATCAAGGCCTTCTCACGCCAGCACTCAAAGCTGGGACAAGAGCTCGGTCATCAATGACATAAACTCTATCATCACCCCTGGTCAGATTGGTAGAAAACTGCCTTCAGTTTCTCCAATTCCTTTGACTCTTGGACCTGACTAGGTGTCTAGTGAAGAAAGCAGAGGAAGGCTGGTTAAGTGTTCTGCTGCACACTGGTAGTCTCTCTCCCCATTTGAATCTGGCACCCCTCAAAACAGTATTTGCACTGCCAGTATTGTTCCCTAGTGTTCACATTCAGCAGGAGTTTGGGGTGTCCTCTGGGCTTGGCTCATCTTATTGTTGCCTTAAACTGGCTCTCCATTGGCAATGAATGCATAGTACCTACAAAGCAGCCTGCCCAGCAACTAGTCCTGTGTGCAATGCCTGGACCAGAATCTTATGGTCAAACAGGACCATTGCTTGATCCTTGACCACAGCCCTTTGTGCCTTGAATGGGCCATATACAAGATGGAGCAATCTCTTTGTCTTGCCTCCACAAGGGAGTCCTAGGGACTAATTACTGTAGGCAAATCACTTTAATTATCATAATTATCAGCAGTACTTTATGATCCCCAGTCAGAAAGATGATCATTAAGTTTTGCAACACCCCATATCCCCCGGCCCAAGGCAGAAAGTTAATTCTGTGCATGCCTGTTGAGATTTCCCAAGCCCCAGCAAAGAGCTGTGGTGTGTGCACGCTGCATTTGAGGAGATGATATTGGAATGGCATGCTGAGCTCCACTGGGAGGCACGATGATCTTTTAGATGGCTCCCCAAGACCCAAGTGATACTGTCACCTTCTTGAAAATGTGTTATCTGGCTTGGGTTACCTGGTTTGCTGGCTTGTTTATCTTTTTTAACAGAACAAAAGAGAAAGAAGAGAAGAGAGTGCCACACATCTTAGGAAGAGGAATGAGAAAGAAAGCAAAACAGCCCATAATTCCAGCCCTGCCCGTCCCTCACCCCCCAGTTTTTTCTTCCTTCCCTATGTAGGAGTGAGTGTTCTAATTCTGCAATGCTGTCATTACCGTAATGGGTTTGGCAGGCCCATATTACAGCACCAAGGCTGTCAGGAATGGATGACATGCTGTCTGTTATGAGCTCCTACTGTTCTCAGCCAACCGAGGGCCAGGAAGACAGGAGGGGGAAGCGAGGGAAGGTGGGGGGAGGGGGGCTCCTGCTAGTCTCTCCAGCCTCGGAGATGATGGTTCTAACCCACTCACAACATCGCATATGAAATGGATGCTGGATGCTACCCCAGGAGAGCCGGCACCAGCATGGGGGATGGTTCCCTGGGAGGACACACCAAAATGAAGTGCTGAACTTGCATGGTTAAGGGCACCCTCCCTCCCAGTGCAGCCAAGCTAGGGCTGCTGAGAGGGGCAGAGCAGGAGGAGGGAGGTGCCTCCTTCCCCAGGGAGCAGATTGGAGGTGAGAATGAAAAACAGGGAAAAGAAATGGTGAAGTTGAGTCTGGTCAGAGAACCTGGTGGTAATCACATCCTCACTTTTCAGCCAGCCTTCAGGAACTTCAGCAGTTAGTTCCCCCCAAGGAGTGAGTTATAGTTAACTCTTCTGGCTGAGGTCAGCTGCAGGGGTGAGGGGGGCACTTCTCAGAGTGCCTGACTCCCTTTGCCTGACCTTTGACCTCGTTAAAGGGAGATGGCATAGGAAATTATAGTATTGCCTTCTTAATGGAACCAAGAGGGAAAGGGCTTTCTTTCCATAAAGTAACTGTGGAAGTAAATAATGGTGACCTGGCAATTTTCAGAGCATTGCTTATTCTGCAGCCAAACATGGGAAGGAGGCGCTTACCTGCTGAGAGACAGTATTCTAAGCTATCTCCAGGAAGATCAGAATCAAATCGGGCCATGTGCTCTGTGAGGACACCTGGGCAGGTCAGCCCATGGGGTTGCTAGTGTTATCTAGATGCCCCTGTCCCCATGACAGTGTGGCCAGTGTTGAAGTTTTGACATAGGTCATTTCTTTGTAACCTCTGCAGCATCTTTCAGCTAGGAGCTAGCTCCGTTGGTGGGAGGGAACACATAGCGTCTCTCTCTCTCTCTCTCTCTCTCTCTCTCTCTCTCTCTCTCTCTCTCTCTCTCTCTCTCTCTCTCTCTCTTTCTCTGGCATTCCGGTGAGAGGTTGGCTCTTATCTGCAGGTGCACTTGGAAATGATTTTGACAAGATTCTTCTTTTCAGCCCTGGATGACTGCTGGGGATAAGGCCACTATTTTACAGGTAGCAAAACTCCTATCTAGGGAATAAGAAGGGTTGGCAGAATTGTGAATATTGTTGGAGCAGGGGTACTCCATGACATGGGGAGCGTCTCAGCTTCTGCTTTGGATCATTCTAGCATCCTCTGCTATCTGAGGAGTGGTCTCTTGCTCAATCTGTTGGACTATCTCCATTGTTTCCTCTTTCACTTCACTTGCATACATAGCAAGGAACTCTTGCCTAGGGAACAGAGCTGGAGTACCTACAGGGAGTGTTCCTAGGACTGGGACTTGGGTAGTTCATGAAGGAGGATCCAAGCCAAGGGAGTGAGCTCTTAGGGTTGAGCTAGTGCCCAGCAGAGCTGTTCCTGTGAACACTGAAGTAGAACAATGAACACATCCCTGTTTGCAGAGGCCCATAGAGTGACAGCACACTCCCTACGTAGCCAGGGCTCTATTCATCTGTGAAATAACATAAAACTAGCATGCAGAGCCTGCATGAGGAGAATAGGTATGTGTATACATGTCTCTGCGTGCACTAAAGTAAGCCAAGAGGGGAAAATAAACCACATACACGGAGACCCATGGCTTGTGTAGAGAACTGTTTGGGAGATGAAAGTCTGGGTGTCAACGGCTCCCAGAGAGCTGGCTGATGCTTCATGATGCAGCCTGGGTGTGGAAAAGAAGGAAGTGAATACAGAAGACAGATGTGAAAGATTACACCCCAAACCAGACCTGCCTGCTGAGCCTCTGAGATCAGACGAAGACAGCGGGACACACTCAGGATGAGGAGGCTGTGGGCTGGAAAAGATCCTTTTCTGCAATCACACAGGGACCACCCAGCCCCAAACTCACACTGCTGCCCGTGAGCAGAACAGAAACACAGAGACGCTTCCACGGGAGGCAGAACTCAGCACAACACAGTCATTTTCCTCTGTCTACATCTAGCTAACAAAGAGGTGGCAAGAGGCAGGACAGATGGCAGAACTGACATTTGCCAAGAATGTGGCACCGCCACTGTCTGCCCACTGACCAGAAGGACCTGTCTTCCGAAGCCTTTCTTGGAGAAACTGAGTTATGCTTCATTTTGCCCCTGGGTATGTGGGTGAGTGGGTTAGACAGGAGAGACGTTAGCATTTTATTCATTGTGAGCTGAATCCCTTTTAAAGCTCAAATGGCATGCATAATCTTCCCTTAATTAGAGCTTCTGAAATATCACTGGGCATCTGTATAACCCCACCTCTCCTTGCCCTCTGTGAAGACGGAATGATGGGGGAACTTTGCCGCAGGTAGGGAGGGGGCTGGAGAGCTAGAGGAAAAAAGAGAACAGAGGAGGACAGCTCAGGGGGGCAGAAGGCAGGAGAGCTTGCTTGGCAGCTGGGAACCAAATGTAGTCTTTAATCAGACAGCCAGTTGCTGTCAGAGGAATGAGGGAACAGGAGCTGGAGTTTGTTCCATGCCTGGAGCCCAGTGTGTGCAGAAGCCTTGACAGCAGTCCCTCCCCACCTTCGAGCTTTTGGGGGGGGCGTTCTATTACTCCACAAGACAGAAAACCGTGACCCCAAAGCTTGGAAACTCCCCCACAATCATAAAGCAGGTATAATAGAAAACTGGCTACAGCCTTGCACTGACCACGCCCACCTTTGCTCACCTCTTGGGTGACCTCACCTGCCTTGCTTTGGTCTTGCACAGAGGGGACATTCCAACAATAAGTCACTATGTTAGTCACACAGATTCATGCAGTCCCACTTCTAGACTCCTTAGGGAAATGGGTCATTGGACACTTCTGTAAGGCCTCCCAACACCTGCACCCCCTCCTTATCCCACCTCCAGGAGCCTGTTCCCATTCAGTGCTGAGCAATCTAGCAAGAATTTGATGAGAAGTGAGTGGAGCTATTCCATCTAGCCTTTAGCACAGATGTAGACTTTTGATTAATGGATTGAAGGTGACACCAGAGCCACAAAGCTGGTCATAGATTTGCCACAATGTAGAACGCAAACACAGGACCACACTCTAGAAATCACTTGGTCTGGATCCCTCATGAGGCTCGGGGAGAAGAGTTGTTCAAGATGACACAGATGTTGAGGGACAGAGCTGGGATTGGCTCCCAAACCCATGCAGCCCCATTTCCTCTGTGCCAGACAATGACAGGAATGTGTCCCAGTTTGGAATCGAGACAGTTCTCCAGGCACAGCACTCCTCCACTCACCCTGTCATACCCTCACACTGGAATCCCCAGAGCCTATAGCATGAGTGGCCTCTGAAAGTATGTCTCCAGAGAATGGCAGCACAGCCAAAGGCAATAAAACCCAAAAGAGAAATTCAGGGTCAAACGTGTGGCAGAAAAATGACCCCAAACTCCCTGGAGTGGTGTCCAGATCTCATTTAGTCTTTGGCCACAAAGAGTCCATTGGGAAGGTTGAAACAAGAGAGTATTACATGAGCCCATATTTTCTGGCCCTTCACTAAGAAGATCTGCATGGTCTCCATGTAGCGTGATCTGACAAAAACTCAACCATGCTACATATCAAAAAGGAATGCATGTCTCTATCACAGGAATTCTGGAGATGAGCAGCAAAGCATGACTTCTATCTCTGATTCACAATGGATGTTTGAGATTCCCATTGCCATGCCCAGATTTCATCCAATGGGAAGGACAGAAACAGTTGGAAAAGGTATAGTGAAGAAGTTAACATAACCCTAATGACCTACATCCCATTGGCTAGGACTTGCTTACACCACTGCAGAGGAGGCTAGGAAACATAATACTTACTCTGGACAATCATATATGCTATTAATATCTATGATGTCTCGTAGTAGGAGCTAGAGAAGGGAAAATATGAAAGACAGCTATTTCTTCCTTCCTTTTCCTTCCTTCTTTTTTCCCTCCCTCCATTCCTTCCTTGATTTTCTCCTTCCTTAGTCTCTCCCTGTATTTTGTATTAGCATAGGATTTGCTACTTTTCCCTGTCTTGTACTCCTGGCACAAGAGTTCTTCCTGTCTCATCCTTCTCCAGAAGCATCCTCCACTGCACATCCAGCTTGATAGACACTATTTCTACTGAACACTACACATCAGCTTTGTAGCCCAATCCACACCCCATTCCCAACTAAGTGGTCCCACTACAGAGGAGTCTACATAAGGAAAGGCAAATAAGCCAAGATGAACAGTCAGGAGTCCCAGACCATGTTCAGTTGTAGGAAATTCAGAAATGGTTATCAGAAAATGAGATTGAAAGCAGAAAGCAACTTCTTGGAGAGGCTCCTCCCAAGAGCTTTTCATAAAAATTGAGATAAAACCAATGCAGCCTAGTAACTGATCATAACCCCTAGAGGCTGAATGGAGCCTACTGGTCTACCTCATAAGATCTGGGGATATACAGAAGCTACATAGTAATTACATTTCTACAAGATGAGTTAAGATTAACAGTAACTGTGTCCCAAAGCAATAGCAATGCAACCTTATGGGCCACTCTGAGTTCATCTTTCTGAATCCTCATTTACTAATCTCAACACTTCAGGGTATTTGCATTCAACTTTCACCTGCAAACCATGAACTGAAGGAGAGAGGAGCAGCAAGCAGAACTGGGGTTGTCTTGCTCTTTCTCAGCAAAGAGAGAGCATGGACACTATACTTTTTTGGTCACTAGCAGGAGATGATTTACTATGTGCCACAGGCTCCAATAGATATTAAACTCTCCTAAGAAGCCAGTTCCTCAAGGTGAGCCACAGAGGTGTGGGAATGTAGTAACATCATTTGCTTAGGAAGAGCACAAGAGTCTGATAGCTAATTAATACCCCTCTTCTTGTAGGCCTTTCAGATCTAAGTTCCATTTCTGACCAGTGTTACCCTTCTTCTCAGACTGGTAAAATAGGTACTCAAACTCCAGAAGGTTCTTCAGAAGAAAAAGTGGGTTGGAGGAAGTGGGTCACCTTCATGCTCATCCTATAGTCCACCCATGGCCCAGCACAGCAGAATGCACAAAGAAACACCTTTTCCCACTGGCATTGATGTTTAACAGTATCCTTTCTAGAAGTTTTAAGTGGGCAGCAAAATAAAGACTCCCCTAGCTGTTCCAGTCCAGAATGACCTCTGCTGATAGTAATTCCTAATGTGTGTGCAGAATTTACTCCCTTACAAGACATTCTCAAGTTCAGTCTTCATTTACTCCTCAACAAACACTATAATTCCCATTGTATTGATGGGAAAACTGAGAGTCAATGACAGATAGAAATGACTTACCTGAGGGTACAAAGCTGGTAAGATACAGCTGAGACAAGAATCATGGCAGTCTGCTTCAAACAGGATACCTCATATGTCACGATGACCTCCCAGCCCTCAGCAGGTCCCCTCAAAGTTCCATTGCTCACCCTCATCTGCAGTGGCAACTCTCTGTAGTCTTCAGTTTGTATCTAGTCTCAACAACTGCTGTGCCAGCTTGAGGGAGAACGAGGGCAGAGGCAGGAGTTTCTTGGGATCTCTATCATCAAGCCCAACATGGAACATGAAGAACACTCAATGAGTAGAGTTGTTCATTGTTGTTTTCCAGAGATGCAAACACTAGTGCCTGTCAGTCCTAGCCTGAAATGCCTGAAGCATCATGGACAGTGCAGGGAGACTGAGCCCTCTGGGAGAGTTATCACCTCTACTCTACCTGTCACAGCTCTACTTGAAACATGTGGGAGGATCCAGATGTCTCAGCAGCAGAATGAGGAACCACAAATCTGAGTCTGAGAGAAGCATTGGAAACCTCAAAATTGCCTTAGCTGTCTTAAATACTGAATAAATACTTGTGATTGAACAAATGGGAGGCAAGAACAGAAGGCTGGTGAGATTAAGGACAGAACTGTGATTGGACAGGAAATCTCAAGGGTCCTTCTGTCTATGTCCACAGTCCTGGGGTTAGGCTAGAGTTGGCACTGAGGGGCTTATGATCATCGAAAGCCCAGGGGACTTCCTTATCTAGTACGCTTCCAGATGCTTCTCCATCATGGCCATTGTCCTCTGAGAAGGCCCCCTCCCATTGCAGTTGTACAAATCAGCTTTCTGTCACTGTAACAAAATGCCTGAGGTGTACAACTTGAAGAAGGAGGCTGTAGAGACGCTGTTATTCTTTCTCTGTGTTCCCTTCAGGATCACACACCTAAGTTCTCCCATCAGGCCTCATCTCCTCAAAGTCCTCTTCCTTCTCCATACTACCAACCTGGGGACCAAATTTGCATCCCTTTGAGGAACTAAGGCCTAAATCCATAGCTAAATTATAGCATGTATTGAAGATAATTTGTTTCTATCCGAAAAAAATGAAATCTGTAGTTCCTTACCTTCAAAGACCATAATGATAAGTACATAGTTTTTCAGGACAGTACATTTCTTTGTCTGAACAGAAGGAAACATAAAATGTCAACACTTTCAGCCATGCTCCTTTGTGCCATACAACAATATCCTCTAGTAATATATTTGTGGACACAGCTGTCTCTCTAGAAAATTCTTTTTAGAACCAGACAATGTTCTCTACCAGGATCAAATATGATCTAACAATGTCTCCAATGACTTTTCATTTACCACTGACCACTAATAGGAAAAAATAAAAAAATTAAAAAAAAAAAAACAGCCTACGTCCAGGATATACACATATGCACTCCAAGTTTAAAGATGTGTGTTTTAAAAGCACCATCAACAAAACAAGAATGATAGAATTAAAAGGCACAATGGTTTCTCTCTGTACCCCATAAAGCCAAATGAATCGCTTGAGGTACACAAAACCCACTCGGAGGCCACCGTCTTACACAAGACAGCAACTGATAAGTTCAAAAGAACTAGAATTTTACAAAACACACACTCTAAATTGTTTTCTTGGAATTTCTCTTCTCCAAATCAGTGCTCAAAGACCTAATTCCAACAGGTCCCACTGCATTTTTGTAAGAGTTAAAAAAAAAAAAGTACTGACATGCCTCCCTTCATACCGGCCGAAGTTTCTTTTTTTCTGCTGTAGAAGCAGTTTGAGAGAGAAGTTGTCATCTAGGCCCACAGTTATGTAAATCAGATAGTTATTTTTGACACTGGTAAATAATAGTTCTGTGCACCGACACTGTTTGCCTACCTTATCCTGCAAGGTCTCGAGTCATAATTTAGATGTTGGTAAGCGATTAGCATTTTGGGGCTATGACAAGCAATTTGTAGTGTTCTCCGTCTATCTTGAAAAGGTGATTAGCAACTTTGGTGGAGAGAGGGGAGGAATGTCACACAAATTGCTTCTTTGATCAAGGCAAATCAAGATGTGTGATGAGATGATTGGCTGGTATATGTACACCACCTATACCCTGGGTGCTCCACATTCAGGTTGGACTTAACGAGGTCTGCTTTTATCAGAAATTCATCTGACTTCTCTTCAGATGGTGTGAAAATTACTACCCCGTGATAGGATTACTACAAATTACTTGATGCAGAACAAAAATAGAATAAAAAATGTACACGTGACGTGACAATGGCAATACAAAAAACCATAGTAATATTATAAAGATGTCTAGAAGACTAAGGTGGTGTCTCCAGCCCACTCTAAAAATAGCTAATTGAGAAAGATTCCCTTATGCTAATGTTCTTAATTGCCGGGGCAGTTTTACAGAAAAGTCAGTTAGTTACTGGCTAGTGCTTTGAGAATCTTAATAGCCAAAGCTAGGGGCTCCCTTAAATAACGTCACAGCAGGAGAGCCTTTGCCTTCCTGTATGGCTGTACTGGAAGTCTTTCTGGCTAATTAGTGAATCAGTCATTATGCAAATGAGCAGCTCCTGATTGGCAACAGCTTGTATCTTTTCTCCACCACCCTTGCAAATGAGGCCAACTGAGTGGTTGTTTGCAGCCTTAATGCAGAATAAGAAAACGATGAAAATCCTACAGATGGTCTCCTTTGGAGATCATGTGGCCTCACATCTCACTTTGCAGGTGAGGAGCAGCCCTCAGAGGTTGGGAGCCTTGTCTAGGGTCCTTGGCTCAGCTGGCTGTAAAACTGACCTTAATCCCAGGGCTTTTAACTTGGAAGAGGCTCTCATTTTTCCTGCCTTTAGTTTTTAATCTCAGTTTGTAAATTTGGTATTGTGCACAGAGAATCTGAGGGTGGGACATGTTATACCAATGTGGAAACAGGAAGGATCGGATGAAAAGTGGCGTCAGGTCAAGGACTCTTAAGAACTAAGCTGTTTTGGACTTGAACTTCTGAGTTTCCCTTTTTAGGGACCCTGCGCCTTTTCTCAAGGGAAAAAAAACCCTGTGTCGTAGACCACTGAGAAAAGTGATGAACATGACATTCATAAGACCTTGACCACCTTTCAGCCTGCTTAGGACGAGCCCTAGGGCTTCTGATTTTCCCTGGAGATCTAAGCTGAGACCAATGTTTTAAGTCATAGAAATGTGCATCATGAAACCTCCACATTTCTGAACAGTTATGGCTGGATTTTTCTTTCTTCTCTTCTTTTTTTCTTTCTTCTCCCCATCCCCTTTGTAATCATCTCAAAGCCAAGTGCTCATTTCCAGCAGAACTTTAAACATTGTGCCTTTATGTAGCACAGCTTTTAATTTTCCTCCCCAACAGAAGTGATTGTTTATGTTGTAAATGCCACATTAGTCTCCATGAAATGGAGATGGAATTGATTTTCATTTCAGAGATTTCACAGCTTGCCCCAGAACTTTATGCTTGATTGCCAATGCTCTGAAATGCATGGGCTTCGGAGAGGTTTAGAAATGATGTGTGTAACACGGCATAGCAAAATGGAAGAACTGGAGCCACATTTGTCACAGGACAGACCCCTAAGTCTCAGTGGATGTATGTGGCCAGGAAGTCACGGGAACCAGTGTCCTGAGTGCTGATGAAGATGCCGTCAAAAAACCAAGTTCAGTCCAACATGAACTCAACCCATAGTACCATCAATTTCCCTGCCCAAGTTTCTGGAGGAGGATTATCCACAGAGCCAGTCTTTCCCGAGAATCTACTCAGAGTCTCTTCACATCTTGGGAGCAAAAGGAGGTGACGTATATCCCTTAGGAAGCTTGTGATATAACTGGGGAGAGAGAGAAAAAAAAAAAAAACACAGGATGCCACCAGAGAATTTGGCAGGAAAAAGGGGATGTGTTCCAAGCTGAATTTGGAATGTGTGCTGCTCAGAGCCAAGGAAGGCTCTGGCTGTGCTGGAACACTGGGAGTCAGGGCAGGCAGGGTCAGACGTCAGATTGACCCAAAGGAAAGGTTTTACTGTTGCCTTAATTCCCTCTCTGCCTTTCGGTCTGCAGCCCCCACCTCCTGGGGGAGCCTGTTGCATTCAGCTGCTGAAGCCAACATGAGCAGATGGTGACACTCTCTTCCAGGGATGTGAGATTATGCCACTGGCATTCCATAGGCTTGGACAATAATACATCTGTCCTGGTCTTAGTCAGCTGTTGGCCTGATCAACTCAAGAGCAGGCCTTCCAGAAGAGCCGCCATACTTGAGTATGGCCTGTCCTTGAACCCTCAGGAGCCTCGGCATCTCCCAGAACTCCCCCATAACTGAAGGTTTCTGAATACAATTGACATTCCATACAATACAATACAAACATTCATTATCTCTCTAGTTATCATTTTTTATATCTGACAGACCACTTTAAAGTGCTTCTATTTAAACAAGGGGTGGGCAGAGAGACATCACCGCTGCACACAGTTTCCATGGCAGGGTTGGGGGTGGATCTGTCTGCTAGAAGACATCAGGGGAATCTCATTTTGAGTGATTATCATCATTGTTAATTTGAACATTTCTACTTAATTATGTCTAGCTCCATTGAGTTATAAATATGTATATATTAATGTTAACAATATGAGCTTTATTGGCCAAATACATAATCGGTGATTAAAACAGAAATCTCCTGATGTGTCTGAAATTGTCACCCTAAATGAATGATAAGGTATAAAAGAGCCCTAGTCTTATTGCCAGTCAGTTGAAGACGCCTTTCCTTCAGCTAGGAACAACTAGATGTGGTGGAATGGTTTCATGAAAGACTATAAAATTGAAGGTTAGCACTAGTCTCTCTCTCCCCCTCCCTCCCTCCCTCCCTCCCTCTCTCTCTCTCTCTCTCTCTCTCTCTCTCTCTCTCTGTCTCCCTCTCCCTCTCCCTCCCTCCATTCCTTCCCCTTCCTCCCTCTTCCTTCTCTCTCTCTGTCTGAATGGCGTATGACAAACACACACAGGGGGAAGGTAAGGGAGTTAGGAAAAAGATGTGACTACACAGCACAGGAAGGAGCTCCATGGAGACAGCAGGAAGACACATTTTGACAAGGGTAGCTGGAATTAGATCTTGCCAGGAGAAATTCTCAACAGGCATAAGATGAGGAGAGGGTGATGTCACAGGCATGTGGGGAGGTTGAGACTGCCAGCGTGAACTCTTTCTGTATTGCAGGCTCTCCTCTCTGTTTCTGCATTCATTCATTCATTCATTCATTCATTCGAGGACCTTTCCAGAGTGGAGGCAGCAGGAGGAGGAGGCTGCTCTATCAGGCCCAGTGCTCATTTTGCATCAGAGAGCAGTATTGATTTTCCACCCATGACTACTGAAATTAGAATTTCTTCATGAAGCAGGGCTCCTTTCTTGTTCTGTTCCTTATCTTTCTAAATATGATTACCTGCACTTCGGGGCTTCATGGCTAAAATTGTAATGAACTTCCCCACCCACTCTAGCGGAAGGGATCAAGAGGAGCTGCCTGCGGGCTTGTGTTTGTGGCAGGAGGAGGGCAGGCACAGACCTTGGACTGGAATAAATTCTCCTCTGGTTACTTAATGCCCTATCTGTGGGCCGTAGACTTATTGACTTCCTGCTAATTTTCTTGCCAGGGTAACTCTTCCAATCAAGATTTAAAACAAACTAGGTTACTAAAGTGCTGGAGATTAAAGCCTAATGCTTTTTTTTATATTTGATTAAGATACCCTTATCTGGGTTCTTTGGGCCCAATTTAAACTTCCACAGAGTTTCCTTAAAGGGCCAGGTCTGTTTGTTTGCAGCACACGCCCGCCCCACACATCTGCCTCTCCTGCTGTGTGTTTGCTCACCAGGAACAAGAAATAGATTATTCCCACTGCATCAGCTCTCAGACAGCTGCTCCATGCGATTTTCCTCACTGTCTTACCATGTAAAAAGAGACCACTCATTTCCTAAGTGGTGATTTGGACTGACCTATATTTTAGGAAACTGCTAGATTCACCATCAGCTCTCTCCTTCCATCGTAGCACCCCAAAGCCTTAATAGAGAGTTACACTTGGAGAGAGAATTGAGAAGGGGCAGGCAGCTCAGGTAGAACCCAGCATGGCCACCTGACGAGGCTTCACATACCAGGCCACATGGCGACTTGAAAGGCGATCTTTGCCCTTTCTCCTGTCTCTCCATCCTTTGCTCCTCAGATAAGCTGATTCCCGTCTGGGCCAGCATCTGAAGAAAGTTTTGTCCGACATCTAGGCCATATATCAGGCAGACACCGGGCATTTGGCTGTTTGCTGTACATGTAAATGTGCATTGTTGAAAGAAAGGCAGGTCTCCAAGCTAACACCCAGCTCAGCTGCACAGTGTGTGAGTGGAAGATGGGATAGCGATGCAGAGGGCATGAAGCCATGGAAGCAAGTTCTACAGAACTCTGCTTTCTGCACCAAACATCTTTATTGCCCATCAAGTTTTCTTTTAATCTTGCTTTCTATTAAAAGTCTTCTCAAAGCTAATGCAATAAATTTAGATCTGTAGCCAGATGCAGAGCAAAACTTTTGGCAGGGAATACTCCATCAAAAGACATTGCAAATGAAATATGCATTCCCTTGGGGATTATTCTACAGTTTAATTTAATTTGAAATATCAAATTAAATTAATTCAAATGGTTATGCAGTTTCAAGGGAAAACAGACTTCATTTATGATGTTCTGCCACCAAACTGTTTAGCAGCCATCATGTATCTTACATTGTTAACTAAGTGATAAAGAGTGACAGGGTAGCATCTTCTCCTCATTTCCCAGGCCCTGTCTTGCATGGAATGCACACAAGCCCTTCTAACACCACATATTCTCTCACTGGACAGCATAAATATCTACTATGAGTATTGAGACGAATATCATCTATGGCCCCTTCTATCCACTCTTTCCAGAGAAATAAAAAACACACGGAGTCTCATGAGGACCCGGATGTGATGACTCTTCTTTTGTAAATGGGAGACAAGTGGCATTAAGATTTATCCAACTGTTTCCATATACATAACCTGGATCGGAGTCAGGATCTCTGACCTAGGGCCCAGGTCGTCAAGACTCTGTTTTACCCAGTGATACTCCTAGTTTGTAGCCAGTACAAAAATTCCTGGTCTCTACTATCCAAAACATTAGAAAATTGAATTGTTATTGGATCAAGGATTTGACACCGTCATCTGGAAAGCTGGAGAGGAGACCCTCCCAACATCCCTTTAACTATCTTTTACTTAATTTTCTTATATCTTCTTTTCTCTGTGTGCTTGTTTTTTCCTAAGTAATGCACAGGAGGGGATGTCTTCATTCCGCAGTGCAGGGTAGAAGGTCACATCCCTTAGTGACAACCAAAGGATGCTCTGGCAGGTGCTGGCAGGTGCAGCTGGCTGTGAGCTGTAGCAAAAGTCATGGATGCCTCTGACAGCTATGATCCAGGCCCCTTTGATTTGAGAGGCATCCTCAGGCATGGAAAACAGACAAGCAAGAACTTGTTGGTACTTCGTATTTTAGGAAACTATTTTGTCTGCTTTGTTCTTTCTTTCTTTCTTGTTGGGAGTATAATATAATTACAACCTTCCTGCCTTCACTTTCCTCCCTCCAAACTCTCCCATACATCCTCCACATTCTCTTCCACATTCATGGCCTCTTCTTCTATTCATTGTTATTACATACATATTTGTATATGTACATACATATATATTCCTAAATATAACCAGCTCAGTCTGTATGTCTGTATAATGTTATTTGTCTGTATGTTTTCAGGGCTGGCCATTTGGTACTGGATAACCAATTGGTGTGTCCTGTCCAAGGAAGACTAATTCTCATACTGTCAGCGTTTATTAGTTGCCTGTAGTTCCTTCCACAGGATTGAGACCTCCTAGGCTTTCCCCATTCACTTTGGCTTGTATAATTGTGTCATCCTTTTTCAGCTCATCCAGGCAGTCATGTTTGTGAGATATTATGGGTGTAGCTTCTGACATGACTAGGAGACACAACCTTACAGCGAAACCCCTTATCCTTCGGCTTAACCTCTTTCTGCCTCCTCTTCTTCAATGTTCCCTGAGTCTTAGGTGCCAGAGTGTTTAGTCATCATATCCATTGGGACTTGGGTCCACAACTCTGCGTTTTGATTGATTGTGGTTTTCTGTAGTGGTCTCCATCTGTTTCAAAGAGAAATTTCTTCTACAAGAAGTCAAGACTTCACTCATATGTGAAGACAGAGCAAGTACAGGCGAGGGTAGACTAGACTACTCTGTGGGTAGAAAGAAAGGTTTATTGGCAAATTAAAATTGCCAGTGTTGTCTCTGGATTGAGGGTCAGTGAGAACAGCAAAAGGCAGGACATATTGAGGCAGGGGTTGGGGGGGTGGGGGGGAAGTTGGGGGGGTGAGCTGGAACAGCCTGGGGACTCTGATTGACAGATAACAATAGTTATAGTCTTATTTGAGTCAATCAGAAATGAGATGCCCTTGCCAGAGATAGTTGTCAGGAGGGGGCAGATAAGGTAAATAATGGCTTTTCCTGACAACCAGAAGCCTGCTTTACAAGATTTCTGAGGAAGGCTAAGTTTAGGTAGCAATCCTTCTGTTTCCCTGGTCAGAGTCCAGCCTGAAATGAGCCCTGAAGGTCATTTAGGGCATTGTCAGTGGCACAGCCATTTGGGGGCTGTTTTGGACCTATGTGTGTTGTTCCTCGAGTCCGTGGTGACTTGAGGAAGACAACTCCATCTCCCTCAAATCCTCAAGAAAGCAGACAGGACTGGCTGCGCCCTCTCCCCACTCTCGTCTTCAGGTATTTTTTTTTCTATAGCACAGCTAGAAAAATCCATGGATTTGGATTTTTATACCATGAGAAGTGGAATTCACATTCTTTCCCATGTGAATCTCGGGAGGAGAAAATGGCAGTGATTAGAATGTCAGCAATAGGGCTAGACGTCTTTCTGACACCAAGACTAGTGAAGTGTCCTCTAATCCTGTCAGCTTTCAGGTACAGCACCCAGTGATCTCATTCTGCTGAAATGATAATGTTATTATACCATCATTATTATAACACAGTAGTGATGTTAATTCCACAACTACATAATTAACTCATCAGCCACTTAACATCTAGGATTCCCTTGAACTCAAATAAGCCTAACCCCGATGGTCTAACACTCTCTTTCCTGTTCTGGGGAGGAACATACAAAGTTCCCAAAGGATGAGGCTCCTAAAGATGGTTTCAAAACCCAAAGCCCAGTGATCACTACTTGGCTGCAGAGAGTAATAAAAACTGTAGGGTCCTGCGGAGCTCCCAGAGCCTGGGGGAACCTTTAGTGCAGGTCTTCCTCCACTTTTATAACTGAGTGACAGAGTTTGCAACTGAGGCATGGGAGACAGAATAACTGGGCCATGGTCATAGTCAAGAGAGAGTTGGGATATAGCTGTCTTTCTGCCCTGTAGACCACACTCTTGCTGTCATGTTCTGTACTGTGGTTGGCATAAGTGTAGATTGAGAAGCATGGACTGTTATGTTGTTGTTGTTGTTGTTTTCTTTTCCACCCTCTTCCATTTTATCTTTTCATGATTTTCCTCTTGAGCTTTCTTCCTCCCATAAATTCCAGATAAACACTGGAATCTTCTGCTTTTCACTCAGAAGAAATCTGAGATGAGAAAGCATCTGCAGCATGCATTGCATAATGACTTTGCACAGCTTTTGAACCAATGGCCACTCTTGCCCACTAAGATCTCACCCTCCGAAATGATTGTGACTCTCCCAACAAAGAGCTAGATGTGGAGACAATCGTCTCTCTGTGTGACAAATGCCAACAGAATCAAGTTTATTTGGCTGGCAGAAGAGAAGCTGCAGTGGTGTTTTTAAAACAGCTTTCAAGTTCATAACAGAGCTATCGAAACCTTCCCAGCTGCTCTCCATTGCCAGCAAGAACAGAACAGAAGGAAAACTGATTTGTTCAAAGCAATAGACATCCTGATTATGTATAGGAACTTTCTGGCTGTGAAGAGTTATGGGAGGAGGAGATGGTCCTAAAGCAGGTTGTCCTTGAAGATCTTCCAGAATAAGATAGTATGCTTTGTGGAGTATTGGAGACCTTGGGAGTGGACTGAACAAGCTAAGAAAGGTCACACCAATACCAGCCAAAGAGTTCTGCAGGATACATTCAGACTACATGTGTAGACTATGGACATGAAAAGAGAGTGTTATCAATTCTCTGGTTAATTCCACAGAATAGACATAAGATAGAAAATATTTAGTCTAAATAATCCAGATTGATTTCCCTGTCGAAATCACACATGTACACATCCATATGGAGAAACTAGACAAGATCATATTAAGATAACTAACTTAATTGGATTTATAAAAATCTATAAATGTGCTTATCTCCTAAGAGATAGGTTCTCTGTAAACCCAAGTCCTCTTTAGAGTGGCAACATCACGTATTTTATTAGCACACTCAGATAGGGAGAAACATGAGCATCGACGGACCTGGTTCAGTGCCGGTGATGCCGTTTGTCAGCTTGTGTGATGTGTGAGATAGGTCTGCACTCTGTTTCTTTATGTGTAAAAGCAGAAACATTGTACCATTTCCTATGTGGAAACAGAGGCCCTCAAATCAGACAATACTTGTAAATATCCTCCAAATAGGTTTGGTGCTTCTCCAGCTTAATATATATATGTATGTATGTATGTATGTATGTATGTATATGTATGTATGTATGTGTATATATATACATATATACACATATATACACACACACATACATATATATATATATATATATATATATATATATATATATATATCATGGAATGTTTTCAAATCCAGCTTGGACTGATGACTCCGGTCTGGCACATTCTCCTTCCAAAATGCAGTGCTGTCGCTGCTATCCATGGCCAATTCATGCACCCTTCTCATGCATCTCAGGCAATATCCTGCAGACAGAGCCTTATTTCCAAAGAAAACAACAGAGTTCTTTGGCTAGGGGCCCTTGAAACTTCCTAGCAAGCTCCAGGCTCCTGCATTGGAGGGCTGTCCCTAGACCTGTAGGTCTTAACTGATGAATATTTTCCTGCTACTTTCAGGAAACAAGATTCTGGCCCCTGGGGTAGATACTGAGGAGGAAGTACCATACCAGAATGCCTGAACTAAGAAATAAAGGCCACAGTTCAGGCCACCAGGTTGCTGGAGTGGATTTAGTTAGATCCCTTCACTGTCCTTGCCTCAATAGCAACAATCATTTATTCTGTACCTACTGTGTGCCAGGAACCTATCTACTCCATTCATTTTTTTTCAGTAAACATGATAAGCTTCAAAATAGAGATGGCAAGTTAGTTCAATCTTCAGATGAGGGACCAAATAACTAAATAAAATTCCCCATACAGTGGGGAACTTTCCTCAAGGGCCACTGATAGCTGCAGGTAAGCAAATAAGTGGACACTGGAATCCAGTATGTGTGACATCAAAATATGTACTCATTCCTTTATCTGGCCCTGACTTGGTTTTTTCAAATAGAAAATGTGTTTCATCCGTGATCTCCAGGGTCCTCTATGGCCCAGATAGATGAGTGTAATTCTGGAAGGTTTTCAGTTCTGTCACCTGACCGAATGCACTGACAAGGAGTCAAAAAAAAAAAACCAGAACACAAGGCAATTCCCACATACACCCCCACTTAATAATATCTCCTGTCCTTTTACAGGCTGGTGTGGGGGGGGCGGGCATTAGAAATACCTGTTGGCATTTTGTGAGCAGTAAGGGGGCGGGGGAGGGGAGCACAGACTTCCAAGGGCTGTGGAAGTGAACTGAAGAGAGTACTTTGATAAACAAGTTACTCACAGAGTGATCTCACTTCCTCTGGATCTGCTCTTGTCATAGAATCACGAGCCATCTGGTAACCTCTTCCCCCTTTGCATGATCTTCCTGGCACTCCTCAGCTCAGGGCTCCCGAGAGAAAAGCCACACAAATGAGGAGATGAGTTTTCCTTATTGGCACGGAGGAACAGGACAAGCTGAGCAGCGGGAGTCAGCGCAATTTAGAAAAGGTACAGGAGGACCCGAGCCAAATGTAAACACCAACCAACGTTCTAGGGATTAGCAGATAAGTCATATCGGGAGAGAGTTGAGAAAGGATCCGGCTCCGAGGGGACACAGTCAGTCTATAAATACCTCCACACAAACAGTATAAATGAAGGAAGAGAATTAATCTTTGCTCCAAAGACTCGGGACAAGGTGTTATCACCCTTAGCTTGGCGCGGAAGATGGAGGACACAATAGAAGGAATTCCAGGCTAAGAGCTGCCCGGAGCACCAGGACAAGCTCTGGGGAACATGGTGACGGTCACCTCCACTGCAGCCTGGAGACCAGAGGAGAGAGATTAAATGCAAATAGGGACAGCAGCCAAGTCGGCCTGGGGAGGCTAGACAGAGGTCAAATAAGATCTAAAGGGTTCTCGCTCCTAGGAGTCAATGACCAGAGGAGTCATTACTTGCTCTTGCAAATTGCTTGGTAAATACACTGAGTAAATCAAAGAGGGCAGTTTCTGCAGCTCACTGGCTAAGGACCAGTAGACTTGAAGGCTATAGATTCCGACTAGATCTTGTGCAAGGATTCCTCTGTCAGTGATACTCTGTCAGCCCATTGGACAGCGCAGGTGCCCACTTTAATCCAGTCACTAACACAGAGAGAAGTTTCCCTCATTTGTTAGACTGCAGGCCAGCCCGCCTAGGCTTCCATTCCCCTTCCTCAGCCCTCTCTGCTGCCTCCTCAGGCAGTCTACATTCTGTCCTTCCTGCCCTACCCCCCTCCCCTCCAACAATATTAATGGCTGCTGCCTGAGCTCTTGAGAGGAGCGAGGCCTCTCCTCCACAGAGCCTGTTTAGAGATGGCCCAAAATGCCTGCTGGGAATAATTCTCGCCGTAGGCAAGCTCAAGAATTATTGATGAAATAACCTTTTGGGGCCTGAGTCTGGGTTTTTGCAGATGCAATGGCAAGATTATTGTTTAAGTGGGGACTTGATCAGGCGGTGACCTAGAAAACATTTAGTTCTTTTATTGCTTTCACAGCTTCCTGGGGCGAACAGGGCCTTCTGACTAGGATGCTGGGCAGCTTATTGGGAAAGGGGGTGAAAGGCAGTGGTGAGACAGGGTGATTGTCTACACTCTGCCCAGAAGCCAGGACATACCAGGCATGGTGAGAGGGATCCAAGCTTTCTCTAGGTCCCCCAAACTAAGATCCTATTTAAAACAGTGCAGTTTTTGTGGGGGATTAGCCATTTTTACGTTAAAAGGTCAACCTCCCTGGGATTCAAGGAACTGTAACTCCACACCTAGAGAAGCTGTTAGTGATGGGACAGACTTATATAGGGGTCCCTATGCCAAGCATCACTCACTGAATGAATGGAAGCTCACTCAGGAAGTCTATATCGAGGCCTCAGGGACAGGAAAAGAAGGTACCTGATACCTCTGTTGTGTAGAAGCTCCTTGGATGACTGTGATTTTCCATTGAGGAGGAGCCATAAAAAGTCTCATCTGGGGCTGGAGAGATGGCTCAGAGGTTAAGAGAACTGGATTCTCTTCCAAAGGTCCTGAGTTCAACTCCCAGCAACCACAGGGTGGCTCACAACCATCTGTAAGGAGATCTGGTGCCCTCCTCTGGCCTGTAGGGATACGTGCAGACAGAACACTGTATACATAATAAATACATAATCTTAAAAAAAAAGTCTCATCTGCACGGACAGACAGATCTGCATAGATAGTGCACAGGGGTGTTGCTATCACTTCCTTCCAGAACAGTCCTTGCCTCACCCCATTCCTTCATCTGCTCAGTGTGTGCCAAGGGCATCTCTGCACCAGGCACAACAGGCTTAAATGTCCCAGAGTAAATAAAAATGTCTTCAGACTGGCACGGTGCAGTCCAGGTCACACCAGGTGCCTACAAGCATATTCGAAACCCTCTCTGTGAACACAGACCGATTGCAGAGGATGCTGCTTTACGATATCATGTGGCCAAACTTTTGAAGGATGAATAGAAGTTTCCTGGCCTGGAGGGGAAATCCAGGTAGTTACAGTGAGACTGGATAGCTTAATGGATTTAGAGTGTCCAGTAAGGAAGAACATGAGACCATCAGGCTAGCTCTGTGTTGCGGCCTCGCTACATGTTAGATCCTGAGTGGAGAGCTTTACCGGCACACTTTAATCTCTACATAACAATCTTCTGTAGGGTGCAGTCATTGTGCAACTTACCACAGGTCAGAGCTCACCAGGAAAAACAGGAGTGTGAGGCCTGCAGGCTGGGGACGAAGTCAGGCTCCAGTCTCTATGCTGTAAGTGAAGCTTGTTCAAGGAAGGGAGAACTTGGAGAGTTAGAATCCACAGCACCGGGGCTGACAGAGATCATAGATCATTGGGATAAGCTCACTCACTTGAAAGAGAAGGAAAGACGATGGTTTACACGGCTCAAAGGACGCTGGCTGCTTGACACTGGGCCTTTAAGGCCCATGGTAAGAAGTCCAGAAGTACTGCAAGATGTTAAACCAAGAAACAGCATGCACCTGTCTGGGCTTCAGAGCATGCTGTGACAGTGAAGAGTAATCAGAACCAGGTAAACCAAAGCAGACAGGCATCATTCATTCAGCAAGGGTCTACATAACACTGGCCTTGGGGTCCACCGACTTGAGCCAGAATCTCTAGGGGAGGGGCCTGTGTCTTAGGGTTTCTATTTCTGTGAAGAGACACCATGACCATGGCAACCTTTATAAAGGAAAAACATTCCATTGGGGTGGCTGACATTTCCAGAGGTTTAGTCCATTATCATCATGTTACAACATGATATGGTGTGCAGGCAGACATGGTGCCGGAGAAGGAGCTGAGTGTCCTTACATTTTGACCCACAGGCAACAGGAAGTGATCTGAGTGTCACACTGAGTGAAGCTTGAGCAAAGAAGGCCTCAAAACCCACCCCCACAGTGACACACTTCCTCCAACAAAGCCACACTTGCTAATAATGCCACTCCCTGTGAGCTAATGGGGGCCAATTACATTCAAACTACCACAGCTGGAGAGTGAAGATTTGTAATAAGCTCCCTAGAAGGAATGTCAGCACCCCAAGGGTGGAGACAGTGAGTTGGAAGGTGACTATGATACTGGACACACTCCAGGTTAGAGCTCACAAAAAGCTGGACTTGGGTAGACTCATAGCCACATGCAAGGAGGCAGAACTTCTGTCCAGATGTAACTGCTGAGACATGGCAGAGTCCTTGATCCTTGGAGTCGTGGTGGCTAATGGTGTCAGTGGCAGAGGCTTAGGGAGACAGGGGAGGTACTTAGATTTGGAGATCTTTGGTATGGTGCATCTGCAGGGCATGCCAGCAGAAATGCCTAGCAAGTCATTTGCTACTTGAATGTGTGGCTTGAAAGATAGAGGCCATTCCTGGCTAGAGATGGGAGTTTAGAAGTCTGGATCTGCAGCCATCTCCTACATAACAGAGTACTGAAACACCAGGCCCAGTTAACCCCTTTCTTCTCTACAGATAGGACATGGGGTACAGCTCTTTCTCCCTGGTCTGCATTTGCTTTCTCCAACTGCTTCTCTACCAGCCCATAGACTGGTTAAGAGCGAGGACCTGGCATTCGGAGTCATATTGTCAACACCCCAGGCACAGATGAGGTTGTTTGTTGTTGTTGTTGTTGTTGGTTTTAGTTGTTGAATAGGGCTGGGTGATAACAGCAAAGTGTTAGCCTTGTGAGTGAAGGACCTGAGTTTAATTCACAGAACACACATAAAAACCAAAGGGTGACGACATGAACTTATAATTATAGTACACTGGAGAGGCAGGTGGGGGGCATCCCTGGGACTCCCTGGTCAGCCAGCCTGGGGTACTTTAATAAACTCCAGGTATCAAAGAGACACCATCTCCAAAAAACACCAAGTGGATGATACCCAAGAAACGAGCCTCCAGGTTGACTTCTGTCCTTCCCACACACATATGCACATATACACAAACTGAGTTAGTAAATTAGTGAAGGAAAATAAAGGATATAGACAAAATTAGGGGAAATGGCCTGGTCATGACTTCACAGTCATTAACATTTAAAAAACAGGTAGAGGATAGATCTACCAGTAAACAAATACACTCACAAAGTAGTGGGCCACAGCTCTAACCCCAGAACTCTGGAGGTTATAGCTCAAACAATCCAAAAAGTCTTAGAGTATGAAGATGGGGAGGAGAGAAAGAGCACAGTGGCATGGGAAAGGAATAATAAATAGTACAGCTTCTGCATCCATTGCTACCAAGAAGCCAAACAGAACCTCTTTGGACTGCATCCCACCATGGGGAATGGATGCCATCATGGCCATGGCAAGGGTACAAGAGACTGGGGGCAGTGGAGCAGAGACAAAAAGAAAGAAGAGTAGAAAGTAAAAGGTGGTGAGACAGAAACAGAGACCAAGAGATATTGCCCAGGAGAACAGGAAGCCAGGGTCTAGGAGGGGCCAGCAACTCTTTCCAAAAATGCCTCAGGATCCCAGGAGAACCACTTAACCCTTTCAGAGGGCAGCATGACCAACAACCTAAGACTTCCCACTAGACCCCACCTTTTAAAGGTCCCACCACCTCTTAATATCATCAGACTGGAATCAAACCTCCCACGCATAAAACCTTGTGGGAAAAACCACATCCAATGTTAACAACAGGGAAGCCGGGTGCTCAGACCGACCCAGCCTCCCTGGATACTGTTTTTATTATCTCCATGATCTCTCTTGGCCTTGTCTTGTTTCCAGGCAAGTATTTGAGATGGGGGCGGGGTGACATCGACAAAGAACCCCTGGAAATGGCTGTTCCAAGTGTTAGCTGATGAGCAGCAACCAGTCCTCTGGGGGTAGGACCATCTGCGGTTTGTCTTCTTTCCCTTTCTTTTTCTTTCTTCCTTTTTTTGTTACACCCATCTTGATCTTGCCTCACCAGCTTCAGTTCATGTGGCCACATTGTAACATTTCATTTTGTCTTTTTCTCAGATGTTGAAATGTGAACCAAGTGCTGTTTTTAATGAGCTAGGGAATCGTTTAGACTTCTCTTTTTTTCCCCTCTCTCTCTTTTGAATTGCAACAAGATCTACTACAAAGCTTCACTTAGGAGCTGCAATTTCAGTGCTCTATTGTATATCACAGGAAAGTCGCCACAGATCCGATTCCGAGAGTCTCTGGTGGAGAAACCTGGAGAGGAGAAGCTGGCTTGGAGGGAGGTTCCCTGTACCTTCTCAAGTTAAAAGCCAGAGGCAGATGCCTGGAATGGATGGAAGGACACACCCACTGGGGACCAGGGTCTCCCTCTCCAAACTGTACTTCTATCCCTTAACACACAACTGCTGGTGGATTTCCACCCATACAGACTTACCACCTCCAACTTGGTGTGCTTTAAACCTAGCTTTTTGCATCTTCAGTCAGCCAGGGCTGGGACATAACCGACCACAGGGCAGGCAGTCTCTGCCTCACAAAGCCAACATTCTAGCAGAAAGCCACACTCAAAACACTAGTGATGTGGGCATGAGTGTTACCAATAATAATAGAAGAGCCTTCCTTTCTCTGTGGTCCCACACAGTTTCAGTTTCCTCTGGCCAACCTGTGGTCACAAATGTTAAACATTCTAGAAGTAATTCATAAGTCTTAAATAATTGTTATTGTAGTGCATTGCCATAACTTCTATTTACTATTCCTTGTCATCGTTAATCTCTTATTTCCTAATTTATAAATTATCATAGATGGGAATGTGGTAGGAAAACATAATACATACAAGCTTTTGTGTGAGCCATGGGTTCAGAACTCCACTGGAGATCTTGGAATACACTCTCTGAGGTCAAGTAGGGGGCTGATATTGTCAGGTGCTTGCTGCTTGACAGGCTCTCTAGCTAGCACTATGGAGCACAGAACAGGGAACCCCAGCTCACTGAAGGGCCTAGAGAGCTTGTGAGTCCCTTTCCTCGGCCCCATTGACCCATGGGTACTCTGAGATCTGAAGGTCCATGCTGTACCCATTCTTGCTTCTATTCCCTGCTCCCT
Organism: Peromyscus leucopus; assembly: GCF_004664715.2. NCBI lineage: Eukaryota > Metazoa > Chordata > Mammalia > Rodentia > Cricetidae > Peromyscus > Peromyscus leucopus. The sequence goes on along the minus strand of NC_051069.1, from coordinate 37,952,330 downwards.
CTAATTCAGCAGCCCAGACCACTCTACTCACAAAACCTTGAATGTACAAGACCCTCTGGCCTCCCTGCCTCTGGCCTCCCCTCCATGTAGCTTATATACCACTTCCAGATGAACTTTCCAGAAAGGCAGCTCCCCTGTTCAACAGCTTAGTGATTCATCCAACGAATACTTACCAAAACGTGTTCATGTTTCGAAAGAGAAGCTAGTGTTGCTAAAGATAAAACTCCTCTTCACATGTGAAGACCTTTAAAGTCATCTTTACTCTGGCAATGGGGGCCCTTCCCCAGAGGCCAGCTGTCCACGGTCCTCTCCATGAGTAGCCAGTTTACCACCTCCCCAAGTGTAGCCCTGCCTTGCTGGATCCTCTGTCCCTTGTCTTGTGCCCCACTTCGCTTCCCAGAACACTTGCTGCCATTCCTACTTATCAACTTCTACCCATCACCAATACCCAGTCTCATGCCGCCACCTCCTCCTCATGAAGCCAAGCAGAAGCACTAAAGCACTCACTGCCATGGATAACCTTCCCAGTTGAAGCTACACAGCCCTGTGTTTCATCCACATATACACACCCCACCCATACCCCACCCACCTCAGGAAGGGCCCAGCAGTCTGTGTGCGTATCTGCCAGTGGAAAATATGGCCGTGCTGCAGAAACTGTGCTGGGCAACTCAGCCTTGTTAGCTTAGGCAATGATCACAACCATCCTATGAAGTAGGCCCCATGATTGCAGATGAGAGGTGCCCAGAGTACAGATGAGAAGTGAGGTGAATTGCTTGCATTGGGTCACACATTTAGTGAGTGGGAAAGTGAAGAATTCCAACCCAATGTTGAGGAGCTCTTATGCATAGAATATGACCCTACTGCTCATCAGGCAAGAACTCTTCTGTAAACAGGCATGCAGTTGTTTTGCAGAGTGTTTTGTGTGCAGTACATCTTCATAGCTGCATCCCTACATCTCCACGATGTGCAGCAATACCTGTGAATGGAATTATGGTGCCCTGGCTCCACCTCCAGAGTGTTAGGGTTACAGGCAAGTGCCTGTGCCCATCTTACTTATACATGGGTTCTGGGGATCCAGACTACCACCCTCACACATGAAAGACACTTTACTCACCGAGCCATCCCTCCAGCCCTACGATCTGATTCTTATGTAGACCTAGCTCCTGTCTACAAAGTGACACTCCAAAGCTAGTCTAGCCCCACCAGACTATAACTGGAGACACTGTGGCCGCACTAGCCAAGTGACTGGTCCAGGGTTATCAGCACCAGCTCCCATGTCATCTTACTGACTGGGTTTGTGGTGTTGGTTTTGTTTTTGTTTTGTTTGTTGGTTGGTTTTCTTCAGTCAGCTCCTCTGATTTTTGGCCTTGCTGAAAGATAAGATACAATCCCACATTGGACAAGGAACAAGCCCATATCTCCATCTGTCCTGGCTAAGGGGATCTTAAATTGGTTTTCCTGACTCTTCTCTCTGAGGAGGTCTTTACTGATGACCTCATCTCAGATAAGCTGAGCAGGAGACAGCCCCTGGGCAGCTGACCTAGAAACTCCAAACCACGAAAGCCATGTCTTTGACCTGACAGTGCCTTGTGATTGGGTTTTGCTTAATGCAGATCCATCATCATTGGGATCTCCTTCTTGTCTCTTCAGAGAAAAACCATGTTGCCCAGCAACCAGCTTGTCAGTGATGTCCCAAAGCTGTTGATCAATACAGTGCTAGCTGCCTTTCCTTGAAGCTGTGTTTGCCTCCCAGTTCCAGTGTCTGATGATTTCTTAGCTGCTGGACAATGTATTGAAAAGAAAATAAGATTTGGAGTTAGACATCTCTGGACTGATGCCATGGTTCCACCACATACTGACTGTGTGATGATGAAAGTCACTTGCCTTCTCTCAACTTCCATTTCTTCATCCCTGGGATGGAAGGACTTATGTGGAAAAGCTCTGGTTCCTTTCTATCCTGAATCCTGTGACCTGGGAGGGTCGCTGCTCTTCGCTGCCCACATTCAGTGTGTTCCAGAGACTGAGTTCTGATTTGTGTTGGCCACTTCATGTTATCTATACACCTTAGTGCAGCATGAAAATGGATCTGGGCAGTGGAAAGGGTAGGCTATGTTATCTTCCCATGGATACCCCTTTCCCACCTCCCTTGCTCCGGTGATGGTGATGAAGTTCCTTTGCATACAGACAGACAGCGACTCTCTGGGAAATCCTCAAGAAATACCATCCATATGTTTTTGAGTCATTTACACTGAACCCATCATAATATTGTTCTTTGAAGATCCATTTACATTTGTTCTAAAGGCTTATTTTAAAGCTTATGCAAATGAAGGAGATTAAGGTTGCATTCTGGAAGCTGAAGCTGGAGAATGGGAAGTTCAATTTAAAGCGTGATGTAAATAGAGCTTCACATGTGTTCAAAGCCATTCTTCCTTCTTAGCCCAAGTGTCCTCCATTCAACCCCCTGGCGCCCACAGACCCCTGGGATTCTCCATCAGGAAACTCTAACCAATGAGTTAGAAGTAATAAGAAGAACAATAGAATGGGGATCTAACTCTTCCCCTCTTAATAGGCATGTGACCCTGTCTGTATGTTACAACTTCCTGGGCTTCGGTGTCTTTATTTGGGAGCCAATACCCAAGACCTCCATGAATTCCCAAATATCAGCTACATTAGAACTGCCTAAGAAGGAGGTCCTGGTATCCTGTGTCCCACTGACTTAGCATCCCCAGGAGCAAAGCCCCAGAATCCAAATCATGTACCATCTCCCCACTATAAGGGTTCTCATCTCTAGCCACATAATGCTTAGTTTCTTGCTGAGAGTCTTCTTTTCAACCAATATTTCTCTAACTGCCTCCTAGACTCGACTATGTGCTGGAAGTTCCCATTCTCCTACAACCCAGTATGGACTCTTTCTTGAGTGTTGTGTGTGAGTGTGTGTGTGTGTGTGTGTGTGTGTGTGTGTGTGTGTTTACTTGTTTTGAAGATCCATGATTCTTTCATTGGTCACCCTCAACACACTAAGGGAGGATACGAAGGTGCAGGTCTCAGTGTCAAGCAAAAGTTAGAACTCCTACAAGGGTTGGCATGCTGTCTCTGTGGATGGATTGGTGGAAAAAAAACACAAAAATATTAAGTGAAAGAATGAAAAGACCAGAAAGGCTGTCTTGTGAAAATTATAGGGTTTTTAATATGTGTATATGTGTGCCTGTGGAGGGTGTGCATGTTGGTGGGGGGGGCGGGGGTAGAGGCCAGAGGTTTTATTTCTCAGGGACCATCTAACCTTTTTGAGACAGGATCTCTCACTAGCTTGGAATTCACCAATCATATGCTAGGAAGACCTAATTAAATTAACTTATTAGTGATCTGCCTGTCTCCACTTCTCCAAGGCTAGGAGTACAAGCACATGCCCCAGGCCTGGCTTTCCAGCATGGGTTCTGGAGCTCACACGCAGGTCTTCACGGCAAGCACTTGACAAACGAAGTGATTTCTCCAGCCGCCATCGTATGCATCTTCGTACAGATACTCTTATGCTGCTGTCAGTACCACTGCAGGGATCTGAGCTAGAACTGGGGTCTGTGTTCCAAGGATGGGGAAAAGGGTACAGCTCACACAAGCATAAAAAGAGGCACGAGACCCACGTGTGGAGAGGACACTCTATCTTGGACACCAACTGCCTCTTCCTGCTCTTGGGGAAGAGTCACCTCCCTTGTGATACTGGAGGTGGCTTCCCACAGCTTTCCATCCTGGGCTTGTAAACATGAGAATCTTGTGCTGAAATCTCATTTCTGGCCCACCACTCTGCCTAATCCCACACTCCAACGTAAGCACTGTCCAATGACACGTCCAAGAGCCTGTCACTTGTACCTTGGGGAATTCTCATGGAGCAAATTGTATCTCCTGCTCAGTTTTCTTTATCCAAGAAGCATGACCTCATTTTAAATGTAAATCTAGCCTAGGGGTGTAGTTCAGTGGCAGAGCACTTGCCAAGTGAGAGCAAGGCTCTAGGTTTGATCCCTAGCATCACTAATTAATTAAGTAATTAATTAATTAAAGTAAATGTAAATCTAGTCAGCATTACATCTATGCTCCCAATTAAAAAAAAAAAAAAAAAAAAAAAGATTATATCAGAACCTTGGCTGTGCTGAAGTAAGAACTCATCTTTGTGCACTGTGTCTTTGTGGCCTTTTGTGTTGTGTGTGTACCAAGCCCTAAGCTTCCCCTTGCTCCACAGAGACACCATGCACTCCCTTACCAGCTTTAGGGGCTTAGATCCTGGGTCAGACAAATGCAAGAATGTCCTTCAAGATGAAAGAAGATGCTGCCAGAGAGCAAATAAGCAAGGTGCTTCCTGGGAGGAAGAGATGTATGATTTGGGTGTGTTTGTATCACCTCCACCTCAGGACACCTAGCGACCACTGAAGGCTGACCTGGCCTGTCCATGAGGACTTTCTCCAGATTCCAGGCTTCTTCTGGGAAAGGAGGCTACCTCCGCTGAGTTTCACACTTGAGTGCTGGAATTTCTTTCAGTCCTATTTATAAAATTATCCGTAGATGGTTGCTGCTCTCCAGCCCCATCTGCATTTCCTCTCATTAATCACAGCAGAAATCCCTTTCTGCAGTCTTCATTACCTGCTCAAAATGGATGTGGAGAGAAAACAAACCAGATGCAACTTAGAAAAAGAAAAAAAAAAAAACTCGAAGACAAAGCGGTGACTTAACTTTCTTGAAAAGGGAAAGGTGGAAAACGCATAAACTCACAGGCCAGACCACTGCAAGGGAAGCTGGCTTTTAAGTCATCTTTGCTTCCTTTGTGCCCCCACCCCCACCTCATCCCCTCTAGTGAATTGAGACAAATCTGTAGTTCACCTGGATGGACGATTAGATTTCCTCCTCTCGGTTGCAACAATGAAATATTTCTATAATATTAAACCTGTCAAACTGATCAAAGCGCAGTGTCAAAATTTTAAGCATTCCTTCTTGTCCAATCCCCTCAGCTCTGGCAGAACGGAGCTCATTTTATTTGCCTGCCCCCAGACTCCCCGAGGTTTTTAAAATCTGATGCACGTTGTTTCATCTGCGGTGTTCGTTGCATGGCTGGTGTGGGTGTCCGCCACCACCGACATTGATGGCAGGAGTACTCATTCATTCATTGCCTGCCAAGCACGCCACACACCTTGGAATGCTGCTTGCTTCGCCACACTCCTGCCTGAAGGAAATACGAGTGTCAGTTACACATTTGCCACGACATTGTCCTGTGGAACCACCCAGCCGGGTACCGAGCATAGGAGTGGGTCCTCGTTAGCAGGAGGACCTATGCAGCCAGCTCACTGAGTGTGGCTTTGTCGTCACCTGACTCTGCCAAAGCCTTAACGTCCCAGAGTCCCAGTTTCTCCATATGTAAAATGAGTGAGTCCCATTGATGCCTGTCTGCACACACACACAACATGATGCAGGTGAACAGGAAGCCAGCCCATGGCCAGGCCCAAACAAGGTCAGACGAAGATGATTATGGCTCCGCTTCACAAGATGCAATTCACACTAGAGGATCCATGCTTTCCACACTAAGATGAATCTGAGGGAAGAGTTCTGCTTTGGAGCTAGCCTCATGTGACTTTGTTTCCATTCTGCCTTTTCTCCCCACGTGGTCTGGAACAAATGACTTTGCTTTTGTTTTTGTTTTCGTTTTCGAAACCCAGCTTCTTCATTTGAACAATGGAGATGTCTACCTGCCTTTTGATTGTTACAATCTTAAGATAATTAAATGAAATATATATAGATATGACATACATAAATGTGTGTGTGTGTGTCTGTGTGTCTGTGTGTCTGTGTGTCTGTGTCTGTATGTCTATGTGTCCGTGTGTCCTGGAACCTAGTAGGCACTCAGTATGCAATGGCTTTATCACTGAGGCGCCTTGCTTGCAACAGTGTCTGGAAAAAAGGGAAAGAGTGAGAGCCCACAGCCTGAGAGGTTTCCAGTCTGACACAAGTCTGGCCTGAGAGTGAGGTGAGAGTGTTTATTTTGGGTTTCCATAGCCCTCTTTTTTCCTGAGTAATTACAGCACTGAACATTCCTCTGTTTTTAGCTTTCTGTTCCTAAAACTTGCTAGAGTTGAAATAGTGCTGGACACTTCTGGGAAGGATGATGGAGAAAAAGGAGCCAAAACTGGGGTAGTTCTGTCAGTCTCCCTTCTTAACAAATGAGAAACAAGCCCCAGACTTACAAATTAAGTGCTATTAATTACCATCCAGCAGATATTGAACCACAATGTTGAGCTCTTAGGAAAAAAGTCAGAGGCTCAGGCTGGATACCAAAGGACTCCATTAGCACTCTCTAGAAGCTCTGCCTTGGAGACCGTCCTTCCTCAGTGTGAGTTCCAGGGAGACACAGGGATACGTGTGTGACATCCTCCATGAAGCCCCTTCCTGTTCTGGGAGTCTAGGGAGACAGAGTGAGCTCATGGGCTTGGAGGACCAGATAGAGTGGGTGGAACTAAAGGGGAGATTCAAGGGTGTGTTCTCTAAACAATGAAAGAGGCATTGGCTGTTGTTTCTGGGCATGGCTTCAGACTTTACATACTTGATCTCTACCATATATAGGTAGATTTGGGCATACAGCTGATCCTTGAATTTATTCCCTCTACGGCTACCAGAATCTGAGGGTGCTTAAATTCTTTATTAAGTGGTAGAGCATTTACAGGACTCTTCCTTGCATCTACTTTAAATGTATCTCTAAATTCTCTACAGTATTTCATACAATTATAAATGTATTGTAAGTACACACATGGGTACAATATTTTAAGAAATAAATATATTTTATTGTGTTTGGTCAAATCTGTGGATATGGCACCCAAATTTGCATTAGTAAAATGTCTTACCTTGGACTAATGTTCTGAATCTGTACCATGTCTGAAGATGTCCTCGAATAGTCCACGGAGAAACTAAAACATGATGGGGTTCATGGGTCCTTGCTCTTGGCACCAGGCTCCTTTCACAATGAACTAATTTCTCCAGATACTAGAACTACAGTCATCACTGGACCAGTAGGGAAACGGAGACCCAGAGACAGTATCAAGAATCCATATGTGATCCAGTGGCCTTCTCTCTCTTCTTGATGCTGTCCTGGTCCCCAGGATTTCACAAGTTGCCTGCACAGTGGTACAGGGCACTGGATAACTGTCTGTAGAGGGCCAGCTGTCTCTGTTCTTCCCTCACTTAGCTCACAGCAAGTGACCAGAACTTGCTCTGAACTTTGGATCTAGATGCTAATGGCATGCCATGCTCTGCCCTGAAGGTGCATCCCTACCCCTTTCCCCAAGACCTGAGCCCCAGCACAACAGGCAGATAGTCCTTAAGGCCAGATCCACTAGGGGAAGCTTCTACTTTTCCTTTGAGAAGCACATCTCACTAAGCATACTATCTGGTTTCCATAGAGACAATTAGGAAATACACTGAGATAACCTCAGCTTTCACACCCTAAAATCCATATGGAGTGCTGCTCTGAAGATAATGCTGTCTGATGTGACAAATTTCTGGCTCCCAGGATGGCTAGATGGCTAGACTTGATGCGCACTGGCACCAGACAAGGGTATATCATCTGAAGTCCTCCTCATTGGCTCTAGGGAGAGTGTGATGGTCCCTAGCAGGCTCTGCCCTGGTAGCAAGCATGACTCTGAACTCTACCTCAGTTTTCTCCTCTACAGAGTCAGGCAATTGGTGTAGACCTCAGCACTGTGGCATTAGTATAGAAACTGTCCCATGTGGTATGTGCTTTGCAGGGTGCTCCACAACATCTTCAGCATCTTACCAGAAGCCAGTAGCAGGTGCTCCTCTCTCTGTTCCCAGTGGTGACAACCTAAGTATCTTCTCACACTGTCAAACTCTCTTGAGGCAAACTTGCATATTCGAGAACCTGTGGCCCAGAGGATCATTAGGGAGTCATCGTAGCTCTCAGGTTTGTGCACCCAGAACAGCTGGGGTTGAGTCATCTGCCATTGTCACCAGTGCCAACTCTGGCATTTACATTTCAGTTTTATGTAACGGGTCGAGTTGTTTCATCTCTCCGAGCCTCAGTTTGCTTATCTGCAAAGCGGAGACCATAATGCCGGCTGTGCCTAGTTGATGGGAGGACTCAATGAGGGAATGTGTGTAAAACTTCTGGCATGCTGAATAATGCCCCATCTACGGTGCTGGGATTGCCATGAATTGGATGGAAGTACACCCTGGCCATCTGCTCTCTCCACCATCCCTCTTGAGACTGAATCCACACAAATGCAAGGTTTCCAGCAGCGATCCCTATGCAAAGAGAGGGACTAATGGATGCCTGGAACATGTACTTTGTGCTGGGCACTATGCTAGGCAGTTTTTTAAGACTCCTCGAGCTACATCAGGGCTCATGAGGACTGCCAAATGCAAAGAAAACTGGTAAGACCAATTCGGAGCACAGCCACATCACCAAGCCAAGATCCCATAAATACTCAGGTATTTATATGACACCTTCATAGCCGGAATGATTCCTCTTTCTTTTGCCATTAAGTTAAGATGACCCATTCCTCCGTTGCCCGTGATAAAATGCCACATATCAGGAAGAAGTGATGAGAAAGGAATTTTCAGCTAGACTGGTTCCCTTGCAACAAGTTCATGTCTTCTTTTCTCTTTGGCTCTACCTAAACGGCAATTGACTCCGGCTCATACAGAAAAAGACAAGGAAATAATATCTGTCCTTAAGTCTGAGTTACAGGTTTCGATTTCTGCTACTCCCAGGTTCCCGTTTCTCGGGCCTGACAGCTGCCTGCTACTTCCAAAGCTACCTGAGGCAATAAGCCCCGGCTCCCTAGTGCATGTTCCTAAGATCGCATCCCGCTCTGGCCTGCCCCAAGAGAGGTTTTATTCTTCAGTGGCGTATTGATCTGCCACCAGTTACAGGCCGCGTTTCTATATTAAGTGTCAACCAAGAGTGGATAGGGGAGGCTGCAGAGCGGCCAGAGGAAGCGCTCCCTTCTTCTCTTCCTGGTCTACTGTCCCTCAGGTCTCTGCCACCCCGGGTCCCAGCCACACTTCCCCGGGACTGTTCTTCTCCCATCTCCCATTATTCCCTTCCTTATTTATCATCCTCAACTTCACATTCAGCAGATGTAGCCTACTGACTACCTCCTTCTGCTACATATTCTCCTCAGCTTCACAGCAAACCTGGCATGACTTTGGCCAAGGCTCATGTAATGGCATGCTCATGGGCTGAACTGAGTCCGTACGGTCCTCTCTCCTCTACAGGATACACTCCTCTATCCTGCAGGAGCCAACTGTGACCCCCTGGGAAGCTTTCCCCTTCTAATGTCCACCATGAAGGCCCCCATGACAGGCACCGAAAACATACCAGCCAGGACATGTTGGCCCTGCCCCCATCACAGCCAGGCAGAACCAGATCAGAAGACAACCTCATTCCAGTCACAAACCCCATCCAGTCCCACTTAACACTGTCCTTCTCAAGCAAACTGTGCTGGCTGGAATAAGAATGTCCCTCACTGGCTCATGTATTTGAACGCTTGGCCCTCAGTGAGTGGAGCCCTTTGGGAAGGGTTCGCAAGTGTGGCCTTGTTGGGGGAAGTGTGTAGCTGGCAGGAGAGGGGCTTTGAGACTGAGGGCCTTGCCCTACTTCTAGCTTGTTCTCTGCTTCATGCGTTTGGTTCGTAGTCTGAGCCGCTGCTTCCTGCTCCTCCCACCGCATCTGCTGCATGCTGCCGAGCCTCCCCACCATGATGGCGGTGACTTCTCATCCTTCTGGAACCCCAAGCCCAAATGAACCGTTCCTCCTCTAAGTGGCCTTGGTCATGGTGTTTTGTCATGGCAACAGAATAGTAACGACTACAGGAACTCTTTTTCATCCTCCAACAGGCAGGTCAAAGGTCACCTTTCCAACAAAAACGTCTCTGACCTACCCGTTATTGTCCACGGCTGCATGGCTTCAGCATTTTGACACATCTCTGGTTTTTGCATGTAACCATACTGCCTTCTCTCTACCTGTCCCGTGGTACCAGGTATGAGGTTTCTTAACTGAATGAGTAGATGAACTAAAACACGGAGTGGGGGACATGTTGGGGGCAGACAGTGATCACAGTATCTAAAATGGCCTCAAGACCACAGTAGTCGGGAGATGAAGGCAGGAGAATTGTCTTGAGTTCTAGGTCAGTCTGAGCTACATAGGGAGACACTGCAGGAAGGAGGGGAAAGGGGGAACAGAAGCAGGAGAAGGAGGAGGAAGACACAGTGTGGAATACCTGTCACCCCAGTACTTAGGAAACTGAGACACTTCAAGTTCAATAAGAGATTGATCTACATAGGACATCTAGTTGCTTCACACTACTTGATCCTTTAGTGCAGTGCTTCTCAGACTTCAGTGGTCAAACAAACCACGTGAGGGGCTCGCTAAAATGCAGATGCTGAGCCAGTGATCCCTGAACACGGATCTCTAGTAATATCATGCTATGAACCTCATTTTGAGAGGTGGACTCTGATTTATTCCAAGTTGTGTCACATCTGGCCTGAAGTCACTGTCCTGTCACTCTGAGTCTCCAGCAGAGCCAAACCACATCAGCTTCCCTGTGCCAGTTTAGTAAAGCAGCTCTCTGTTGGTTTATTTAGCCCCTCCCATTATTGCTGGGGGTTTGGGGGGGGGGAACCAGAGACATGCCACAGCTTGTTTACAGCAAGCCTAAGAAAAGTTAAAAGTGCAAGTTTAAAAAAAAAAAAATTGTACCATCAGCTCCTTAGAACCACATGTATGAGGGAAAGGGGACAAGGGGAAATTCATAAAATATTAAACGACACTGTGTCAAGATACAGATAGGGGCAGAACAGTAATTAAAGCAAACAACACATCAAAACCCTGGCTAAAACTATTATTTAAATTGAAAGTAAACGCAGGAACTGATCATGTAGCCTTGTATAAATGTGTTTCCAGGAGCCTTTTAAGAATATTAATGATTATGGAAGCATAATGGCTGAATATCAATGATTGTTTTTACAACAAGTGACAGCTCAGAGGGAGAAGAAAGGAGTCCAGATCTTTCCAAAGATGCACATTGGTGTGCTCTTCCGAGCACATGCATCCCTTCAGGGGCTAGAGGGAGCGCTGGGGATGATGACTAATTGTCCAGGCTTAGAAAGGGGCTCTCATATGGTGCAGGATGAAAGGCCCTTCAGAGGAGGGGCCTTGCCATGATTATGGGTCTCTTCATCTATGGCATCTGTGGAAGCCCAGAAGTTGGGGAACCCCCTGTAACGAAAAACTTCCTGTTAGCTGTTACCATCCCCCAGACACTTTCCCATCTTGCCTAAAACCTTCAGAAACATTCATACCCAAACCCAAAGTGAAGATGGACAGGGCACACTGACATCTCAACACAGATGCTAGAAATCACACATAGGAGTCCTTGCCTCCAAGGTCAAATGCTCAGAATACAAGGTAGTGCCAAGCCTAAGCTCCATTTCTTCAGTAGTCACAGTGAGAGCGGGTCCCTCCTTAGGCATGGCAGCTCACTGAAAGTCACTTGGAACCTCTATGACTGACTGCAGTGGGTGAACACACTGCCAGGAGCCTACAACGGGACACTGAAGGGCTGTCCCTTAAGGTCGGGTCCAGCCTCCTGCTGCCTTCTGAGCCGCTTGGTTTCTACGACGAGGCTACCTCTCCCGCCTACAGTTCCCTGAGAACAGACCTCAAGACTGTCTTTGGATAAAGTATATCCCGGCACAAGTCGCCTTCCTTTGTCCCCCATCCCGGACTTTCTTCCAAAGGGCTCCAGCATGGAGATGATGCTGCCTCAAGACTGGGCTGCCCAAGTCCTGAAAGACTAGTAATTTAAGGAAAACATTCTCTTTCATGGCTGCCTGTTTCAGCTTCAGGCTACAGCCTTGAGTCAGTACTGTCCTGGACTGGCTGCTAGGAAGCTGGTTAGCGCTAACTTGTCTAGTAACTGTTGCTTAGTCAGCTGACCAAAGAGCTCTGGAGATGTGAGCATATGTCTGGTTGGCTACCCAGCATCATTTTGCCTTCGTTTGTGAACTTGTTTTCTTGGGGGGACTTCATGAAGACACGTGGCTATTTTGATGGCAACATCTGGGTATTTCTGCATTCAGGGGCTCAATACACTCATTTATTACATATTACATAAATTACGAAATCTTAGAGTGCTGATAAGTTCCTATTAATGATTCTGTTATTCTAACCATCACTTCTAATCCTCCCTCTCAAATCTCAGCTCAGATTGCCATTCCTGTAGGAATCCTAAATCTCCTAATGGAGCAGATTGTGAAGGCCCGAGGCTGGGCAACAAGGAGGGGAGATTAATGAGACCCCCCACACCAACCGCTGTGCCTGCCGGAAGCCTGCAGAGCAGCTCGCAGCCCCCTCCCCGCCTGCAATGATTTTGCTCACCTTCTGGCAGCTTCTTCTCCTCACTGCTGGGGGCACCATCCCTCAAAGACTTGCCTGCATCAAAGTGGCTACTGTTTCCAGTCCTTTCTTTCACAATCGCTTTTGTTCTCTGGTTTTGATCCGGCATATGCTACGGGCCAGGCTCTTGTCTTTCTGCTTGTGAATAAATGGAAGCACTTAAGGAGGCAACAGAGCCAAGCATGTTCTTGTTCTCTTCTAATGAGGAGCCAGAGGGACCCCATTATGGCCTCCTGCTTTCAGTCTGGCCAAGACGGTATACAGTGTGAAAGGCCGAACACTAGTCCTGGCTTTCCAGAAGCAAAGATAAGCTTTGCCAGAGCCACCTTTGGTATCTGCTCCTTCCCTAGGCCCTGGGTCTGTAAAGATCAACACTGTGACGTGTGTGACCTCAAGGAGAGTTCAGAAATGTGAGGAGTAGACAGGCGAAGGTAGACAGGCTGTAATGGAAGCATGGCGAATAGAGGCCTTCACGTGGAAAAGGCTACTAGGCTGAATCTGGAAAGATTGAGTAAGCTCTAGTCAGAAGTCAACCATGGGCATGGTGGGGTGGACCCTGAGATAGGGTCATTTGCAGCTTGGGAAAGGATCGAGAGGCATGCAAGCACATGAGTCCTGTAGAGAACTGGGCCGTGTCTGGTCTTGCAGGAATATGGCATTTGGGGGAGAAGTGAAGTTGGGGCTGGGAAGGTCAACAAGGCCTCAAGGTGGAATTGGTCACTTAGAACTTTTCACACTTGGTGCCTGGCTGTGAAGGGACTCTCCCGGGATGTCCTGCAGCATGCCTGCCTCCAACCACCTGATGGTAGAACAGTCATCCAGGCAGAGTGTTGGAAAATGCCACAGGACATTGCTAGTACTTTCTGGGGAGAAAACTCATCCCCCGGTTAGAATCTCCAAGCTAAGCCTCCCTGGAGCTGTTGGTAGTGGTGCCTACAGTTCTGTAGGTCAGAGCCAAGGGCCAGGTAGAGACCCATATGGGAGAACATTCTTGTGCATGATGGGAACACCTTCTGGAGGCTAGATGAGGAGGAAGAGGGCTGAGGCGAGAACACAAGGTATCAGCATCCCGTGCCTGTGCAGAAGGGCAGAAGGATTGGCACAGGTACCCAGGAGAAATGAAAGCCAGGGGGAAGTGTTCCAGAAAGAAGATGGCAAAAGACAGCTTCCAGAAGAATCTATCCAAATGTTGCAGAAGTGGGATGGAAGTGAAATGGGGGGGGGGGGACAGAATCTGCTGGATACCTAGAAGGTATAGTTTGGCAGCAGATGGGCTCATGAACATGAAGGATTTGGAAAGGTTAAAAATACTAGACAGACATGCTGCAGTGTAAATGATATTCAAACACAACTTGCCAGGTCCCCCTCCCTTGAGCCTCTGGCCACAGGGACCCCAGAAGCTCATAAAGTAGCAAGTGTGTGCTCTGGGGTCTGGGTGGCCAGCATCATCCCTGCCCGAGGGGGTGTTCCGGGCCCTGTGAATAGCCACGAAGGATTCCTAGACAGCCACCTGTGGGTTCCCTGACAGCCTGTCTCCTGGGCTCAACAGCAGAACACCAGGGTGCTCCCTCCTGCCCCACCTGCCAGTCTCATTGTTTACCCCGACGATCCCCTGGCACATTAAGGCTAATCGCTCCCTGATGCCATGGAGGAGAAGCACCTATTGACCCATTGATTCACTCATGTGGCAATGTGAGGCTCTGGCTGGAGCTGATTTGCCAGAACAACTTCCTCTCTCTCCTGCACTGTGTCCCTAAATGGACTTCTGTTGACAGTTTTTCCCCCCAGAGCTGGGGCATGGAACCCCAGGCCTTGTGCATACTAGGCAAGCGCTCTGCTGCCAAGCTGCACCCCGCATCCCTGCCAACACTACTAATCCCTCGTCAGCCTTCACTCGTTCCTTCTCTCCACACTTCATCACACCACCTCCCTTCCACACTGCATCACACCACCTCCCTTCCACACTGCATCACACCACCTCCCTTCCACACTGCATCACACCACCTCCCTTCCACACTGCATCACACCACCTCCCTTCCACACTGCATCACACCACCTCCCTTTCCTGATTTCCACACTGCATCACACCACCTCCCTTCCACACTGCATCACACCACCTCCCTTTCCTGATTTCCACACTGCATCACACCACCTCCCTTCCACACTGCATCACACCACCTCCCTTTCACACTGCATCACACCACCTCCCTTTCACACTGCATCACACCACCTCCCTTTCACACTGCATCACACCACCTCCCTTCCACACTGCATCACACCACCTCCCTTCCACACTGCATCATACCACCTCCCTTCCACACTGCATCACACCACCACCCTTTCACACTGCATCACACCACCTCCCTTTCCTGACTTCCACACTGCATCACACCACCTCCCTTTCCTGACTTCCACACTGCATCACACCACCTCCCTTTCCTGAGTGAGATTTGCTATTAAAACAGAATCCTGTGTTTCTTAGAAATCTGTTTCCCAAAAAAGATATAGCCAGGTTCTAACAGGCCATTCCTTTCTTGTTATCTCTTTGACCCACTCACGGTGTTTTTGGTCTGCCTACCTATTCTAGCAGCACTCAGCCCTGCCAGAGGTGAAGGGAGAGGGCCCAGCTCTTGTTTCTTGGCAGTAGGACATGCTTCCCATGGCCTTGGTCTACTCCAGGCCTTCACGCAAGCATGCCCGTCCCCCAAAGCCACCCCCCCCCCATAGAGCCTCAGCAATCACACAGTTCCTTGCCCAGCCAGCCCATTTAGCTTCTCATGCTTTAAATCCCACGGTCTAGCCTCTGCTCTCTGAATATAGATAGTATCCTACAAATGCTGTAGTACCTTCAGGGTGAAGGATTTAGGAAGCAGCTGTAGCCCTGCTCTGCTTGAATTAGTAGAGGGTGCAAGAGGGGCTATGGAATTAATGCAGGAAGCAGAAAGACCTGAGGGTCCCAAATCTCTCATCCTAGGGCATCAAGTTACTCACTAAACTGGCCCCCCGCCCCCTTACACCTGAACTGCCTTTGCTCCACTGATAAGCATTCAGGGCTTATCTCTCACTTCCGCTCCTGCACAAAATGACAAGGTTGTTCACGTTCCTGTCAGTCTTGCATGGGCATCGCTCTAGCCAGAAAACCAACAGCTGTGGGCACTTGTGGACCGCAGTCTCACGTTCATCACCTTGGCTCAGGTGAGTGAACACCACTGAATTCCATGAGGGCAAACAGGACAAGATGCTCAGTCCTGGAAGTGCATCAGTAAATGAGATGCAAGCAGATTCTCTAAGAAACCTGCACAGGACTAGGAAAAATGTGCTGCATGTGACTCTCTTGAACTTCGTGGGTAAATGAGCTGTGAACCTACATGTCCAATAGAAGCACATGCAACATGCAGTGACCAGAGCGTTGATACTTACAACACCTGTGAAGCATGCTCATCTTATTCTGCAAGTGAGATAATGGAGGCTCAGCGTTTTTATCTTCATGGGACTCCTCCAAGGCTTCATGGCCACCAAGAGGCATTGAGTCTGTGCCTCCTATAGTCCTGGTCACTTCATGGGTCTAATAATCCTGGTAGGCTACCCACACTTTTCTACTAGTGACCGGTGTAGCCTGAGTTTTCCTGCCTTGCCCACAGTCATGACAAACCTCTGCCACCCGCCAGTCCCACAGCCGCTCAGACCCAACCAAGTAAACACAGACACTTATATTGCTTTCAAACTGTATGGCCGTGGCAGGCTTCTTGCTAACTGTTCCTTTACCTTAAATTAACCATTTCTTTTTATCTATGCCTCGCCACGTAGCTGGTGGCATACCGGCACCTTCACATGCTTCTTGTCATGGCGGCAGCTGCAGTGTCTCTGGTCATGGCGGCGGCTGCAGCAAGTCCTTCTGCCTTCCTGGGCCTTTTATTTCTCCTCTCTGCTAGTCCCGCCTATCTTTCCTGCCTAGCCACGGCCGATCAGGTTTTATTTATTAACCATTCAGAACAACTTGACATACAGACCATCCCCCAGCACAGCCAAGTGCAGACCATCTCAGACACCTGCACTCAGGCCCATGGTCCTAATCATCCTCTATACGGACCTGCTGGGTAACGCCACAAAGAACCCAAGAAGGGCTTCCACAGGACATACAGAACATCCCACAGCAGACCGGGCTTGCTACACGATGACCCTGGTGTCCCCAGCCTCTGTTAGACTTCAACGGTGTCACAGTACTGGGAGAAACTGTTTAAAGGAAGACAGATGTATTTTGCCTCACAGTTTTAGCAGTTTCAGTCCAGGATTTCTGCTTCTCTTTTTTTCCCTGGGCCTGTAATGAGGCAGGGCATCATGGTGGAAGTGTGTGGTGAATCATAGCTACTCATCTCATGAGAGCCAACAGGAAGAGTCAGAAGAAAGTCAGGAAGTGATCAGAGACACACCCACAGTGGTCTAATTCTTACAGTAAGCCCCATCCCCCAAAGCTCCTACCACCGTGGAATTAACACTGCCAACCAGGGCACTAACCTCCCCACAAAGTTGGTGGGACATGTCAGAGCTGAACCATAGCACAGCCTGTATACGTTAGCCTTCCCATCACTGTATCCGCAATACTTGAGAGAACAACTTAGGGGGAGAATTTATGTTAGCTCACGGGTTTAGGGTTTTAGCCCATTGTGGCAGAAAATGATAGTTCATTTTGTGGCAGCCAGGAAACAAAGGAAGGAATACAGGAAGAGGTCAGGGTAGGGCAGAACCCCCAAGGACACACCACCCTCCCATAATCTATCTCCTCCCCCTGGGTTCTACCTTCTGCCTTTCACCAACTCCCGAAATGTCATCATATTATGAATCCACCAGGAATTAATCCATTTGTTACCTCAAAGCCTTCATGATTTAGTGGGCTCTGGAGACCACCTCAGACATCAGACACACCCAATAGTGTGCTTCTAGATAAATCTTTATCCCATCAAGTGGACAGTTAAGATCACTGATCCCAGTTGTATGGGACTCTAGTGTACTCTTCTTCATATTGCTTGCCTCTGTCCCCTATCTAGCAAGATGCTCTTGGAGGGACATTTCTCCCACAGCTCCAGCCGGGTGGGAAATGGGTAAGTAATGTTCACATGTGTGATGGCCCCTTCCCAACCCCTTCCTCGGGGTCCCCTCATCACTGGATTCTGGGACCCAGGACTTCAGATCTACAGCCTTCTGCCTGCAGAAGTCTTTCCTGGGTCACTGGGCATAGCTGTGTCCCTGTGCCTCTCTGCACTGGGAGGTCCTAGTGTGGTCCTTTCATCCTTACAGTGACACTTACTGCCTCAGAAGCAATTGGGAAAATGGATCGAGCCAAGTCAAATCTGATTTTCTTAAGAAAGAAAATCGAATTCTCCACTTGGTGAGGCAGACAGAGATGAGAAGGAAGAGGAACAGAAATACACAGCTCACCCAGGAAGTGGGGGCGGGGGCAGAGACCTAAAGGGTGAGAGAGGGAGCTGAGGAGCCAGGAATGCCAGTGGGCTCTGTGCCCACAGCACAGGCAAGCAGTCTTAGCTTTAGGCCTCTGACTTACATGGATGTCAAGTCTTCCGATTTTAGAACAAGCCCAGGGACTACCGTGCTTGTCCTCACGGGTTTTAGTTATAAACTATAAGCTCTTCTAGGTTGAGGCCACCACAAAGTCATCTGGGGAAAGTAGCACCTTCCCAGAGGGGATAGAAGGGAGGAAGAGGGCTGAGATTCTGAGAACCTGGTCCACCGTGTGTGAACCCCCAGCCTGAAATGTGCCGGGAGTGAGCATCCAATAGTCCAGCCTCCAAAGATGCTGCCCCAGCAGCCACCTCTTCAGGGAAATATCCAGATGCATACATGTCTTCTGTCATTGTGCCAGCAAGTCTGGAGTAGTTTCAAAGCGTCACGGCCTATGAGAATTCACAGCTCTAATCTCTTCATTGTCTGGGGAAGGTGGCCATGTCTAAATTAACCCTGGTGCACTGTGCTCAGGTCAATGTGTCTCAGAGGACAAGGCAACTCAGGGAAACCTGAAACTACCGGCCCCGTGTGAGTAAGTGACAGGTAAAACCTTTGAAGAAAGGGGAACATTGAGCCAGATCCTAAAGGGTGAGTTAGAATTTTACACTAGGAAAGTGGACATGGAATGTCACAGGGAATGACAGTGTAAACTGAGACACAGGGACCCTAAAATGCACATGCTGGGAGATGGTGTACAGCCCCACCTTCCTGGCCTTGTCAGGAAACTGGAAGTCTGGGGTGGGGAGAGGAGGCTAGTAAGGTGGGCTGAGACTGCTCACAAAGAGACATCTTGAGAAATTTGGATGCTTTCATGAAGCCAATAGGCGAGCCTTCTGAGAAGCCCCAGAAGAAATGCAGGGACATTTCTGAGAGAAAATTCCAGAACGCACACGTCAGAGATCTTCCACAGATCGGTGAGGGATTGAATTTAATGTCTCTCCCAGATCACTGAATGCCAAGGTTTTAGGAAACATATGAGGGTGGGTGCCATACTGGATCCCATCAAACAGCGTCAGAGATCCACTCTAGGGTATTAGGGCTAAAAGGTTTGCAGCTAAGAAGCAAGGGAGGACAAACTCTTGGCTTGTCTGTCTCCTGGGCCCTCCTCACTGAGCACCAGAGCAGCCCTCTCTTCCCTTTGCCTATCTGCTTTGACGCGTCCAGCAGTGGGGTTGTGATTCCATTTGCCAACTTTTGCCACCAGAGAAGGAGAAAGTGACAGCTGCAGACAGAGACCGATGGCCTGAGCTTTCTAGGAGGAAAGCAAGCTAACTAAAGCCCTGCAGTGAGCTGACAGCAGATGCAAACTCCCACCCCCATGCTCTCCACAGGTAGGCCCTGGCCACGCCTTAGCACAGGCTAGACCAGGTGCCGGGAAACACCAACCCCCCTCACTCTGCTGACCCTTCAACTGGGGTAAAACAACACCACCATTCACAATGAACAAGGTGGTCTCCACCAGACTGGCCTAAGGAAAGACGTGGAACATGAATACATACACTTAGAACGACACAAGAGGCCACCCTGCTTGGGGGTGAGCAGGCTGATAGACATGGTAGGGTGTTTGTTTACGGACATGCCACAGTGAGCTGTAAGATGGGGCGCGGGATCTAGATGAGTGGGAACACATTTCCCAAATCGTGATGCGTGATGACTTTCTGTGTGCCCCGCCTCAGCCAGGTAGTCACCAGCGCACAGAACACCAAAAGGAGCCCTTTTGTTTGGCTTTGATCCCGTCTGATAGCTCAGTCTGGCACAGAGATCCTGTCTTTGATCTCTCACACGAATGTGAAGTCTCTGGAGCTTCCAGAATCTCCTTGAGCTTAATTCTTCATGGCATACCAGGCACCACACTGTCCTCTCCCATAGATCACACGCTGTCCCCGGTCCTTCTGGCCTGTTGCCTCCGTGGTTACCACAGACTGAGGAAACAACACCTGTTTCCTCCCCTCTCTTGACCTCTCCTCACCTAAGAATCAGGGTGGCTAAGCCTGGGAAGTACGGGAAGCCCGTTAACCCATCACAAGAAGACAGGGCTTTGGCTCCTGATGCAAGAAGAAGTTTCTAGACTGACTCTCACCTCCCTGAACTTCACTCTCTTCCTAGGAAAAGCAGGAGCGCAAAGGCCTACCTTGGCACCTGGCACAGAGCCTAACCCCAAGGGAAGGCACTGTAAATATTATTCAAGGAAGGGCCCATTGACTCCTTGCTCTATGACAAAGAGGAATGCGGGAAGCTTGATCCCTTTGTTACTTGAAGTGTCGTAAGGACTCTTGGCACATCAGCAGGGCTCAGACTTGCTTTTCAATCTCAATACACAAATTAGAAGACGAGAAAGGGAGAAGACTCCAGAAGGAAGGCAGCTAAAGCAATAGCCCTGGATTCATTCCCAGCATAGCCCATTCACAGAACAGCTCCGGAGCTTTCTCCATCCCTCGGGGAGAGAAAGGTTTTGCTCCAGCTGGAAAGCTGTAGCACCCACCTCTCAGCAGCAGCCCCTCCCAGAGGCTGCTGGGCTCTTTGGAGAGGCCTGATAAGGAGTGACATGGCTCAGAACCTCCAGGGTGTCCATCTGCTAGCTCATTCACTCTGCATCTTGTCCATAAGAGGAATGAACTATGACAACCAGTCGGCATGTGCACATGTGTGAGTGTGCCTGAGTTTACATGTGTACTGGACCAGGAGGGGAGGGCTCTTGCTTAGAGTGGAGAGTATTACAGTACTGACTCAAAGTGGACAGAAAATGAACTAACCTCAAGGAGACAGGAGGAATAAGACGGTTCGGCAGGAATCAGTCTTCCCGCCACCACCGCAACAGAGCCATGGGGCAGAGGCAGCAGCGTGTGGGGACCATCTGAATCTCCAGAAGAAGCCCTGGTGTCCACGAAGTGCCAGAGCCAGGCAAGGCAAAGGCTGAAAAGAGGTCTCTGCATTTCTCTTGTGATCATGTGAGCCCTGGGTTTTTCCACACCCCCTTTCATCATCATGGAGCTTCACAACAGCAATCAGATCATCAGGCTAGTTTCTGACAATTGTGCTCTTGAATAGAAGAAAATTCCCAGGAGCCCCAGCCAGGGAGAAAACAAAGATAGCTTTTACCTTCTCTTGAAGTATTTTGTTGATTGTTAGGCTTGTTATCCAGGTTCCAAGCCCCTACAAGCATCTGCGAAGGTCTCTTTCTCCCCGCCCCCTCTCCTCCTTCCCGTCTCTCTTCAGACCGCGTCATTTATGTAACTCAGCAAAACTTAATTAAGCATCTGTGATAGAATCATGGGCTAGGTACCAGGAATATAAATGAATTAGACAACTGCTTCTCTCAAAACCTCCTAAAGCAGAGGGGTAGAAGACATTCTGTTTGCTTTACTTGGGATCCACTGGGGGCTTTTAGCTTTAAAAGCATCAGGGAGATGGGTCCATCCAGGAAAAGCTTTCTCAGTAAGGAGGAGATGCAGGAAAGTCTGGCTTCTGGCGGCTTCTGATGCTGCAGGGCACGTGTGTTGGAAGACAAGAGTAGCTCGTTTTAACAAATGGTTACGGTATGTGCAGAGTGGGGTGACTAGCATGTCTGCTTCTTTGCCTAGCCATTCCCAGCCCTCTCTACATATCTCCTACCAAGACAGTCTCCTCAGGCTCCACACTGTCTCTCTGCCTTCCATTCTCTGCCAGCTAGCCACAGCTACCAACGGGCATGTCTCTATTGGGAAGGCTGTGGAGGCTTCAGTGAGGAGATCATCTCTGCTCACAGAGGCCTACTACTTGCCAGAGCTGCAGGCTTTAACTAGGTGTGGGAGACAGCAATGGCAAAATCATCAGCCATGCCCATGTGGATCTCAATCAGCTGCAGGTTCTGGCAAGTACCAGAGACTACAGTCCTCCATGATGTGAGCAGCTAGACTATAAAAGGTATAGAGAGGAGGGTCAGTGTTTTCTTGGGAGACAAAAGGACAGCTTCCCGATAGCAGAGACACCTGGAGCTTGCCATCTAGTGGGGAAAATGAGATTCTGTGTAGAAATCACTTGGATACAAGGGAACATTAAAACATCATGGATACAGAAGGATCTGTTTAGCTGGGGCCAGTGGACCTTCCTAACGCTACAACCCTTTAATACAGTTCCTCATGGTGTGGTGACCCCTCCAACCATAAAATCATCTTGTTGCTACTTCATAACTGTAACTTTGCTACTGCTATGAATCATAATGCAAATATCTATTATGCAGGATATCTGATATTCGATCCCCAAAGGAGTCACGACCCACAGGTTAAGAACCACTGAGCTAGACGATTAAGAAATATGTTATTCTAGTAAGGGGGAACAGCTTTGTCATGATGGAGCTTACATTTTAGTGGGTGGAGGTGATAAAAAAAATAAACAGAATCAGTAACTTTTCCTGGAAAGGACTAGTTAATAAATATTCTAGTCTTTATAGATCATATGTTTCTGTGATGCAACTACTCAGCTTTGCCTTTGTAGCACAATACAGCCATCAAAACACATAAGTAAATAAATATGGCTATGTTCCAATAAAACTTTATTTGCAAAAACGAAGGGTGGGCTGGATCTGATCCACAGGTCATAGTTTGCCAACTCAATAGTCAGACGTTCTAAAGAGAAAACAAATGTAAAACATGTTAGAGGAAGAACTTGGAAATTTTAGTGAGGAAATGATGAGGCTTCCTACAGGAAGTGAGCCATGCAGGGGTCTTCAAGAAGAGCCATCGGGACAGAGGGGAAAAGTAAATCTATACCACGGAGGCCGGAATGATGAGCCTGCCACATTCAAGTGCAAACAGGAGGTGACCACTGGAAAGAGGGTGTTCCCAGGCAGAGAGAATTGGCATGGAGGACAAAAACGACAGCAGGTTCCTGAGGACAACAAACCGCCCTCCGAGCAATTTGGCAGGAGCACGGGATGATAGGATAGTGTTATAGATAGAAGAAAAAGGCTGGAAAGGGAAAAGCCACAGCCTACCGTCAGGAGCCTCACCCTCCACATTAAGGGAGCCCCGACTAGGCTCCCAAGGAAGGACTTTCCTGAGAATTCTCTCCTGGCCCAAAGCAAGCACAAATAGTTCAAGATCCCAAACAAGCTTTGGCACTGTGTGATGCGTCCTCCCATCAGCCATACCTAGCTGTCTTAGTCAGGCACAATGCCTAAGAATGCCTGTCCCCAACCCCCTTTGGCATATAAACCTCACATCAGGCCCTGAAAGAGGGTGCAGTTCGAAGGCTTCCAGGTCATCCTCTCACTCCTCTCTACAAATCCAATGCAAAGCCTTCCTCTTCAGCAGACCCTTGTCCTGAGGAGGAGCAGGCTCCTTCTGATGCCAGAGAAGCACCTACTATGTGCACGTAGTGTTAGGTATCTGCCTTACTTATCTTACTTATCCATCATGATTTTTTAAGGAAGGTATTTTTACCTTGTTTTGTAGATGTGGGAGCGGAGGCTGAGTACTGTCAGCAGCATACACCCCCACAGTCAAAGTCAGTGAGCACAGGACCAAGACCACACCACTCCCATCCCAGACCTGAAGATCTTCCCAACTCCCCAGGATGCTCCCCATTCAGTCTGTCCCGGAGAGCACTTTGGCTCCCATCCCAAGTTCTCTCATTTCGTGGCCCCCTCCCTTGCCAGCTCAGCTGGTACCCAATTAGCTTCTTCCTCAGAAATCCCAATTTCTCTTCCTCTCTCAGGCATGTGGCATAGACCCTTCCCCAGACTGTGCTCCACCTTCCCAAGTGAGATACCAGATCCTTCTCGGCTGCTCCTCCTGGGAGCTCCCTTCTCCTCCCCCCGCCCCCCACTCTGCCAGGCCTCTCTCTCCTCCAACTCTAGCCCTTCCACATCCACTCCATGTCCCCAGGCCTAGCAATCTCCTTCCCTACCTCCTCTCCCAGGGTGATCATATTTTCTAGAGGGCAGTGCTGGTCTGTGCCTATCGTCCTCACATAGCTACTGATGACTCGGTTTCATTCTAGAAGTGTCTCTGTTTGAGTGGTGATTATCTGTACTTGCATAGAGAATGGGTGTAAACACCAATTTAAATCTTTGGGATTTAAGTTGCAAGTAATTTTCAATTTGTCACAATCTTCTTTTTCTCCTAGTTCTCTGTCTCTCTCCTTTACTCTCTCTCTCTCTCTCTCTCTCTCTCTCTCCTTTCTTCCTTCACTCTCTCTCTACCTCTGTCTCTCTGTGCCCACAGCATGCAAGTGGAGGTAAGACAATGTGTAGGACTCAGCTCCCTCCTTCTACCTGCAGGTTCCAGGAATTGAACTCAGGTCATCAGGCTTGGCAGCAGGTTCCTTTACCCACTGAGCCATCTCACCAGCCCCATAATGTTTCATGTGCTTCTTTATGTGTGACCTGCAATCTACCATGTATCCTTGGGGACTGAGGGCAGTGTTGAAATCTTCCTTGGAGGGATATGGGGCCGTGTTGGCAGTTACAACTAGGCATCGTGAGGGAACCAGAAAGATGCAGCCTTACCATGCCACCCTCTGTGCCTCCTCTGTGTGACTACCCCCAGGCAGACCAGTGATCAAGTCAATGATTCCTAAGAGAGTTAGTGCCCTCAGTAAATATTTATTGGGAGCCTGGTATATTCCTGGTATTGGCACCTCAATTCTAAACACTGGAGGTACAGCAGTGGACAGAAAAAGCAAAGTCCCTGCCCTTGGGGAACTTCCATTCAAGCTGGACAGGATAACCAATTCACAAACAACTGTGGTGAGGCTAAAAAACCACAAGACAACATAAAAAGGAGAGCAGGAAGGAAGATCAGTAAGGGGCAAGATCCCCAGGAGAAGCCTGCTTGGTGGATCTGAGAAACAGCAAGGCCAGCTCAGGGAACAGACAAAGGGGAGGGGAGGGAAGGGGAGCAGAAAGAATAGAGATGGAAGAGTACATCTCAACCCTGAGCATCAGTGGGTTTGAACAGCAGAGAGCAATAGGCTCCATCTTACATTCTGTAAGGTTGTTTGGGGGCTGTAGATTTGAGAAAATTATACGACAAGAACAGCAGCATGGCTCCTCCTCTTCTTCCTCCTCCTCCTTGGTGCTGGGATTCAAACTTGGGGTCTTGTATATGCTAAGTAAGTGCCCTACCTATGTAGTACATATACACCCAGTCAGTAGAGCCCCTCTTAGGAACTAAGGGCCCCAACCCTGGTGCAGAATGGTACTGTCTGGGATCAGGTGGCAGCCTGCAGCAGAGATTATTGAAAGCAGTCATTCTCTGGAGGAAAGACTGAATGGGGGTGGGTGGGTAGGGTGTCAAGGATACCTTCTGAGTGGTAACCTGAACAAGAGGTAGAACAATGTTGCTATTGCCTGAGATGGGGATGACTTTGACAAGACTGGGCAGGAAGGCTTGGGGGTAGGATGCAGGCTGGGAACCAGGAGTGGTTGAAATCGGATCACAGTTGAGATGTTTGGAGACATATGAATGGAGATGCACAGGGGTTACATCAGCATGTTGTGTTGACAGTCCTGAAAGCCATGGAACTAAGATAATGAGGTAGGCAGAAAAGGGAGCCCTGAGATCCTCCAGCATTCCGGAGCAATAAAGATGGGTAAGAGCCAACAAGAGGGGCAGAGTGAACGAACCGTGAGATAAGAGTGGGTCCAAAAACCACTCTCCTGTGGGCTGTGGAGAGAAGGGGCTCCGACAGAATTATTTGATATGTGAGTATTATTTGATATGTTTGCTACCTTTATCGTAACTGTGGCCAAAAAACTGACAGAACCAACTTAAAGGAGGAAAGATTTACTTTAGCTCATGGTTTCTGAAGTGTCCGTCCATCATGGTGGAGGGGTAGAGCGGAGCAAAGCTATTCCCATAATGGTGGCCAGGAAGCTGAGAAAAGGAACCCAGGGAGGAGTCATGACAAGATCTAGCCCCCGAGGACTTACCCCAACCCCCTCGAACTGTGACCCTACTTTTCACCATCTCACACATTACCATCGTATTCCAAATCCATCAAGAGATGAATCCATTCATTAGGTCCAAACCGTAACCGACTGATACTCACTGCTCCAATAAAACACATGAGTAAAACAACTTAGGAGGAGGTTTATTTGGGTTCAAGGTTCCTATTCATGCTGTCAGTCACGTGCCTGGGACAAAGCAGAATATCGTGGCAGGGAGTGTGTAGTAGGAGAGCAGACTTTCACCTTCTGGCGACTGGAAAGCAAAGAGAAAGTGAAGAGGATTCTACATCTTCTCATCTGGCGCGCGCGCGCGCACGCGCGCGCACACACACACACACACACACACACACACACACACACACACACACACTGCCCAAGTGACCTAACTGCCTCCTATGGCTCTCACTTCCTTAAGGTCCTACAACCTCCAAAGAGCACCGCGAGCTTGGGACCAAGCTTTCCGCTCATGGACCCTGGCAGCAGCCACTTAAGACCCAGCACATACTGGTGAAGAGGCCTTTGGCTGTGGGGTCTGCCCATAGGGAATCCCCCATTAGAAAGACTCCCCAGTCAAGCTTGGGAAGAACTGCTTCAGTTGGAGAGGAGACCACACCTCCAGGATGGGCTCAAGGAAGGGTGGCTGAAGGGTTAGCCACCCAACAGATGAAACAGACCGGGAGAGAAGGGACAGCTCTTGTGGGTTCTACGAACGGGAATTCAGAGAAGGTACAGGACAGAGGCAAGCGTGGAGGACAGCGCCTCCATCTAAAGATTCTATAGCCCGTTTGTGAGATGCTGACAGAATAATGGAGCATGTCAGTGGTGCTGGCTGGAAAGGGATCAGATCTGTCTCTGGGGAGAGGGAAGGTATAGGGCTAAGCATCTCAGGGGCATTTGACCTCCTCTAGGAGAGATGCCCCTGTAGTGTGCCATACCAGTGGGAGTGCCTGGCCTGCAAGAAGTAACCCAGTGCCCAGGAAACTCCGTAAGAGAGCCACAAGCAGCTGTACCCGTGCCCCACCCCCTGCCCCTGGTAAACTTTGAAGGTTGGTTATTATCAAATTCTCAGGCTCTTTATCTTAAATATCAGCTTGCCATGACCACTTCAAATAATCACGAGAAGACTAAATCATATAGTAAATCACAGGGCTTATCTCGTAGGGGATAAGCTGAAATGAAAGCCAGCTCCCTCTGCCTTCCCTCCCCATGTTTGACTTCCAGGGTTTCTCTGGGGACCTCTGACATTGCAATGGCCTTCTTTTCCTTATGGCTACTGAAAAGCCAACTGCAGTGAAAGGACCAGGAGCAGCCAGTGTCCCCAACCCAACCCCCCCCCCCAAACACACACCCTGGCTTTCTACCAGGGAGTGTGATGAGTCATCTTTCCATGATGAATGTTCACGTCTGTGCGGCCTTTGGGAGGCAGCTCTGTAATCCCCACCTGTGTGCAGCTAAGATCTTCAAAGAGTGGCTTCCTGCTGAGCGGAGCCTAGCAGCAAGCTCCATTCTTCCCACGGAGCTACAGCACAAGAGAGGTGGATGTCTGGCTGCAGCTTCAGGCCACCCAGCCTGCAGGAGCCTGAGGCAGGAAATGGACCACTCTCCTGACACAGCCTCAAGGCAGGCAGCCTGGGAGACAGGCCCATCCTAGGCCTTGCAGACCTGCCTCTTCTGCGATCTTAGGGGACCCAGGTAGGAGATCACTGGATCTCCCTGACCCAGAATGACAGGGATCTTGTGTCATAAGGAAGGGGGATGTTTTAACTTCTATCCACGAACCTCCTGAGGAAAAGAATTTAAAGTTCTGTCAAAACAGGTTAGCATATTAGCAATCACGGCTCACTACCATCTGTATTTGTTCCATTTGTGGCGTTTATGACGGTTATCTACATTAATTATTTCTCTGCTAAAGTCCCTTTTAATTTCTGAACACTGTTGTTTCTAAGAGAGATGGCTATTAGATATGCCACACATCAGCACAGGGTGGCATTACAGCATGCTGTTAAGTTCAGATGCAGAGGCCCAGCAGAAATAACTTCGTTATTTGTAATCGCAATAAAGTGTTTTATGTTGTAGCTCAAAATAAGAAACAGCATTGGTAGAAACTGACTTCTTCCTTTGGCAATGACCCTGAATTCACCAAGAAAGACAAAACCTACTTAAACTGAGGTGGTTTGGCATCAAAGGGAAAGCCACAATCAGGTGCTAGGAATACACTTCAGCGTGTGAAGCACCAGTCTAGCACACTTGAGGCCCTGGGTTGATTCTTCAACACCCTTAAAATGGCACGGTGGTGACACATGGCTCTGTAATGTGTAGCAGGAATCTTAAAAAGTTCTTATTAATAAAATCAAACCTGAGGCCAGTTATTGGGGTGAATGCTGGAAGATCAGAAAGACAGAACAAGCCACAGCTATCTCACCTTGCCAATTCCTCAGCTGATCCTGTTTCCTCAGACTGGATGCCTCTGAGTCCTCATGCAGAATGAATCTCAGCTGAACTGCTGCTCGAAAGCCTGAAAGCTTAACCAGCCGAATGCTTTTAGTTTCTGGTCTTCACGCCTTATATATCTTTCTGTTTTTGCCATCACTCCCTGGGATTAAAGGCTCACTTCTTGGGATTAAAGGTGTGTGTCACCATGCCTGGCTGTTTCCAATGTGGCCTTGAACTCACAGAGATCCAGAGGGATTTCTACCTCTGGAGTGCTAGGATTAAAGGTGTGAGTGCCACCATTTTCTAGCCTTTGCATCTAGTGGCTGTTCTGTCTCCGACTCCAGATAAGTTTATTAGGGTGCACAATATTTTGGGAAACACAATACCACCACAGTAATGTCATCCCAGCCACTCCAGAGGTATGAACTGGAGGATGAAGACTTTATGGTCATTATCAGCCTGGTCTACATTAGACCCCACCTCAGGACAACAAAAGGAAAATTAGTTTGAGAGTCCTGAGCAGGATGGAGGGAAGGTGTGGAAACAGTCAGTCCCAAGCCTGAGGAGAATTAGCAAAGACCAGTTCCCAATGAGAACTCCCAGATGTGCTGACTCAATAGATATGGGGTGAAGTGCAGCTCATTTCTAGTACATTCTATCACTGCTGGCTCACACACCCACTTAAAGAACAGCAGCACCCTGAGGATGGTAACCTACCAAAGTGTTTGGTTTATAAACGCCAACCACATGTCTATACACCAGCTTTGGAAGGCAGGCTGTTCTCATCCCCAAGCTATAAGGTAATAATGAAAATTCTTCAGGCTATTCTTTGTTGTTGTTGTTGTTTGTTTGTTTGTTTTGTTTTCAATTTCCAAACATCAGCTCAACAAAAGGTGCCAGTGAGTTTAAAGACCCCAGAAGGGCAGGAAGCCTTGAATGAAGCCGTAGGGGAGAAAGGGGAGCAAAGAAAATGGCCTCTGTGGGGTGCTCTGCCAGAAGTGACTTCGGCAGTGCTGATATGGGCTTCGTTAGGTAGGACCAGATGCCTCCTCAAGGTTCCTTCCCGCTCAAGCATGCCTTCGCCTTCCCATTTGCTCATTCACTTGTCAAAAATATTCTGACCATCTGTGATGCACCAGGCACTTTGCCGGCCCCAGGCCCATTGGTGTTAGTAAACAGACATGCCTCTGTTGTCAAGGGTGACAGACAGGTAACTCCAGCACAAAAGGTCCACAGCCACAAGCTGGAAAAGGAAACAGATCCACTTTGAATACTGGGTGGATCCCATTTAGGTGAGGTTCAGGACAAAATGAAAACCAGCTAATGGGAATCAGCTTCCTCTACTGCAGTCTGCCTTGAGCACCCCCAGGTGCCCTACATTCTAAAATTCAAGCTAGCAAATTACTCATTTCCAGTGTCTAGTGCTTAGAGGAACTGGGTTCCTGCTTCTGCTGGGGACCCAGCTCCCCCTGGTGGTCGGAGGCCCAAATTCACACAGGCTATAATCCCACAGTCTGCTCAGCAGGCATGCATGGCTTAGATGGGAACCTAAGTCCAGAAAGCAAATACCTGCCTGTTTACTTTGGGAGGACGCTCTTGAGTCATCTGACGCCTTCATTTATACTGAGTTTGAACTCCGTCATCCCATTTCCTTGATGTTGTGATTCCAGACAGTCACTGAAACTCTCAGAGCCCAGTTTTAGGTTATTGCATTTGATCTTAGCAAAAAAGGCAACCAAACAATTCATTCCAGGGTAATGGTGCCAGTGAGGAGCTGGTGCGAAGATTAAATATGACAACAAAGTAACACTTAGCTTCTGGCAGGTCCTCCACACTGCTTTGTTTTCAGCTTAAAGTTTCAAATTCTCTCTTCTCTGCGTCCCGCCTTCCCCCTCTCTCCTTGCCTATCTCCAGCCCTTACCCCATCCTCTTCTCTGGCACAGCTCTTCCCTCTTCCCCTCCGGTCTTCCTTGCCCCTTTCCATCTATCTCTGTTCTTTGTCTTTTAGAATCGCCTTCCACACACGTACCTACTCTCCTTCTATCTCCCTTCTCATCCCCAGCCCCTTGCCGAAATGCCCAGCACCTATCATTGGGCACAGTCAGCTACTCTGTGATGATAATATGCATGCTGTGCTAAGTCAGAGAGGGGCCATTTCTCCATGAGGAGTGAACCCCGTGGCTTCCTGCCTGTTCTTCAGAGGACTCTTGTCCGCATGGATCCCACCAGAGCACGGGTCGCTCCACCCACCTTCGCCTGGGCTGGTATTTGAACACACCGGCTCCTCCCTATTCCTTTTGAATTCTCTGATACTAGCAGCCTCCCATCTTCTCGCGCCTCGCCTTGCCTGTCCTAGCTTTTCCTCTTTCTTCTCTCACCCCGCTTCTCTTTATCACTTTGCATGCTCCAGCCCCTCCCTTCTTGTTTTTGATTTGCACAATGGCCCATGTTTCTCCCTATTCCCAAACTGCATTTTCTCAAGCAGCCTGCAGTAGCTCTTCGCTGTCACTGTAAAAGCCTTTTCATCTCCATTTGGAGCCATTTGCCCCGATCATGCCTCTCTTGGAGATCACACAGATGGGACCGTGTGGTCTTCGGCTGTCAACAATCCCCAGGAAAGACAAGTATGTACTTAAGGCGTGCATTTTAATTTGGAGACCCCTCAGAGGCTGGTGGGCGCAAGCAAAAGCTGCCAACAGACCCAGTCTGGCCCCGATGGTGCTCCGTGCTCTTTGGGAAGGAGACTGAGAGATGCTGAATAGGTGTCTCGCTTCCCCCCACAAAACAGACAGGGATGGATGGGATGAGCAGGCCAGCGCTGGCTTTCTCAATCGCTTTCTTTCTCGGCGCAGTTCTCTGTGAGGAGGACGGCAACAGAATTATCTGATGATAAAACAGAAAGTCGCCTGCCTGTCTGGGCATTGTTCCGGGGTGAAGGGGTAATCGGCTTGTGGAGGGCATGATTGTGAGGAGTGGAGAATCCCTAACCACTCGGTTCCACAGACGGCTGGTGTGTGAGTATGAATCTGAAAGGGGGATTAAACTTGAAGCCAGGGAGGGATAGAAAGAACTCGTACAAACAAAACTCTGCTAATCAGCCAGAAGGAGATTCCCTCTCGTGGTGTAACTTGGTACACAGGTCCTGCCTTGGGCAGCTTGGGGACACCCCTACTCCTTTATTTAGGCTCTGCCCAAAGCAGGTTCTGAGACAGGGATTCAAATGTGAGTCATTTGTTGCAGGAGAAGTCTAGGAAACCATGTAGAGGAGGGAGAAAGGGATCAGGAAATGGAGGCATGAAGCTGATAGATGAGTTGAGCTAGTACCTGAGTGCCGCTGGCTCTCAACTCCCAATGGGAACTTACAGACACATAGTCTTTCCCACCGAAGATGGACCCATCCATCCATCATTTGAGGAGGCATCTTTCCCAGGACAGTCACTCTCCTCAGCGCATGTTTTCTGTCCTCAACATGAACTGAGCATGCTTCCAGAGCCAGAGACACCCTCCGTCACACCACACTCCTCGTACAATAAATCACCACAGGTACCTGCTTTGTAAAGGTGGCCCATGCAGCAAGGCATGGGTGCCTAGCCCAGTCATGTGACCCTGACACACTGCCTTAAAATCTGGAGTCAACCAGCTTTTTCTAGAAAGCCGGGGAATGAATCTTATGAACTATGCAGCTAGAAGGTCTGTCTTAGGCTCCTTTCCTCTGCCATTGTCTTGTAGTGAGGTAGGGTGAAGACACCTGGTGCTCCCTTCCCACTGGACCCGACCCTCAAAGTACAGATAAATATGCAAAAAAAAAAAATGGGTGTGGCTGTGTGTCAATAAAACTCCACTGACAGTCCTGACAGAGCTGTACTGGGCCACAGACAGCAGTTGTCCCAGGCCTACTCTAGACAGAGACCTACTAGGCCCCAAAGCACCCTGCTCCTCCTGTGCCAATATTTTCAGGAGCTGTCCCCTACCCCGTGCTTGTCTGTCACCTGGATATTTCCTGCTCACCCATTCCAAAGCGCTCAGCCCTCGATCGCTACCTAGCCAGGTTAGGTCCCCCTGACAGGCCTTCAGTCCTTCCGTCTTCTTGAGACCACTTCTCACAGTGGTAATTGCAAAACTAATTATGTAATTGGTTATTTAATGCCTATCTCCCTCTCCAGCATGCATGCTGGCCTCAGTCACTAAGAAAGGCCCATCCTGTCTACTTCCTACTGGGTCTGGATTCTTTCCCACCCTAACGGCTACAAACAGCACAACCCGGTCCAGGCTCATCTCTTTCGAGGGCCTCTGCAGCCCCCTCCTAACTGATTTTCCCAGATATCTTGCTCCTCTGCCCGGAAGTGCCCAGTGGCTCCTCTTTGCCTTCATGAGGATGCCTGGCTTCTAGGAATGGCATCAGAGGCCCTTGATCAATAGGCCTGCCCCCTCACCCACAGTTCCCCCCCCCACACACACACACACATACACACACACCCCTAAGCTAATTCCCTTAGCTCCAACCACTTACCCCTTACTTTCAAATGCAAAGTGCACTCTCAGGCCTCTAGGCCTCTGCAGATGTGGTACCTCCTGCCTAAAAGTCAAGGAAGGAGTGTTGGGGGGAAGCTCCCCTCTCTCCCCCCCCACCTCCCCTGGTTAGCATCTGCTTCCTGGATCTCTGACAACTAGGAGGAGGGGGACTTCGGGGCCTCAGATCTTACATTTTCTAGAAGGAGCAGATGGAAAAGGGAGTTCTGAATCAGCATGTACTACCTCCACATACTACTTCTGTGCCCCATCAACCTCTCAGCAGTCACCCACCTCGGACATCCACTGTCCCAAATTCAGAGATCCTGCCCATCTTCACTCCTCCCCAAAAGCTACCGCAGTGATCAGACAGAGGCACTGGCTCCCCAACACCAGGAGAACAGGACACCATACTCACACACCACCACCTGCAGGGATGCCAGCACCAGAGTAGGGTAGTGAGCACGGGGCTCCACGGTCTCCTTTCCTTCCTTATCCTCAGCAAGCAGAAACCAAGCTGCAACTGGACTACAGCCCCAGAGCTGGCGAGGTGGCCAGGTGGCAGGGGGGACTGAGAAGATGCTAGTCTTCTGCTAGTCATAACAGCATCCAGGCAGAGAGGACCAGAGGACCGACCGTAAGAGACCCATCCCTCCCAGGCCTGTTTCCCTCCCCTGGAATTTGCTTTGGTAAATAAGGCCAGCCTGCCCCCACGTGCACACTCACATCCACACAGGTGCACACTCCTTGCTTATCTGAAAGACTTCCTTCAGGCTCTCTGCAGCCAGCCATGCCGCCACTTCTGTGATTGCAGATAATTCACATTCAAACAAACTGACTTGTCAGAGACACAGCAGGGGAGAAAGCTGCCTGAGTGAGATCCACTGCTGCTTGCTGATTTCTCTCTCCTCTTTCTTGGCATCTTTCATGTCCAAAGAGGACCACTGGTTGGACCACAGGATGGCTGACCCATGGATGGATACCAATGCCGCTGTGAAAATATAGACCAGCGCCGCCACGAGTAGCCTTCCTGAACACCAGAGAGGCATTCTCACTGGAGTGTCAGCCTTTGATTTCTGCAATGCTGCCATGTTCTTAGCAATACTCTTGCATTTTCTAACCAAGTGGCTCCTGTAGAGGATTGTGAATTAGCGTCACCTGGAGAAGAGGCTGCGGGCTTGGAAGGGTGGCTTGAAGGTTTGAGCCACCCTGGCCTTTGCTTACCATAGCAATTTCAGGGGGATAAAGATGCACATTCCCAAGCCCATGACATCCCTACCTTATGAAAGTAAACCCCTCAGCCTACCCCTGCTAAAGCAGACTCTCTAATGGGCAGGATATAGAGCTCAGTATACATATACATATATATATATATATAATTATATATATATATATAATTATATTATATATAATTATATTATATCTTCCTCACTCACTTCCTCCCCCTTTCAACTAACCTGTTACTAGATCTTTTGACTAAACAGAAACCATTGATTTAATATGTTATATCAAGAATTCTCCTTAAACCTGGTGGGTTGCCTGCACAAACATCAGGCAGGATGGAGATCATTATTTTGTAGAAAGCTCATCCCTCAACCACCCATTTGATCCATGAAAAGGTGGAATAAGACTTCTTTCTCTTAGGATTCCAGCTCACTGCACAATCTCCTGAGGTTTGTCTTGGAAGCCTGGACAGCCAGAGTGATTGACAATGATGTGCTTAACTTCATTAGCACTGACCACAGACTTTCTTCTCTAGGAAAAGTGAATTGACCCACTCAAGCCCCAGCTAAGTGGAGAGTACTGCGGCTCTCCTAGCCCCAGAGAGAGGCACTGAGACCATGCGATCCCGTGTCTGTTCTCTGATATGAATCTTCCTGGCTGCCTGCAGCCCAGTCGAAACCTGAACCTTGTGAGATCTATCAAGTTGACACTGTTGCCAGGCATTAATTAAAGTTCAATTAATTATTAAAATGGCATTTATTGAGGTTTAGCCACTTGGAAATAAGAGAGGCATTGGTGGCAACTTTAGTAATTCTAGTCTTAATAATCAGTTGTGATCTGTTTGACTTGGAATCTTTTTTTCTTATTAAATCGAGAAATCAAACCTTTCTTTGAGACACCTAATTGTAAGTGAAACTAATTTGCTTCCCCTTGGTGCACCAGGGACTCTGAGTCTATGCAGGATGAGGAACTCCCACATTAGGACACAGAAGGGGCCCCTCCCTGCCAGATATGAGGGGTGATGGTTATTCATGGAGAGCATCATTTAGAGAAATGGTCCCCCAAGCTCCCATCTGCACACACGTTAACTGGAGCTTTAAAGACTGCGTTCCTATCTCATTAGAAATGGCAACACACCGTGGATGTCTCTTCCAATGATCCTGAACTGTCTCAGAGTTGCTTCTCTGTTCAAATAACTTCTGGGACTGTGTGGACCTTCAGTGGGAAGGAAGGGAGGGAGGGAGGGAGGGAGGGAGGGAGGGAAGAAGGAAGGAAGGAAGGAAGGGGGAGGGAGGGAGAATTGATTCTGAGGCATGCATCTGTTCCTCACTTCTCCAGCTTCCTGTAGTTCTGTGTGTCTAACCTCAGGAATCCAGTGAGCATGACTGCTTCTAAACCCCTCCTGGTGGCTAGGGACCTGTTGCTGCCGACAGGTCTTAGATCAACTGGCCACCAGATGGTTAACACACACACAGTGTAGTAGAATGGATACAGGCTTAGTAGGGAGGACACAGGGACTGGAAACCCAAATCTGATGCTCAGTATCTGTGACTCCTAGAGACATGCCCTAGCATTCTGAGCATTGAGTCCTATGTATCTAAATTGACTGACAACAGCAACCTCACAGGGTTTTATAAAGGTCAGAGGTAGCGAATGTGAGGTACCTGCAGAGTAACACAAAACCTGCTGTTAGAAGATGCTCAATAATGGAACACATAATCCTTCATCTCCTCCTCTTCCTCCTCTTCTTCCTCCTCCTCCTCCTGTGGTGATATTTTATTTGTGTTCTAACGAATAAAACTTATCTGGGAATCAGAGGACAGAGCCAGTCACTAGATTAGACATAGAGGCCAGACAGTGGTGGCACACCTTTAATCCTAACATTCAGGAGGCAGAGATTCATCCAAATCTCTGTGAGTTCAAGGCCACACTGGGAACAGAGATAGGTGTGGTGCCACACACCTTTAATCCCAGCACTAGTTAACCATGGAGGTCTAGAGGTCTGTACAGCCAGACAGGAAGTGATGTAGCTGGGCAGAAAGAGGAAGTGATGTAGCTGGGCAGAGAGAGGAAGTAAGAAGGCAGAGCACAGAAAGGTATATAGGCGTGGGTATACAGGAAGCAGCTCTCTCTGGAGGTTGAGGAGTTGGTAAAGTGAGGTTGGCTGTGGCTTGTCCTATTCCTTTGATATCTCAGTTTTCACCCCAATATCTGGCTCTGGGTTTTTTATTAATAAGACTGTTTAACAATTCGTGTTACATCCTCCCCCTTCTCCCCCTCCTTACCCTCCTCTTCCTCCTCCTCTTCCTTCCTTTCTTCTTCTTTTTCTTCTCTTTTTTTCTTTGCCTATGGATTATCAAACACTCCTCAAATGGTATCAAATGGCATAAGCACAGAGCAGAACACAGTGGCCCAGTGCGACATGAGCCTCACTCTCCTGCCTTGATCAGGAGGGGTGAGCTGAGTGTGGTGTTATAGAAAAACACACATGGTCATGATAGCATGTCAAAAACTGCTGTATTAACACAGATCGGGATAGTAAGCATGGAATAGGGGAACTGAATCTAGAGATGCCCTGAAAGAAGAAACCCTGAGTTCAGTGATCACTGGCTGGAAGGGAAGAGGAAATCAGGAGAGAGTGCAGGAGGTAGAATGATGCATTTGACAGGAATGGAAGCTTGAGGGTGGAGGGGCCAGGAAGAAAGAGATAAGTGAGGCCTTTCTGGAAGTTGGGTTCAACATCAAACTAGGCTCCTGCGGTTACTGGAGACATGAAAGAGAAGGTCTATCAACCGAGGGATGCCACACTGAGGCTACCGCTCCAGGCTCTACATGCATAGAGCCTCCTCAGGACATTGTGACTTGCCTCCCAAACACGGCAAACCCAAATAGGATCCGCAGCTTGTTTATTATCCTGTACTAACTAGATGATGAGGACTCCAGGTCCCATGTGCCCTGGTCCCAGGTTTGAGGTCCATGAATAAAGGACTCTATTACCTGTCTCACCTTCCCAGCTATTTCCTTTAAAAAAAAAATAATAAACAGGACAGTCACAGGTCTGTGGTCAAATTTTCCAAGGGAAATAAATAGGATTCCTGAACAGGCCTGGCTTTCTGGCTAACGGCCTTTGGTGAGTAGGGCATTGTCATCCAATCCTGTTTACTCAGATTTCCTGGGCCTTCTCCCATGCTTGCTTTCACACACTCATTTTGGCTGCTTTAGCTGCAGAACCACATTGTGAACTGCTGAGCAGGAAAGAGAAGCAGCCCAGGCAGATGGAGGTTTCCTGACTCTGTGGCCAGGGTTCCTTTCACATCCGAAAAGCAGGTGGAAGACGGCAGTGTTTCTCTCCTGAGCATCAGATGGCACAAGGCCTGTGGAAACCCTCTCCTTCAGGGAAATCTGTCCTTCTTGGTCCATCAGTCTCCTGTTTTCCTTTCCACTCACTGGCTTTGTTGCCCCCAAGTGACTCTGCAGGTGAGTTAACTCATGAGAGGGAGAGAGAGAGAAAAAGAGGGGGGCACATTATGCATGGCCCACACATCAGGTGAAGAGTTTAAGAGCTATGGTTAGAAGGAATTCTTTTGGTCAAGGAGAAGCAGTCCAGTGAAAGAGTTGTTCTAAAGAAGCACAGGACGGCATGAAAGGGAGATTAAAAGATGGGTTAGATTGGAACTGAAATGCATTAGAACCCACTGTGTTGCTTCAAACCTGTGATCCTCGCACTCAGGAGGCTGAGGCAGAAGGATCTCTAGTTGGTAGCCAACCTGGGCCAAATGATGAGATTCTGTCTCAAAAAAAAAAAAATCTTTAAGAAGAATTAATGAATGAATCAGGGCATATAGCAAAGGTTCATGGATCCCAAAGAAAACATCACAGACTAGAATCCCATCTAAGCAGACTTTAGTACAAACATTTGAACAATGAGATTGATCCATGGAACAAAAGAAAAGCACGGTAATAGACCTAAATATACATATAAGGAGGCCATCCATGATAAATGAGCATTTCCAAGCAGAGATGCACCAGTAGATTAACAACCAATGCTTTTGAGCAACAGACTAGGTTATTTAGGGATGGAAAGAAGTAAACAAGATCTCCTTCTCTGCTCTTACAGCAAAATAAATCCCACCTGGATAAAAGTTTGACAAATTAAGTTGTAAATTGAGGAAAAGAAAATTGTATCATGTAGTCCATGAAAACATCCGTGCATTAGTGAATGTGCATACAGTCAACTGCAAAAAAAAAAAAAAATCCACAATCCATATCACACAATTGTAGCTAGAGTTTTCCTGCCTTGCCCACAGTCAGGACAAATCTTTGTCACCTGCCAGTCCCACAGCCACTAAGACCCAACCAAGTAAACACAGAGACTTACATTGCTTACAAACTGTATGGCCGTGGCAGGCTTCTTACTAACTGTTCTTATATCTTAAATTAATCCATTTCTATAAATCTATACCTTGCCACATGGCTCATGGCTTACTGGCATCTTCACATGCAGCTTGTCCTGGCGGCGGCTGGCAGTGACTCCTTCTGCCTTCCTGTTCTTTCTTTTTTCCTCTCTGTTAGTCCTGCCTATACTTCCTGCCTATCAGTGTTTTATTTATTGACCAATCAGAGCAACACATTTGCCATACAGAACATCCCACAGCACACAATGGCAGATGAAGAGCTTGCTTATTTCTAATTTGACATCTGAGAATTATAGCTCAACAAGAAAAAGGGAATTCTTAAGATTCAATAAAGATAAGAGCTCTTATAAGCCATTAGGAAAATGGACAAAGGAAATCCCCAGAAAGGGGGAAATTTTCTTATAAACATATCAAAAGACAAACCACTTCAATTGTCATAGAAGAGAAATAAAATAAGTGATATTTTTGATCTACTAGACAAGATGAAAAGTATAATTATGTCCTAATGCCCTTGTAGATGAGGAGACAGGGAGTCAGCCATGTCCTTATACTTTTGTGGAAGAGCAATATGATGTAGCTGGAGAGTTTCTTTCCAGCTCCTGCCAAGCCCCAGCAGTCCCACAGCCCACTTATAAAATAAACACACAGACTCTTATATTACTTAAACTGTTTGGCCTAATGGCTCAGGCTTCTAGCTATCTAGTTCTTACATCTTAAATTAACCCATTTCTGTAAATCCATACCTTGCCACATGGCTCGTGGCTTACCAGTATCTTACATGTTGGTACTCATGGCGGCAGCTGGCAGTGTCTCCTGATTCAGCCTTCCTGTTCCCAGAATTCTCTTCCCTGCTTGTCCTGTCTATACTTCCTGCCTGGCTAATGGCCAATCAGCATTTTATTTATACAGAGGGATATCCACAGCAATATGATGTGGCACCATTGGAGGATAAGAGAGGAACAACAGTTATGAAAAACGTCACTATACATATCAATTATATCTAAATATGCATTGTTTAATACATATCTAAGTTGTAACACTTACTCTCCAGCAAACAAGGACTGCTCTATTCAGTATCCATTCTATCACCCTTGCAAAGAACTAGATACAAAAACAGAAATGTATTTTCCCCACAAATCTACACTGTGCAGTGCTACATTTCTGTATAACCACCTCTAAAATATAGTAGCTTCAAACAAAAGAGTGTTTACTACCGTCCAAGGCTGTGTGGCTAGGCTAAGTTCAGTTGTGTGGTTCATCAACTCTATGTGATGTGACCTGATGCAGCAGTTACCCAGAGGCTCTGCTGGGCTGGAAGGCACCAGCTGGCTCACTCATATGGCCATCCTTGTTGGTGGTAGCTCAGCTCACATTTCTGTCTGTGTGCAGTATAGATGCTCACAGTGTATCAGCCAGATTCCCAGAGGGAGTTTCCAAGCACCTGAAAACAAAACAGCAACTCTGTTAAGTTTTGTCTTGCATCTTATGTCACATTGCTTCCTCCACATTCCAGCTGTTGGAGTGACTTTTGGAGACATTGTGGCCATTGATAATCCACCACAGGATGCTTTCTGGTTAAACTTAGACATATAGATGTCTGCATACATGTCCATGCATATATGTACACACACACACACACACACACACACACACACACACACACACACACACTCCAAACTTGGCACCAATGAAGAATGAAAAAAAGACTTAGCATTTTAATGATCTTTGTATTCTTCCTATGGAAAAGAAAAGAAAGGTGTGTTTTAAAGAAAACCAACCCCATTTATTGAGATAGTGCAAACTTTATTCAGTGGCTCAGGCATAAATTCTCCACCCACATACAGATTGTCACCAGCTTACAAAGGTTCTACCTAGGATTATTTGGCTTTACTGTGTTGCCCAAACAGTGTACACTTAGCAGAAAATGCATGCCAAGTTCTTACCTTTTTCCATGCTTATGATCTGTGCTGTGGTACTGCCTCTTGGTGCTGGGCAGTGGCTGCATGTCACTGGCCCACAGGAAGACACAGCTGACACCTTCGCATGCACTCAGCTAGGATGTTCTCTAGGTTACGGATTTTCAACTCTTAATGATTTCACCTTACTTTATGGGGACATAGCCCCTGATTGGTTGAGAAACTTGTGCAAAGATTTTACCTCCCAATTCCCTTCCCTCTAATCGTGTACTTCCACCATCCAAGGAGCTGGCTGGGGGCTTCTAGGAAACTGACCAACAGCAGAAAGAAGGCCAGCTTCCAGCCCATGCCTCTGCATCCATGATACTGCTTCCCTTTGGATGGTAGCCTGCTTTAAACCCTGATGTCTGTCTTTGGGAGAACTCAAGGCTCATTTTGTCATTGATTTTTTTTTCTTTTAATTTTTTGAGACAGCATCACACCATGTAGCCCTGCCTGGCCTGGAACTTGCTATGTAGACCAGGCTGACCTCAAACTCACAGAGTTCCACCTGCCTCAGCCTCCAAAGTGCTAAGATTAAGGATATATACCACCATGCCTTGCTGCTTGTCTTCAGTTTTGATGTGGTTCCCGAGACAAACCTAAGCACTAGCTCAGGTACTAGGGCCAAAAGGAACTTGCTGACAGGAAGAGCCAGAGTTATCATGGAAGTCCAGGTATCAGAAGACAATCAGACATCCCACTTAGCCACAGCCTGTGAAAACCACTGCCCTCCCTGCCTGTGTGTAGAGAACTATCTCAAGCCAAATAACCACAAGATAGTAGGCACAAGGCATGAATAGGATGAGCTGATGGATCACTAAGGTAATAGAGAACTATTGTTTTTAAAATGAAAGATAAGAAAAAAGCAATCTGTGCTGTTATTGATGGTGGTGGTGGTCGTGATGATGATGACGATGGTGATGATAATAATAATGATGATGGTGGTGGTGGTGGTGGTGACCATGATGATGATTTAGTCTGAATCTTGCAATAGCACTATGAGCAAAGCTGCTGTAGAGTACAGCTCTAGGGAATCCATTCGCCCAGTGTGTGCAAATGGAAGTTGTACAATATACAACCTACGCAACTGGCCCAGCCAGCCTGTAAAGTGGGCCAGACAGGAAACAAGAAGGAAGAGACAAGCTGGAATGAGTCCAGGTCTCCTGGGTCATCTTGCCATCGCACCTCTTGCCCTAAGACAGCCTTCACGCTAGAATGATATTCATAGCTTGGGAAAAAAATGCAATCCGCTCAGCTCCCCATTTGCTCCATATTCACCTAAAATGTCTTCTCTGACACTCTGAAAAATAGAGTCTTTGGGGGGTGGATAACTGTTATCCTTCAGGACCTGGGCGAAAAGAAGTCTGCAGGTGGTACAAGCTTTGACAACGAGGCAGAACTAGGGAGTGTTGTCTCCTACAGGCTTGTCTATCCTGAGACAGCTCGGCCCAGGATGGCGCACAGTCCTGCCTGACTTTCTGTGGGAACAACATGCCTGCTTGTCAAACGGGACACACTCAACTTTGCCAGGCCCCTGGCTTCTAAGATCAGTGTGGTGCCCCTGCAGGAGGCTGGCAGCACGGGAATGTGCAGGAAATGGCCTGGCTGTTGGCAGGGCTGCATGAGATAGGCTGAAGGCCATTTCAGAGAGTCGAAGTTCTCCAGAAAGCATCCTCCTGTGTCTTTGTCTGGGCTTTGCTCTAGAAGGAAGTTGTTGTACCTGCTGCGGTTCTAGGCTCTGCCACAATCAAAGCAAAGGTGAAGAATTAGCTGCAGTGCTGACCTCAGCCTCAGAGGGGACTCTTGTCCCTAGGGCATCTGGGCCTTAGCAGTGTAGCTGCCACCCTGACTCTTCTTTGCACAAACGTGTGACATTTGCAGTAGTGACCATAGTGATCATAGAAACATGATGACAGAGACAGGAAGATTCTTGCCTAGTTCTCAGTTATTTACTTTCTTCAGCTGGCTTCCCAGCACCAGGGTACTCTTCTACCATCATTGGGTAGTGCTCTGAGACAGACTCATGCTTGAATATCTGACATGCATGCACCATGATGGAATTCCCACAGCAAGTCTATGGGGCAGGTGTTATTTATCTCTGTGTACAGATGAGGACTGGTGTATGAGACAGTGTCCTTACCTGGCTTCTGAATGTGACATAGCAGATCCCCAAACCAAAGTCAGATGTCTGGCTCCAACAAGCCCACATTCACAGCCATTGCTCTTTGCTTATACATTACGTGAGAAGACAGAGGAAATTGCTCAGCAGACAAAGTGATTGCCTCACAAACGTGAGAACGTAAGTTTGCTCCCAAAACCCATGTCAACAAAATGCCAGAGGGTTGTCACTTACTTGTAATCTCAGCACAGAGAAAGCAAAGGCAAACAGATCCCCAGGGCTCACCAGCCACCCACAGACAAATCAATGAGATCCAGGCCAATAAGAGCCTGTCTTAAAAACCAAAGTGGGTGACACCCAAGGTCGACCTCTAGCTAGATGCATATACATACATGTACATATGCATGTACCCCTGCACACGCATGCACCTGTACACACACACACACACACACACACACACACACACACGCACGCACGCACGCACGCACGCACGCACGCACAGAGTTCTGTGGGGAGGTTGATTGTTACTCTGATGTAAAGAAAGTGAGACCTAAATAACTTTCTCAAAGCTCCACAAATTGATGACAAGCCTAGAACC
Source organism: Peromyscus leucopus (assembly GCF_004664715.2). NCBI lineage: Eukaryota > Metazoa > Chordata > Mammalia > Rodentia > Cricetidae > Peromyscus > Peromyscus leucopus. The sequence continues at coordinate 37,909,176 of NC_051069.1, read as the reverse complement.
CAGGACCTAAGAACACTAATCTACAGGGATTAATATGATGGAAGAGAATGACAGGGTCTTGGTGTACAGCCCAGACTGGCCTTAAACTTATGGTCTTTTCACCTCAGTCTCCCTAGTGCTGGATTATAAGCATACACCACTTTGCCTAGTTTCATATGATATATTTCTAGATAAAATGATATCTTAAAATATGTGATAACAGGGGATGGAGGCATGGCTCAACAGTTAAGAGCACTGGCTACTCTTCCAGAGGACCCAGGTTCAGTTCCCAGCACTCACCTGGTAGCTAATAACTTCCTGTAACTCCAGTTTCAGGGAATCTGATACCTTCACACAGACATACATGCAGACAAAACATGAGTGCACATGAAATAACAATAAATACTATTTTTAAAAGTGTGTGATAACAGCTTTTGGTGGAGCAATATTATGTTGGAATGGATAGAATGACATCAACCATAGTTCAGTTTGCCTAGATAAGCTGATAATATAAAATTAAACAAAAATTAAAATAAAAATCTTTCCAAGATTTCTTTGAGAGGAAACAAGAAGTTGAGAGACCATCATGGTATGGTTTATTGTTGTCTCTGAGATGACTAACTTCTCAAACTTAGCACATGTCCCAGAAGGCATTGCAGAGTTGTCTAGGGAAGGTCCTGGGAGGAAAGAAAGAGATTCTTGTTAGAAGGAAGGAAGCATCTGTGGGGAGGAAGTAGACATTTGTTCACTTAACAAGTAAGTGTTGTCACATTTTAAGATCCACTAAGAATCAACTATGGCACCTTGTGGTGGTTTGAAAGAAAATCACCCCCAAAGGGAGTGGTATTATTAGGAGGTGTGTCCTTATTGAAGGAAATGTGTCACTGTGAAGGCTGACTTTGAGGTCTCATATATATATATATATACTCAAGCCACACCCAGCATGTCAGACTACTTCCTGTTGCCTGGGAGTCAAGGTGTAAGAACTCTCAGCTCCTTCTCCAGCATCTGCCTGCAGGATGCCATGCTCCCCATAATGACAATAATGGACTAAACCTCTGAACTGTAGCCACCCTAATTAGGTATTTTCCTGTATAAGAGTTGCTGTGGTCATGGAGTCTCTTCACAGCAATAGAAACCGTAACAAAGACACACCTTCATGGGATATCCATTTCCCCTCTTTATGGGTGGAAAGAAAAGAATTGATCCAAACCTCAGCAATGAAAATAGAGCCTGCCTGTGAAATGGGCTCTGGATGCTGTCAGCCCATCTCCTCCAGCCTCTGTCTCCTTCTTCTAGTGAAGGGCCTGCTCTGCCACCCCATCTCCTCAGCATCCTGGAAGAGCTCCTGCTCGGGACATTGGAAAAGCTACTTCTAGAAGTCCCCAACATACAGTGATTTTCCAAAGTGTCATTGGCCTCAGGATGATGGGCGGGCCCCAGGCTGACAGCTTCCGGACTCTAAGTCCTAGAGGAGAAAGCCATTGACTCTCAGCACCTGTGCTAGATCCCTGCTTGTTGCTGCTCACAGAGGCTCTTTCTCGGCAGGATGAACAGTCCGCACTCACTCCCTCTCCCACCAGGTCCAAGAAAACGCAGGAGCTCAGTATTGCTCAGCGTGCCATGTTGCTGCCTGGGATCATTGCTGAGAGATGGGCATACAGACTGATCACCCAAGACAGCAATTTATCTAGGAGTGACCAGAAATCTCTCTCTCTCTCTACCTCTATCTCTATCTCTCTGTGTCTTTCTCTCTCTCTCTCTCTCTGTCTCTCTGTCTCTCTCTCTCTCTCTCTCACACACACACACACACACACACACACACACACACAAACACATGCCTATTGTGCAGTTCATTCATTGTCAGAAGGACTGTGTTCCTAAGAAACAAACCTTGATGTTGCAAAGTGATTGAAACACATTGAGATGATTCCACCGTGGTTACCTTGTTCAAATAGTCTTTCATGACAATGCAGTGTCCCTCCATGAAGGGACACTGACGTATGCCCAGGCTTTCAGAGGCTATTTTAGGATGAATGGGCTGCTGGGCTGGCTTTTGTGGGTTCTCATGAAATAAAACGAATCTGGAGGCCTTAATTCTGGGCTTTGTCTTCATTGCCAGACACAAAGCAAGGAGGAACTGGGAGGGGCTAAGACAGTAACCAATTTAAAGGAACTGGACTCATTAGCCTGACAATGCTGCTGGGCTGAGGGTATGTAAGATAAAAGACACACCTGAGGGTAAGAGCTCACAGAGATCTATGGCCACTGTACCTCAGGCCTCTTCAACATTGTGAGGCCAGAAGGGCTCACAGGGGAGATCCACTGTGCTGAAGAGCGAGGTGAACCCACAAAGAACACAGTGCCTGGGTCCCAGCTTGTCCTCTTCCTGAGCCCACTCTCAGCCCTCTGAGAATGATGTGCACTGGATATGCTTGGAGCAGAGGGCCAGTCTTGGAGGGAGCTCAGCTGATCCGGGGATAGAGGCAGAGTTAGTTCGGGAGATGAGGGTGTGCACGGAACACGGTGTGGTTTTCCAGCTCTGTTGTTCAATGTGTTCTTAAAATGAAAGGAAGGAGGCTGGAGAGACAATCAGCAGCTAAAAGCACCTACTTCCTTTCTGAAAGAGCTAAGCTCTGGTCCCCAAACCCATTTTGGGTGGCTCACAACCACCTGTAACTCCAGAAGACCTCATGCCCTCTTCTGATCTCCATGGGTACCCACACAGACATGGCACACACACACACACACACACACACACACACACACACACACACACACACACACATTTACACATAAATAAAAATAAATTAAGTAGTAGGAGGAGGCTGCAGGAAAGGCAAATAAGTAAAATCAAAAAGTTACGGGGAGTGCATATGTCATGGTCACTCTGTTAGGTGACCAAAGGACCAAGGGGTGCTTACCTCATCCTACTGGACTTTCTCAGTGATAGGAATATTCTCAAGAGCCTGTGAGTTATTCAGCTGACCCCTTGAATTAGATGGATGGGATTGAAGGGGTCATGACTATAATCAATATCCCCTCATTATAAATGCAGCAAGGTGAGACATTGCATTCAAGATGTCAGCGTGAGCTTAGCCCCTGGTGAGCAATGCTCCTGCGTGTGTGGCTCCTTGCAATGCTCTTCATTTATTCCCAAGCACTGGCATGCACTGGGAATAGCACTGGAGGGATGGATGACTCAATAATGAGCAAAGGAGACATGTGCCCTGCCCTGGAGGAGCTCACAGTCTAGGGGCAGCTATAGACATGTAAGTAGTTCTAATACCATTAAATGTTTCCATGAATTGTCATGAAAGAGAGCAAAGTTCAAGAGAGTGGCTAACTACTAAATGAAGAGGATCTATGAAGTCTTTGCAAGAGGGTGGAGCTGATCTTAAAGGATAAGTCAGCAAGGAAGGCGTAAAGGGAGGGTTCCAAAGAAGGAACAGCATGTGTGCAATCCCCAAAGCACACGGCACTAGCAGGAATCAGGAGGTATGGGGCAGTGTTCTTCTCTGACTCAGATCATTCAACCAGAAGAACGACAACCTTGCCTGGCACTATGGAGCCTGTGAAGGCTCTCCCATACAGGAGTTTGTTTGATTTGGATTTTCAGAGCAGCCCTGGGGGTTCCAGGCCCATTCTACAGATGAGTAATGAGCTTCGGTTAAAAATATATTAGCTGCCACGCTAATGAGACAGGGAAGGAGGAGGGAGCCACCACAAATCCATACAGCCCTTCCTTCCCTCCAGTGTTGCTCTGGAGGGAGAGGGCATAGGTGTAGAGAGCAGGAGGCTAGAGTCAGCCCAGAGAGTCTTTTCATTGATCCTAGAAGGAATAAACTCGACCTCAGAAAGCTAGGTGGCTCTCAGTTAGCATGAGGGGAGGCTTGGGAACTGCTTTCCCTTAAACACCAGAAGTAGAAAACAGGAAAGGGAATACTAAGACGTCACTACACCCACCCCACCCATCCTGGAGAGTCTGGAGAGTGCGAGGAGTCCTTCCAAGGAGGACTCCTCAGCAGTCCTGCCTGCTGGGACTGCCATGCCCGTGCTCCCAGAGTGAGCCTGCTTCCTGTCCTCCCAGCTGGAGCCATCCAGCCCTCTCCACTTCTCCCTTCTTCCTGCACCCTCTAGTCACAGGGAGTTTTTAATACCTCTTGTATCCGTCTTTCCTTTTCCATTGCTACTTTAGGCACACCCCGCATTCCCCATTTCCTCGCCTCTCCCTTCTCTCCCATCTCAGTCCACCCAGTGGCTGAGATGACGTCACTTGATCTAAGGCAAGGCTCTGGTTACAGCAGCACAGTCCAAGTTCTCAGTTAATGTTTGAGACGTGAATGTCTGCCGTGGCTTCACAGTGGCTACTTCGTAAAGTCCGTTTCTGCCCCCCTGGGTCTAGCACTTCTTACCACCAGGGCCTGAGTCACCTTTTCCAGCCCCGCTTTTCCACTACACCTTCTCTTAGCCTGTTCTACAGATAAGTGACTCGGTGCTCCTCTCCACATGGAGCAAAGGTTACTCAGTTCTGATCAGAACACTTCTCAGATGAGAAATCTCACGACCTCCTTCTCCCACTTCCCTGTGGAATGCTGATTCTCAACCTGAGGGTCACGATCCCTTTGGGTGTTGAACAAGCCTTTCACAGGGTTGACTAACACCAGGCTGTATATGAGGTATTTACATTACAATTCATACCAGTAGCAAAATTACAGCTACGAAGTATCAATGAAAATAATTTTATGATTGGGGGGGGGGGTCACCACAGCATGAGAAACTATATTAAAGGGTCCCAGCATTACGAAGACTGAGAACCACTGCTGTAGAAAAATGCCTCCCATCACCGACATCATATGGGATGCCCCCTCCAACGAGCCACACTGGAGTCATTCCAGAAAGGTGTGTGTCTCCGTATATGTTTAAGAAAGAAGGGAAGGGGCTGGGGAGGGGGGTCAGTCGGTCAAGTGGTCCTCACAGAAGCATGAGGACCGGGGCTTGATCCCCAGCATCCATGTTAAAAACAAAACAACAACAGCACGAGGCAGGCATGGCAGCACATGCTCATATCCTAGTGTGGAGGAGACCCACACAGGAGGGTCCTGGGACTCACTGGCCGGTCGGCCTAGCCTACCTACTTGGCAAGCTCCAGGTCCCGGCAAGAAATCCTGTCTCATAAAATAAGGCGGGCAGCTCCTTGGGGCGACCCCTGAGATTGACCTCTGACCTCTCCAGGCACACTCATGTGCGTGCGTAGGTAATCACGCATGCACAGACACATGCGCACACGCATACATGTTTACTTCTTTAAAGCCACAGGCCACGGCAGTGCTCGTGAGTCTCATGTTTATTTATCTGTTATAAAATAGCAATAACTGTCACCTCATAAAATTGCTGGGATTAAATGAGATAATGCATGTGAAAGTGTTTAGCAAGTGGTTTTCTGGAGTTTAACTATGATAATTAGTATGCACATTTAGAAATTACAATTAAGAACACATTTTTTTTTTCTTCCTTTAGAAGGTCTGAGTCTTTACTATCTAGAGAGTAACCACTGGCTACACTCAGCCAGTGAGCATGGGAAATGTAAAATGTATCCCATTCCGACTGGCAGACTGTAGCCATACCAGATTTTGAAGGCTTATTGTCTCAACGATAGTAGAATATCGAATAATTTTATAGTGATCATATATTGAGTTAATGTTGTGGGTATGTTAGCTTAAATGAAACCTATTCATAAAGCAAATTCATGTGTTTTCCTTTACTCACTATGGCTACTAGAGAATTTTAAATTGCAGATGGGGTTTGCAACGTACTCCGAACTGCCCTGGAGAGTTGGGCGCGTGCTGCATTCATCTTTCACAGCATCTTTGGGGAACACTATCAGCATTTGTCCACTGAATTGTGATGCGAGTGAGCACTCATCTCCATCTGCTTGGCAGTCATGGGAGAGGAGGAGTCGTGCTCTTGGCCTGTGTGAGGATAGGTTGGGTGGAGGCTCGGGCTGTGCCGTAATCACCTCCTGCAATGTTTTCCTGGTGCAGTCCAAATCTGGTAAATAGCTCACAACTCACTATGCCCACTGCGGCCCCACCGCTCAGCTTTCGGGAGACACCGGGAATAATCGGCCCTTACTCCTCTTTTCTCCCATTATGAACCTCTCCCAGTAACTAGTTAGAGTAAGTTTACTAGGAGAAGGGGGGTAGATGATCTCCCCGAGGAGTAACCTAGAGGCACACCCTGACATCTCTGAAGCCTCCTGAGAAAGCCACTCCTGCAGATGCAGCAGGGTTTGGTGTGCCCTCTGCCTCCACATGGGAAAACCAGTGAGTTGGGTGGGAAGCATGGAGTCTTTCCTACTGAGCTACAAGGCCACATGTCTTCTCTGGGACTTACTGCCAAAGTAGGGAAAGGAGCCAAAGTTTTGCCAGAGCTCAATAATGTTCAACACTGCTCACAACTCTGGCCAGTGTGGCACAGGGAACCCTCCCCAGCCAGCAAGCTGAGCTACAGCCCGGACCGTGGGCACACCCAGGCCCCTCCCACCCAGGCCCCTCCCACTTCCTCATCACCCAGCCCAAACCCAGCTAAACACCTGAGACTCACTCCAGAGGACCTTAGACCTACCTATCAGAACCTGCCACCTGGGGACACAAAGCCATCCAGCAGACGTAGTTCATCCATGGAGCACTAGTCTTTCCAGCATGATCCACCCTGACAAGCCCACAGAAAAGGATGCCTAAGCTAGAAGACCTTGTGGCCCAGCCACCTTGGACCCAATGAGAACATTTGAAGAGATGAGACGACTTTTTAAAATAGAATCGTAGAAGGCCTGGGAGAGGGATTTGTCTCTCCAGAGTGTCTTTTCTTCGGGATCTGTGTCAGAAGGGTTCTTAAATCTTCAGAAAGCCCTCATCTCTCCGCAAGCATGAGAACGTGGTAGCAGCGAGGCACAGTAAAAAACCTGCTGATAGACAGATGGAATGGTGTAATTATACGCAGGAGGGAGAGAGGGAGCGTTTGCTGAAATTATTAGTGTGGGCAGACAATTAGAGGCTTTTCCAGAAGATTACACTTTTCCCTCCCATCTGCGCTCCATTTAGGAGTTTTTACATTCACAATGCTATTTCCTCCTCAGCTGTGCCATTTGCCATTTTGCCCAAATTATTATTGTGCTTGACTTTGCGTTTGTTCAGACTTCACCACCACCACCGTCTTCCTCTCCTTGGCACTCGCCTTGCTCGCTCCCCGAGCCGCCCCGCATCTCTCCCCTCCCTCACTGTCCATCCCTTCTTCCTTTGATTCCCCTCCCTCCTGTTCCCAGGTTCGCCAAACAAGATCTTCAAACGCATAGCAAGATAACAGCCCCTTGTTCACAGCAGAGGGCAAGCGGGTGCACCGTCGTCAGAGGTGACCATGGCTCTGGGATCACTCAGAAGCCACGGAGAGAATTCCTGAGCGTACATGAAAAGTTTTTTTATTATTTTTTTAACTGTGGCATGAGTTTTGCAAATGTTATTGATGAGCATATGCTAATGGTGCATTATTGGTGGGGTACAGGGTGCACTATTAGAGCAGGGTGATTAGCATTCTCTCTTCTTGTCGCATCCTTATGTTGGCAGCCTTCACTTTCCTGTCTTCTGGTTCCTAATAGAACATACACCAGCTTGCGGTGAACCACAGCCACCCACTGTACCACATCTGCTCCTCCTCCCTAACTGTGCTTTGGTGCCGTTTAGGACCTGTGGCCTGCGGTGGGAGGTGAGAGCCTGTGCTCCCTGCCTGTCCAATTCTACTTGGGTTTGGGTTATTGGATCTGAGTTAAATCTGATCTCCTGTGGGTCTGAGCTTCTTAGGTTCTAGGGCCTCGTTCATGACCACTGTTCATGTACCCTTGCCTTTAGCGGAGAGTTACTGAGAGTATCCGGTGTGGCTGCTGCATTTCACACTGGGAAGGCCAAGGACAACCAGCGTTGCTCATGCCACTGAAGGGCTTTCCCAAATCAGTGTCTGTGGAGGATGCTCTGGCAAGTGGGAATTAGTGTCCTCCTACTGTAGACAGGGGGAAAGAAAAGATTCTCAGAGGCTGAGTTGCTTGTTCAAGCTACAGCCACAGCACAGGGTCCTAGATCCAACCCTGCTGAGTCAGCCTGCAAAGCGGCTGACTATCTGCGGCAGATCCTCAGCCTAGGAAAACAGAAGAATCCCACCTTCCTGACTTCTGTCACATGCTGGATAAGGAAGCACACAAGCAGTTGAAGAAGGAACTGAGGAAGGCTGTAAGCTCACTGCTCTGTGTGCACCCAAGGAGGAAGACACAGTCTTAGTACATTTTCTGTCACTATAACAAACTATCTGAAACCAGATAGTCTATCAAAACTAGAGGTTTGTTTGGCTCATAGCCTTGGATGCTGGAAAGTCTAAGGCCATGGCACTTGGCATCTTGACATCTTGGCAAGGGCCTTGTTACTGTGTCATAACTAAGTGGAGGGTATCACACGGTGAGAGAGAGCAAGTCTGTTAGTTCAAGTTTCTATTTCTCTTCTCATGAAACCACTAATGCTGTTCTGGGGACTGTAGAGGCCCACAGAGGTTTCCTAGTGAGATCTGAGCTTGCTTTACGCAGCAGAGCTGCATTAGAGGATTGCTTGACCATGTGCATGGTTTCTAGGTGATTGGAAGGGTCTGCACTTGGCTGAGCTAGGGGGAGGTCTTTTGCTCCACCCCTTGGCAGTCCTATAAATAGCCCTTTAGAAGAGACCAGAGGGGCTGGTGGATTAGGATCCAGGCCCTCCCGAGGCTATCCTGTGTTTCTATCTGTTTCCGTCCCCTCTGTCCTTCTATCTAAATCTCTTCTCCCTCACTCCTCAAGAGTACCCTGGGGTAAAATGTGGGAGCTGGTCTCCCAGCTGACCTCCCACAGGGGACCCCACATCCATGACCTCATTTAATTCCAATTATACCCTAAAGGCCCTGCCCCAAAATATCATTGACATATGAGTTTGGTGGTTAAGTTTCTAACATATGACCTTTGAGGAAACCTTCAAAGTATCGCCGTTCGTTTGTTCTCAAGAAGGGTGGGAGGAGGCCAGGCCAGTGGCAGGGAAAAGGGCTCTGAGCAAAGGCAGCAGCATGCAGCAGGACTTCAGGAAGGAGCCAGCACCGAGCAGAGTTTTTTTCTAGCTCTTGTATCTATATTACCTCATTAAACCCTGGGCCTGGCCCTCAGGTGGTCTTCTTCAACACAGATGAAGAACACGAGGCTCAGAAAAGATGCATCATTTTCCTGGAGAGGAACAGGGGAATGTAGAGCCAGGGAAGAACGCTGGTCAGCCTCATTCCAGAACGTAGCTCATGTTCTCAGCCTGGCACTTACCAGCTGGCCGCCCAGCGGTGCATGCAGGAGGGTGGCAGAGCTCTGAGTGGGAATCAATGCCTGGTGGCAACACATTAAGCACCTTAGGAACTGTCCTTCTGGGTTTGGACCATCCTGGGGTAACGAGGCACTCTGGTGGAATTTCAGTTATGGTGTGATGATCAGTGATGCTTGGCAGCTAAGTGAAGTCACATTGTGGGTGAGAACTAGCCTCTACCAGCCAGGAGCTAGCCTACAATGCAAGTCCAAAGAGTAAGGCAGGGGATGCTGTGCCCTGTCTAAAGCTGGAGGAGTTTGGAGGAAGGTTTGGTGCCTGATTAGAGATTTGGGTGAAGGACCAGCAGGAGGTGATGATTCAGAAGTTGCAGCCTTAAAAAAGAAAAAAATGGATGGCGGATGATGTCATTAGCCACTCTAGGGAATCAAGAAGGAGGAACTGGATCAAAGGAAGAGAAAAGGATAAGTTAATCAAGAAGGAAGCCATGGCCATGGAGGCCTTTGTAGCCCAGACACTCGGGGAGGAAGCATGGCCAGGGAACTGAGAGCCCACCATGAATTAGAGAAAACTAAACTCTTTCCCAGCCAAAATTAAAAGAGAGAGAGAGAGAGAGAGAGAATCTTCCTAGAGTATGGCTGTCCACCTGTCCCCTGCTTGCATGCCTCTTTGGGGAGTCCAAGTTCCTCCTGACAAATCACTGTTGTAGTTCCACAGAGCCCCAGGGACAAGGGAGCCCATGCAGACACAGAGGCAGGTCCCCACTGGCTCAGCCTCTGCATCCCAGAACAGGGGCCAGCAAACTATCGCCTACAGCATTCTAGCTGGGGGCGGGGCAATGGGTCTCTAATTTAGCAGAGTATGGAGAAACAGGAGCAGGGACCAGGGGTGCAAGGAGGGGACTTGGGGAGTGGGAAATGGGGAGAGACCAATGCCAACCTGACCAGTCAGACCAGCTGCATAAAACTGGAATGCCATGTGACTTCTCCACACTCCCTTTAAAAAACGAAGAAAAAACCCATAGCCCCAAAGCTAATCCTGGTAGTTTTGGTGTTTCTGTGAAAGACAAATTTAAATGATATATATTTTTTAAAGTCTGGCTGCACTCTAACTCAGGTGCTAAGTGTGCAGCAGTGAACAGTTCACTTGCTTCCCTGTTGCCCAGATCCCTTCTGCCCTAACATGTTATAGATTTTGATTCCTCTGGTCACACAAAGAGATCCCCAGAACACTAGAGCCAGAGTAGGTGGGGACAATCTTCTGAGATGGGCCACATAGTAAACATTTTGGTGTTGAGGGTTTGAAGGTCTCTGCCCTGAAAGCAGTCACAGACAGTGCACAAACAAGAAGATATGGCTGTGTTCCAATAAAGCTTTATTTGCAGAAACACAGGCCACATTTCTCTGGTTTGTTTAACTCTGGAATAGAGCACTGGGTAGGGAGCTGTGCAACTAATCTTCCAAAGGAGAGGGTGGCCTTGCACTTCTGTGGGAGAAAATGGGGTGTGTCTACTGCCTAGCTCTTCCATCCTCCATCCGAGCCAACTGCAGGAGGGAATATTCTGGTCCGTGAGCGTTTGCCCCATACAAAGTGAGCACCTTCACATATAGAACAAACCTTCATTGTCATCATTATTATTAGTCTTCCACTGATAACTTTTTACATATATATATATATATATATATATATATATATATATATATATTAATGTGTCTCAGAGAGGTTAGGGAAATAACTCAAGATTGCATTGCTCGGTGTAGAGTCAGATTAAAACTTCAAAGAGTTCAAAAGGCACAAAAACTCCCACGTGCAGATTTCTCTTCATCAGAAGGGCTGGTGAGTGTCCCCAGCGATGCTATCCCGGAACCCAGCCAGGGCTGCTGGAGACTCATGCCATCACTCTCCACACTTCCCTTACTCCTTGGGCTGTATTTTCTTTCCTGCCTTTCACATGCCATGGAGTGTGATGCTGACACCATCAGACAGAATCCCCAGTCCAGACAGCCCCCAGCCAGGGGAGACACAACTCTGGCACCCGCTCGCTAGGATACAATGGAAAAGTGCAATTCACTTTAAATAGATTCCCATAAATAAGCAATAAAACAGGAACAGCCATTTGCAGTGAGCATTTCCAAGGTTTGATGAGCTAGGAGTTCGGACTGGGGGGAAAACAAAGAGCCTTTTTCATTATTTCCCCATCCCTGCAATTTCCTTTTACTGCCTGACGACTTTGAAAAGGAAGAAGTGAATGTGGCTCCCTTAGGGATGGAGCCCACATACCCATCGCCTCTGCCACTGCCAAATTGTCCAGGTATTAACTTTGAGCTGAGTGTCTTTCCTCCACCTCTTCGGCCTGTGACTTAGTCCTGTGGCCCCACCTCCTCCTTCCACGGAGTACCCAAGCCTCTGTCTTTAAGTTTCCAGGGTCTTGGGAGAATAGAGAGGAAGACAAGGTAAGACCTTGAGGAACAGGAGAGTAGACTGTGCCCAGATGTTCAGAGTTGCGAAGATATAGCTGCATGGTGCCTGAAGTGTGGTGCATCCCAGGCTAGAGCATGCTGGGAAGTGTCTGCTGCTTCTCATGTTTTTTCGAATGTCAGGTGGGACTTGATCACCAAGAGTGCCCCTACCTCAATTTACCTTAATGTGGAAAGCTGCAGAAACTGTCCTCATGGCCTTCCTCTGACTATGGAAGGAACGCAAGCACACTGTCTTGCACTCACACACGTGCACACGTGTACAACACTCCACAGGCTTAAGTGTCCCATGTCATGTCTTGCATACTTCTGTGGCCTGCTAGCACGGTCTTTGTCCTTTCTTATTGACTTTTAAATACATTCTTCACCTCTCAATGGAAGTTGGTCTACATTAAAACTACCTGCAGTTGGACAGTGGTGGCACACGCCTTTAATCCCAGCACACGGGAGGCAGAGGGCAGGAGGATCTCTATGAGTTTGAGGCCAGCCTGGTCTACAGAGCGAGATCCAGGACAGGCACCAAAACAGCAGAGAAACCCTGTCTCGAAAAACAAACAAAGACCTACCTGCGGCCCCCAGCAACTGTCACCCTTCCTTCTGTCAGAGTCTGCAGACACCCTCCTCCTCTGGGACTCTGACTTGGCTCGTCATGTTAAGTTCTAGCTAAAATCTGCCCCAAACTAAAAGTCACTGCAATCAACATCTTGTCCTCCTGTGAATATCTGGCCACCCTTTCCCTTCCCTGGATTCATTGTCCCTCTTAGGACTGGTTAGTGAGTGTAGAATCCCAGCAGAGGTGTCACACTGCAGAGTTCTCTCCAAGGGACGGCACAGGCCTCGGTGTAGGGTCACACAACATAGCACTTGAGGTTGCACCCTCATTTTCTGTTTCAAAGTGGTTATTAGATTACAAGAGGATCCCCCTGTGTTTTTGTAAAGCTGGGGAGAGTCCACTGTGTATATCCCATGTTTGTTTCTGCGTTCATCATCGATGGCCACCTAGTTGCTGCCATTTCTTGAATTCCAATGCTAATTCTACTTTGAACATGGGTGTACAAAAATCACCCCAACACCCTGTTCTAATAACTTTGAGTGTAATTGTTGCATGCTGTAACAATTCGGGTCTTAGTTTTTGGAGGAACCTCCATTCTGTTTTCCATAATAGCTGCCCAATTTTACAATCTATCAGCATAAGAGTCCTGATTTCCTCACGTCTCTACCAGCATTGGCTGTATTCTGGGTTTTGTGGTCACGTCATTCTAAGGGTCATGCTTTGTCGTGGTTGTGACGTGGCGATTGGTGATGTCAAACATCTTGTTGGCCACTTGTATATGATCTTTGGAGAAGTGTCCTTTGCCCGTTTTTAATCTGGTTTATTTGATTTTTCTCATTTCATGCGTGTGTTTCCTTCACAACTGTAATAACTATCCATTAAATTGCCACACAAGAAACCTAAAGCCTCAGCGTGAATGTGATCAGCATCCTTTCACCTCTCACCCAGAGTAACCAGGCACTGTCTTGAATCTTACATTTATTGTAAACTTGCTTCCATTTTTTTTTTCAAATAAGGTTTTACTACTGCTACATATATTCATGTGTGTGTGTGTGTGTGTGTGTGTGTGTGTGTGTGTGTGTGTGTGTGTGTATGTGTGTGTGTGTGTGTGTGTGTGATGCATATACACATGCTGAGACCAGAGGAGGACATAGTATACCCTGTTCTATCACTTTTTGCCTTACCCCTTTGTCACACAGTCTCACACTAAACCTAGAGCAGTGATGGCCAGAAAGCTCCAGAAGTCCTCTTGTCTCCGTCCCACCGTACTGTGGTTATAGGTGCACATGTGGCCACACCTACCTTTCTATGTGGCTATTAAGAAAAATAACTCAGGTCTTCATCCTTGCACAGCAAGTGCTCTCACACACTCAGCCATCGTCTCCCGAGTCCCAACAGCGTCTCTCTATGTATCCTTGACTGGCCTGGAACTCACAGAGTCCCTGCCTCTGCCTTCTGAGTGCTGGGATTGAAGATATATGCAACCATGCCCAGCCCCCTCCATACATTCTTTAGAAAAGAAATGGTTTTTGGTTTGAGTTTTTAACTTTGTACAATGCAGTATGTATTCTTTTGTGACTTTTTTTTCACTCAAATTCTATTACTAAGGCTAATCCATATTGTTTCATGTAGCTATTCTTCATTCAGTTTGAGGTTTATTATTCTGTTATATACACACACCATAATATAGTTATCCATTCTCCTGTCAGAGTGCATTTGTATTAGGTTTGTTTTTTACAAATCATGCCAATGTGAGCATTCTCATACATGTGTACCAATGTTCATATGCGGAGAGTTGTCCTTGCAAATATTCCCAGGAATGGATTGTCTGAGTTATGAAGTATTCAGATGTTCAGTGTTACAAGACAATCCCAAGGTGGCTGCACAATTTCACACACCCACCAGCACAGACAGGAGGTTCTAGAGACCCATATTCTCTCCAGTGTTTAATGTTGTCCGGCTTCTTCCTTAACAACAAAACCGTCGAAGTCAGTATCTCATTTGCCCGTCTTTCTCTAATTATTTATGAGGCTGGCCATACTCTTCATATGTTTAATGTCCATGAGTGTTTCTTTTACCAAATTAAGAATTCTGCTCATCAAGACACTGCAAAGAAACTGAAAAACAAGTTACAAATGAAGATGGCTTCCTTGCCACACACATAGCTGAAAAGAGTGAGGGTGAAGAATATATAGGAGGAGAGGATAGCTCACTTAACAATATAAAAAAGAGGGCAAAAGAAATGACAAGATTTCATAGAAAAATCTCCAAATCATTGCTGTCAACTGATATGTTTATGTTCATGACAGCAGCCAGCCGTACGGGATGCTTTCCTCAATGCTGAATGGAAATACCTTTCTATGGAGACATAGCTGTCTTGTTGGAGTGTTTGTTTGTTTTTGTTTATCTGTTTGGTTTTGAGATAGGATCTTGCTATACAACCTAGGATGGCCTCAATATTGTAATTCTCCTGCCTCATCCTCCAAAGTGCAAGTATTACAGTCCAAGCATGACCACACCAGATTAACTTTCTAGCCAGGCCTTAGTTCGTTCTGGGATTCCTCTGAAGAGTCTCATGCTTCCTCTTTTGCTGACTATATGGTCCATCTGTATCCAGAGAAGGTGCTGACAGGGGCAGACTCTTGAAGCTAAGATGTGCCTGCAGATTGCCTAAGAGCACTCAGATTTAAAGTCCCCGAAACGTAAGATATGCAATAGCTGGGACTGGAGAGATGGCTCCACAGTTAAGAGCATGTGTGCTCTTGCACAGGGGCTGAGATCAGTTCCTAGTACCGCATCCAACTGCTAATGACCACCTGCAAGTCCAGTTCCAGAAATATCCGGAGCTTCAGGCCTCTGTGAGCACCTCCACTCACAATGCCCAGACAAACACACAGGCACGCACACAGGCACATGATCAAAAAGCAAACTTTCGAAAGGAAAGGTGAAATAATTATCTTTCCCAAACAGAAACCAGTAGCATTTCCCAACCACAGCCTGTCCAGAGGAATCCTAGGCTGGGAGAGGGGGTGGGAGGGGATGGTGGGGGTGCCACCACTAGTCCACTCACTAAAAGAGGAAGGACCTAAAACTGCCCTTAGCCTAATGAAAGAAAAAAAAAAAGAAGATTTAAAAATATATAAACCACTACTCCCTTACTCAGAACTAATTTCTCTCAAACATTCCCTGGAGCAAAGACATGGTTAAGCATTTAGACTTCAAAGAATTTCCCTGCTGGGGGTGTGAGCCACTCCTGAAAGGTAAAAAGACAGGGGACCTTATCTGCAAACCCCTGGATCAAGGAATGCAGACAATGGCTGCCAGTGACATCAGACACGGACTGTCCTGAATACCGGGTCCAGATCATCCCTTTCGCAGGCACGCCCCTGAAGCAGCGCATGATGAGTGACTGGAAACACCTCAGTCACACACATGGGGAAAACTGCAAGACTGGAGATCCCACTCCGGGCAAAGCAGTGTGAGGCGGGGGTGGGGTGGGGAGGGGAGGGGTATAAGACCGAACAGGAGGCTGTGCACTCACACACACCTGTCCCTGCATCTCACTAACTAGCTTTCTAAAGTGTCGCTTGCCATTTGCAGGTAATAGCAAGTGTCTCCCCACATGAATTCGTTTGCCCATCACGGGCACCTAGTCCCTGTGCAGCGACGTGAAAACCGACTGGCAGATTATGCTTTTGTCCTAACTTGTCACTCCTGTGAGATCCTCTGCCGACACCCAGGTGGCCAGAGAGCAGTGACAGGCAGGCAGGTAACGGAGTGCACTGACGTGAAGGAGCCACAGTCAAAGATGGCGCTTTCAGTGGAGGACACCAGAGTAACTGGCTAACAAGATGTCCCTGCCCATCTCCCAGCTGGATTTGGATAGGATAATTAGACATGTCTACTTCAAAGTGTCAGGGTGAGATGGAGTCTGGTCCTCCTTCACAACATAGGAAAGTCCCTCATTGTTCCGTGAGATCTCTCTCTCTCTCTCTCTCTCTCTCTCTCTCTCTCTCTCTCTCTCTCTCACACACACACACACACACACACACACACACACACACACACACCACACAATTAGTGACAGTTCATGAGTTCAAGACTGGAGTTCCATGGCCTGGTTAGGATCATCCTCTGGGGTCCTTCATTTCCCCCCTAAGGCTGCATAAAGCACACTCCTATTCTACAACTTAATCTCAGAGTCATTGGGAAAACATGTTGGCTCATTGAGAAATCCATTTCTTAGCTGTTTCCAAGACTCTTTCCAGTGGTTGTGACAAAAGTCCTCAGACAGTTGATGTCACCCATAAGATCACAGAAACGTCAGGTTATATCTGGTGAAGATGAGGAAGCTCCTCTCGCCCCACTCTGTCTTACATACATTCACATGCATGGATGTGTGTGTGTGTGTGTGTGTGTGTGTGTGTGTGTATGCGCGCGCGCGCGCGCGCGCACACACACACACACACAGAGAGAGAGAGAGAGAGAGAGAGAGAGAGAGAGAGAGAGAGAGAGAGAGAGAGAGAGAGAGAGAGAGAGAGATCTACACAGTATCCACATACCAAGCCATGAACAAGATTAGGAGTAGAGAGAAAAACACGCCTCCCTACAACCATTTTCTTGCTTTTCTCTTTTTTCTCTCCCATCATCTTTCCATTGCTCCTTGGGGCCCAGAGAGCTCAGGGTAGTTAGTGCTGGATGTTATTGAGCAAAAAAATCCTTGTGACAGCTTCATGTCACCTCCACGTCTCTCAACACCGACAAAGACAGGAACAGAGTTTGTAAGATGCACACATCTCCTCCCTCCTGAACCCGGGGGAAGCAGCAGGCTGAGAGAGTGCATCCTGCCCCTCCTCGCAGAACACTGGCTGCAGCTATTCAGAGCAAGCAACTATCCGTTCCTTTATTGTTTAATTATGAGCTGACGCAGTGAAGATAAAGGCCGGACCAATCTAGGGCTCAAAAGTGCCAATCATTCTCTGGAGAGAAGCTGAGGCTTACTCGCTCCCTTTTATTATATTTGTTATGATTTTAGTTTGTTCAGCCGCAAATGCAATATTGACATTTAGAACCTCAAAAAAGAAAAGAAAAAAAAACATAATAAAGAAAAGAAACAGGCAACCAAAACATCATTAGCTTCCAATATGTGAGCAGTTTCTAACTGGCGGCCATAAGTATATTTCCACTCTTTTTTTTTCTTTTTTAATTTTATTTCCCCTTCCCCCTTGCTAACATGTCCACAGAGGCATGTTTTCCCGTCAACAGTGCGTTCACAATCAATACCTCTTATGTATAGCACGCACGCGATCATGTTCCAAATGGAAGGGGAAGGTTATTGAATGCGCTCATCAGAGATAATCTGACTGTGGCCAGAGCTGGGTGAGGGGACATCTGGGGAGAGCAAGCAGGCAAGTGGAAGAAAGATCTCTTTGCACTGATTTACAAGGCTGGAATAGCACCATGCTCTTTGGCTACATTCATCTTTAACCCAAATCATTCTCCGCCCTCAGTACTGACAAGCTAGCAGAGGTGGGAGTTATTCTGAAGGAAGTTATGCATTTCCTTCCCCTTGACATTTTCACAAACAAAACTATTTATCTCTCAAATTCAACTAGTGCCCAGAATACCTTTTATGGGTATTAAAATCTTGATTTTCTTTTTTCTAGAGGCTCTGTTTCTGGTGGGTAGGGAGGGGTTCTCTCTTGCTGAGTGCAGAGCCTTCTCACACCAGCACCTTTTGTTGGCCTTGCTTACTGCCATGTATGACCTTCATCTCTGGCTGCCATCATCTCTGGGCTTTCCCAGCCTTCCCAATAGGCTTTGAGTGTCGGATAACAGGGGCCTCATAGCATTCATCCTTTACCCCCAACATCCGTAACCATGCTTGGTACTGAGCATGTGAGTGGTGGTATCAGGATAACGTCTCAGAAAATAGTAAAACCTCTTGGAAGCTAAGAGAAAACCCTGCGATTTCCCCATGTTGTCTTTGAAACCAGCAGCTCTAAAAGACCATGGGAATTCCTGGAGACTTTGGTGTGTGTTTCTGTGGATTCTCCACAGGAAAGATTCCAGCTGGGTAAGATTGCCTTGTTTTCTGCATTTAATCATCCAAAAATGAAAATATTTTTAAGTGTCTTCAGGCTAGGTAAATTGGGAGATGTTAAATAGTCTAAGGGGTAGGGAGAATGTTATGAACCTATATTTACGCGAGTGTGTGTGTGTGTGTGTGTGTGTGTGTGTGTGTGTGTGTGTGTGTGTGTTCTGGGAAATCCGTTGAAAAAGCCAGGAGGGCGCATAACAGCGAGTCCACTTTCGGGGACCATTTGTTAGCTCCTTTCTGTGTCATAGTTCATGAACTTGCGCTACCTCAGAGACGCCCTCACCATTGCTTTGACCCTTGCCACCCCTCCACTGCGCCACCCCTCTACTGCTAATATACCTCTTGAATTCTGCCTTCTGGCCATCCTCTCACAGTTCCAGTAACACTGTGCTTCTGAGTGTGACCTGTCATAATGGTACATGTGGATAATGCCTCTTACTTTTCCAAATTCAACACTGGGTCACATGCATAGGAAACTATATTTTGCCAGTCTTCCAACAGTCTGGGCCGGATCCCACCCTTGCAGTCCACACCAGCCAGCAAAAGCTGTAAGAATACTAGCCCTTAGAAATTCTTTGTGAATCTTGCATTGCATTCCACCAGACCATAAGGTTCACAGAACTGGGAAGGTGTCTATCTCTATGGCTCAGAACCAAACACACTGTTTGAAATGGTCTATTAATGTTTAGTAATGAGTAAAAATGCATGGCCACATTAATGAGAGACTTACTATAGTAAAATCTAGAGTTGGCCTTGGGGAAGCTACCCATGCATAAGCATCTGCCTCTAGATGTGAGCCATGGGTCAGAAGTCACCAGAGATGGGTGAGCTGTGACCGAGAAGCTCAAAGTAGAGACAGAGACCCCAGCTGGTAACCAGACCAGAAAAGAAGGAGCAACCAATAGAATCAGAGGCCAGCCTGGGACACGGTTTGCTCAGCCTCCTACCATGGTGCCCATGGAGCCAGAGCATAGAATGCCTTCCATGGGGATACAGTAGCCTGAGAATAAGCAAACTGCAGAAAATATAGTCTGGTTGGGACCAAGCAGAGGCAGCCTCTGCATGAGGGAAGTAGTCATGGCTTTTCTTAGGCACCAGGTTCTGTGTGATAGACCGGTAGGAAGCAGGAGGTTTGAGAGGTCCAGAGGACTTACTCTCTGACCCAAAAGGTGTGAAGCTTCTCTGGACCTCACTGACTGATGTGTAGGCAACAGCGTTGAACAGCCAAGCTGCTCCCTGCAGTTGGGAGGCATCCGTCGTCATCCGCAAGATCTCAAAATGAGATGGAAACGACATGTCACAGCATTTTAATCAGCCATTGTATTTTGGAATGTTTTAATTAAGGTTTATCTGTTACCATTATGACTGTAATCCTGAGAAGCGCCAAGCCTGCCCTGGCAGGGGGGAGAGAGGAGGAAAACGTGTCTCAATTAAAATAATTATTAATTTAATCTCATTAAGTATGGATTATTAATTATTGTTGCTACTCTCAGGCACAGGGGGCAAGCCCCCTTCCCACTCAGGTGTATCAGCTCATGAGGAGATAGAACATGTAGCTGTCCTGGGGAACCCACCCTCTCTTGAAAGGCAGAGACTGCACCCCTTCCTTGTGGACTCTACCCCAGGTCTCCACCAGAAATCACCCTACACAAAATGTACTTAGTGGAACTGGGTTCTTTTCCCACTACTTCCAAAAAAAAAATGTTCTTTTTAGTGCTGGGTGACACAGAGAGACTCTCTATGTGCGCCTGTTTCGTGATCCAAGCCCTCATCTGTCCCTCTTCATGCCCTTGTACAAGGTTAGCTCCGTGTTCTGCTCTTGGGTGCCCGAGCATGCCAGTCCAAGCTCTTTTACTCTGGCCCTCTCCCAGGTTCCCGCCCACGTTTGCCCATGACTTTGAAGAGCTTCCCTGTGTCCTTCATCTTTGTATTCCTTCCAGCAAACGCTCTTTCCATCCCGACACCTCCAGGGAGTGTGTGACTAACACCACTTCATTATTAGAGGAGGAAGATGAAGAGGAGGCCAGAAGAAGAGGGCTTGGAGGGGGGAGAAAAATCAACCTGAAGAAGGCCTTCCTGCCGAGGCTCACTGGTGTCAGGATTGAATTGTCAGCTTCCCCAGCCTCCCACACGCTACTGCTGCCGCAATGAGCCAGACCAACACCTTACCCCCTCCACACACAAACAACCCACTCTACCTGTATAAAATGACTAATGACAGTCAAAGCAAAGCGATTAGGTGGCCTTTACAAGCTTCAGCACCTACCAGGTTTACTATAAGTCACCCTGACATCATAAATGACTTCTCAGAAAACATAAACAAAAGAAGAGGCCACCTCAGAGAAATGAATTCAATCCGAAAGCCTTCTCTCTTGTTTGGCCATCCCTGGGTCACATCAGACTGGCCCGGGAAGAGACATTCTTCAGAATCAGGCAGTGACACAGTGCCCCACAGAACGACCTACACAAGGGATCTCAATGGTTTCCCAAGCATCCCCCAGACCCTCGAGTGCTGTACTGGTGACTTAAGACTACTTAGGGAGTGAGGGGAAGCCAATCAAATTGTTTTAACCAGGACTCTCTGCTTTGATGTGCTTTTGTGTATCTTCTTTGTTTAGCTGCTACTTATTAAAAGAATTTTGCTGCTTAAAGAAAAAGCAGCCTTGAGAGTCCCTGATCTAGCCCAACACCTTCTTTTAGAGGGGAGAAGCTGGGGACCCTTCCCAGAGTCGCTCAGCTGCCCATTGACAGAGATAGACATGGGCACTGTGTCTGCATATTCTGGCTTCATTCTTTCCACAACAACACACACACTCTTCCCCATGTCCCTGTACAGGGAGCCTCCTGGTCCAGGGCTCTGAGTAGCTGTCCAAGGCTGGCATCTCCCCGACTGGAGCATCAGGCTCAGCTGAGCCCACGGCTGTCAGCTGGTTAGACCACACCACACTCAACTGCCTTCCGGTGAAGCTGGAGAGGCTCAGAGGCCCTTAGCCAAACCTCAGCCTCCTGTTCTCACACCCTGCGAAGGAGATCTGTAGATGCAGCCCTTAAAAGAGGATGCTAGGAGAGCAACAGTAGGCAAACCCAGACTTGTCTGAGGCCTGGTCAAGTGTTTTAAGCCTCCTTATTTGTACCAGGTTTGGGTTCACCTCCAGAGAGAGGAAGCCACCAAAGCTTTGTCAAGTGGAGCTTTTGTAGAGACTTGTGCTCCTCACAGACTTGTGTTTCCCTCACAGAGGGGAGGACAGCAGCCCTTGACTTCCAGCTCCCATGTGATGGGAATGTCATTCTGTATGCTGTGAACATGTGTTGCTCTGATTTGGTTGATAAATAAAATGCTGCTTGGCCAGTAGCCAGGCAGGAAGTATAGTATAGGCAGGATAAGCAGAGAGGAGAATTCTGGGAACAGGAAGACTAAGTCAGGAGTCACCAGCTACTGCCATGAGAAGCAAGATGTAAAGATACCAGTAAGCAATGAGCCACGTGGCAAAGTATAGATTTATAGAAATGGGTTAATTGAAGATGTAAGATCTAGCTAGTGAGACGCCTGAGCCAATAGGCCATACAGTTTGTAATTAATATAAGCCTCTGTGTGTTCAGTTGGGTCAGAGTGGCTTCAGGACCTCAAGGACGCAGGAGCTGGGTGGGCACAGGAAAACTTTCAGTTGCACTCATGTATCAGGCACCATGGTTCACCTCTCTACAGCTGCAGACTACCAGGGAGCTCTCTTTAGATGTCACAGCATTTATTCCACTTACTCAGGTTCTGTCACAAGACATATCACTTTTTTTTGACAATTTCTTATGTATGTATTGTGATCATATTCACCCACATTACCCTCTTATCCTCCTCATACTCCCACTGACCCCTCTTTTCCCAACTAGTCCCCTTCCTACACTTATGCCTCTTTTATGTATGCCAAATCCTGTGTGGGTAGCCACAACTGCTGTGTGTTTTATTGAATGGCCCATTATATCCAGCAGACTGCTTTTCAAAGCTCTCCTCCTCAATCTCTGACTCCCACAATCTTCCTGTCCCCTCTTCCATGATGCTTCCTGGGCCTTGGAAGAACTAAGATAGATTTCCCATTTAGGGTTTTCAGCTCAACACTCTGACCAGTCACAAATCTCTGCATTAACTGGTACCTACTACAAAAAAAAAAAAAAATGTTTTTCCCACAAAAGATTAATACAGGGGTACAAATATTAGAAGGCCATCTGACTACATGTTCACTTAGCAAAACAACAACAGAAAATTTGCCTCTTAGGCTTTGACCTCCCCAGCCATGGAGTGAGCCTCTAACACTCAGAAAGCAGGTGGTTACCCCCCAAACATGCATACCACTATTGCATGTCGGTATTGTAGCACACAGTGGTCTCTGCTGGATAAGACTGTTGATGATTTTTCTCTCCTCCAGCAGCCTTCCTAGTACTTTCTGGCACTATCAACCCAGCTAGCCAGGAAGAAGTCTCATCTCAATTCAGTTTTATATCTCTGTCTGTTTCTAAAGCAATAGGGTCTTCTGATCTAGTTCCGGTGAGCAACCGAGAGCAATGATAATGGCCTGCATTGTCTGGGGAGTTCCTAGGGACTCCCTGGTGAACAACCCCTAAGGAAGTATTCAGAACCTGGCCCTGGGATGGTTTCTGAGGACAGCAGCATCACCCGTGCAGGGTACCTACATCGAAACTCTTCTTTAAATAATATTTCAGTTAGCTTGTGAAGTAGGTTTCCGTATAGTATATATATACACACACGTTCTTAGTTTGGTTGTTCCTCACACACCCTCACCTTTTCCCGTCTCCCTACCCTCAATCCTGCTTAAACCATTTGACCTCTAGTATTTGTTTCCTCAAATTCCATACCACATGTGTCTTACTGTCTCTCTGTGAGCAAACCTCTTGTCAGCTCTATTTGCTTTAAATTCTCTACCTCTCCTTGCTGTACTGTCTTAACATTCCAGCAGCCTAAAGGCTAATAGAGTAGCATCACAGCCTCTTAAGGTGAAGCTGCTTGCTGGATTTTCTATGTTCTCTTAGAATACTGCCATGGGCTCAGCACGTAGGGATCATGGGTCATGTGTGAGGAAGGCCTGAGGGTAGTGAGAGATTAAAGAGAACCCTAGTTAGCCCATGTCTCATGAGATACCTGATGCCCATCTCTCTGACGCCTCATTTCAACCCTGTGAGCAGATATCAGCGCTCCTTTTCCAGATGAGGAAGCTGTGCTGCCGAGAGGTCGAGTGGCCTGCCCAGCATCACCCCTCCACCCTAGGAAGAAGGCGTGAGAAAGTGAAAGGATGGAGGGGAGGGAGGGCATTCAAGAGATGTGACACACTGTCCACCAGCTCTGTGACGTTCTCTTTATTCCCCAGATCCTCAGTATGACCTACCTTTTCAGTGGCTATGGGTCTGAGGAACAGTTTATTACTTTGCATCAAATAATACATAACACAGAGCTTTAAGTCCAGAAACAGCTGCCAGGACGTTTCAGAATCTTGTAACCTAATCTTGACGTCTGGCCTCTGATTCCCAAACACATACATTCTTTCTCCTTTCTAGAGTATGTGACTTTTCAAAACAGAATGCATGAGGTTAAAAAAAAAAAGAAAGAAAGAAAACAGAGAAATATTTCTATTCCATGATTTTGTACTTTAAAGGTATATTTGATTTTCTTGCAAAGTATTTCTTGTCTCTCAAGGCCCGGGATTCTGAAAGCAGATTCATTAGGAATACCAATGCAATATTGTTAGCCTTGAAGGCCCCTGAAACAGAAGAGCATGGGAGTGGGGTTAACATGACAAGAAAATCAACTAAACTAGCATTGATCGAGCACCTACCGTGGGTGACAGACAACACTTTGTAAGTCTGAAACACTGACCTCCAGGTTATACTCTGATATGGTAGGTGGTGAGTATGTGCACACCTGTGCATAAATTCCCATGGGCACACATCCAGGAAAGTTTTGCCCACTCAGCCCTCCATTTTCCTGTAGTGAACTGAAATGAATAAATCTCTATAAGCAGCCTTCTCTGTGTGAAACCTTGGAAATAAGTCCTCTTTACAAATATTCTATTGGCCCACCTACATCAAGCACCATGCTCCCCTGGTGACTATAGGCAATAACATGAATACAGCTCAGAATGATTTATTTCTGCTGACCATCAATCATCCCTTTTCCTGGACAGGTGGGTGAGAGATCAGGCCCATGGCTGCTCTTGGAGGTGCTTGGAAATGTCTGCAAACTCTAGACACAAAAATCCCAGACCCTCTGGCTCTGGATCCTAGAAAGCCTACCCAGAGAAAGACGGCAGCATCCAGGCAGAGGACAGGGGCTATCTTTGGGAACTCCTGATAATATTCTTTGCCTTTTGCCACCCAGGAGGGAGATCTAAGTCCCTTTAGTCATCGCTACAGGAAAACGTTTTGACATGAACTCTCATATATCCTGACGGAGGTTAGTTACCAAAAACGCACACCTTTGCCTTAGCTGGATTCATTTACTACCCTATAAATTATTTCTCAGCATTGCAAATCTTGCTGTGACAGACAGAGCAAGGAGGGAGCGCACGCTAAGTGTTCATTTTTCGTCTAATATATTCCAATCCTGTTAGGTCGTGCTGCTGAAGGTAATATTTCTGGCATTCATTTAATGAAATTGACATTGATGAATGGTTAATTATACAAATTACATTCTTATTAAATCCCTTAGAATCAGTGCCTTACATTTTCCTAGCTATGGGCTCCTTACAGTTGATACCTTTTTTTTTTTTTTTTGCTTTGCTCTGAGTATCTTCTCTGTTGGCTGCTACAGAACTCACTCTGCATATTTTTCCTCCTTTAAGAAACTTTGAAAAGCATTAAAAAATCCCCTAGTTAAGGCAATTACGGAAGATAAGTTAATCTTCACGGGATGTTTAAGCTCCGTTTCTCGCATATGTTTATTCTGGTTTCTTTCTCCTCTCTAGACAGCTCCTGGCCCAGAGGGGTTGCAGGGAGGGAAGATTGTCTGTCTCCTGCTGAATAAAAGGTCTGATGGGTCAGGGAGGATGCAAGGAAAGAGAATTTAGCTGTGTGGCCAACTTCCCCTGTTGGATGCTACAGATTTGTGTATCTTCTAAGAAAGAGTGGATGGACCAGGCTAATAGGAAAGGATCAATAGTGGCTATAAGTAGCCCCTCGAATACTAAGTACCTCTGGTGGGCATATTTCCAAGAGAGCCGGCTTGATTTTGCCTTCTCACTGGGGAGTGGAAAGATGAATCATGTTCATTGAGGTCATTTTTCCGTTACCTGGCTGGTCACAAAGGCAACAGATATTTACTGAACAGCTGGTATGGAGCAAGCACACACTAGCCAACACCAGAAACTGGGGACAATCTCAAGGAGTTGGCCCAACTGTGGCAGGAACTTCCTTTCAATGGACCATTGTTCACCTGGATTATTTTCTCCAAATGAGAAATAACAGAAATATTCCCTGGAAAAATCAGACCTAGTTTTCAAAACCCACTTCATCTGTCAAGTTTTCCCAGTGTATGAACCAAGACGCTTCTTGCCCTGGGTGTAAGCACCATAGTGGGGCTCCAGTGGGCTCCAGAGGTCAGGTCTGGGGGCTTTAACCTGAATTTTCTCCCTGAACCTTTCCTTCCCATAGCAGGCTCAGTCGGTGGACATCCCATTGCTAGGAAGATGAGGCTAGCTTGATTAGTTTCAACCTGTAACTGCATGTGTCCTGTCTGGGACCCTTAGCAGTGAGCTGTGGCTGGAAGTGGTTTTCTGTGTCCGGTCACCAGTCACACCGAACCTCACTGACTTCAGTGGATCCTTTGGAGAAAGCTCGAGGTTCATGCTGAGTCCCGTGAAGTCACCCAAGCTCTAAGAATCAGCTTGTCCGAGGTTCCACCTATCTCTTGGGCATCTCCAGGGCTTACTCAAGGAAGTCATAGAGAGGAGTGGTTAGTGACAAGCACTTTTGATCATCAGAGAGACCTGGATTCAAATGCAAACTCTGCTCTTCCCTGGATGTAGGTCCTTGTACACACACCTGTGTCCTCATCTAGACAATGGAGTCAATGGTAGCACTTTGAAAGGAGCTGTGATTTTTCAGCTGCCGGGAACAGAATGCGTCTCTAGCTACAGCTTAGACCGCAAAGCCATGTATTGTTTCTTAACAAAGGGTCCGAAAGTTAGGTTGCGTCAGAGTCGGCCCGCCAGCCAAGTGATGTAGTCAGTGAGCTGGACTCTTTCTGTCTTAGGATTCCACCTGTTCCTGTGTCAATGGTTCTCAGCCTTCCTGATGCTGTGACCCTTGAACACAGTTCCTTACATTGTTGTGACCTACAACCACAAAATTATTTCCCTTGCTACTTCAAAGCAGCAATTTTGCTACAGTTATGAGTCATAATATAAATATCTGGGTTTTCTGGTAGTCTTAGGTGACCCCTGTGAAAGGGTCGCTCAACCCCCAAAGGGGTCGTGACCCACAGGTTGAGGACCACTGTTTTAGAGCACATTGCCTTTGTGCCCTAATGTTCATAAGGCAGCTGCCAAAACTTGAGGCCGTGCACTCAGGAAGGAGCAATTATAGGCAGCAGCAGCTAGTCTTGGCATGGTACCTTACCTTCCCCGCTACCCCAAGAAAACAAAGAATTTCCCCCCCAGAAATCCCTTAGCAGTTTTCTCTGTGTGTTTCATTGAACATTACTTGGCAGTATGCCAGCTGTTTGGTGGCAGGCATGTAAGAGAAGAGGAAATTGGACGTGGCTTTTGAGTGTCTAGTTCAGTTCTGTGCCCTCTTGGAAAGTGAGGTTACATCTAACTGCCTCTATTTTTGCTAATTCTGCCCCGACAACCTGGGTATTTGTGTGTATTGCCACACTCGCGCCTAAAGGCACGGGGAATGGATAGCACAGAGCTGTGGTAGTCGCTGGGGGGCAGGGGGGAGTGTCTTCTAGAGTCAGTTGTGTTCTGTAAGGTCACTCCCCTAGAGGCCGTCCCATCCACCCTGCAAGAGCTCCCTTCTACCTCACAACCTAGGAAGGAAAGGCCTTCTCTAACTCTTATCTCAGTCTCTGATTCCATCTCCATCTGGGCCAGAGTCTGCCTGGGCAATCACCTAGCACCAGTTTTAATTGTGTAGCAAGGAGGAAGATGGGCGATATGAATCAGGTGCTGGAAGCCGAGAGTGAATGTAATAAATAGACTATTAAGTTAACCAAGTTTTCAGCTTCACTAGTGAGAGCTGCCATCTATCTTGTGTGGTTTTCTGCATGCTTCATTACCGCATATAACCATACTGAAAAAATATGCCTTATCCTTTATAATGAGATGATAAGTCCCGTGGTAGGCAGAGTGCCCGCCTCCCCCCCCCCCACTCATTCAGAAGCTCCATAAGATGGAGCCAGCCGGGCGATAGATTATCGCTCTGTGTCTCCGGGGCTGACAGTGAGGCCAGTGACTGGGCAGGACTCAGTGGTGATAATCCCTTTAACTGTATAGTCCAGAACATCCCTAGAGCCTGAAGTGCCTGGGGACTCCGACGCTGTCCACACAGTCGAGAAGTAGTGCAAGAGGGACTTTGACCACCGAGCAAACGTGAAGCTGCTCCCACTCAGTCCGATGCAGCTCTGGACCATCAGACCCCACAGGCCGCCTTCTGGGAACCCAAGCCAAACGCTGAGTCTGTGTCCTCCCGTGTCAGGCCATCCCTCCTGTAGCACTTTGCCCAAGAGAATCCATGAATGTCCACAAGCCGACAGAGCTGGGCGCCCTGCCCTGGGCTGCCTCTCACTCCAGGGCCTTTGACATGTCCCTTAGCCGCTTCATGTCATTTAACCACTCTGACCTTACGTCTCTCATCTGTAAATGAGGTGAATTAGGACATTATTGGAAAGCACTCATTACTCTGCACACGGCCAGCGTCTTTTCTCCAGATCTAAGCAAAGTCTTCAGATCAGACAGAGGAAAAGCTATAAAAAGTTATGAGAGACCACGTCTACACATATTACAGAATTCCTCCACTGAAATGCCCAGCACAGGAAAATGGATAGTCAGAGATGGATTAGTGGTTGCCCAGGATTCAGGTAGCTGTCTTAGTTCATTTTCTCTTGCTGTAACAGAATGCTTGAGACTGAGTAGCCTATAAAAACTGGAGGTTAATTTGACTCACGGTTCTGGAAGCTGTAAAGGCTAAAGGCAAGGCTCCAGAGAGGGCCTTGACCTGCTTCAGTTCATGGCAGAAAGTGGAAAGGCCAGTGGGCACGAGGAAACCCAACTTGCTGGACTCACGCTTTTAGCCCACCACAAGAGAGCGATCCTCTCTCTAAAGATCTAATCGCCGTTCTTGGCCCCACCCCCAGGCCCAGCGCAGAGGATCACCAAGTGAGTCTCAGAGTAGACAAGCCATGTGCAGACAACAGCAGAGGCCAGCTACAGGGGTAACTAAAGGGCACTGGGTTTGGGGGAGGTGATAACAAAGTCCCAAATTGACTGTGGCGTACTTGCGAATATACACGAAACCATTGGATTGTACATTAAACCTGTGAGTTATTGCAGGAACTATATCTTAATACACCTCAAAAAAAAAAAAAAAAAAAAAGTAATCCAAGCATGGTGGCTCAAACTTGTGATTCCAGGACTCGGGGAGGCTGAGGCAAGGGAATCTTCATGAGTTTGAAACCAGCTTGGGTTATATAGTGGGTTCCAGGCCAATCTGAGCTACTGAGATCTTGTCCCAAAAAAAAAAAAAAAAAGGAAAACCACCAGTATATGTTAAATGTGTTAAAAAATGAATACCAGAGCACCTGATGGCCAGTAACGCACATCTGGGCCCTATCCCAGCTGCACCTCTGGGTGAGGTAGGTAACTCATGTCTAGACAAAGAGAGAGCCACATCAGAAGCCCTTGAGTACCACAGGGGCTGTTAACTCTTCCCAGACTGCTAAAAGTCGGTCTTTAGGGAACTCTCAGCACCCGTCCCGAACACAGATCAGTACAGCTGCATGTGCATGAACATGGCAGCCTTGGTGAGGGCATTCTCTAGAACCAGCCTGATCGGTTGTCTGAGGGGACTAAAGAGACTCGAAGGGGAAGAGAAAAAGCTTCCCTTGTGTCACAGCACATCTGTGACAGCATTCACCCCAGGACATCAGCAGCACGATTTCCCACCAAGAGCTGCCTCTCTGCCCCTCCTGCTCCTGGGCTATGCAGTCCTGATGGGTCTGTGCTGCCCCACCTGAGAGGGTTTGGGCTTGATCCTGATGACACACCCTGTAGATAACCTCTAGTGCGGCCACGCTCCAGTGTCACAATTTCCTAGACAAACCACTTCAATACTGTTATGTATTAAGTGGTGCAATGTTATTTATTAAGCGGTGCTGTTTACCATGCAAGAGAAGCCACGAGGCACAACAAAACCCACTATAAGGGTTTATTAAGGAAGGGGACTAGAAAGAGTGTGGATAGGCCTATGGAATGACCGTGCAGGAAGAGAGGGAAGGAATAGGTGGAAGCTATTTTTATAGCCCTCCC
Organism: Peromyscus leucopus; assembly: GCF_004664715.2. NCBI lineage: Eukaryota > Metazoa > Chordata > Mammalia > Rodentia > Cricetidae > Peromyscus > Peromyscus leucopus. The sequence goes on along the minus strand of NC_051069.1, from coordinate 37,879,168 downwards.
CACCTCCCCCCTCATGTGCATATGGGCTTACATAGCTATGTCACGCATGCGCATAGATTATGTGACCACGCTGCGTGCACATTACATGATCGCACAGCACACGGATTGTGTAGGACGTAAGGCCCTAGAATGAGTCAGTATCTTGCCTGGCTACTGGACAGCGCACGCGCGGTCATATAGCTGGGGGAGTGGCTAGGAATTCTAACACATACAGTATGTCCCAAACCTAGCCTGCCTTCCTCTCCCTTTCTCCAACCTCTTCATCCTGCTGGATTCATGTGTATTAATAAATTAATAAATAATATTAACCTCCCAATGTTCAAACCCAAAGCATGGATGCTAAGACTACCTCCTCTTTTAGCCTGTCAGACATGCTGGGTTGGTTCTGCCTGCTGAATTACCTCCTCTCCACGTCTAGGATTACTGAGTGGTCTCTGGGCTTCCAATCTCCCCTCATTAATGCATTACCCATACAGCTGCTGAAGTGATCGTTTTTCTGGCTTCAAACAGCTTCCCATTGCCCATAGAATAGAGTTCAAACTCCTACGCTTGGCTTACAAAACCTTTCATGAGTTGACCCTCTTAGTTCATCTCTGTGTAATCCCTACCTCCACCAGGCCAGCTCCCAGCCATCCAGGAAGCAAGCGCTTTGTTCTTTGTAGTGGCAAAGGCAGATGGGAGGCATTGGGATGCCCCTATATTACTTGCTGATTAACCTCCTTTGTCCCCACCACTCCCAGGCCCCCAGCTAGAGAATTGTCTAACGCTGCTCCCTGCGGTCTTCAGCTCTTATCATATCAGACTCCTCTTCCTAGCATCCCACTCCATCCCTCGCCCTCACGTGAAAGCAGATGCAGGGGCCTAGGCAAAATGTTTTTGTTGTAGCCTCAGTCCGAAATGGTAGGCTGTTAAACATATAGAATAGAGCCTTAATTAATAACATGTTCAGTGCATAATCACAGAGCAAAACAGGGAAGGTCCGGCCTATTAGATCAAGCATGCTGAGTGCTATGAACAGCAGAAATCCATTTCTAAAGATTCTAACAGTCACTGGGAACATAAAAGGTCAGCCCATTGGCTCAGTTGGACTTGATAATATGAGACTAGTGTGTAAATAAATGCCATGATACTGGGATGATGTGTTCAACAGATAGACCTAGCCAGCAGGGAGATTGCTGACATCATTCCCCCGAAGATCCAAGAGGCTAGTTGAGTAGGGCCTGGCCAGGTTTGAGCCCCAGGGTGATGGTCCCCTATAAACACTGACCTAAGAATGTCCCAGTAGAACCAGGTGCACCTCCTTTTCACAACAGAGTCCATTTCAAACAGAGTTTACTGATTCACAGGCGCTCGTGTCAGCTGGCTTTCATTTTCAGGTCCAGGTGAGACACACAATGCTGTCTCCTCTAGTGTCTCAACAGTGGGGTAGACATGGTTCCATTCTGGTCCAGCTCAGGACACGGAACAAGTGTGCCAAGAAAGCACATCAGCTCCTTAGAACCCATTGCCCATGACCGTCTCTTAGGCAAAAGGTAAAAGTCAGTCCCCAGGAAAAGGCAAATTGCAAAGTCCCCACCCGGCCTTCCCTACTAACTTTCAGATGCTGTTAGAGTGAAACCTGGAGGATTGATGAATAAGCTCCTGTTTTATGAGTTCTTAAGCAGTAGCATGGCTTGTAGGTAAATATCTGTTCCAGAGGATGGATTCTTCAGGGTAGGAAAGACACTGTGCACTGGGCAATAGTATCTTGATTCTGAGTAGAACCTGGCAGGTGTTGGAAGCTCTGGCTCCTACGTGAGCTGAGCAACAGCCCTCCTCACACTTGAACTGGCTCCAGCCCTTTCCTGTGACACTTTTTTGTCTAAATGTCTTTGATGAAATCAGGACTGAGTAGCACAAGGTTTTACACATGTATTCAATAAGTACCTAGAATGGCTGGAAAACCTGACTGGAGGTCTCTTTGCATGCCTTCAAAACTCCAGTCACCTTGAGATTACAATTGAGGATTGTTTTGGCCTAAATATTTGTGTCCTCTTAAAATGTATACACTGAAACCCAACTCCCAATGTCATGGTGCTAATGGTGTGCTTGGGGGTGATTAGGTCTCTCTCTCTGCTGTCTTAAATGAGATAAGCTCCCCTGTGAAGGAGGCCTGAGGGAGTGGGTTTGTTCCTTCTCACACTTGAGGACACATAAAAGGCTCCATGAATGAGCAGCAAGCCTTTAGCAGACACCAAATCTGCTTGCTCCTTGATCTTGGCCTTCAGAACTGTGAGCAATAAATCACCCAGTTTAAGGTATTTCGCTATTTCAGCCCAAACGAACACAGGGATAAATCTGACATAAAGGTAGAAGATAAAGTCTTTGAAGTCTTTTCTAAGCTACAAAATTCCCAAAACACTCCTCAGAAGCGAATTGCTCTGGACTGGGAGTGGAGCTCAGTGGTGGAGTACCTTCCTACCGTGCATGAGGCCCTCGCCCTGAAATCCGTAACAGCAGGAACAACAACAAAAAACTAATTTGTTCTTGCCTTCTCTCTGGAACATCCAGCAGAACCATGTGACCTTCTCATGTAAATCTCTAGTGCACAACTCAGGATGCTGCAAGTCCAACCCGGGCCTTAAGAGTCCACTCGGTATCACAAAGGTCGCGGCAGAGCCACAGCCAGAAGCAGCTGCATTCTCAGAGACCTTACACAGACAGCATCTTCAGGAATATGCTGAGATCAGTTACCTCCAGATGCTCATGTTAGATAGGGAGAAGCTAAGGGCGAGGAGAAAATCCAGCCACTGTCCCAAGCTCGTTTAAATGCTTCCCTCGGCGGAACAAGAATTCAGGGAGAAGGCTTTTTCAGCCTCTCCGCTCCCATCCATACACACCCAGAACTGTCCTTGGACTGGGGAGTTGCTAGACCTCTCCTGCTTTGCTCCAGGACAGTTCTCAGAGTGTGCATGATGGGTGAGGCTCTGGACTCCCATTTAGTTTTCCTTCTGCAGTGTCTGAGCCAACCCCAATGGCAGGCAATGAATGAAAACACAGACGAGTCTTGGAAACATGTAAAGAAGCGATTATAGATGTCCTTCCTTTTCCTGCCCCCTCCTCCCTGTTGGCCCCTGAGAATCAGCATAAATCCCTTGGTCAGGAGAAACTATCAAAATACCATCCATCTGGATCTAATTTCCAGAACCTCTGGGCTCCAAAGTGACCAGAGTTAAAGGTCTATTCATAAATGTTTTTCTCTTGCAGTCTGCCAGACCCAAATTCTGCCTGCAAGCTGTCTGTCTAAGGCAGATAGCAGATGGGACTGGCTTGGATTCTGCACACACAGCACAGCTCTCTCACTGACCAATCGACTCCGTGCCCTTCCCAGACAGCTGTGGCCTTGTTGCCTTGAACTTCATTTGTCTGGGTCTTCTGCTCTCCTCGGGTCCTCTGTCTCAGCAAGCTGGCTACAAGTGAGTGCCTGCCTTGCCCGGATCTGCTTCAATGGTTATCCAAGCCTTCATGGCATCTTTCCCTTCTGCCTTGCAGGACACCATCTCTTTCCCTTTCTTAGCTGGTTAATTTTAATCATTTTATATTTGTATGCAATGTACAGATTCGTGGCTTTTGGCTTGGTTTTGTGACCCACCTGTGCAGCCATTAGGTTGGAATTATCTATTGGAGCTCCATAGGGTCATCAGTGGGTATATGACCAACCGAGGGAACCATTTCTGCCTCAAATTCTTTACCCCAGAGAATGAGGAAGACCACAGAGGGGGCAGGGAGACTCTTGCCTTATTACACTACTTTCTATAATTTGATAAAGGGCAGACTACTAATAATTGGCTTTTTTAACATTTGAAACTTAACACAAAGAAATTATGGCATTATTCAAACAGAAGTGAGAGAAATGGATGACAGATTAGTCGGCTAGTGTGTTATTTTGGAGGGGTAACAAGTCAAGGGAAGAACTCATTATATAAATCAAGAAAAGGAATGGGTTCTGTATTTCTCTAACTAGCTAACGAAGTCCCTAAGTACTATGAGGCTGTTCTAATTATCCTTTGTGTTCTCCTAGCTCTATGCACAGAATAAAGGAAATGCACCATATACGTATGTGTGTGCATGCACATGTTCATTCTATTCTATACTACAACAGTTCTTCACCTTCTCAGCCCTCTCCTGTCCAGGCCCTGGCAGTGACTGCCACCTCTCTATAGCTGCACCTCCCCCAGTGTGGTACAGATGGAATTGTACAGTATGTGGTCTTTTGCAGACTGGCATCTCTCGTTTGCAATGGAGTTACCCGTGTAGTGACCCACTAGCTCTTTTCTTTTTCTTACTCCTGGTAGTTCATCCTATGGGTTTGCCAACCCTTATTTATCTAACTTTGTTACCTGCTGGGGGCATCTTTGTTGCTGTCTGGTTTTGACAGATACAAGTTACGGTTGCGATAAAGCTTCACAGGGAGGCTAAGTGCAACAGGAGCTTTTTAATCAGCTGGGCAGATGCCCAGGGGTGTGAGTGCTTGGCCTCATGGTAAGACTATGCCGAGCCTGCAGAGTGGCTGTGCTGTGGTGCCTTCCCATCAGCAGGGAGGACAGCTCTTTGCCCGGCCGATGCCACCAGCTGTCTGGATTTCAACCACTGTAATATGTATGTCAGGGTATCTCGTTGTACTTTTGGAACTTACATTTCTTTGTGACAAGTGATAGGGACTACCTTTTGTCATACTTCCTTGCCATCTGTTTGTGTTCTTTGAAGAAATGATGTTTGGGACTTGTCCTCATTTTCACATAGGAAAGCTTGTTTTCTCACTGCTGAACTTTAAAGAGTTCTTTGTATATTTGGGGCCCAAGTCCCTCTACCAATACGTGATTTATCAATGTTTTTCCATTTGTCAGTGGTCTGCCTTTTCTGAAGATAGACACTCTCAAGAGTGTCTTCAGCAAAAACTGTTTATTTTAATAAAATCTAAGTTGACAGTTTCTAGTATTATGGATCATGGTTCAGTGTTAAAAACCCATTCCCAAACCCAAGGTCAAACAGATCTTTCCCCTACACTTTCTTTAGGAAGTTTTATGAGTTTTGTATTTTACATTTATCTCTCTAATCCATCACGAGTTAGGTTTTCATGTGCCATTTAAATCTGTGTATATTTTCTTTTTCACGTTTACATGGCTAATTATTTTTGTTGACAATACTGCCTTTGCTCCATTGAATTGCCTTGTACCACTATTTTTTAAAACAGTTGACTTTGCCTGTGTACATCTATTTCTTGACTCTCCATCCTACCCACTCATCTGTTTGTCTATTAGTTCACAAATACCATGCTGTCTTGGTTCCTGTAGCTTATACTGAGTCTTAAAATCAGATCATGTGAGTCTTCCAACTTGATTCTTTCTTAATATTTTGCTACTATTCTGGGTCCTTTGCCTTTACATAAAAAAAATTATATTTACTCTGCTAATATCTCTAAAACAATTTGCCTGGATTTCTATTACAATTGTGTTGACTCTGTAGATCAGTTGAAAAAAATTGACATTGTAACAAGATCGGATCCTGCAATCTATGAAAATGGATGCTTCTCCATTTATTCCATGCAGCTTTGATGTCCTCCATTGGGGTTTTCAGCTTTTGGCGCCACCTCGAAAGAAGAGACTTGATTGGCCAAAATTGTCCTCTGACCTTCATACCCCTCCACAAACAGATAGTAGCATGTGCACACCTGCATTCACACACATCACACACACAAATGCCAAGTAAAAATAATGACAATAACAATTTAAGTTGAAGAAAACACAGTAATGGAAAAGCTAACTCCTGATTTTCACTTGGTATCCTGCTTGACTCCAGTAAGAATTTGGGATGGAGTATTAGAGGGTATCCCACAGAAATAATCACATCATCTGTGAACAAGGATGACTTTAGTTTGTCTCCCTGATCTGTATACTTTTTATCCTTTGACATGTCTTCCAAGACCAGCTAGGGCTCACAGCACAGTACCCAATAGAGCTGACATTCTCATCTCCTCCCAGCCTTAGCACAAAAGCCTCCAGCCTCCTGCCTGTACGTGTGATGTTAGCTCTGGGTTTTCATTTTCTTAAGTTAAAAAGAAAAATTTCTATTGCCACTCACTTAACATCTTTTATGACAAACAAACATTGAACTTGTAGAATGCTGGGGTATTTGTTTGTTGTTTGTTTGTTTGCTTTTTGCAACATGACATTGGCAGTTATATGGGGCATAAATGTTTCAGGAAGTCAGGAAAACTATTAGAGAGACATGTGGGAAGATTAAATCAGGAACTAAGACAAGAACTGAGGGTAACCTAACCTAGAGGAGACAGGAAGAGAAACCAATTCTGGATGTATGTGGTGGAAAGGGGTGGGGGGGCAACAGGACCTGCTGATTTGTTGAATATGGTGGAAGAAGATAAAATAGACACACCAGGAGACTTTAGACAAGGGCCTTGAATAGCTAGAGGGATCGTGTTTAAACACACTGACTTATTAAAGACTGGAAGAGACAGCCCAGCAGGTTAAGGGTTACCAGTGTCTTTTGGACATGTTACTGTTTTCAGTAGCTATAAGACACACACACACACACACACACACACACACACACACACACACACACACACACACACAAAGATTCAGGAAAACAGTTGAATCCACAAATCTGGAGCTCAGGGGATAGGTCGGGGCCAAATTTATAATTTTAAAAATCATCTGTGTCTCAGTGGTATTTGAAGCCTTGGAATTTCATGCCGTTACCTTGGGAGAAAAATATAAATGGAGAAGAGAAGAAAGCCCAGGAGCCCTCCAACATTTGCTGGCTGGCTGCGTAATCTGACTCATGGGAGGGCTTGAGTGAGTGAACCACGCGGAGAGCAAGCATTCAACATGCGCTGCTGAGATCTGTAGCTGTGCCCTGGAAAGATGTATTGCTTCCAAACCAGGAGTTAAAAATCTAACTGCCCATGGTTAGCAAAGCCCTTCAGCGCCCACTGCGATAGTACAAGAATTTGCTAAAGATGTACAAGGACTGGGGACTGTGTTTGGGGTTTAATAGGTGGTGTTAATAGCAGAGAGGAGTCTGCAGAGGGAGAAGAGGTGGTCACTCACGAAAAGAAGAAAGGCCAGCCTGGGGAGAGCAGGACTCCAGGCAGGGAGCTTAGATCTCAAGACCCTTTCTTTTCATCTGTACAATGGATCCAGCAACTCCCTTCATCAGTCAAGGGGAAATTCCTGTTCCAAGGAACAAGAAGAAGGTTCACATCCTGGAGAAAGGGAAGCACAGGCGGGTAGGTTGAAAGGTCGACACCACCAGCTTCACTGAGCGCTGAGCACTGTCAACACTTTCTCCAGAAGTTGGGATGGGAAGTGCTAGGGAATGAGAAGTCAGGCTGTCCCTGGAAATTCCTTTCCTATTCTCCCAGTACACACCCCCAACTGTGCAAGAGTCAAACACCCTGGGAAGGGATTCTTAGCTGCAGTCAAAGGGCCAGGGGGGTTAAAATGGAACCGAGAGTTTATTAAAAGACCAGGTAAGCCACTGAGGGCAATTACACTGTTTTTTAAAAATGAATGACCTGCCAACAGCTCATTAGAGATTTGAGCAGCAAAGGCCACCACACTATACTGGATGCAGTTGAAAGGGGCCTTTTCCCTTAAGGAATAATCTCCAAGCCTGGATACTCAATCACACTAAAGGAAAAAGCCCTCTGGGGAAGACCATAGAGCAGCCTCTTTCCAAGGCCAGGGCACTATGGCCTGAATGCTTATGTTTCCCCAAAGCTCTAGTGTTGAACTTCTCACCTCTAAGGTAATGGTAGGAGGCAAAGTATTAGGAGGCGGCTAGGTCCCGAGGAAAGAGTCTTCAAGACTGCTGCTATTATTTGTCAGCTTTCTATTACTATTGCAAAATACATGAGACAAGATAAATATGAAGAAAAGGGGTTTGTTTCACTCACAGTTTGGGGGGTTCAAAGGCATAGTGGCTCAATTCTGGTGGGGGGGCCTCTTGGCTACATTATATCATGGTAGATGATGTGAGAAGAATATATGTGGGAGCTATGATCCCTGTACAAGAAGATAACAGGCCTTTACATCGACCCTGTAGTGAGCACCCCAAAAAATTTTCCCATGAACCATTGTAATCTCTTCCAAAGGCAGGGTCTCCGATGACCTACTGACCAACCACTAAGCCCCACCTCTTAAATGTTCTATCACTTTCCAACAGTGCCCTCTTGGATATAAAACCACTGGCACACTGACCCTTAGGGAACAAATTAGACCTAAGCCATCGCAGTGTCCATGTCAGAGATGTGTTCTGCCCCTTGCGCCAGGTGATGTCACAGCTACAAGTCACCATCTTTGAGGAAGTAGGTTCTCACCAAGTCCCAATCCCACTGCTTCCTTGGTTTGGGACTTCTCAGTCTCCAAAATTCTCAGAACTCAAGCTCTGCCTTTTACAAGCGACTCTGTTTATGATGTTTTGTCATAGCATCCTAAACAGGCCAAGACTCAGACTCAGCCATCAACCTCTCAGACGTTTCTCAAGTTCTTCAGACACAGAGATTCCTTATGGCCCCAGATTCTAAAAAGTACAGCCTCATGAAATTTGCAGCCAAATGGATGGAACTAGAAAAGACCATCCTGAGTGAGGTAACCCAGACTCAGAAAGACAAACATGGCATATACTCATTCATAAGTGTATTAGCTGTTAAGTAAAGGATAATCATGCTACAATCCATAGACCCAGAAAGGCTAAGTAACAAGGAGAGCTCAAGGGGGGACATATGGCTGTCCCTGGGAAAGGGAAATAGAATAGATTTTGTGGGTGAACTGGGAGCAAGTGGCGATGGGAGCAGGATGGATTGGGTAGGAGGGACAGAGGGAGACAGTACTGGAAGAGACGACTGGAATTGGGGGATTTAGGGAATCAATGTAGAAACTTAGCAAAGTGGAAACTTGTAGATTCCCCAGAATCTACAAGAGTGACCCTAGCAAAGTCTCCTAGCAATGGGAGATATGGAGCCCTAACTGGCCATTTTCTATAACCAAGCAAAGCTCCCAGCAGTGGGACCAGGACATCAACCCATCCACAAAGCCTTTGACCTACAATCTGTCCTGCCTTCAAAATGTGCTGAAGTAATGGTGGTGTAGAACTTGTGGGAGTGGCCAACCAATGACTGGTCCAACTTGAGGCCCATGCCATGATAGGGAGTCCATGCCTGACACTGCCTGGATGGCCAGAAACCAGAAGCAAGACAGCCCAGAGACCCAGGATAGAACCAAACATGACTAGGGGGGGGATATCAATGAACTGATTCCTAATGATATTCTGTTATACTCATAGATCAGTCCTAGCCCAATTGTCATCAGAGGGGTATCATCGAGTAACTGATGGGAGCAGATGCAGAGACTCGTAGCCACAGAAGATGGGGAGGAAGGATTATAGGAGCCAAAGTGGTCAAGGACATCATGAGAACACAGCCCACAGAATCAACTAAGCAGGCTCACAGGAGCTCACAGAGACTGAAGTGACAATCACAGACCCTGTGTGGGTCTGAGCTAGGTCCTCTGCATGTACCTTATGGGTGTGTAGCTTAGTGCTCTTGTGGGACTCCCAACAGTGGGAGTGGGGGTGTCTCTCTGACTCTTTTGCTGACTTGGGACCCCTTTCATCCTACTGGTTGCCTTATCCAGCCTTGATATGAGGATTCATACCCAGTTTTATTGTAACCTGTTATGTATACCATATTTGGTTGATATACCTGGGAAGGCTGCTTTTTTTTTTTTAAGGGAAATGAAAGAGGAGTGGATGTGGGAGGAGAAGGAAGGGAAAGGAGCAACTAGGACTAATGGAGGGAGGAAAAACTGCAGTCAGGATGTAATATATGAGAGAGACAGAGAGAGACAGACAGACAGAGAGACAGAGAGACAGAGAGAGAAGAGTATGGCCCAACAGTCCTGCCCCAGAATGATCATCATGGCATTTCTTTCCAGGCTACAGGAGCTCCAAATCAGGAAACACCGACTGCTTGGGCCTGCACAGCAGTCAGAGGGCTACCCTCTCCAAAGAAGTGTCCCCAACACCACCGTCTTTGACACTGTAAAACAGCACTGCACACACCCATGGAAGTTGTAAATATCCATGTTACCCCAAAATGGGTCCCAGAACCCAGACAGACACCCATGCAGCTGGGCAGGCTATGGAGAGAGTGTTCTGGCAGAGAAGCCGGGGCTCGATTGTTTGCAGAGGACGCCACTGCAAAGTAGAAGTCGTTGCAGGCACAGCTCTCTGGGGGAGAACTGCTCCTGCCGAGGCTGCCCATCTCTCTCTGTTCTCTGCCATTCTTCCTTCCACCCTGCATTGCAAGTCAAAAGTTCACCCTTAAAAACCCCTGTTTTCCAGGCAATTCCTTTCTGCAAAACTCCATTAGCCGGGGAGGCGATGTGCGAGAGCTCCTGTGCGAGCACGCTGGCTCTCTCTAAAGCCGCGTTATTGCTGCTGCAGCAGCCGTTCCTAGGCAGGCAGTTTTGATCCAAAATGTCTGTGGAACAGCTTAATACCCAGCCGTGTATGTACAGTACTTCTGAGAGACACTTGCGAAGCAGAAATTGTTTGTGTAGAATTCGAGGGAATAGAAATGGACTTCGCTTTGATTGAATTCATTAGTGGTACATTCTGGGGTTTTTTTTTTGTTTTTTTGTTTTTTGTTTTTTTTTAACTGTGACTCTCTCGGCTTTCAAAGTTATTCCTTGAGATGCTTTGTCCGCCATCCTGGAGTCATTCAGACCTTTGTTCTTTTGATTTCCCTCCCAAAGTGGTATCTCTCTGTGAAATAAATTGGACAAAAAGATGCAAAGCTATTGGCAGATTGAAGTGTCTTGTTCAAAATGTTTCCTAGTCACCTGAGGATTTCCTAAGAGGGACAATAGCTATCTGAATTTGTAGGACTAGGAGATGTGACCCTGTGACTGTCATCAGAGCCTGTCACTCTTCATGAGTCTCTCAACAGATATTAACCCATTCCAGACCCAAAGAAAGCGCTGTCTCTCCAGCAACATGGACAGATCTATGTATCCGTGACAAAAACATGGTCTTTTGTTCCTCTGATGAAAGACTCACTGTCAATACAAATGAAACCAGTAAAAGCAAGCCCTTCAGCAGAGAGAAAACAGAGCTGTGTTCAGCCCTCAGAATTAATATCAGGGCACAAGAAAGTGATCTGAGTTGGTAAAGAGTTGAAAATCAGGCAACATAAATTACTAACACATTTTCCTGTGCCCAGAAGTAAGCTGATTTCTTCATTGCTTTAAGTGAAAGGAATAGATTGTTATTTGAACGTCATTATTTTTTTTTTGTCCCATCTTTGTGAATCCTAAGGTATTTTTACAACCCGAGAGCTCCAGGGTGATGGACCCTCTAACTGGCTCCACAGTTGGTGATAAGTCCACTCCCATCTTCCCTCTCCCTGCTTCTCAGGTGCTCCCTGCTCATACAGTCTCTACAGGAAGAGGAGGTGCCTAGTCAGGAAGCGAAACCCAAAGCTATCTCTTACATCAGCAAGGAGATTGGTGAGATCACTTGAAAAAAATCAGCCAAATGAGAATTGAATGCTGAAGATCTATGCTCCCGCTGGTTAACCAAGATCTTACTACACTTATCTATTATTGATCTGTGTTTCCTTGGTTTCTATAATATATGAGCTCTGGTGAAAAAGTGGTTCTGAATTGAGGGCACAAATCAGAATCTTCCAAGCATCACTTTCAAAATAAAGGTGCCCAGATCATACCTGCAGGGATTCTGACTCCAACAATTTACACTTTTATTGTACAAATATCAGTTACCCATAACCCTCAGAATAAGTGCTTCCTGTGATCCTCGTAGCCTCCCTAAGTGATAGGTTCTATTATAATCCCATTTTACAAATGGAGAAATAACATGCATAGAGATTAGGAAACCTTCCCAAGGTCACGTGACTAAACACTAGAGGCAGGTGGCCAACCCAACTCTTGTTTCTGGGTCCAAGGTCTTTGTCAATGGGGCTAGAGAATGTATTTTGGGTGATTTAGGTTTCCGTAACAAAATCCTTTAGATCAGTGGGTATGTGAATCAGCTTAACTTAGCCCTTCCATATTTTACTTCATAAATACATACAATTTTCATTTGTCAATCAAAGGCGATGTTAATAATAAAAAAAAGTAATGCAGAGGGGAAAGTCAAGATTTATGGACGTAATTAACTTGCCAAAAATCAAATAATGAGTAAGTACAGGCGAGCCAAACTTAAGAAAGAGGGCACAGTAGAGATGGAGAGTGACAGCAGATTTTTTACAACCAAAAGCATCGTGTTTTCCATGAGGCCACCCTCCCTTTGTATGCAAAATCAATATTGCTGAGTCTAAAAGACAACAACAAAAATCTCACCCTGGGTGAGAAGGTTAGCTGTAATCCTCAACCTGACACAAGCCAGAATTGTGTGGGAAGAGAGCCTTGATGGGGAGCTGTCCGGGTGGACTTTGCCTAAGGCGGGGCTTAGAAGGAGTGTTCTTCATTGCATTAGATGAGATGGGAAGACTGACCCTGAACGTGGGCAGCAGAGTTCTCTGCCTGGGTTGTGAATGGAACTAAAAGGAGAGGAGGCTAAGCACGGGCAATCATGTGTATATGCAATTTTCCCTCTCCTGCTGGTCCTCACTTTGGATGTGACTAGCTACTTCAAGTGTCTGCTGCCTTGATTTCCCCCGCAGGGATGGGCTGTAACCTAAATTCTGTGAGCTAAAACAGATCTTTTTGTCCCTAAATTGATTTTGTCGGGGTATTTTATCACGGCAGTGGGAGACAAACCAGGACACTGGGTAACTTGGAAACAATAGAAACTTGTTCTCACAGTTCTGAAAGCTGGAAGTCTGAGATCCAAGTGAGAGCTGACTTGATCTGGTGAAGGCCCACTCCAGGGTTCTTAGATGGTGTTCTAGCTTGTTTCTTGGTTGCTGTGATAAAGCATTGACCAAAAGCAACTTTGGAAGTGGGTAAGTTCAAGAGCATGGGCTATTACCAAGAGTAACTAGGTAAGGCTTTCTTACTATGTCCTGACATGGCAGAGCACAACACAAGGTGAGACAGAGCAAGCATGCCAGTTCTAGAAAGGGTTTATTACATCTTACAGGTTACAGTATATCATTGAAGGCAGGAGCTTGAAGCAGAGACCATGGAAGGATGCTGCTTACTGGCTTGCTGCTTTTCTCTTATTGAACTACCTTTCTTATATAGCGCAGACCTACCTGCTTGGGTTGGTACCACCCACAGTGGCCTGGACCTTCCTACTATTGTGAAAAGGCTCACAGGCATGCTCACAGGACAATCTAATAGAAGCAACTCCTCCTCCTCAGAACTAGAAGGCTCAGGTAGCAAGACACAGGAGTGGCTCCAACAGAATGTGTCTAGTGCATCGCCCCACAAACACCACTGCAGACTGTACTAGCTGGGTGTGGATCCATTTGCATGAGACATGCTTGTCTGCACACACGTTGCTTTGTCAGTAAGAACAACACAAAGCTCACCTCAAACAGATGGTCGGAAGTTTATAACAAGTTCAAAAAGCTTTTATAAGGAACTATTCTACAGTTTGTCCTTCACTTAACATAGAAGATCCAAGTCCATAGCGTAAAAAATTATCCTAATACTATAAAGAATATAATATTGAGATGTTGAAGGATAAAAGCCTGCAGTAAGATCATAAGTAATTCAGTCTGGGAGAGGCAGGTTAATGATTTTCAAGCTAGTCATTGAATGGTAAGTTTGGATTACCTATAGACAAAGTAGGAGAAGTATACCTGTTTATCTTAGTCTATTTTCTGTTGCCATAACAAAGTATCAGACTGAGTAGTTTCTTTAAAATTCAAAAAAAGAAAAAAAGAAGCTTATTTGGCTCACAGCATTGGAAGTCAGTAGATTCAAGAACACGGTGTTTGTCCAAGAGCATGGCAATAGGGCCCTTCTTACTGTGTCCTGACATGGCAGATGTCTTACATGTGTCCTCACATCACAGGGTGAGATGGATCAAGCATGCCAGCTGTGGTCTCTTATCTTTCTCTGAAGCTACTCACACCATCCTAGGGACCCTACCCTCATGAGCCATCTAATTTTCACTACCTACTGTCTTAGTTGCTTTTCTGTTACTGTGATAAGGTGACTTATGGGGGGTGTCTATTTTAGGTCAGAGTTCAAAGTACAGCCCATCATGGCAGAGGATTCAAGGCAGCTAGAGCTTGTAGCAGTTGGTCACATCGTGGCCACAGGCAGGAAGCAGAGGGATAAGTGCAGACTTCCTGTTCAGTTCACTTTCTCTTCTTTACATAGTTCAGGATACCCTGTCCAGGAAATGACGTCACCTACAACAGGTGTGTCTTCCCACTCCACTTAATGGAATCACGATAATCCCCCACAAGCACACCCAGAAGTCATTTCCTGGGTAATTCTAGATTTTGTCAAGTTGATACTCAACACTTATCATCACACATACCGTTAACACATGATCTTGGAGACTGAATTTCCTGTACATGAGCTTTAGGAAGATACACACAGACCTGTCAAAGGGCACTCGATGTCTATAGCCTAGGCAATAGAGTCATACAGCTGCAGTAAAGGATGGTAAGAGAAACAGCTCACTGAGCCATCACTGAGCAAGCCTTCAAGAGCCCTGAAACTAGTACACCCATCCTCCAAATGCCCCACAAACTGGCCTGAGATGTAAGTAAAGTCCATTCAGGTGGCAGTCCTTTGTGTGTGGCTCTGCTATAGAAATGTCCCCATGAGGTGTGGCCTGAATTCCTCTGTCCACATCAGCACCTTCCTTCCTCACGAACGACCTGGTGTCTTTCCTCCCCCTCAGACTGCCAGGCTGCTGCCACTGTCTCTTTTGAAAGACGCAGGCAGGAGTGGGTACTTCCATGCTGAGAAGATGAAGCCTTGGCCCATGAAACTCCTCATGCTTCACTTTCTACCTCTGCCTGCCTCCTCTTCCATGCTTCCCTGCCTGTCACATAGAAGGGGGTGGGGGGGAGTTCTGGGTGATCCTCTTTGTACTGTGTTCATTCTATGTAGCAGCTGCTGGGAAAGACGATACCAGGACGGGGGGTGGGGGGGCAGGGGGAATGCTAATGGCCCCAGCAGAGGTATACAACCTCCCTCTGATCCTCAGAATGGTAATAGAGTATGGAAGGTGCATTATGGATAGTCTCATTCAACTTGATCTAAACAACCCCAGTATTAATGGAAATTTTAATGAAAAACTAAGCCTTGATTAGGTTGCCATGCACAATCCCCACAACACACAGAGTCTGGTTAATTTCCCTGATGTCAGGGTCCTGGGCTCAGAAGCATAGACACAAACACACTCAGGCAAACTCCTTCCAATTCCCAAGCCATATGCATTCCTCCTCTGGCCAGGCCCTAGACACCGCAGGATTAGACTGCTTCTCTAGGCTTATGACTGGGGCAAGCACCGTGGCACTCTGGGAAAAGCTGTTTCTTCACCCCTGGCCTTCCCACTCAGAAATCCAGGCAGCTCCAAGAGCAGCATGCAAACCTCCCACTCCTGCTCCTCAGATGGAATGGGAAGCTGGCTCTGGGGAATGGCAGGCCCTGAGGCTAGAAATCCAGGGGCTGAGAGTCTGTGCTTTAGCATGTCATGTGCCACTTCTCAGGGAAGCTGCCATCAGCTGTTTGTGCATCTTCCACAGAAACACGGAAGCATGTGATCCCAGGAGGCGTTTTAATCATGATAGGCAGATCCATCTATCCTGTGTAGTCGAAACCACCCTGGGGAACATCAGGGGATGGAGGAAAGCAACAGCCAGTGACTCTTCATAAAGCCCAGCATGTCAGGGAGTTTCCCTATGTCCCTCGCTCACAACGAATGCCGCCCCCCCATCCCATCCTTGTGCATCCTGTGAGTGAGGATAGTTGAGCTTTTTATGTGTGTCCTGCCCAGCCAGGACAGTAAGGCAGACATGTGCTCTTCCACGGGAGTGGGTCTGACTAGAAATATGTGAGGAGAAAAGGTGGGGTGGAGCAGAGAATGAAGACATGACCGGAGGGAAATCCTCTACTTAGCGGCTAACACTGAGAACCTGCTGGAAGCTTGGGTGACCCGATCAGTCTCTTCTGATTGATCTGCTCTGCAGTTCCCTTCTTTGTTAGGTCACACACAGCTTCATTATCCTCAGCATCGCCAGTGCACAATGTCCATCAGCCCTTGTCATAGTGTGGCTGTGTCCCACAGAGGACCATGTGGCCATGGTTTAGTTGCCGGTCTAGTGCTACTGAGAGGTGGTGAAGCCTTCAGGAACCAGGGTCTAGGGGGACACACCCTTGAAGGAGATGTGGGAACCCCATGCTCCTTACCTCTCTCTGCTTTCCAGCCACAATGAAGGGGAGGGCTTCCCCCATGTGTTCCCACCATCAGGCACAACTGTAAGCCAACTAACCTTTTCCTTCCTTCTGTTGATTGTCTCAAGTATTTTGTTACAGTAACAGACCGCTGACTACTGCAGCCTTTGGGGGTTCTCCACCACCACCACCACCACCCCCTACACACACACACACACACACACACACACACACACACACACACACACATTTCCATTTTCCTGTTTTCTTTTGTAGCCAAGATGCAGATTCCCCCAGAGTCACTGACAATTGTTATGGTAATGGACTTTTAGAGACAGGGATGCGTTTTTTATTTTCAGTGAGTTGCTAGTCACCAGTTACCCAACTCCCTGGTGACTGCAAACAGAAACAATGCTTTGTCACAAGCCATACATCTTTCACCAGAAACTACCAGCAAGCATATCCTTCACCTTTCAGATCTTGATGAAGAAACCACTCAGGAGAAATCCAACTTAACTCCTAGGCTTCCCAGTGCTCTTCTTTTTTCTCAACTTTCCCTCTTTCCTGCCCATTCATAACTGCTTGGTATCTATAAAGATTCGAATGCCACTTCAGTCTTGGCTTGATCCTAGTAGATTAAAGTGGAGCCTTGTGGCACTGGTCTTGCCCTCACCACCTAAGAGGCTTTGGCGTGGCTTTTGTTCCCCTTATGCCTAAAATATCCCAGGTGCTGTATAAAACAACCCAGGTTCCGTAAGCCAGAATCTTCGGTGGAATAGATTAGGCTTTGGGGGCCCTCCTAGGAGAGCCTAATGTGAGCCAACATAAACTACCATATCTAGCTCCATACCCAAAGCCCTCATGCAGTGGTCCAGTTCATTTCCTCAAGCAGTGATGAGGAGGCAGATACAAATGGAGTCAGCTGACCTCTGACTGATCGAGGAGGCACACACACTAAGACCCCATTTGCACAGTTTAACCCTGAGCACGGGTTTTCTAGCCCTCCTGAGAAATATGCCTCTGCCTCCCACTGCCCTCAGCCCAGGCTTTTCACTTCTTATTGTTTGGGACAGAACGCAGAATTGTGAAAGTTCTGGGGAACTTCTCCCATTCTTCTTGCAAAAGGCAGCTGCTCATGAGTCTGTCTGACAATACTATCTGTTGTCTTTGTGATAAACAGCATACAACCAAACAATACTTATCAGAAACCCACATGAGGCATGACCCTCCGCAGCTTGCTATTTATTCCAAGAGACAGTGCCGGGGCCAGCTGGGAGCTTATGTCATAAGAAAAATGACACCATCCAAAACGCGCTTACAATTTCGTGCTTCCTTTTACTTTTGTTTTTGCTTCCATTTCTTGGTTTTGTTTTCTGTGGGTATTTTTGCTGTTTGGGAGTCTTGGTTTTGGTTCTTTTTTTTTTTTTTTTTTTTGGTTTTGTTTTTTCTCAGCATGTCTGAGATCTATTTGAGTATTTTCACCATAATGTCCTAAGACAAAGGGATGTGACTAAGACACGTAAGTGGGGGTTTCTGCACAGAGCAGGTTTCTGAAGACGTTTTGGTCAGCCTGGTCTACACAGTAAGCTCCAGGCCAGACAGAGCAGCATAGGAGACCGAGGGGGATTTCCCCACCAACCTCTATCTCATCCTCACTCTACAAAGTCAAACAGAACATATGCCTGTGTGCACTGTCTCTTGTAGCCTCCAGGAAGGTGTTGATATACAGCCTAAGGAAAACTGCATTGCATCTTTTTATTGGTCCTATGATGGCTTCATCCTTTACTGGCCAAGCCTCATCTTTCTCTGAGCTGTTGCATGTTCTAGCTGGGGGACAGTTTTACAGTTTACTGACTTGGAAATCAATGTGACATGCCAAACCAGATTGCTTCTCTGGACTGGGACTGGTTAGATCATCCTTAAAAGTGTACTCTTCTTCCAACGGACACCCGACTTGATATTTCTCTCTATTTGCTCAGTTCTCTTGGGGAGCCCACATCATTCCAGGCAGCGGGTTCCCTGCTTGGAAATGGTCCAAGACACACAGTCAGTTCTCAATTAGCCATGCTAACGGGGGGAGCAGTGGTGCAGAGGATCCAAAGCCACAGATGATCTGAAAATCGCTTTTATTGGCTTTAGAACAAAGGCAGTGGTGCGGAATATGTAAGTATGTGTACACATAACATGTGCAGCAATGACATGGCTTCCATGGGCTGCCTCGGGGTTTACAGTCACCGGCATAACATTATTTGAAAGTGAGACTAAGTGACAAAGGGGAGGAGGAGGGAGTGAAAGTGTGTCATGCAAAGAGGCCATGAAAAGAGTGGGGAACTCTGCTACAGCAGTGCTGTGGACACCTTGGCCTCTCTCCTCCCAGATTACCCCTAGAGTTAGCAACTGCCTGTTATCTGCCCAAGATCCTAGAAGGACTGTGTCCAAGCCACACTCTACAAGCTTGGTAGTGACCTCAAACTTCCATTGCTGCGCTCAATACCGCAGCATCACAGGGATGTCAAGCTTATTAGATGCTCTTACAAGGTAAATATTTTGCAGCCTCCAGCCTTTCTTGGGGGTTTATTGCAAGTTTGGAGTTGACTTTGGAGGACCACTTAGTGGCATGTGACACTTACCATGGAGCAGAATCTTTTAATTGCAAATGCCTGGACCTTCTTCACAAGAACCTGGGTTCAGTTAGTGTGGCAGGGAAGTATGTCCTTTAATTTGCCTTGTTAGATGGCATATCATCCTTTGGAAATCACTCTGAGGCACTCTGTTTAGACAGTCATTTTGATTGTCTTACTTTTATTTCCTGTTGCTATGATAAAATAGTGTAACAAAAGCATCTTGAGGGAGAAAGGGTTGATTTGGCTTACAGTTCCAGGTTACGGTCAATCATTGCAGAGAAGTCAAGGAGGCTAAAACTTGAAGCAGCTAGTCCCATTATGTCCAGCAGAGAGCAATGACTTCATGTATGCCCACTGGTACTCAGTTCCCTTTCTCTACTCTTAGAGAGTTCAGAATCCCCTGCCAAGGGAATAGTGCCACCCACAATGGATATATCTTCCCACCTCAATTAACATAATCAATATAATCCCCCAACGACTTGACCACAGGCTAATCTAATCTAAATAATCCTTCACTGAGACTCTTCTCTGCTGATTCTACACGTGCCAAGTTATCCATCAAAACTATCACATTGACTAGTCTTCGATATGGTTTTGAGCAGTGACCTGCATGAAGATAAGCATTTATCTTTTAGGGGCCTCTTTACCTCCCCAGTCCACTATCTTTGGTCTAAAACTGACTTGTAATAGGGACCTAGGGATACTAATATGTGGAATGAGATGGTTGTTAGGAGCCTGGACAGAGTACTCAATTACTCAAGCTAGGGTTCCATCTTCTCACTCTGAAAATATTCAGAAGTTCACAAGCAACCCATGAGTCATCAAGCTGACTAAAATGATACAATAATAATAGCTTCTATTTATTGAGTACTTACTAGGTGGCAAGAATTATGGTAAGTGTTCCACATGAATTTCCTGACTGAATTCTCTTAATCCTATGAGGTGTTATTCTCAATTTGAAAGAACCCACAGAGAAGCTCTCTCAGCCTTGGTGGAAACAATTTTTAAAATAGGAGAAACAAAATAAACAAGCCCAGCATGCTTGAGACTCTTGAAGCAAAGACGGCATGTAAATCAACTAATTATTAACATTCATGATTATCTTTGCAGGCAAGTGGGGGGAGTCTGATTTTCCATAGCTTTCTAAGGAGTTCAGGGTAGAGTGGTTAGCTAATTGGCCAGTCCAAATAGCTTCCTGTGAGTTCTCTTGATGAATGCCCACTTGCCTCTCCTCCTTGTGAGGTAGAGGGATAAGGTTAATCCAACAACTGTGACCCATGCTCTCAGGAAGGGCTGTCAACTGGGATGACTCTCCGTGCTCCAAGGATGATGGTCGACAAAGTAGCAACTTTGTTGTCGATGTGATCAATGACTTTCTAGAATAATCAGTAGGATTCATGGCCACACAAAGAATGACCACCACAATGCCAGGCTCCAGCAGAAGCAAGTTGATGCAATAGAGGAGCAGGAGGCAGGATAAAAGCCTAGAAGCAACAGGAAGAGGAAGCTGTTGACAGGGAGCCTTAAAGGAAAGGAAGGAGCTTAACAAGATGCAGAGCCCATTCAGGAGAGCTCTCCAAGTCAGTAATTAAAGTAGATCCAGCAATGCAGGGCTGGCAAGGTATAAAAGATCAATAGGTTAAATACTTTATGTTGTTTAATCAGATACTTAGCACAAATCAAATATTACCTTGCTGAGGTTATTAGGCTAAATGAGGGCACTGCTGTGGTGAACATTCATTACCGAGACACCAATGGATCATGAAAATTGCAAGGTACATCCCTGAGTCACCTCCAGCCCTAAGACATGAAGAAGAAACACAGAAGAAAGCCTTTCTCCTCGGGACTGAAGCACAGTCTGAATTTTTTCATAAGAGGGGCTTAGGAAGTTGGGCCTATGAGTTTCCCTGGGGAATTAAAGGTGCCATGTCTTGAAATACGTAAGGCAATCATCTCATTAAAGTTGGAAATACTTTGTGTACAACTGAGGTAGATAGTACATCCTTTAGGACCATGGGAAGCAGCGATCTGTAGAGGAACAACTGACTTTGTGCATTACCATGACAACGTGGCTGCACTTGGAACTTGGGCATTCCAGGCACAACTCTCAAAGAGCCCTTTCCTGGGAAGGAACCCCATGGCAAGAGAAGCTAACTGAACTCCTCCAGAAGCAGAACATTGGCCAAGCCACAAGAAGGCTGAATGAGCCTCAGTAAATGGGTACTCACAGAAAACCTGGTAGCTGAATCTCCAAATGACCTCACCAGGTTTAACCTTAACCTGGTCTAGTTATTTCCCTGTCTTTTCCTCAGACCATTCACCAAAAGCAAACAGGAAGTAAAATGGACAGATGGTATGGACTTGTCAGACCACCCCAGGACTAAACATGGCTATGCATGGATGGAATCAGAGCTTCAGGCCCACCTGACACTGCCAACAAGAAACCCAGGAGATCCTCCCTCCCGGGCTGTCCTCTCTGGGAAGGGTGCACACTCTCCATTGGTGTCTTCACCTCCTTACTCTACTTCACACCTACCTGTCTGCACATCAGCATTTCCACACTTCCTGGCCTCCTTCCAGATAGGAAAAGGAAAAGGACATTGCCCTTCCCTACCTAACAGCACATTCCATCGGGGCAGGGCTTCTGCCAGTACACACCTTGCAGTCCTGTGCCCACTGTGCCTGCAGGTTTCACCCGTGCCCCTGGATTGGTATGTTTAACTGAGGCACGCCCACCAGCTTCATGTGATGCTGGTCTCTAACTCTCGGGGAAATGATCCACTCACTTTGAGGGACTTTTCAGGGCTCCTCAGAGTCCTGGGGTTCTTTTAAAGTCCAGACTGCCTCCACAAACAATTAGCCAATGCAGAAGATGAGCAGGAATGCCTAGGACCCAGGCACTTGTCCTCACTGCTCTCTCCCTCACTTCCACCAGTGTTATATGTTGTCACTACATGTCAAATCTAAAAAACAAACAAACAAAACCTGGCTTAAGGTCAAAACTTTTTGAAGCATTATTCTGGGCTTCTGGAGACTTTGATCATAGTACTTATCTCAGTCTGTTCCATCTTGCTATAACAAAGTAACACCAACCGAATAATTGAGAATAAAGCAGATTTATTTCTGACTCTTCTGGAGGCTAAAAAGCCCAAGATTAAGTGTCAGAAGTCAGAGGAAAGACAACCAGCAAAAGCCGAGTCTCTCCTTTTACCACCCGAGTGCCAGGACTCAACTCAGGAGGTGGGGCTTGCCGTTAGTGCCTTCACCTGCTGAACCATGTCACCAGCTTTGTGTTGTCTCATTTAAATCATTTTGCAAGGGACAAAACAAAGCTCCGGTGAGAGAAGTAGCCCGAGATCTAACAGAGTCAACAGACATCCTCCAACCTCCCTAGACAGCATCGCTGACCTTGCACACCTCCTGACACACTCCTGGGAGTACCTGATGTTTTTCTCATTCTAGAAACATCTCAATTTTCCCTTCTTGCAGAGCATAGGTAACGGCAGACTCAGGACAGGGTGGGTTCACCAGACCTTCCGAGCTTGGGATGGGGGAACTCTTATTAGCTTCCGATACCTGTCACCCCTTCTCCAGCCACACTCACTCTGCAGAGTTAAAGAGTTGTGTTTTCAGATGCCTGACCAGCACCAACAATGTAAGAAAAGTCACACTGTCCTCAAAACTCAGGGCAGTGTGTTGTGATCACCACTGTGGCTGCGTACCCATATTAGCAGAGCAGCCAAGATTTCATTCAGGCTTTTGCCCCAAAGGAATTTGGGTCATGACAAGCCTGTGCGAACTCTCCTGATTGCCAGCCCAGGACTTACCTCTGACATTGCTGACCCTGGCAGGGTCCACTCAGCCTTCCTAAGACTTCTGGTGCAGGTCGGCAAACCCCTGCTGAAGAGATAAAAAGAAGGCAGATCCACACCCTCCTCAAAGTGGCTTCCAGTCCCCAGAGTGAGAGCAGCAGAGAAGGAGTTCAGAGGAAGAGGGAGAACTTGACAAGTGGGGATTTTTTTTTCTTTCCAAATTCAGTTGTCTGTGGGGAGACCAAAAGAAAGAGAAAGAGCAGGCTCAGGCGCTTCGGCAAGTCAGACTTTTCAGGGAAACAAAGGAAACATTTGTCAGAGCAGAGCGCAGAGCGCACAGAGCGAGCCCGCAGAGGATTCAGGCAGTTCACACCTTGGCAAGGCCCTGCCATCACAAGCCCTGACCTAATTTTCAGAGATGCTGCTTGTATTGTTTCCCAGATAAAAGCAGGCAACAGGGAAAGGTCTCCTGGGTGAGGCTTGACATCAGGAAAAATGATCCTGACTGAAGTCACTTATCTCTTCCTGCCCCTTCCCCGAGCCCCGATCCCACCCTTCCCTCTGCCTCACAAACCTTCCCAGAGCTGCCAAATCACAAGGCACAAAATGGGGATGGATAGATGGGTCTGCCATCACCTGTCTACGGTGGGCAAGATCCACCTGCCTTCGGTGCAGCCTGGACCAGAGAGAGCTAAGAATAGTCTTCCACACATCCTTTCCTCCTCCCTAAAATGAGGCAACTTGGGGAAAAAGAAGACAAGGAGTGATGTCGGCAGACTCCTGACTTACTATCCGGTAGATTAATGACAGCTCTGAAGGACAAGGGGTAAAATGTTTTAAGAAAAAAAAAAGCTTAAAACATGCATTTTTTTTTTTAAATTAAGAGCTATTGAGGTATCACGGAAGGGAAAGGGAGTAAATTTTTAGATATACATGGCCCAAGGCATGTCAGGGTTGTAGGAGCTCAGACCTCTCACATGCCGCCTGTATGGCGACTCTGAGATGGCCGGGATAACAGTCCCCCACAGACAGGCAGGATATGGCACGGTGAGGGGGAGGAGCACTCTCAGTCACACTTGTTTCTCCTCATTTCTTCATGAACTCCTCTGCTGAGGTTCTTCTGGAAAAATCAATCCTGTCTCCATCTTCAGTACTTGAGGCAGCTTCCTGGAGAAGAAAAAAATAGGACTCGTTCCTCATTGAAAATTCCTTTCGGCTTAACTATCCCAGATCCATCTCCTGGGGGTTGATTCTTCATCCTGTCACTGAATTGGTGAAAGTCCTGGCTACAAAGAAGAAAACTCATTCTCAGCAACTTTTAGCAATAAATCAGTGTCCCCAGTTAAGAAGTCCCTCCTTGCCCTACTAAACAGCCTAGCCATGAGGCCTCACTCTGCAGACTCATGAAACTGGGTGCAGACATCCAAAACAGTCCGACATCTCAAAGGAGAAATGAGCGGGTCAGCATTTAGAACCACAGGCTCATCATGAGGTTTGAGGATGTCACACTGTGGAATGGAGAGAGCTACCGCCTCACTGTGACCAAGGGTAGGTTTGTAACAGGCTCAAAGCTTAAGGTAGTAGAGAATAATAATAGTGTATCTAAAATGTGCCCCTTACCCCAAGGAAGCGACCCTCCAGGAAGAAACTGTATCCCTTTCCCCTGAAATGCACAATCCCACAGAGGCTGTTACATGCTTTTATTTCATTTATTTGGTGCAACTGAGTGTGGCTATCACAGAACAACTTGCCATGTTCTACTGATAACTCAAGAGACAAGAAAGGCAGGAAGTCCCTCCTTCTTCTCAATCCCAGGTCCTACCATACTCTGGTCCAATATCAGGGGAGCCTCAAGACTGACCTTGGTCTTATCATACCTCACTGGCTTCTCCCACAGTACTCCCTCGCTGTCCTGGTTACACCTCCTCAAAGTCTGCATCTGTAGAGTTGAGGCTCAGGTCCATGTGATTTTTTGAAAAGGCCCTCTCCCGAGGATAAACTTAGAGACTGGCCTTTATAAAAAGTGGCACCTGTAGCCTCGGGCTTTCTGCCACCGGGTGTGGCATTTGGATTGTTTTCTATGTCATTTGGAGTCATTTCATAGGCACTTTTCTACCTTGTGAAGTATCCTTCTCTCCATCTGGCAGTGAAGACACGAGGCAACCATGTCTTCCCAAGGTCAAACAGCTAGTTATAGACCGAGGAAGGACAGGGGCTTGGTTTTCTGACAGGGTCCAGCTGGGGGTCCCTCCGCCATCCTGTCCCTGTCCATCCTTCACTGAACCACCACGTTCCACTCCTAGGAAGCTTTAGTGGCCCCCAGCAGGCCCCAGTGCCGCCTGCTCCATTTTGCTGAAGGAAGCTTGCTGTCTGCCTCTCTCAGTTGCCTGGTTATTCAATCACTCTCTTGTTTACTTAACTTTTCAGCTGTGTACATATATTCTTCACAAGAAAATTATAAACAAGGTGTCTGGCATAAGCTTTATTATACCTGCTCGCTCTCCTCTCCTCCCCCACCGCCTCAACAAAACCCAATTAAGAGTGGAGGAGACATTTAACAAATACCGGCTGCTGAATGCATGAATGAATGACTTTTTTAATCAAATATAAATTAAAGTGGTGTCTCATCCAAAGCAGAATTTCTTTACGCATTAACCCTTGTGTGGCTTTTCCTAATAGTCATAGGGGACCGGTGAGGTAGCTGGTCCTCAGGTTTCATCCCATGGAGGTCCCCAGGGAAGAAAATGGAAAAGCCACTGCTTGAGAGTCCTGGTGGATCTGAAAAGAGACAATCCAAGATTACAATTTCAAACAAGTGCCAGGCATAGTGACAGAATCTGAAACCCCAGCACTCTAGATATTAAAGCACTAGGATCGTGAGTTCAAGGCCAGCCTGGCTTACACAGGGAGTTCCAGCCGGTCCTAGCTGCACATTGGGTCCCTGTGTCTATAAGAGGAGTAGAAAAAAAGGATGGGCTTATAATAGCAGTCCTGTAGAAAAGGATGGGGGTTATAACAGCAGTCCTGATGTTCAGGGACAGCAGAACATACCAGAAGCTGTACAAAACAGGGCTCCAGTGCTACCTTCAGAATCAGACACAGCCAGGGCCTAGCTCACTACTGGAAAGTTGTGGGCAAGTTACCTGAGTTCTTGTTCTTATTCCCTTGACCTTTGGAAATAACAGTAGCGTCCACCCCGGAGACCTCTTACGAAAATGAAGTAACACGTGTCTGAAGCACTTGCTTGGCACTGGAGCGTTCTTAGCTTTGTCAGGCTAGGGACTGAGCCCAGAGCCTCCCTCATGCCAGGCACCCACTTGACCACTGAATTACATCTTAACCCTTCCCAACACCAGGAATGTGCCCGAGGTGGGGCACCTCCTTCCACTGTGTCCACAGAATTCTAGCTTACCAGAGGCCTCCACTGCCTTGCTTCCTCCTTGGTGCCCTAACAAGGGAGCTGGCATTCACCACACACAGGGACTGCAGGTAGGTTCACAGTCCAGAGCGAGCCAGTGCCACATAAGTAACAACAGGGTCAGCAGGTGCCGGGGTCCACCCAAAGCCCACCTTCCGTTTGGAAGGACAGAAATCCTGGCTTGCCCATGACCTTCAGAACCTGGGGGTTTTCCTCACAGAGTCCTCCGAGCCAATAAGGCCTGAGTGTGCGTCTTCCTTCTAGCACAGGACTAGCGAGGCCTGCCTGGCTCCTCCTTTCTTCTTTGCTCAGCACAAGGTCGAACTCCCCTTTCTGCCTCATCTTCCGGTTGGCACAACGGCTTCTCCCACCTTCTTTTAAATATCTGAATTCAGAAATGTTAATTAGGGACTTCCCACGACTTTATGGAGGTGTCATGATTAGGCCTATTATTACCACCCCAAATGGGAAAATTGAACATCTACTGCTTTATGAACCCTTTATCACAATTAATGCTGTCTCTAAAGCTTCTCATTTATTGGGTTCTGTAGTATAATCATTCCTTATATGTGTTTCAAGACCTTGTACAAGTACAAATAATTTAAACTAATTAGCTTATTATAAAAAAGGAATGAAAACAAATGGCACATGAATGAATTGTGAGGTTTCATATGGAATTAATATCTCCCTAATACCCTCAAATTTGGTAAGTTCATTATGCATCTATAATCAAACCTGATGAATTCCCTAGATAATTCAGAAGTAATTATGCATGAACTGCTGCCACATACTGTAAAGTGCTACCAAACTAAGAGATTTATCCTCAGGATCCAGTTAGGCACTCAGATAACTAACTCTAACCTGACATCTCCTGTCGAGATCCGTCAGGAGAAATGACAGGACTCTCCTTCCCCCAGATGCTCGCCACTGACATCTGCAGAGCACAGCCACAGAGCCTCGGCAGGGGCTCCGTGCAGGACAAGGGGCTGATTCTACACGGGCGCTGGTTAGTGAGATGTAGACAGGAGGCAAAGGACGGCCAGCAGCCATGACCACCTGGCTTCCATGAGACGCCACCCAAGGCGCCCAGTCTTTCTAGGTCCAGTCGTAGACTGCAGCAGCCTTAAGGAACCTCTGTTCCCCTTCCACAGGTATTGCAGCTCTTTCCCAACAGAACATACCTGTGACCCGAGGGCCCTGTTTGCCTGGCTCGTTCAAGATGGCAAAAAAGAATTTTCTACCTTTTGAGCTACCATACCTGGGTTTCTTGGATGATAGCTCCTGCTTAACTTTAGATAAAACTTCAGCCTCATTGTAAATTTTGTGGAGGCCATGATAATTTCTATTTAGTACATGTGTTCATTACATACATGTATAGATATTCAACAATTTTTTTTTAAAATATCTGTGTACGGCTAGGCCGTAGTACATCAGTAAATAAAACAGAGAAAGGCCTATGCTTGTGTGGAATTTACATTCTAGTGGTGAGAGACATACCATAAATAAAGGAAGTAATATGTCACACAGAGGGCACCGTAGAGACAAAGCAGTGGAAGTAATATAGCGACTCAGAGCAGGACTAGGGAAGCATTTTAAAGGAACTGGCCAGCCCAGAGAAGCTGACAATGGGGCCATGTCCTGAGATGGTAAGGAATAAGACGTGTGTAACTGAAGAGAGAACACCCCAAACAGAGAGAGCCACAGATAAGCAAAGGCCCTGAGGTAAGAACTTGCCTGGTGAGTCGGAGGAACAGCAAAGAAGTTGGAGTGACTCAAACAGGGTGAACAGAGAAGAAAAGAAACCAAGATGGAGACGCAAAACCAGGCCTCTCCTCTGAGTGAGACAGAAAGGCCTGGGACCTTTTGAAGATGTGCACAGTCGGAGTCTGTATTTTAAAAGATGGCTATGCTGTGTTTTAAAAGATGGCTATGCTGTGTTGAGAACAGACAGCGGAAGACAAGAGCAGAAGCAGGGTAAGGTAGGTTAGTTATTTCTCTCATTATTGTGACGAATACCCGTCAACAGCAATTTACAGAAGGAAGGGCTTGATTTGGCTCACCGTCTGAGGGGTGACAGTCCATCCTGTCAGGGAAGGAAGCTGTGGCTGAAGAAGCCTGGGGTCACATTGCATCCAGAGTCAGGAAGCAGACTCAGCTTCCTGGTGCTTCGTTTACCTTCACCCTTTTCCTCGTTTTCCTCCCAGAAGCCCATGCGACCGCGCTGTCCACATTAACAGCAGATCTTCTCGCTTAGGTAATCGCAGCCTAAAAGTCAGCCCGGTTGACACAGTCTCCCTCATACCCAGAGATCAATAAGAAGGTTGTGGTTTGTGTGATTGGCCCAGATCAGAAGCCATGGAGGATGAGAAAGGATCAGATCCCAGAATTAGAGATAGAGGCAGAGCCAACACAATCTGCTGACAGATTAGGTCTTTGTTGTAAACTATTGAGCTCCCAAAGGAGCAGCTCATACCTAGAAGGTGCCTGCCGACTGTTTGCTGAATGGCTGGAGCAAACATATGCGAACATAAATGAAGTACTCAAATCATTTGGAACCCAGCTGGGGGGTTGGAGTTGAATTTGATTAGAGGAAAAAAAGAACATGCCTGGTACATCTCAGCTCTCTCCTGGGGCCTAGTTTCCTTACCTCACAGAAACTCATTAGATATTTGTTGAATAAGTGAACAAGTGGGATAATTAACATGAGTGTGTAAGTCCTGGGACCTTATTCTGACATCCACCTGAATCCTCAGCAGAGAGGCATAGAGTCTGGGGGATTCTTTTCCCCCACTCCCTGGCAGAAGAGCAGGATGTAAGTAATCTTGGCTTCCTAATTCTGCAAAATGGTGTCAATGTGGCAGTCCAGAGAAGTGACTGAACTGGTTGTCTGGTCCCCTGTTTATCAGAGTGGGAAGATGAGAAATATATCCTAAGTACTTAAGTGCCATCATCATTACTAAATTGCTGTAGGAATAAAAATTCAGTTTATACCATTGAGGATCATTAAACTCTCTTCTGAATCTGATGCCAAAATTGAAATAATTGGCTCACCGGTGATACAGCACAGAGCGTAGCTGCCTGGGCTCGTTGGGGAAGTGCAGCCTCAACATGAAGAGCGGGACAGGAGCTTGCGGAGGGACACGGGTTGTGTTGGCAAAGGCTTGCAGCGTTGCAATTACAACCGGCGGCGGTAATTCGGGTTAAAAATACTTGGAGCACAAATTGAGAGTTGTAGGAAAATAAATGGAGTTTGCAATTAGACAAGAGTTTTCCAAGGCGTGGGATTTTCCGAGGGCCAGTGAAGATCTGGTGGAGAGGTCACCTGCAGATCAGACAGCCCGATACCGAGTACAGGGGAGGCACTAAACGAGGGCAAAATAAATAACGGTAATAACAGATGGCGCTACCGTCCAAGAACAAAGATGCACTTTAAATGAAAATCATTACTCATAGACGCTGAGCACAAAGCCCAGCCAGGTTCAGTTGCTGACTGGAAGGTAGGAGGGGGCCCGCTGGGCGATCATATCTCTAACCTGCGGATGCTAATGCTGACCTGTGGGGGGTGGGGTGGGTTAATTAGCTGCTGGTTGTAAAGCATTATTGCCTTGCTGAGTATTATTATTTTAATAAAAGAGGCTCATGAAAATGTCTCTGGTGGTAACTCATGAAGAATCATTTTGAGGACAAGAGTGCTCATACATCACTCCGAGTGCCGCCTATGTATTTGAGTATCAACAAAAAATTTACTGTTTAAACATAAATCTCCGGGAGAAGTTGAAGTTAATTAAAAAGGTTTAACAGCATATGCATTAGTATTAGCCCTGGCCCTCTTTAGCATGGAAGGAAGGAAAGGAAATAAAGCAGGGTATGTGTGGAAGCAGTCAGGGTAGGCATTTAATTAAATGTGGTCCAACCAAGCAGAGGTCCAGACACCACCTTATCTGCCATTCGGTGCAAGGGGAGAGGACACAGGGAGACAATGCCCTCTGGAGAACTGGGAGTGTTCTTAATTAACAATGGCTCTGAGAGCTTCCTACAGAGTTTTCTTCGGAAATCTAGAGTCTCTTTCAGGGCTGTAGAGATTTCTGGTCAGCTGTGGGAGGCTCTGGCCCAACCCTGGAACCCAGTTCCAACACGTGCCCTCTGACTCATGCCTGGTTGTTCGTCGTCGGGCTCATCATACCACATCTACTTACCAAGCTCTCACTCTGCCTGATGTACAAAATCCCCTACAGAATGAAGGAGCTGCAGAGACCAGCGGCTGTCTGCCTTAGATAGAGGAAGTCCAGGGTGCCAGCCACCAGCATCATGTAGTCAACGCCACAAGAGAGCTACGTATTCAGTATCGGGACTGTCATAATTAATCTTCATTGTCATTTATGGGCTCTAGGATCACCATGGAAACAAATCTCCAGATACATCCGTGAGAGATTACCAAGATTAGGTTAATTGAGGTGGGAAGACCCATTCTAAACGTGGGCACTGGCATTCCACGGGCTGAGTCACAGACTGAATATAAAGGAGAAAGTGAGCTGAGCGAAAGTATTCCTCTCTCTCTCTCTCTCTCTCTCTCCCCCCCCCCACCCCCCACCCCCCTGCTTCTTAACTGGGGACCCCGTGTTGCTGGTTGCTTCAAGTTCCTGTTGCCATAACTTCCCTGCCGTGGTAGATTATAAAAACTGTGAGCAAGATGATGCCTTCCCTGCTTTAAATTGCTCTTGTCCAAGACAAGTGATGAGTCCTGGTACTGTGGATCAGGATGCTTGACGTACATATAACTAACGGTCAGAGTGGCCCGAGCCTATGACAGCAGGCAAACCAAGGTGGGAAAAATACTATTTGCTTTTGAATTCTTGGTCCTGTCTGCAGACCTGCATTTTCTTGTCCCATTGGGTACTCCCCCAACTTTTCCCTTTGTGATATTCACCCTGCGCCAACCTCATGGGAAGACGCCATGCCCATCCCTGCTCTGTTTGTGTGTTCACTCTCCTGTTGCTGAAAATGCTCTCTTCCTTCCTGCCCATCCCTCCCATCAAAGTCCGCACAAGTCCACCCATTCTGAGATGTGTTCCTAATTCCCTGGGCTGCAGTGGTGCTCTACGGGACATGGGATGTCTGCCATTTGTTAGAATCAAAGGCGCCAGACCTAGGTGATGTGTATGATCAGCGCCATACATTTTAGCCCTTGCATTATTTGCTAGCTTTGAAATCTATCGATTATTTGTTGAATAGTCTTTGTCCCTCCATCTGAAAATGTTAACTCCTTGAGGTGTCTAGTAGGAAAGGAATCAATGGGTCCTGTCTAGTGCTTTCTCCACATTCACTTCAGCGTGGGTTCCCTCCCCCAGCACCTTCATCTATAGCGCGTCTTTACGCTTCTCTTCTCCCCTGCAGGTTTTCTGGG
Organism: Peromyscus leucopus; assembly: GCF_004664715.2. Taxonomy (NCBI): domain Eukaryota; kingdom Metazoa; phylum Chordata; class Mammalia; order Rodentia; family Cricetidae; genus Peromyscus; species Peromyscus leucopus. Next base: position 37,847,522 of record NC_051069.1, on the reverse strand, counting down.
TCCACGCTATTCCCTTTAAGGTTTTGAACACTAACTCTCAGCATCCCTGACCCTACCAAGCCTGTCACCTGCTGCATGCCTGGTGACTTCAGACCCCCCAAGAGTCTGACCTCTTCAATTCCTTCTGTTTCTCAACTCACAATGACTAAACATCCAACTGACAGGCTCTTCCTGTGTCCTCACTTGTTGCTGCCCCCTCGTGGCCTGCTTTCTAGCTCTCCTTTGGCCTTCCATTGTCTCACTTTCCTCTAGTTTCCCAGGCCCCACACAGGCTTCCGTCAATCTGAATTTTAGGACCATGTAGGTGACCATGTATGTCTGCACTTTGGAATTCCTTACCTTTTTTGTCATTCCATTTGACTTTCCAGAACCCTATTCAGCCCCTGCTACTCACTGGATCCATCTTAATTTAGCATGCTGGTTCCATAGATCAAGAGTTATTTTAGCCTTTAGCCCTTTCTCAATTGTCTTTGCCCACCCTTTCCATCCCCACCCCTGTGAAGATGGCCCCACATTCTTGCTCCAAGCTTTCGACTCAATCTTAGACCACGGGCTTAGTGGTGACTATATTGCACCTGCACACGAGTGTCCTGCAAGGTCTCTGAGGTGCCACCCACAGCACAGACTACTTTCCTCTAAAAGTTACTGCGTTTTCTTTGTGTTTCAAGAACAATGGTTGACACCCTGGGTGCCTCAGTTCTTTCCCTCCATGCTCAGGGTCAGCACTGATGCTCATGCTCTGCATTCCTTGGTCGCCAGTACGTATCAGCTGCCCCCCATTCCTTCCTTTCTTCTACAATCAGCTTTGTGATGAGCCTCACTCGGTCTCCCTGTGATGATCGGCGACTCTGGCCTCCTCCTCCTCCATCTTCAGTTCTTCTCCACTACAATCCTACCAGCTTAATTGCCGCCTTGACCTTCCTACACCCCAGTCTGAAGCCTCTAATGATTTGCTCTTGCTCAGCATCGAGTCAGTCCTTGTCCCTGGCACAGCAGTCAGGGCCTTCCATGATTGAGCCTCAGCCCATCCCTCCCACTCTGTTCCCTCCACACACCTCTCCATCAACATGCCTTTCTCTTTCCCATTGCAGCCTTCAAGCTGTTTCTGTTCAAATAGCCTTCGTCTATACACATGAATCCTCCCTACTCTTCAAGGTCTTCTCTAACACCATCCTCCCTGCGGACATCAGCCTAACCTCTACCCGATGATGAGCTTTCGTCTGCTGTCTCTTGCATTTTCTTTACTTTCCAATTCATTCTTCCACCGACTGTTCATTAGGCATTTACTGTGCTCGCAGAGCTTTGATATACATTATCTTTTTAATCCCTGTGTTAACCCTAAGAAATAGAAAATCTTCCCATTCTTATTGCAGAACCAAGGGAATTAAAGCTATGTGTGCAGTGCTAGTGAGTGGCAGAGCCAGTTTTCAAGCCCAGTTCCTGGGCTGTTCCGGGGCCATCCATAGCAACATCTTCCATACAGCAAATGCTCTTCGCACTGGATGGAAAGGAAGGAAGAAGAAAGGAGAGGGAAAGAGAGTGGAAGGAGAGGGGGACTAGAGAAAGCAGAGAAGAAAGAAAGAGAAAGGGAGGGGGCCAGCTACCTTCCTACCATTCCTGATCGTAGGATTCATGGACTCTGAAATCCTGTCTTGCTCACCTTTGAATTCTTTGCCTAAAACCTCACACACAGGAGATGCTTGATAAATGTTCGCTCTGGGGGCTGAGGTCGGTAAATACTTGCTACACAAGCAGGAGGACCCGAGTTCAACTCCCAGACCCTGCATTAAAACTCAGGCCTTAGGGTACACGCTTAGAATCCCCTAGCAGGGAGGCAGGGATGCAGAGACAGGTCCATCCCTGGGAATCACTAGCCAGCCAGCCTCGCCTAATGGATGAGCCCCGGATCCCAAGGAGAAACCCTGTCTCAGAAGGCAAGGTGGATGACTCCTGAGGAATGGTACTGGAGATTGACTTCTGACCTACACACACACACACACACACACACACACACACACACACACACACACACACACACACACGATGTGTACCCACACTCACATGTGCACCTGCAAGCATGAACATGCACATATACACAGGTATAATATGTGCACTCTGTTCAATCAGGCATGCAACTTAGGGTTTTTCACATGCGAACTTTACGCCTAGATGGGTCGTAGTGACATGACTTCCCTGAATCCTACCTGCAGACAGCAATTTATTCCTCCTGAGTCACCCTTCTTCTATTATGACTTCCTGTAGCTCCACTCTGTCCCCATCCTCTCCCTTTCCCATGGGATATTGTCAGGTTGCTCTCAGCCTGGTCTTGGTTCACTCTGTTGAAGTTGGTGGTCACCCAAGGAAATGGAACCTGTTCTTAGCCTGAGCGTTTGTTTGGGAAGGCAGAGGAGGGCAGGCAACGTTTGCTTTTCTGGAGTCTGGGCTGCGCGTTCACAGACAGGCAATTTCACCCCCGTTGTGTTCCCTACAGGAATGCAGTGCCTGGTGTGGGCACAACCAGGCATTTACAACAAAGCCTTGGCACATACAGAGCCTCTCTCTGCTCTCAGAAGAGGGAACAGTGAGAACTAATCACTGATCCCAGTGAGACCAGCAAGAAAGGAGTGTGAAGAAGGAACTAGAAGGCAGGAAGGCATCTGTCAAAAATCCATTACTTGATGTGTTAACAAGATTGTTAGGGCCCCTGCCATCCTCTTGGTTATAAAGACCTGCCCTCCATGGGGGTGGGGGTGGGGAGACCTGGGGGCTCTCTCTCTGTGAACAACACTGTAGAGAACCAGGCTCCTACCAGAACACCCCAGGACACCTGCCCATCCCTGCACAGTTCAGAGGGACACTTCTTTTCAGTGTGTCTCACTCCTCCTGGTGTGAGATGGAGAGAGTCCTTTGACGATTGCCCCCCTGGAGCCTTCCTGCTGTGAAGTACAAGTGAAGGCCGGGAATGCTCACACCCAAGCAAGAGGACGGTGGTGGGGGTTGGCAGCTAGAACGTGGCTCCGTGCAGAACTGGATTCCCTCTGAATTCTCAAATACCCTACACATTAATATGAAAATGCATCACGCTACTCAAACATAGTGGGAATCTGGCTACAAGAGCTAAGCTCCTGGTGCACAACAGGGAAATGGAGCTAGCTGACAGGGTCAGTGGGACATCATGCAGACCCTTAAGATGCCCCATAGGAAGCCAAGAGGCCCATGTTGCATGAAGCTTGCAAATGTCTTAGTAAGACACACCCTACCAACTGGAACCTCCTTTGCCTGTGGTCCCAGTGGAAATCACGACATTCTCCTTTCTGATTGTTAACTAGAACCAAAGGCAGCTGGGTGGTGGTGGTGGTGGTGGTGGTGGTGGCGGCGGCGGCGGCGGCGGCGGCGGCGGCGGCGGGGGCTGGGGCAGCAGCAGCAGCAGCAGCAGCGCACGCCTTTAATCCCAGGACTTGGGAGGCAGAGGCAGGCATGGATCTCAGTGAGTTTGAGGCCAGCCTGGTCTACAAAGTGAGTTCCAGGAAAGTGAGGACTGTTATACAGAGAAACCCTGTTTCGAAGAAAGAAAGAAAGAAAGAAAGAAAGAAAGAAAGAAAGAAAGAAAGAAAGAAAGAAAGAAAGAAAGAAAGAAAGAAAGAAAGACAGAGAGAGAGGGAGGGAGGGAGGGAGGGAGGGAGGAGGGAGGGAGGGAGGGAGGAAGGAAGGAAGGAAGGAAGGAAGGAAGGAAGGAAGGAAGGAAGGAAGGAAGAGCAAACACTAGAACCAAAGGTGTCCCTTCACTTCAGATCTGCGATTCTGTAATCTCTGAAAGTCCATGTGATACCCTGACCCTGATTCAGTAAAGTCACAAATAACCTTGCAGATACCAAGTGGGTCTTCTGAAACAAGGCCTAAGATAGAGACTGTACTAGCCTCAGAGCTAGGAAGAAGCCATAGCAACCCTCTGGGGAGCCAGTGATGATTGCAGGGGCCAAGGGGACATTAGAGGAAGTGCTGAGAGGTGACTGGCTAGTGAAGATATTTTGAGACCACAAGGCTATGGTGACAGATTGTACGTGGGTGTGACAACTCTAGGTGGCCCAAGTCACAGAGAGCTTTACTGTCCCATTGCAAAGATGGTTAAGATTGTGAGGGGCAGGTCTGTGGTTCTGGGGTGCAGGGGTGTGCCAGAGTGGATGTAAACTTGGAAGACATTAGAATAGATCTATTGAACTGACAGAGAGTGGGGTGGAGCTCTCTAGTGTGAAGACCAAGGACAGAGGAGGAGATGAGTAACCTGGGAGCATGACCGAAAGAGAAAAACCAAGGACATCCTTTCACCCCTGCCTCCACCTCCCCTTATCAGAGTCAGGTATAATCTTCAAGCTGGAGGTCCTGTGGCTAACCCCGAGCCTTCGAGAGAACCGTGTGAAGCAACGGTAAATCTCAGGAGAAGATGTATCTCTGGGCCCAAGTCATGGGAATCGGACTAAATGCCACACAGAGCATTAATCTGACCACTGGACCCTCCTGGCCATACTTTCCAGGAACGGGAAACCCAGGAGGAAAAAAAAAAGACTTCATTCAGAGGCCAAATTCTTCCCTCAGATCTGTAGCAAAATGTGCACAGGGAACAGACTGGAGTGCTTTTCATGTTGCTAATCTGAACTGACAGTCTGTTTGCAGGTTCCACTGAAGGACTCTTCAGTTCTCTCTCTCTCTCTCTCTCTCTCTCTCTCTCTCTCTCTCTCTCTCTCTCTCTCTCTCTCTCTGTCTCTCTCTGTGTGTGTGTGTGTGTGTGTGTGTGTGTGTGTGATGTTCAGTCAGTCTTGACAGCCTTCTTCCCTAAACCAAAATAGAGCACCAGGATACCCACTACTCTTTTGTTCATGGCCACTCCATAGGGTAACCCACGCCACTTAGCAGAACCACTCAGTGGCTCACAGGAAGTGACAAACACAGGGGGGAAAAAAACATGGGCTTGTTTGGGAAGGTTTGTTTTTTGGTTTTGGTTTTGGGTTTTTTTTTTTTTTTTTTTTTTTTTTTTTTTTTTTTTTTTTTTTTTGGTCAGTGCAGGGGGAAATAGAACAGTAATAGCTTGGGAAGGTGGGAGATGAATTGCCTTCCCTGGGCACGTTCATTTCCTATTCATTGTCACAGCGCTGATCGTAATGAAGTTATTTAGTATTCATGCAGATGTCACATCAAGTTCCTCCATAGATGTTTTACTGTAATTTAGCATAAGTTAATGGATATCTGTATTAAAGTGTTCCCAATTAAGCAAGCGGCCTTTCTATTCTCCAGGCCAGATCGGATTGGATGGCCATGAAGTGTAAGCAAACCAAGCTCTTCAGATCCCAGCCGCAGAGGTCAAACCTGAAATGAGTTTAGCTCCTTCTTGTGTCTATTTCACAAGAATCCTAGTGGCTCAAAAATAACTTTGTAATTGACTGATCCAGACAGATGAGTTGGAAAGTGGGTGATTGATGGGCCCAATATACTTGAAGAAAATCAACACCAGGGAGAATGCTAATTGCATGGTTGGGCCAGCTAGCAGAGCCTCCACAGAAATGGAGCCGGGATTAGCGATCGCATCTCCAGCGTGTGGAGCCCTGAGACTTTCCAGCAACTGTCCTGGGACGCAATTGGTAGTTCTTTAGCATCTGTCTTCTGAGCTCTCCTGGATTAGAAGCTGCCACATTGGAAATGGTTTATTGAGCTCAGCAGAGGTTACTTTTAAAGGCTTAAGGGATTGGGTTCCATTTAAAAAAATACAAACAATTTTTAAATGAGATTTGGTCAAGCAAAAGAACTTTCTTTCCTCTGTGCTTACCCAGAAGTACAAAAAGAAAAGAACCAAGAAATTCAAATAGAAGCACAAATAGCTGTCTAGACCTCCACTGAAGATAGGGCTGGTTTGGTCAATACCGAGGTTTCTTTTTTTTAAATGTTATCGAAAGGTCAGAGCAAGTGGCCTTTGAAGGCAAATCTTACGTGACAGGTGGCCCTCCAGAGCTTAAGTCTCCAGATCCATTAACACTCATGTGTTTCGCATGCCTGGTCTTTGAGATTATTTGGGGCTAGCTACCACAAAAAGGGGGGAGACCACTCTGTCAACATAGCCCAGGGCTGAGATTCCAGTAAGACAAATGGTGATTCCTCTCACATTACTTGTAGATCTTAATTCATGCAGCAAAAAGTCATTAAATGGCTTAGTCTCGAGTCCTGGGGATACACTGGCAAATAAAACAGAACTTACATCGTCTAGAAAAGGAGATGAGAATTATTCACTATCCAAACACTGTGGCCTTCTGCCCTGGGGATGTAAGGATACTGGATGATGCTACAGTTACCACTTAGCTCTTAAAGTTCCTGCACATAATGGTCCTACCTACAGCAGAAACCTTTTCACTCAGGTTCCTAGACTAAATTAATTTCATGCCTTCAAACTGGGGTCCTTCTCACCAAAGCTGATCCATGATGACCACTGTTCATCATATGAGCAGAACGTGTCGGGTAAATGTTAAGTAAGGAGGGGAGACTTGCCCTTGAAACAATATACTGACCTAGCAATCCCCTCAGTACATCCAAGGCAAAATGGCAGCCCCAGCATCTGAGTATCCCAGCTCTTTTGTTGATGTGACTTCATATTCATGGAGTTGCCATGTGAGACCAGGCTGACCCAGTGTAGACTCCAAATAATCTAGTCACCATAAACAAGAAAGAGAATGAGCCAGCAAGAGTTCTGGGTGGGCTAAGGAGGAAGATGACTAGCTGTAGCCAGAGGGCAGACAAGAGCTTCCCCAAACACAAGAAGGGATGAAAGAAATCACCCTGTTAGCTCTCTGCTCTTTAGAAATGAACAAGATCCTTCTAGTCCAGTCTCTGGCGAGTTTCAGGAAACTCTTGTCAAGAGGAAGTGGGTGGTAAGGAAACCATGCTCATTTAAATAATCCCTTACCCAGAATCCTTTAAGAAATACTAATAAGGGCTGACAAGACAGCTCTACAGGCCTGAAGAGCTGAGTTCAATCCACAGAACCCATGTAAAGATTAAAGAGGGAACTGATTCCAGAAACCCATCCTCCAACCTCCACATACACACCATGACATGTACAAACACACACACACACACACACACACACACACACACACACACACACACACAATATAAAAATAAATACATTTTTACAAGAAATACTAGTAAAATATAATAGGTCACCAAATTTTTTTGATAATTTATTTTATTTTATGTACATTGGTGTTTTGCCTGCATGTATGTCTGTGTGAGGGTGTCAGATCTTGGAGTTACAGACAGGTGTGAGCTGCCATGTGGGTGCTGGGAATTGAACCAGGTCCTCTGGAAGAGCAGTGAGTCCTCTTAACCACTGAGCCATCTCTCCAGCCAGGGTCACTAAACTTTTAAAAAGAAGGCAAAGAAAAGAATGAAAACAAGAAAGAGAAAGGCTGGGAGAAGGAAGGGGGTCATTTGGAGAGGGAAGGAAAAAACAGAAGTAATGGCTGGAAATATGATTTAAAATACATTATATACGCATACAGACATGCCATAGTGAAACCCATTTGTAGCTAGAAGTTTCTCTGGTCCTGCCCGGCCCTGCGGTCCAGATGAAACCTCTCCCACCCCTGTCCCACAGCCACTTGGTCCCAGGTAAACACACAGAGGTTTATATTATTTACAAACTGACCTACAGGTCAGGTTTCTTTCTAGCTAGCTCTTATAACTTAACTCAAACCATTTCTATTCATCTATATGTTGCCATGTGGCCATGGTGTTACTGGTCTGCTGGCATCTTGTTGATCCTTGGGCGGCAGGCTGGCATCTCTCCCAACTCCACCCTTCTTAGTCTCGTCTTCAGTTTGAATGTACCGTCTAACCTTATCCTGCCCTGTCATAGGCCAATGCAGCTTTATTTATCAACCAATCAGAGCAACACATATTCACATATACAGAAAGACATCCCACAGCACTCATTGCTGTGTATAATTAAATATGTGCCAATTTTTAAAAACAAAGGTAACTGGAAAAAGAGGAACTTATGTTCTGTGTTCTTAGATCCTGAGAAATCAGAACTAAACAACCCCAAAGCAAAAGCAAGTTGTCTTCTTATTCTGAGCTGCTCACTCCCAAATCATTCGAACCCCATGACAACCTGAGAAGGCAAAGATGATGTAAGGTGGCTGAGTTTGTGCTGGAGAAACAGGTTGGCAGTGAGAAGCAGGCACTGCTCTCGCAGGGCATCCAAGTTCGGGTCCCAAGCCCCATGTCAGGGAGCTCACAACCACCCATAGCTTCAGGGGACCCACAGCCTTCTTCTGGCTTCCATGGCACCTGGCGCACATGCACAGACCCACAACTGTGTACACATAATTCTTTTTTTTTTTTTTTTTTTAAGATTCTCTATTTTGTCGGCCCTGGTGCCATCCCTGGAACAATGAAAGAAAACAACAAGGTTGCATTTGCTCCGTGCCTCAGTCTTTAATTCAAGTGTCTCCCCTCTAAGAAGGCATCCTTTCCTGGCCACCGATGCGGACGCCATTCTTCCAGGTGCTGCAGCTGCACTCCTAACGTGGCCCTCACTGCACGGTGACGGACCGTTTGCTTGTCTGTCTTCCCACGGCCACCCCTAGGTTTGGCACACTGCAGGTATTACATAAATGTGTACTAGATGGAAAGATGGATGGGTTGGTAATTGGATGAATTGATAGACAGATGAACAGATGGTTGGGTAAATAGATGGAGTCATGTATTAATAAACTTTTGCTACAGACAATCCTCTTCTGCATTTTAACCCTTTTTATATATTTTGAGACAGAGTCTCGTGTAATTATGCATTCCTGACTGGCCTTAAACTTGCTATATAGACCAGTCTGCCCTGAAACTCAGAGATCTGCCTGCTTCTGCCCCTCCAGTGCTGAGATTAAAGGCATGCACTTTATTTTTTAAGTGACCCGTCTGCAGAGGCATCCAGCCTAAGAGAGAGAAATAGGTCCCTTATCTCAAAGTATGATTCCATCAGCCTAGACAATACTAATTATATTTTTATCAGGATTTAGATACAATTGTTTTTCCTTTGAATGGAAATTCCCATGGGTGGAATTTGCAAAGGGATGAGCTAGCTAAGTGTGCCTGTTGGAGTTTTGGACAAACAAGGGGTAGAAGCTTTGACAGGAAGAAATCTGGGGAAAGGAAGGGTGCACAGAGGTTGGGAACTGGTGCAGAGGAAGAAGTATGATACGTGCTAGGTGAACAAGAAGCCAGGAGCCAGAGGATGGCCAGACTGCTGACAATGGCCTTTAGAGCATGAAGACAAGAGAAGACTCTGGCTTGGTACACCAATGCTGGTGCTGCCAACTTCTGAATTTCCCCCGCTCACTCTGAATTCAGGCCACACAGAAATCAGATCTTAACATGCCAGTAATAGGAAGCTCTGTCTGTCCTTCACCTTCAAAGATATTCCTGGCTAAACACCTCCTTCAGCATGGATTTTCCAGAGCATAATGAGGGGATCGGGGTTGCAGAGTGAGGATGATGCCAGAGGTGAGGCAATGATCTACCCTGCCTCTGCCATTTCTCTCTGCAGGCTTCAAGACCAGAGAGGGAGAAGGGCTTTAGGAACCTTGGACTTAGCATGCATCTATCTTCCTGGGTACTTGTGTGTGCTACCTGCTTTTACCTCTCAGTAACGCTCTGTTGTGACAGTTGCCCTCATTATGCTGACATGCCAAATGTCCCTTAAATAGCTCTCTTAAGAGTACACATTAAGCAGTTGATCCAGGGTTCAAATTCAACACCAGAGCACCCAGTCTCAAATCCAGTACCTCCTACTGCTCTGAGGAGGTACAAAGGACTCATTGCAGCCCCTCAGACCATGACCAGAACAGCAGAAAAACAAGGGCTCAGTGGATAATGAAAGAGTCTAGCCTGGTAGGGGGTACAGAAAGCAGAGTGAGTGGTAGTATAGGAAGGCAGGAAGACAGGAAGAAAGCGTGAGTCAGAAAGCTGCCAGATTCAGGAAGCAACATGAGTTCTATAATGTCAGCCTCACTTGAAGACAACGCTCTCATACAGCTGACGGCATCCTATCCATTTCCCACCAGAGTTAAGAACATCAAGAGCCCTCGAGAGAATACACTTCAGAAGGGAGTAAAAGACAGACACTCAGTCCCCGGGCATCTGTTATACAGTGGGTGCTACCAGCCTGTCTCCTCATTTCATCCTTCAAAATCTTTGAAAGGGGCATTTCCTCCATAGCAAAGAAAGATAATTGGCTAAAAAATAAAAATGGCAGTAATAATAGTCCACGCTCACTGTGTGCCTGACGCATGACATGCCTTGGGTCTACCCTGAGCGTCCATTATCTCTCACTTCTAAGAAGAATGTGTACCACTCCCATTTTACAAACAAGGAAGCAGAAATGCAGCTTTATGTGATTTCCCCCAAAGTCCTAAAAATAGCAAATGACAGAGTTGGGTTGCATCCTTACATCCGTCACTCTGGGGTGGGGAGTGGATTTGGGGAATAGACTTTAAACTGAAGACATTTGTGTCTTAGAGGAGTCATTTTCTCCAGCCTTACCTATGCAACCAATCCCTTCCTCTAGTCCACTGACTCTTAATGATTCAGCTTTATAGTCCCATTCTTCTTTGCTGGGAGCCTGGAGGTGCCCAAACAGCTCAGTCCTCTAAACAATGACTCTCCTCTGCTCCCCTAAAGCCACACCATAACCCCCAAGTCTAAGGCCCCTGTATATCACTCACTTATATTTGTGGCAGCAATTTTCTCTGTGACCCTTCCTTTGACAAAAGCACCAGAATCCCCCGTGAGGGTCTCTAGAACAGGCCCTCCACTGCAGAAGGCAGCACATGCCTTTCTGTGCTTGCCTAGAGGTGAGTTATCAAGCCCAGCCTCCCTGCAGGCTTCTTGTTGGGACACAAGTTCAAGGCTGAGTCCTACCTACTGGGCAGAGAAACAAAGGTTCATCTTCAAAAGGTGTTCTTTGCTCTCATGCTCAGAGGAGAATGAAGTCCTGGTCTGGAAGTTTACGGGTGAAAAGAGCCATAGTCTGGATGCTTCCCTCACTGAGCAGAGTGACCCTGACTCCCTGTTCCATGAAGTGCTCCTTTAGGGGCAACCTTTCCCCTTGCTCTCTATGTCCAGCTATCCATCTAGGAGACCAGAGGTGCAGTGAGGCATAGTGGAGTGGAAAGAATACCAGCAAGGCCACCAAGAAGGCCCAGACCCAGAGCCTAGAGCCAAGGATGCGACTTTGAGTAGTAGGAGACAGTTATTTATAAACATAGAGCAGATGGTCCAGGCTGGTGGAAGACAAGTGTAAAAAGGGTTTGTAGAGCAAGATCAGTGTTCCACCCCAGTACACTGCTTGCCAGGTATACCTATGAACTGCTAGCCAGAGAAAATAGAATTCTTTTATCCTTTCCCCGAGGAAAGAGCAAACCTTAAACCCTGGGGACTAAATCAAGCCTCCTTCCTTTTGCAATCTTCCCAGTCTCTCCAACTGGAGTGGTCTTTCCCCTAAATAACCAAGGAGATTGGTCCTGCCCCTCCCCAAGTTGGCTCTACCTCCCAAGCCCATCATCTGCTTCAACTTAATTGTGCCTAGAGGTTTCCCAGGCATTAGCAGGGAGGGTAGACATTTCCCCAGGGAATGGTCATCTGTGCTATGGTAACAGTGCAGGTTAGGAAGTCACGGTGTCTGGCTCTGACACTGGTCAGCTCTATAAGATGGAGGACAATGTTATATTTTGCATTTGATTGTTATGGAGGATGCATGGGATATTCTTCATGAAATGCCCATCACAATAGAGGCACTCAACTGGCAGCTCTTGGTACCCTTACCTCTAAAGTGGGATCTCAGTCCACTCTTGCACAGCTTCTAGTGTGTGTGGACAGAGCAGTAGAGAAGACACAGCCTCAGTCTGCCTGCAGTGCTATACCTGGAGAGAAGCCATCATTTCCACTTCCCACTGGAGCTTGGAAGGGAATTAAACCAGGTCAGCAAGCCAGAGCTCAGAACAGGATGGGGAAATTCCCCAGGGAGCAGTTCTGATCCTCTGGAGTGCAGTTTCTGAAGAGCTGAAAAGAGGCAGGAAATGATGTCTGAATAGGAACATTGCGGCAGGAACATGACTAGACCACGTGAAATAAACATGTCTAAATCATATGAAACATCTCAGTCCGTCATGTCTTCCCTGTCTTCTTCATCACTACACTGTGGTTAGTCGTCAGCACCTGGCTTCTGCCTAACTAAACATATTGGCTGGTGCAAAAATATACACTGATGGATGATGCAAAGGAAGGCAAGATAATGCTTAAGCTGGATTTGAACAGCCAAAGAGTGATTTAAAAAAATTAGATTCCCACTGGCTGGGTAAAGGGAGATAAGTGTGGATGGGAGGATGGGGCGGTCAGAGCCTTGTCAGCACATTTTCCCACACCGAGGGGCCTCCAGGGAAAACAAGCCCAGGAGCTGTCCCGGGTGCTGATGAGAGCTCTCTGCAGCCTAGGTGCCCAGGGCTCAGATGAGCGAAGGACTTCTTAGAGTTGGACAGTGGGGGGATGTGGGCTGAGTTCAGAACTAAAAGGGGGCAGAAAATAAGAAAACGGAAACACCCACCTTCATCAGAATGTATGGACCTTGTCACACACTGTAACAGCATCTGCCTCTCAGGTCAGCTGCAAGTGCACACACAAGAGACATGTCAGAAACAGGAGTGTGAGCATGAGTTCGGGAAGGCTTTACAAGAGCTCCTAACAGCTTGGCCCATAGTCCCTCACACCGTTGCCTCTTCCTTGGAGCTACTTTTGGAGCAGGAGAGAACAGAAACTGCCACAGAAAGGAGGATGTTAACTGGGAGGGGTGAGCAAGGAAAGAGACAAGAGAGGAAATGCTCGAAGCTGAGAACAAGAGGGGAGGAGGGTGGGGAGGTAACCTGTGTTATTGCCAATGTGTCAGTCACAATTACTCGTGAGCTAGAAAAGTAATAAAGTTACATTATTCACACATTACGTGGAACAAGCTATTCAATGCTGCTTTCCTCCGAGCCAAATATTGTGATAATTTTAGATATCATAACTTAATTGAACAATGAATTAATAATCACATGTGTGGACATTTTCCTTTTGTATGTGAACTAAAAAGCCTGGGGTTTTCTTCCCATTCTGTAGGCCACACAGGCATCAGTCAGGGAGGCAAGGCACACACTAATTCCTCACCACTGGGAAAGACACACGAGGCAATTCTTTCTATTTCTTACTCCAGCTGATAATATGAGCCCTAGTAAGAGCATACATGAAGCCATGCCCTAGTTCAGAGCTTTTCAAAATGAACAGCCCCAGGACCAGCAGCACCAGAATCCATTAGAAATGTAGGTTCCAGACTGTGAGTACAGCATCGTGGTAGAAAACTGCCTAGCACAGGCAGAGCCCTGGGTTTGACCCCATGATTGAAATGGAGAGAGATATAAACAGAGAGAGAAACAGAGATAGAGAGAGGGAGAATCAGAGAGAGAGAGATGGGGGTAGGGAGAGGACTCATAAGGCAACATGTAGCAGTTTTGAGTCAATACTTCTGACAGTAAAGTCCAAAAATCTGATGCCAAATATGAGAACCACTAAGTTATTTATTTGTTTGTTTGTTTATTTCATGTATTTGTGCATTTTCATGTGTATGGGCATATATGGTAGGGACTGTGTTGGTGTGTGTGTTGGTGTGTGTGTATGTGTGTGTGTGTGTGTGTGTGTAGGCCCAAAATTAGCATTAGGTGTCTTCCTCCATCTTTTCCACTTTTTATAGAGTCTTTCCCTAAGCTGGAAGATTGACAATTCCTTTGAGTCTGGCTAGCCAGCTTGCCCTGGAGATATCATCTCTGCCTCCTGAGTGCTGGGATCACAGGGGTTTGCCACACCTGATGGCTTTTACATGGGTTCTGTGGGTCTGAACTTCAATCTTCATGGGTGATATTGAGGGTTTTATCCACTGAACCATCTCCCAAGTCTGAGAAACATGGCTTCAGGCAGTCTGCATGGCTGGGACTTCCAGAGCTATAGATCTGGGGGAGTTGTCCCATTCCTACCTAGAAAATGGTGCTGAGGTTCAGCACATAAGTGAGCAATTGAAGATACAGGTTTTCATCCAAGCTCCAGGACCTGAGATAAATTACACAGCTCTCGAGCCTGTTCATCTGCAAAGTAAAGACAACAGTTCCTGCCTCCTTGCTAGATTGTGGTGGGGATAAAATGAGCTAATGGATTTGAAAGTGCTTTGAAAACTACAAAGTGATAACAAAGGAAGGGGATTGTTATTATGTCAGTAAAGGAGAAAGCTGTGACAGTGTGACATGTCCCCTCTGTTATAGATGCAAATCATGTCGAGGTGAATTGGTCCACCAGCCCCACCCACATTTCTCCATTGGCGGCTTCCCTCCTCCTTTCTCTGGCTGTCTAGTGTGCACAGGGCTCGATCTGTTCTGAACAAAGCCAATGGCTTGCGGTCTGCAGAAGAAAGGGGTGAAGTCGTCTCAGGGGCCTCAGACTCCTCATGTGCAGTTTCAGGTTGCCAATCACAAGACGCTGGCGACTGCAAGTGCTCCTTCATAAAATGTCAGCTCCGACATCTACCAACAGTGTGACTTAGGACCCTCGGCAAGCAGCCTCTTCCTCTTTAGTTCCATTTACTCGAGTACAAAATAGCAATAGTGATGCAGCACATCTGGCTGAGGTCTTTGAAGATGAAATAGGATGAAGTTTGCTAATTCTGGCCCCTAGAAATTCCCCATAAGTCATAGAATGAACGGCTGAGCCAATGAGTGATTCGTGACTGATTGCACAGACATCTAAAGGAAGAGCGGAAGGGAAGCACTGAGTCTCTGTGTATGAGATAAAGGTTTGTTTAATGTGTTGTAGAGAGTACCAGGCAGAGGCAGGTGCTGACCCTTGAGGGAGGGCATGTTTGGGAGACACTGTTTGGCTTTCCCAGTTGACCAGAGCTTCCACCAGAGGTGAAATGGAAAGCAGAAGATGGCGGAGCTGTCAGGAGAGAGAGGGTTCAAGCACATGGTGCAGCTGATCCCAGGGTCAGGTAGAGGGAGCTTCCCTCAGGTCCTGCTAGGCATGGTAGCCCTAATGAGTCTGGTCCTGCATGGATTTGGGAACCTGAGCCAAACCACGGGCAAGATGGCCAATTGAAAGTAAGATGACCTTTTTGGCAACTGTGTACCTTCTGAAAGTTCAGGAATGAGTTACAAACAGTCAGCCTTCAGTCCTCAAAACTGGTTGATAGGCTCAGGGCCTGCTGCAGGTCAGGGTTCCTAGGGAAAGAAAGGTCGGGGGGGGGGGGGGCTGACTGATAGCTAACCTCACCCAATGCAATCTTCTCTCAGTCTCAAAATCAAGACTTCCTACCACAGAAGGAGCAGAAAAAAAAATGGTAGGATTAAAAAAAAAGAGGGAGGCAATCCCATCACATGCTCTAAAACACTGTTTAAACTCTCCCCCAAGACGGAGCTGGAGAGACTCTGCCTCTTAAACTCCTGTCAAGCCACCCAACTGCTGTGACCTCATCTATCAAGTAAAAATGGCACCCTAGCCCAGGGGAAGGCATTTTGAAAGAAAGAAGCCCTGGCGCCCAGCTTACCCATCTTGCACAGTGGGGCTCTGTCCCTCCTGCACGGAACTCTGAGTAACCCCAAAGACTCTCAGTGGCTTCTCTGAAGCCAAGCCACTCACACTTTTCCAAACTCAGTCATAAATCGGAAAAGGAAACCCTTATCACAAGACTGCATTCTGTCCCACACCCCAGCTGGAATCCAGGGAATCCTTGACGCTGACAGAATGCCTCTGGCCACATGTCTGGTGTGGCAGGCTAGCCTGAAGTGGTTCTATTGGGGTCATGGCAGAAGACAAAGGTCACTCTTACACGGGATGACATGGAGAGTTATAATAAAGGTGTTGTTTAGAAGGCTGTGCG
This sequence comes from Peromyscus leucopus, assembly GCF_004664715.2. Taxonomy (NCBI): domain Eukaryota; kingdom Metazoa; phylum Chordata; class Mammalia; order Rodentia; family Cricetidae; genus Peromyscus; species Peromyscus leucopus. The sequence continues at coordinate 37,831,531 of NC_051069.1, read as the reverse complement.
TGAGGAATAGCATGAGGTATAGATACAGCCACTCACACTCCAGGTCCGCAGGGTGACGAGAGAAAGTGGTCCGAAGAAGAAGTCCAGCATCCTCCAGGGAAGCCACCTTGACAGGGAACATGGGCTGAAATAAGTGGTACATCCGAGTGAGAGCTCAGACAATAAACCACGGAGTTCACCCTCACTCTCCTCTTCCTTCCACAGCCTGCCCTAGCCTCCTCCCTGACCCCACCAGAAGCCTACGGTATAAATGTGCTCACAGCTCAGCCTCGTGAGGTGTAGACGAGGGGGATGCGGACCTGGAGGAGCAAGCGGGAGACTTTCCAGGAACAGTCACTCTCACAAGCAATGCACTCGCAGCTGCCTTGACGCCCACTCTCCAGTTAGCCACTTGAAAAGAAAGGCACCATGAGAGGCCCAAGAAACACCCATTTGGCCCAGGAGGCCCTCAGCTGGTCCCCAGCCCTCACCCCAGAGCTTCACCCCAGGAAGCTCCCCAGGCTGGCAGCTGCCACTCATGCATGAGCACTCCCAGACCCCCACTGTGCTTCCTGAGGGAGGGACATCTGCTTGGCTTGGCCCCCCGCAGAGTCCTGGTCTGCCTCTCCCCACGTGGGCACATCCCCTGTCAAAGCAAACCTTCCAAGCTCTCAGGCTGAAGGAAATCTCCAGGTCCCCTCAAGGTAGTGGAGGTAAAACTTAGGGCACTAGCTTTTTGCTGGTCTAGAAGTAAGACGTGCATCACAGAGCGGGTGGAGGGGAGGAGGCAAAAGAGAGGGAACAGGAAAACTGAAAACACAGAAGCATTGTAATTAAAATCTTCAGCCTGCATTTCCTGGCCAGTCAGTCCCGAATCCCTTCATTAGGATGTGCCCTTTAAATGCTCATTATCGAAGATTTACAAATTGTGTGGGTTTGGTGCTGCCGAGGGGCTGGAAAAGTCGGCCTCCCTGCTGCTGCCAGATGCTTCCACAGCATCCTCAGTTGCTCAGACTTCACCCAGGACAGACCCTGCACAGGGACAGTGTGATGGAGAGGCCGCAGAGAGCAGGGACCAGCTCCAGGCAGCAGACTGCACTAGACAAACACAGCAAATCCAACACACATAGGGAAGATGGGGAAAGATAAAAGCCACCCTGCATGCAGGTAGAGAGAATAACAATGCTGTGTCTTTGCTAAAAGCCCTGCATGAAGAAAGACCAGGGTCAGACCTAGAGGAAGACCTATAGAGGAGCTGCTGAGGAGGAGCAAACTGTAGAGAGAAACTGAGTTCATCACTCTTGTGCAAGCTGTGAGAAGGGAATATACAGACATTGATCAGCTGCCTACTGTGTACTCTCATGGATGCAGAGTGTAGACATGCAGAGCTCCAGATACAGGGGATAAAGAGCTAAGGCATGTATTGCCCCAGTCACTGCCAGGCCAGTCCGGGTGAGGAGAGCAGGGCTGTTGGGATGATGTTTCAGGACAGGCATTTCTCTCTGAGATGCTGTCACATCCCTTTTTAAGTGAGGCTGGCTGGGCCTCCCAGCAGAAGGAGTTGGACCACTGAGAGAGGGTAGAGGACAGACACCACAAGCAGGAAACCAGTGGGAAAGTGTGGAAGCGTGAATGAGGTATGTCCCAAGCAGCACGGTGGCGCCAAGCTCAAGATTGATCCTTGTATCCCCATAGGATGGCATTTTAGGGGGTTGCTCCTCAGAAGAGCATAAACCCTTGTCCCATATGACCCCCTCCACAGAGCTTCCAGGTAGGGTGAGTAGAGGCAACTCCCATTTTTCACTGGAACAGTCTGAGCCTCCTGGGTGGTGAAAGAGACAGAATGAGAATCGGCCTCTGGATCCAGGGTGTTTTCCTAACCACGCTGCCACCCACCCTATCTTCAAGGAGAAAGGCTTATGGTGCTTGAAGCCAAACCCTCTACTGGACCTTCAGTTCTTTCTCAGCATCTAGCATCCTTCTTACCCTACCAACACCCCCATAAAGAGCACTTCTGTTTTGCCCCCCCCTCCCCCCCGCTGCTGGTGCCACGGCCGTTCTCCGCACTAATGAGGCATCAGGTCCCACACAGGGTCCCATGACAGCTGCTCAGAGCATGTTTACTGAAGCTGGCCGCTGGACCTGACAAGACGTGTTAATTAGGAGATGATGTACCATGTAGGCACATCGGCCACGTGGCAGCCGGATGGGCAGCATCACTCACCATGAGCCAGGGAGCTGCCATGACATTCTTAATTAAGGGGAAGCCTGCTCTCATCTCCAGGTGACAGCCTCAGACTTGGTGAAGATGGCACCATTGGTTGTCCCAGCAGGGGCCACCCTGAAGCCTGCCCCAGCAATAAGGCTGGGCTAGCAGGCTGCCCGAGGCGTCACGGAGGAGATAACAAAGCTTGATTTTTTGGCTTTCAAAGATGTTCACAGCCTGGCTTTAGCTGTTTCTCCTTCCTCTTCTCCCAGCAGTCCTGGGTATCCTAGGCTGGCCTCCCTCAACAGTTGCATTCACACCCCCCTCAGTGCTCTGCTTGCTCATTCCCCAGCCTGAAATCCCTCCTCTTCACCCCTCAATATACTAAAGTATCCACAGACAAAGGTAAGGCTCTTCTCAAAAGCTTCTTGCTTACGAAAGTATCATTCACACACACACACACACACACACACACACACACACACACACACACACACACACGGTTCAAATTTGTGCCTGCCCTTCAAGGGGACCTATCAATAGCTGTTGTATCCTAGGAAGCATCACCAGGACAGCTGTTAACACCCTAAAATGATTTCATACTGGCTGGTCAGTGACCTCTACTCCCAGTCTCCTCACCCAAGACTGTTTCTCCTTCTATCTCCTGATGCTTCCCCAAAGACACCAGGCAGTTAAAAACAATGTTTTGCACAAATGAGTCTATGTTACAAATGAGCCTGTGTCCTTTGTAGCTGGCACGTGCACCGGACTGTTACTACTCCTCATCAGTTGAATGTCTGTCAACATGGGATGCACAACTTCCTCCATTGGAATGTCAGATGGTGTTCCCCAAGGTGACTTGAGGACACTAATTTCAAGGAGCATGGTGGCAAAGGCCCACCTAGCCCTGTAGACACCCTGGAAGATACCCAACACACTGCTAAAGTGAGGCACTGTTTTTCTGACCCCAGTTCTCAATCCCATGAGTGTCTCAAGACCCAGGTCTATAAAAACCTGTATCTCCCAGGGTCAATGTGCTTGCCCTAAACCCTGATAAAAACTCACACCCCAACAGGTTTCTGATTCCAGACCCATTTATCTGGTCAATGTGGAATTATCTACAGTGCACCTACCTGCATGTGCCAAGAGCACAGATATTCTTTGAGAATTTCAGACATGTAGACAATGAAATAGGATCATATGTAGCCCCATTTCTACCCTCCAACTGTGCCTGCATCTCCTTTAACACACTGTCATTCTAACTTCATGGCTTCTTTTTGGGTGATCTACTAAGTTCAGTTAGTGTTACCTGTGTATGTGCTCATGCGTGTGCATGTGCGTGTGCATGTGTGTGTGGCCATTTGCTGGGGTATGTAAAACCTACCAGTGGCCACACCCTAAAGAAGAATGATTTTCCCTACCCCAGCAGCCAATAGCCACTCACTCAGGGGTGGTTTCTAGAGATCACCTCCCTCATCTATGCAGGGATGGTAGCTGACTTGATCTTGCGTAGACCTTGTGCAGATAATCACAACCGGTGCATGCATTTGTAAGTGCAATAGCCATGTCTGTAAATGCAAGGCCATTCTAAGTGCAATGGCCATGTCATTCATATCCAGATGACAGCACTTCACGGCACTTCTCCCCATCCATCCTCAGGCTCTTAAATTCTGTTTCCTCTCCCTTAGTGTTCCCTTTCCGGGGGTTGTGTTTCACTTATGACAGAGCACTCTGTCTCCCATTCTCAGTACTTTCACAGGCATGCATCTCTCCATTGACTACTCCCCACTGTCAAAAGCAGCTTCTCTGATCAAGGTTGCAAGTAGCCCAGGTCTGTGATATAAACAGAAATACTTAGAAGGCAATTTCACAACTCGCCCACTAAAACAAATAATGACAATGGCAGGTTCTGCCTTAGGAATTAGGACTTCCCCACAGTATAAGCACGAAATTCCTTCCTGTTGAGCAAACTTCAAATCCAATCAGGAAGCAGCCAGTAACCAACCTCGGGACAGTCATGCCTCTGTGGCATCAGTGGGCACATCTTGGCTGGTGGGTCAGTACTGTAACATGGAGTGTCCAGTGGTGGGTAAAACTATTAATGTCTTCTCTCCCAGCAGCCTGCATAGCACCTCCCAGCATTACAAAGCCTAACCAGCAGGGTGAAAGATTGTCAGTCAGTTAAAGATCGATTCCTCTGTGTCCTGAAGCCAAAGTGAAGGAAGAATTTTTGACCAAAGAAGTTCAAATTTAAAAAAAAAAAAAAAAAAATGCAGTGTCATAGGCAACCATAGTGATCAATAACAGATGGACAGTGCTCTACGGCCCGACAGTGCTCATTATCTGCCAGGAGAAGCAGGGATGGTTCCTGGGGCCTGGTGGGATAGATCTGGCTCTTGATGGACGGGTGGGGGTTTCCTGAGCAGCAGGTGGGGAGGGGATAGTCCAACCATAGGGAATTGCTTATTCGAAATGTTAGGAGCTTAGACAGGCCTGGAACAGCAGTAATGCTCCGGGTGCTGGGAAAAAGGGGGGCAAGACATGACTCTATAGACTGGAGGTAAGGATGTACCAGGAACATGTTTATTCTGAGGAGAGATGGAGAGGCTGATGGAGGTCTTCATTCTAGGGAGTGACAAGATCAGATTCATCTTGCAGCAAGATAATGTGAGCAGCAGTATAGAGAATGAATCCAAGTGTAGGAAAGATTGGGCAGCCTGCAGAATTTGACTGAAATGGGGGATTTGTGTGAGAGTAATTGATTCCTTCCAATTACTGACCCTGAGTGTCTTAGTGAAGCTTTTTGGAAGAAAATATCACTTGTTCCCAAGCATATATTCAAATGGATTTCAGAAATCTTACTGACAAGTATCAAGAACAGGCTTGGGTATGAAATTCTGAGACCCTGCTTCTAGCCTAGCCCATGGCTACCTGAATGATTGACCTTAAGCAAGTCCCCTGCTCCCCCCACAAGCAGTCTATGGGATCATGCATGCTCCAGTCAAGTGGGAGCAGGATTGGTTAGGATTGCAGTGGTCCTGTTATGTTGCAATGGTAGCTGTGGACAGCAGGGAGGGAATGTGCCCCATTCCTACAACAGGGCAGAGTCTGAAGTCCCCACACTTAGCAATATCTCAGCATCTTTTCCTTCCAGCAGCCCCATCCTCCATGATTGGCCCCAAGTCAAGCATCTTAAGGTCGCCCTGCATTACATCATGACAGATGTTATTGATGTCTGGGAATTACTCAGCCCTTTGAAAAATCACAGCCACAATATTTGTCTCCATTAACATCCATGGCAGCACTTCAGTGAATCAATAAGATACTTAATGCTGAATTACACGACGTGTAGCTTGGGCTTGGTGAGCTTAATCTGTCAGGTGGCCAACCCAGGAGGGTGTTCCTGGCCACTCTGAAGCCACCTGAATGGGAAGGGGAAAGGGTTTTCACACTGTAGAAACATACATCTGTTTACCCGCTAAAAATAAGGTCTAATTCTTGACCTTTCCAATCATAATTGCATTTTAAACACCTGATGGCACTTTCTTCATCTGTCTGGCAGGAGTGATTCATGCTTCATGTTCTAAGAAAGACCTTGGGTTTTGTTTTCCTCCCAGGAGAAATCAGAGAAAGGAATAATCTGTTTAGGGAGAGAACAGATGCTCCTGGGCACAGGAACTTCACCTCACTCTCTGGCTCTCCTGTTCAACACATCCGCGCCCTACTTCTTTACTCCCATTGGCTTGAATCCAAACGGCACAGTCCTCGATTGTGCCCTGACTTGTCTTACCAGGGATCTCGAAGCGCTAAGTCCACATCGTCCCCAGGTGGGAAGCAGCATGGCAGGGGAGAAAGAGCTGTCCTCAGACGCTGTCTCCTGTCTGTCTTCCACTCTGGCCAGTCTGTGCATTAATTGAATCCAGAGAGCCACTCACCAGGACGTCCTCAGCGTGTGAAGGCATCTGCCAGCAGCACCTGCAGGGCTGGGCAGGCCAGGCACGCTGTGCTTGACAGAGGTGTCGGCAGGGGAAAGAGGACTTTTCTGTTGTCTGTTCGCTTCCTTGAGATTTGCAGTGTGCGCGCGCGCGTTTTCCAACTTGATGTGCCACGGTGACTTTCTCCTCACCGTGTTGTCTAATTTGAGGAAAGAGCTGAATGGGCATCCTGCACACTGCCCCTGAGCATAGGCGCCCCCTCTCCTACCTTACAGGCCCATCAGCAATGGTCCTTCCTGTCTTATTTCCTCATTCTAACTGGCTTCCCTCCCCATGGAGATCCACACAGGCACTTTTGGGATCGTTCCAGCCATCGCAAAGTCTCTGGTATGTCTCATCCCGAGACAGAATACATCATCCCTTCCTCCCAAGAACCTGGAATTAGAGTGAAGTGGGACAAGCACAGGGGAGTAGGTCAGAGCAATGCCAGAGAGGTGAGAGATAAAGAGGATCCCTTCATGCCTTTATATAATCTAGACGAAGGCTGCATGCTGATTTAAACACTGACCCCCAGGGGCCTGTCTCAGACACTGCAAGGAGGAACCGGTTTGCTACTTAAAGCAGTCTGCCTCAGTATTTGACTTCCCTTCCCATGACACGTTCATAGATCTTCCACTGTGGGTGTGTTTAAGAAAGGGAGAGTTGGGGCTGCTGTGTCGCCTTAGACAAATGACTGCCTATTTCTGTTTTCTTATCCTAAATATGGACTACAAGGTTGTTGGGGAAACAAGTGATTTTTAGTGGGTAATTCTTTGTAAATTCTAAGTATAATATACCAGTAATTAATTTGGAGCCTGGAAGTTGAAGGTGTACTGTTGAGCCATCTCTAACTAGCATTGTGACCTTAGACATGATAATTGATGTGTCCATGCCTAGTGGATAGGCATGGAGCTAAGGGGCTGGTGAGATTGTGCAGTGGTTAAGGACAGCCACTGCTCTTCCAGAAGACCCCTAGCATCCACATCAGGCAGCTCATAACTTTCTGTAACACCTTCTGCAAGGGGACCTGCTGCCCCTGGCCTCTGCAGGCTCCTGCATTCCGTGTGCACATACCCACACAGAAACACACATACATACATATAATTTTAAATAATAAAACCAAATACTTTTAAATAAATAAAATGGAGCTAATAACAGTATCTTCCTCAACAAGGAATGTAATATTTGCAGTTGGGAGGCAGAGGCCATAGAATTGAGAGTTCAAGGCCAACCCTAGACTATATGGCAAGATTTGATATCAAAATAAATACTATCTCCTTTTTGAGATCGACTGTGACAATCCAAGGAATTACTGCTGATGAAGCATTCGGCACTGGCAGTTAGCACAGTGAGACGTGGAGTTAGCACGTGGGGAAGCAGCTGTATTTCACTCTTGTAGAATTCAAGCCCTCGGTTGTCAAGAATCTAGTCTCCTCTAAAGTATAATGAAGAGTTAACTGCAGTCTGGTTAGAACAAGACACATGGTTCCCTGTGTCCCTCAGTAACAGCCAGGAGGGCTCTCAGGAGCCGTCTTTCCTCTCCTCTCAAGCCAGACCCCACTCGTTTCCCAACGCCTTCACAGTGGTGACTCTCCTCCCGACAGACCCAAAAACCTTTCTCTAAAGAATGGGGGTGTCAAGTCAGCCTCTGATAAAATATATCACCATTTTTAACAACATTTAGAAAGCACCTTGAAAAGACATATTAAAACATTACCCAGAGGCTCCATAACTTTCTCTGAAAACACTGAGTTCTCCCCAAACCAGTTCAGCATAGGAATAATTGCCGTAAACAAAGTACTTTGTGGGAGCCACACACCTCTCAAAAAGGGAAGCAAAATGGAAAGACAGATGGAATCTCTGGAGCCTCCTCAAAATGCAACTCACCGTGGTCCCCTCCACCTACTGACAGCACCTCAAACATCCTGGGATAAAGCAATGTTCAGACAGGGCCCGAATCAGACTCCAGGAAGGAGCATTTTTCACCTACCCTGAGCAAGATCATTATCTACAGGAGGTTGGAGAACCATGATAACATATCTCATTTTGTAAAGCACAATGAGGCTAGTGCATGGCAGTGAAGCATATCTAAAACTATAGGGTAATATAATAAAATCAATAGGGATTATTAGGAGCAAAGTGTTATATCTGAGGCAATAAAGTCTTGGAAATGCAAGAAAACAGCGTTCTTGTAAAGCTATAACAAACGACTGTGATTTAATCACTAAGCAAATAACATGGCATTTCGATGAGTTTAAGAGTTTCATGGTATAAAAACGAGCACATTAGGGATTCATCCAAGATGTTTCCCATGAAGACTGTATCTCAGAGTAGCATCATTTTGACAATGTGTGCTTTTAAATTATTGTGTATTATTTTCTTCATAGACCTAATTTTTAAGCCTCTGGCATGCTTTTAAGATATCATTTACTATTAGTCTATCACAGAGTCTCAAGCCTTTGAGCACATGAAACTGTCTCTGAGAACTTTCTTCCAACTTCAGAGAAAAGGCAAAGACTTGGGAATTCCTAGAGGAACTTGATTTTCTGAGCTGTTTTCCCTTCTGCCGGGTACTAATTGCAAGACATCCAAATGCTGGTTTAGAACATAGGAAGCCATTTTGCTTGAAGTTCTCATCACCTATTTAAATAACCCAAATCAAAGGGGGCTCTCTGCACCCCCCACCCAGAGCTGCTCTGAATAGTCAAATGAAGATTAAACTCTTGATTTAAGTAGCTACATCTTAGCAGTAATTAACACGTACATCAAATACTTTTTTTCCCTTTGATATGATATGGTACTAGAATTTAAACCCTGATGAAGGTGCCAAAATTAACTGCAATGGGAAATGAATAATAATTCTTTTTTCAAATGACTTTGCCCTTTGCATTAGCTATGTTCAAGGTCTTTTACCAGGTTCTGTCCCTACTCATGGGAAGTTTACAAGTCAGTGACACAGGTCAGTTCCCAAAACGATTGTCCAAAAAGGAAAAGGAAAAGCAAAAACAACTTTCCCTGCTCTGTTCTCCAGCCATCTCGCCTGCGGTCTCACCCTCCTAGCTGGCGTAGCCTCCCCTACCAGCTCCTGATCTAAGAAGAAAGCCCAAGTTGTCTTCTTTGGGTTTGGATGATTTATAAGAGGCTAAAGAGGGAATTTTAAGTGGGGTGTGAGGTGGGAAGAAGAGATAAAGGGATCCGTGAAGGCATTTGAAGCAGGCAGGAAGGGGATGGATAAGGCACCAGTGTGGGACTCATTTGTAGCTTCTGCTCAAAAATCCCTTGATTTAACTTTCCATCACTAAAATCCACAAGGAGGAAGGTTTACTGAAGACATTAACAGAAGTGTATGGGGTATGTGGAAAATCCGTGAACACAGAAGTCCCACATTGGGAGTATCTGTTCATAAAAACTTAGTATAATAGTCTTCATTAATGAGCATCTTGGAATTAACAGTCCTTTGGAATCCTGAGCTGATCAAAAATGTGTTTAAAATCTGTACATGGAGGCTCCCGCCTATATTCTCAGCAGGAGCCTTAGGCAGGAAGCCTAAGTTTTAGACCAACTCTGACTATATAAGGAGAACAAAGCCAGCCTGTCTTAAAAACAACAGCCATTCATTTAATACTGGGTCCACATTGTACTAAGGACAGGACAAACTAGCTCAAGCAGTTAAGATGATGAGTCTAGATGTCCAAGGATCCACGGAAACACCAAGAGTCGTTTAGAAAGAACTCCATGGACATGTCACAGAAATAAGATTTTGTGGTTTATCTCGGTATGGATTGGTTTGGGGTTGGGTGCAGAGGTCATTACAAGAACTGGATTTGATCAATAGAAGACGGAAGAGTCAGGCCAATATTTAAAATTTTCTCCTGCAATCCAACCTCTGTCTAGCATCATTTTTAGGATTTTAATCACATTATGTCACTTCCTCATTCAAGCCCATCTGATGGCATCCTACCACTTAAGGTGAAATTCAAACCCCGACAATGGTAGGTGGGTCCTCTACCATCTGGCTCCTGCCTCCCTGCACACTCCTCCCCTACCTCTCTTTCAACCTTTCCTAGGCGATGATTCTCCAACCATCTACTATGCCAAACTCAAGTCTCTCAAAGCTTGATGTCGTCTTTACTCTGCATCAGTTCCTCCCCACCTCCAGAGCTTTGGAGCATCTGTCCTTCTTGTTGAGGGCTCTTCGTAGCTGATGGCTCTCTAACAGGATCTTCCCTGACCCTTTAGTCCAAGGCACTCCCCATGGCCAGGCATGCTCTACCAGCAACTCCTTTTCTCTAGTGCCTGCTTATTTGCTGTTATATTTTCTACTGCTTCTTTATCCCACTAGAGACCAAGATCCAAGACAGTCATGCTATTGTCTGGCCTACCAGCTTCCAGAATAGTACCTGACACATAGCAGACATTTATTAAATATTCTATAGATGGACAAATAAAGGACCCAAGAGAATAGCTGCCGCTTCATATCCTAATCAATGATTTCCATCAGTAGAGGTGGCTTCATCAAATTAGGGCTCTTATCAGGGATGCTAGGGAAGATTCTTTAGATTAACAAGGTAAGGTGAGCTCAACAGTAGCCTTCCTATTTGCATATTCATGGCTTCTGTCACAGGATGGAAAGATCACCGGCTCTGTGATTTGTATGTGGTTTGAGTTTATACCCCAAGATACCATACATGGGAGCTTGGTCCCTTGTAAAATAATATTTAGAGCTGGCAGAACCTTCAAGAGGAGGGGTCTAGGGTTAATGCATGTTATGGTTTGGATCTGAAGTCCACTTCCCAAAGGCTTATGTGTTTTAGCTTAGTCACCAACTAGTAGCACTACTGAGACCAGAGTGGCTTATTACAGTACTAACTTCACAAGGTAGGTCAACTCATTGATGAGTTCAAATGGAAGGGTCTATTAGGAGGTGGAAACTGCTACCATGAAATAGGTCACTGAGAGGGGTCTTTGAAGGAGATAGCTTACCCTCCCATCCTGGCCACCATGATGTAAGCATCTCTGCCCGCCATGATGGTCTGCCTTACTATCATCCAGGAACGGTGGAACCATGTGACCACAGACTGAAACAATGAATCAAAATTAGTCCTCCATCCTTCAAATTATTTTTTCAGAAGCATTTGGTCACAGTGACAAAAACCTGACTAACACATTATAGCTCTCACTGGATCTCAGGTTGGTCCTAGCTAGAGTGGATTGTTTTAAGAGCAGCCCGAGTCCCTGATTGTTCTCTGGCTTCCTGTCTGCACTGTAACCTCACAGCTGCACAAGTTCCAGCCATGACCCTATTCACTGCAGGTCCTCACCTACAGGGCTTTCCAGATCTTGCATTGGATTTTCAACCTGTAGAATCTGCGTGTCTCTTTAAAAAAAAAAAGTTACCAGCTTACTGGTATTGTATTATAGTAATAATAAAATAGGCTAATATATCCCTTTGAGTCAGGTAAACCTGGGTTCAAATCTTAGGTTCACTGGTTGTTTATGGTGGGTCTCTGGAGAAGTCAGCTAACCTCCCCAGGCCTCAGGATCCAGGTCCGAAAAGTAAGGATAACATTGCCTTGCTGAGGTGCAGCCAGCATCTACGGAGACATATGTTCGGTGTACCCCACACAGTGTCAAAAACCTGGGGAAGACTGGACAAATAGCCTCTTTAGGTAGGCTTTTGTAATTCGTTCCACAGCCTATCACATTTGATAAGCAGGCTGATTTGCTAGCAATGCTCACACAAGAAACCATTTAGAGGGCATCTTTTACTTTCCTGAGAAAACAGCATGCCTCTTCAAATTCTTTTTGAAAGTAGATCAGTGCAAATTCTGAAAAACACAAATCAAAATGGATATCTGGCCTTGAGCATTTTTTACCAAATATCAGTTCACTCAACCCTTAGAACACAGTCTCCAACTCTCTACAGAGAATCCATTGGTCCTGTCTGCACTATCCTGCCCTGAGAAACAGTAATGCTTCCCCATGGTCTGCCATCTACCTTCAGGGGTGTGGCCACCCCCAAACCCATGTTTGTGTAGTGAAAAGCACACCTTTGCAACTCACACAGCCTCAGCTGCTTCGGCCCTAGGGGGCAGAGCTTAGCAGGCCAGCAGGTCTACCGGGAGCTATGACCTTCCCACTAGAAGATAAGCTGTGAGCTCTTGAGTCCTCTGCTCACTCAGCTTGCCCTAATGGAAGATGAAGGAGGAGGAGAAGGCTGAACAGTGAAATGAATATACGTTTTACAAGGCGTGATTGGGTAAGACGTGCTCGCTGAACGTAATCACCAGAAGACCTGTGAACCTCGGTTTCTTCACCTGTGAAACAGAAATGCAATTACGGCCACCCACCTCACGGGCTTGCTATGAGCTGCAGGTGGGACGGCAGACACAACTTCAACAGCGTCATTCCCAAATGCTTCTCCCCTCTTCGGACTAATCACAACCCCCACAACCCCCACCTGCTGGCCCTCCAGGAAAAGAGTGCCTGAGATCCCTGTAGGTCTAACCAGGAATCAGGAGGGCCATCGCTGCCTCTGACTCTAGCCTGTCTTTCTAGACAAGCCTTCCGGTGGCTGAGAAAGAGCACCATGACCTTCAGGCAGCCAGCCCACTCTAAAGGAACCACCATGGCCTCCAGCATCTCCCTCCTCCTATTTTTGTCTTGTCAGCCTTCCTCCCATCCGTTCCCCCAGACCTCCATTTCCCAGTTCTCCTTGCGGCTGTCCACTGATTGGCAGAGCCATCTCGGTAATGTCCCCGCCGTGCCTTTAGCTACGCCATCACTTTGATGAAAGGTTTCCTTGGAGCAACTGCTCCCGCCCCTCCACTGTGTACCCTGAGGTACGCGATAATGCGATCACAGTGCATGTGTGGAAGGAAAGAAAACGCCAACGCCACGCTTCATGGGTGGAGCAGTCACGCAGCGATGCTCCGTACACCCAAGATTCCTTGCTCCATCCTGTTCCGTTGCCAAGGGCATATCACGAAGAGATCTGCTGCCCAGACGTGTGATGTAGAAGGCCGCCTACAGATTAACAGGAGATTGAGACCCACTTGCTTGCACACATATCTCCCCAACATTGCCTGATGAGCTATTACTTAGTTCAGCTCCCATTTAGTGAGGGAATCACCGATGGCATGTGTAATAGACACCAACACCCAAGCACATCCACCTGTCCCCTAAGACATATTGGCTTCATTGACCTAAGAGTCTCCACATACACTGTATTATTTAATTTGGTTTTTGTTGAGAAGTTCATACGTGAGTACTATGTTTATATCATTTCCACCCCTCCCTCTCTTCCTCTAACTCCTCCTATTCTCTTCCACTCTGTCTCAAATTCATGACCTCTTTGCCATGAATCATTCCTTACACACATTCCTGTGTAATCCTCCTTAATCATTCCTGATACACATATGTGTGTATGTGTATACATAAATACGACCTGCTGAGCACATTTAGTATTGCTCATATGTACCTGCTCAGGACTGACCACATGGGACTGGATAGCTTTTCAGGGGCTCATCTTGGAAGCCATTATTTCCTGGCAGCTAAGATGGGGCCTTGTGAGATCTTCCCCAATTCACATTGACTCAGTATAGTTTTCAAAGCTCTCCGGAGAATTCTAACGCACAGCCAGGATTAAAACCTATCTATTCTCACTTCACATTTCCTTTTGCATTTGAGAAAACAGTCCAAAGAGTGTCAGCAATTCCTCCAAGGTCACAAAATACTTGGAAGAGAGAAAAAGATCAGCCCTCCTGACTTCTGACTTCCAGTCTAGGATCTTTCACATTAAGTTACCTTGATATTAGTATCCTGACTTTGAACTAGACACTAAAGTGTATGGCATTAGATACAGTAAAATGAATAAATAAATAAATCGTAATAGACTTAATTTCTCCAGCCCCTAAAATCTACCACAATAATTCCTTGTTTGTTTGTGTGTGTATGTATGTATACACTAGAGACTGAACAGAGTGCTTCCTGCATTCTACACACATGTAGCTATACCCCAACCCTACCCTCACCCTTTCTGAGTCTTCTCTGCTCCCCCCTTAGTCCTGTACCCTGTCTTTAAATGCAGTGTCAAAATGCCAGCCACAAAGGGAGACCTCTATTCAGTTTTCAGCCAAAAGAATAACACAGAAAAGAACCTCATCGTAAATCAAGAGCCAAAAGCAATTCTTAAAACCAAATTAAGGCCCTGAGCATTCAGCAATGCCTCTTTAGAAATCAGCTCGTCAGGTTCACTCCTCTGCTGGAGAAAGGCTACAGAAGTGGGGGGCGGGAGAGCAACCATATTAAAATTCCAGAAATGTAATCTGAAATAAATAAGTGATATTTTCTGGCCAAGGTAATGCAGGGGTTTTAGTTCCCAATATGATGGAGCTACTTTACATTTTAATAAATGCACATTGAGAAAATAATATTATTGCTCTGATATTGGGAGATTATTTGTGAACATAAAATATTAGAACTTGTCAGGAAGGCATTTATTTTCTTTTCCCTTCTTTCTCTGCTGCAATATCCTTTCACCTAATAGAAGATGATTGCAAAAATAATTATATCAAACTGTGGCCAATACACACAAAATAAATGGGGAAAAATGAAGGTTATCTGGCGTTGGATGGGAAACATGAGAAAGGGGAAGTGCGTGGAAGCAGGCGAGGTAATTGTGCATCAATCAGATGATTACAGAGTGGGTGGGAAAATTAAGGTGACTGATTGGCTGCTAGATGTTCTGATCCCAGATGGAAATCAGAACATGGATCGGAACTCATTAGCCAAATTATCCACTTCCTCTATTCGTGTGGAAAAGACAAACACATAGATGGAGGGCTGTGTTTTAGAGCAGTCTAACCTTATACCGTGTGCATGTGTGCACCTGTAATCACAGAAGGCATGGCCAATTTTGATGGTGCTTGAACCCCCAAAAGGAGGCATATTGGCATGTGTGCATTATCTGCAATGACATCCCATGATTTTTAATGTGCTTCTAAAGAAGTTTGTATCAAAAATATACAAAAATAAAAAACTAAGACACCCCCCAACTTACATACTCATTCATTTAAAAAAAAATTTAACCTGTAGGTGCCAATCTATAATCACAGATATTTAGGAGACTGAAGCAGGAGGATTGTCATGATTTTGAAGCCATCTTGGACTAGTTTGAGGCTAGCAAGACTCTATATTAAAAAAAAAAAAAAAAAAAAAAAAAAAAAAAAAAAAAAAAAAAAAAAAAAAAAAAAAACCACTTATCTTTTGTAGCTTACAAGTTCCAGACAGTTGTTAACACAGCTGGATGTGGGAAGCACAGCGAACATGAGTATAAGACAGAGGATCAACACAGACTATTGTCACAGGAATGTACTCACTCCAATCCGGAGGGCACAAGCACTCATTACATGCCAGGGTGCTTAAGCCTGCAGCTGCCCTCTGAACACAGGGACATTCTCCTCACTCCCTTAGAGCCTGTATCTGGTGGGAAGAGAGAGTCCACCACACAGACCAGTTGTGTGACTCCAACAGTAACAAGAGTAGTGAAGAAAAAGGCCAGGTGAGGTGAGCATTATGCTTAAATATTAAGTGTCACAGAAAAAAAAAAAAGAATTCGTATTGAAATCTTAGTCCCAGCAGGTGGCGCCACTGAGAGATGACTGGATGATGAGGACACTAACCCTATAGATGGATTACTTTAATGATAAGTTCGCAGCTGAACTGGCAGTTAGGTGATGCCTGTTTAGAGGAAGTAGATCCCTGAAGGGTCTGTCTGGTCCCTAGAGACTTTCTCTTTCCCTCTCCTGCTCCCTGTTTCACGCTCATCCTTATTCTTGTTCTCTCTTGCCCTGCTCCCTGGCTGCCACAAGGTGAGCAGTTTTGTCCTACCATGCCCCCTTTGCCTCAAATCTCTCCTTCAAGGCACACTGCAAATAATCATGGCCAATAGCTCTGAAACTGGGAACCCAAACAAATCTCTCTACCTTTCAAGTTGTTTCTTTCCAGTATTACGTCACCACAGCAGACAGCTGACCAGCAGAATGGGAACTGGGAATGTGTAACAGAGCCAGGGTCAGGAGACATCTTTGAGGATGTAGAGGAAGAACCAGAACAGAACAGTGAGCGATTTCTAAAACCCAGCAGTAGCCTGCAGGCAGAGGAAGGGCAGAGCTAGGAGTCGTTTGCAGCCTAAGCCAATGAGCCAAACTCAGACATAAACTTGGCTGGGCCAGATCTAAGACAGCAGATGGGAGAGAGAGACAGCCCTGACGATCAGGGAGTATGTAGGAGGCTACTGTGGTCTTGGCAGCCAGAAATAAATAAATAAATAAGGCCTAGGGTCTGCCATCTCCATCACAGATTGTCCAGAGGCCTCCGTGTGTGTCTGGCTTCTTTCTGTCTTAGAGATGTATGTCCAAAAGTTCCAACTTCCAAAGCTGGTCCCCAGTCACATTGCTGAGGCTGCAGCATCCAGGGTAGTGTTCTTGGCTTTCTGAGAAAACAAGTCTGTCCATACCTGCACAGGTCCAGGAGACCACCGAGGTCAGTTCCAGTGGCCAAATGGGAACTGCTCTGAGGGCAGTGGTGAGCCTTCTGAAGAAGCCCAAGGAAAGATGCACCCCAGCAGATTCCATCCTCCCTTGTACTACTGCAGTGCTAGCCACCAAGGACAAGGTCATGGCCCCTTCAAACTCTCATCATTGGCTCCTCCAGCCCCTTTGGTCATAGCACCGGGTCATGTGTTTGCAGAACGCTCTACAAACCACAGCTTGTCTGCAAAGACTCCGTGAATCAGACATTGGTCATTATCCCTTCTTCCTTAGTGCCATGAGGCGGTACAGGCCAGGTTGCACTGTCATCCTTGAGCCTCTTTGCTTTGGAAACTGTTCACCAAAATATTCTCCCAGATGGGACATCAAAAGGGCCCCAACCTCTGGGCACCATCCTCAGGCTGTTTTGAAGCAGGACACAGCATGCCTAATGGCTACCAGCACAGGCTTTGTAAGTAGGTCAGACCCATCTTCGCAACTGAACACCTGTGTGACCAGTTTACTTCCAACTGGGCCAGTTTACGTAACTTCACCAAGTCTGTTTCTTCATTGTTAAACTGGAAATTGTAACAACATGGTTTGTTCTGTGGATTCAATGAAGCTATGTTTATAAAGTTCTCATCTCAGGGTCTATTATACAGTAACTGTTCAGTTGATGTTACCAGCTACAGGACAGAGAAGCTCCCACAGCAGGAAGTGTGGGAACCACAGCAGGGAGAGGGGGAACCGTGTGGGTGGGTGGCTTTCGGCCCTGGCTGCATGTTGGATCACCCCGGGGCCCAGCACCTCAAGGCCACTCCTCCAACCGATTAAATCTGCCTTTCTGGTCAGGAACTAGGGGGCCAGAGTTTTGCAAAGCTCTTGCAGATAATTCCAGCATGCAACTAAAGTTGACGGCCACCAGGATGGGGTCCACTACCCCAGTTCTTTCTAGGTCCCCTGGTGCTTGGGTTTCTGTAGATGAGCATATTTCAGAGGTCTCCAGAAAGGACCTTTGTGCGAAGTCGTCACCTCGCTCCACTTCCTGACACATTTGCCCCTTACCCTCTCCCACTCAGTGAGTGAACCTGCACCTGCCTTTCATGAAGTTGTTCTTGTTGACTTCTCTTCAGTCACCTCGGGCAGGTTGAAAAAGCATGTCTCATACGTGTCCCAAGGCAGGAGCAACTCTGCTCAGTTGTCTGTGCTCAGGATAGTCAAAAGGAAATCATAAACAACAAATACCACCTAAACAATGTCCAATTAACCCAGCCACCAGCCCCAGGGGAAGATACATATCAGTCCTCTTGACCAGAGAGCAAGCAGAGTTCATGAAGAAGCTGCCTAGGGCCCCCATGGGTGTGGCTCTTGATTCTACCTGGTCATCAGAAGCTGCCCTTGTCCTCCTGCCCGCGCCTCTTCAGCAGGAAGGACACACCTCCAAGTCAGTGGACAGTCAGCTAGGGGTCCTCAGCTTAGCACCATTCCGTAGAGTTCAAGTTGGCCATAACGTTAGCTCTATCCGTCAGAGTACTACTCTCCTATGGTACTAATTGCCTTCCACAACAACTAGCCCTCTGGAGTGAATGTTTCTGCCACCAACCCACAGTGTGACTCATTCGTTTAATAGGATGCAGAGCAAGTCTCTGAGCTGCCTTGCCTACAAAATACGTGGCTGCAGGGTTCTCTGTGGCCATGACACCTGCACAGCTTGGTCTTCATGTCGCCTGTCTCATCCCCATACCAGAAGCTCTAGGCCTGAGGCTCCAGGAAATGCAAGCTTGTGCTGGTTACTAGGAGGCAGGTGGCCCCAACACTTTGCCTCTAACCAGTCTGCCTGCCCCATCCCCAACCCCTACACTGTGGGGAGTGGCATGAGGGAGATCTTTTTGCAGCCTGGCCAGGTGGCTGGATTAGCACAGAGAGCTTCCTGCACTCAAACGCAAGGAGCTTTGTGATTACAGGAGCCCTTCGGGGTGGGGCGATCCTACTTACACCTGCCTGGGAAGACACTGGAGGAATGCCAGACAGGCACCTCCCACAGACCGAGGAAGGGCACCAGAGGCTAAATGTAGCGGAAAAGCAAGGTTAGTGAATTTAATGAGGTGATCTTAGGCAGCTTAATTCAAGAGATAGCCTGGGGCTAGAGGAGGAGCCCTGCTCAGGAAGTCAGGAGTCGGGTCTGTACTAATTAGATCTCACAAAGTCTTTGTTTTTTTGGAGCCTGTTTGCACAGCCTGCCAGGTGGGTGGGAGGCTCCTTGCATGGGTTTCTCTAATCTCTCCTTTCAGCTCTGCTGCCCAGCTCCCTTTCCAGTCCTGACAGAGACGCTCCCCACCCCCACTCACTCCACCAGAATTCCTGCAATTGGTACACAAATCCAGATACCACACCCACCCTCCTGGGTTGGTGAAACACGGGACTGAGAACAATTCACAAGAGACAGCTCATGTGGGCTCCGAGTGCCACTGGACTCTGTTTTGAGGCTGAGCAGCTGCCACCGTGCCCAGACAGGTCCCTTTACCCTCACCACGCCACCTCCCCTTGTCAGGATGACGGGCCTGACTTGCTGCACCTATGGGCTGCAAGCTCTCACTCAGTGGCCACTGCTCTCCTTGTGACCCTGCAAGACTAAACCCAAAGAGGAAGAGGAGGAGATCCCTGGGTGGAAGCAGCCCAGGAGCAAGTCATGAAGTTTCTCAGTCTGTCTCAGAGGAGGCCATGGCAGGAAAGATACAGAATCGGAGCATTGCTTTAACCCGGCCGGGAGAGTCTCTGAGCGTCATGTCTGGACTCTGAGGGCAGTAGAAGCCACTGAACGCCTACATAATTAAGAACAGCTAGCAATTAAGAACGTCAATAAGACTTCTTTGAACCTGGATTGCCGCTCATCTCTAGGCAGGAGCTGAGAGCCTGCTCCCAGGGGACAACCCACCTGTGGAGAGCCTGCTCCCCCCAGTGGAAGGAGGCCGCTATGGCCTGCCAGAGGCCTGTGCCCTGCTCTTCAGGCAGGCCTGACCTCCCTCTCCCACAGTAGAGCTGGCATGCCTACAACAGAAAACAGGCCGTCCCAATCAATCTGTCCAAAACCATACCACAATTTTGCATTGGGGCAAAGTCTGTACCTGGCCACTCAGGCTTCTGTTTCCTCCTCCGTGAAAGAGAAGGTGGCAGATCTCAGCGGCTCTGTCACTGACCTGGGCTCATGGAGTAGGTTGTCCCTCTCATCCTCATGGGTGAGCCCCATAGATTCTTTGGCCTCCTGGAAGGCCCTGGCCATTCCAAAATCTCAGGATAAGTCCAGGTACCAGAGAGGCTCTCCTCTCAGTAGGGAATAAGGAATAATTGTTTAATGAGGCATATGAGAGGACGTATCTTTATAAGTACCAGGCCCAGCAGCAGCCAAAGCTGCTTGCTTCACCTGTTACTCCTGCACACCCCAGGCATCCCCACCCCTAGACCCATTCCTGTCCTTGATCAATCTGCACTTTGGAAAATAAAAGGTGGCTGAGGGTGGGGGTGGGGAGAAGCATGGAGAAAAACAAGCATGTTGTGTGTGTTAGTTTAAGTTGAGGGCCCCAAAAGAGTTCAAAGGAAATGCCAAATATGATAAACACGCTCTGAGTCGCCTCCCCTCACGGCCAACTGTGAGCCAAGTTCCAGATGCTGGAGACCCGGACTGGCTCTCTCCATCCTTGCTCTGAGGCCACCCTGTCTCCCTCCCACCCTGCGGTGTATAAGATCTCGGTCCGTGTCAGGCCCTACAAAGTGTAGCGCTACCTGGGATGTGGCCCAGTGACCACGCTAAGGTGGTGACATGAACCACAGATCCCAGTATGTCTGGACTCCATGGCCCTGTGAAACTAACAAGAGTACTAGTAATTTCTAGCATTTTCTGAATTGTTACTGCATCCTTGTTCTAAAGCTTATCTGTATCCCAGTGTGTTCAATCCAATCAACAGCCCTAGGAGATAAGTGTTATCCTATAGTTTATATATAAGTATACACACACACACACACATATATATGTATATATATATATATACATACATATATATATATATATATATAGAGAGAGAGAGAGAGAGAGAGAGTTTATATATAGTTTCCTATAGTTTACAGATTAGGAAAGTAAGGCCCAGAAGAGTCAAGTGACTTGCCTGATGTCACCCAGCAGGGGTCTAACCCCAGGCAGTATGGCTACAGAGCCCATGTTTATACACACTACACTAAACAGTGGCTTAGGAAGACTCCTGATACCCATTCTGATTTGAGTGCTTAAGTGCTAGGCACTGTTCCTAGAGCTGTCTGCCTCCTGCTGTGGAATGCTCCCCCAACCGCCCTGGAAGACCCTCTCCATGCTCCGTGTAGAGAAACAGAGGCTCAGGGAGATGAAAGAAGTTACCCCAAATCACAGAGATAGTGAGTAGCCAACTGGGGTCCCTTCTGAAGTCAAACAGGATCTGAAATCTATATGCCATTGGGTCACATGGCAGCTCCCTGTGTCCCGCCCAGAGATGCTGAAGGCACACACAGAGAGAAGCAGTGATGGTCCCTTCTGCCTGTGCCCCTGATCTAACCCTGAGAAAAGGGACGATGCTAACAGTCTCTGTACTTTGCCCTGAAGGGGCCATGTCTCCCACAGCTCCCTCACTAGTGTGCCCTGCTGGCCTCTCCCCTAGCTCCAGTGTGAGGCAAGCGTACACAGCAGGCCCAGCGTGGTGTGACATATGGCCAAGAATGGCGATGTATTTATTAAGTGAAACCGACAACTTTCATTAACCCAAGTAGACATTATTAAAACACGCTAGTTGTCTCTGAGAAATGGAGTGCCCGGCTCGGGCTGGGAGCAGAGGCTGCCTTGGATGCTCTGAGATAGAGAGTGGGCTGGGCCTCTCTCCCAGCCTTCAGCAGTCCATCCATCATTCCCCATGAACTGAACCCAGCCTGAGCCCCCAGACCCCACCCCACTACCGTCTCCCAGTGACCGCGGGCTCCTCTTCATCGCTCTCTGAACCATGAATGTGCACCCAGGGAGTCTCTGGCCAGGAGACCAGGATACTCCATTATCTCGCCTGTGCCTGAAGGTACAGCCACCCTCTGAGTCTCTGATCGAAGACATTAACTGCAGCATTGAACCTGGCCAGGAACCTGGCAACAACTGACAAGATGCTGGCTGGAGATATGGCTTGGTGGGATCCCAGCTTTTCAACCTGCTGGAACCCTTTATTAGAGAGCATTATCCATGGGGACCCCCTTGGTGGAGAAAGCAGGGAGTGCAGGAACCCTGGCAAGAGGGTAGAAGGAAGCCAGAATTGGGAGGACCTATGGGACTACAGTCTGAGGCCACCCCAGCCACACACTAATCTGACTAGGAGTCTTAGCTGAAGTGCAGGAAACAATATCAATGATCAAATCTGCCACTTTGTAGTTTGCAAGATGCTTTTACACATGCTATCACATTCGCTCCATCTAAGTTCCCTGGCCAGCCAGCTAGCTCAGCCTGCTCTGCCTTTCTTCGGATGGGGACAGAGGCTGCAGGGGTAAACACTACATTACAGTTAGGAAGTGATGCTGCAGGGTGAGCCTGGTACTGTTTCCTCCTGCCTCACCTCATCTCTAAGAATTCTTGTTTTGTTATGATCCAAACACCAATGTCTGCCGGAGGAGGAGGCCATTCTCGGCCACCACCACGGTCACCACGGCACTGGGTTAAGTGCTGGATGTGGCCTGCAGCACACATTCATAAGATCACTGGCAGAATCTTTGCCCTTTAGTGTATTAATACAGGGCCTGATCTGACTCTCCAGTCTCTAGGTGGGATTCTGCACATGCTAGGGTTCTGCAAGCCACGCATTTGGTATGGAACCAACAGCGATGGCTCTTGTTCTCAGTAACGAAGAGGGTAGGGGCCACCCAAGAACACGTGGCACCCAGGGCTTAGTGACCACTCTGGTTTCCGAAGGCCCTGGGCCTTCTGGAGGTCTTCACGACCATCCTCACACAGGCCCTCACCCTTGTAAGCTCTGGCGTCTCATCTTGGGCTCAGACAGCCCATGGCATCTACCAAGGAGACAGCACAAGGAGAGAGGGATAACTTAGTCACCTTTCTTGTTCCACTGCCTTGCATCTTGCTTTTTGAGGAGTGACAGTAGATGTTAATGGATGACTAGACAGAAAGAGGATGTGCAGGAAGAGAAGGAGAACAGAGGAGCAAGGGGGCCAACTAAAAGGTGGGCGGTAAGATTGTTTATCCCTCCTAGACAAGCTGATCTTGTCTGGAAGCTAATCTGAGGAGGGAACCCATGCGGTGGGCATAGACAAAGCCTCTCATACTTTCCTTTCCCATTCACATCGAGCTCTGAGCTGCCAGTCTTCCGGGGCCAGGGAAAGTGACTCCTGGCAAAACTGGCCAGTGGTGTGGCTCTCTGGCATGCTGCCCAGCCTGAAAAGTCAGCAGAGCCAGCTCTCTGTCACCAGTGACCAACACCATGCTCAGGCTCAGCCGCACAGCTCCTGCAGTGGCTCCAAGGCCCCTAGTGCTCCCTACAGTTGTTCAGCACTTTGTGGGAAGCTGACCCTCTCTCCTGCTCTCCCCCTCCCATCCTTGTCGTCTCCATTCCCAATTGCCCCCAGGCCTGTGGCCAGCGCCCCTTCCTTAGACTTGGGGCCAACTGTTCCTTAAGTCATTAGGGCACCTGTCAGGGGACAGAGATCTTTCTCTCCAGTGCTGCTGTTGTGAAATGATGCCAGGAAGTAGTTGGAGTTGGCATGAGCCTTCACCTGCCCATCTGGGTTCAACATGAATTTCTTGTTTTAATCAAAGCGCCAAGTGAATCGGGCCACCCCATGTCTTCTCCCTGGAGTGGGTGACAGCAACTCGGAGTCTAAAAGAGAATCTCAAGTGTGCAGACACCTCCTGTGAAGGCTAATCCTGGCTGTCTTGACTTGACCACAATCAACTAAAATGCAAACAGCTGGGCACAGCTGCAAGGGATTTTTCTTAATTAAATTGTTTGAGGTAGGGGAAATCCACCCTAGATCTGGGCCGTGACTTCTGGTTTCAGGCTGCATTAAAAAAAAAAAAAAAAAAAAGACATAGAGGAATGAAGATTTTTCTTTTTGCCTGCTTGCCCTCACTCTTGCTGGCAAGTTCATCTATTCTGCTGCTGAGGGACTCCTTCTTTGGTATAAGACCCGACTTCTTTAGTATTCCAAAGTATACCAAACATTAGCTTAGACTGCAGCCTTATAGACTGAACAACTACCTGATTCTTGACCTCTCTGTCCAGAGACAGCCATTGTTGGACTAGATGGACCACAGCCTGTCGGCCACTCTAATAAATCCTCCATGTATGAATGCATGCATGCATGTCTTCACTGGATCAGTTGTTCTTAGAGAATCTTGACTAGTGCATGTCCCCAGCAGCATGGCATAGGCCAGCACATGGAAGTGTGTTCAGGTCCCTGTAAGTCACAGCTCACAGTTGGTGTCTCATGTAGTTTATCTGTGGGTTTGTCATACCTCCAACAATGATTTCCTGAGACCCCTGAAGACATGACCACTGGAGAGGGGCTGCTCTCGCTTTGCACCTTAAAGTTGACTTTGACAAGGGCTTTAAACTTATCCCAAGTTATTCTGGAATGCCGCCCCAATTTCTTGCCTGACTTCTAGTCCCATAGACTTTCCCAGGCAGCATGGCAAACTGGGACAAATGGACATATGCAAGTCATGCCTCTGATGTTAAAATGAGGAACAGGAGCCAAGTGACAAAGGTCCAGAGAGACGCCAGTCTTCAACACAAAGCACGGAGACACGCCCCATCCTTTCTGTGATGGAACGAGGGTCAAATGACAAAATCAGAGGCTTTGAAGTTCAAAGGACTCAGACCAGGCGCAGGACTCTGGTCACTTAATAGCTGTGTGACTTCAGACACAGCACTTGACCTTTCTGAACCTCTCCCTCCTCTGTCTCAGGAGGATGGTAGTGAGGATCTAATGAGGTGACAGAGGACAGGCAGGCACAAGCGGGGGCCACCTGACCAGGCTTCTCTGGCCTAGTGCAGAGTACAGGAGGCCAGAAGAGGAACGGGAAGCTGGGTCCCTGCAGATGACCCTCACACCACAGGTGACACCTCAGAGGCTCTGATGGTGCTACCCTGCCTGTTGGGGGCGGAGGGCCTCTGCACACCAGGAGTCCCCTTCCTTGGCCTGAAATTGATCAAAAGGCAAACAGGAGCGCTGCAGGGCTGACCCCCTTGTACCACTCCTGGGGACAGCCTTTGCTTTGTGAGGAAGGAGGGAGTCAGTCCTCCTCTCAGTAAACAAACTCAGCCATTCAGTCAGCTCCAGCCCTGTGTTGATCATGCTACAGCAAAGGCCGCAAGCCCTGCAGCGCCTTGTGTCTCTGGCTTTGCCAGGAGAATCAAAGCACAGCCTTGGGTGACCCTGCTTCCTCTCAGATCTCTTGTCTCCTGTAACTTGTGCTGCTTGCCCCCATCCCCTCAGACGCACCCCGTACCCCTCCTCTACCCTCCCACCCCACCCTTGCAGCTCTCTAGCTGAGGGAGCCTCTCCTAGCACCTTTAAGACAGGGACCAGGGACAGAGAATGTAATTCTGCAGAATGCTCCACTGTAGGAGCCGTGGGTGGCATGGAACACCACCCTCTGAGTATCTGGGAACATGAACGGCAATGCACAGTGACCCAGAAGCGTGGACCGGGGAGGCCTAAACCAGTTGCAGGAGTCAGGGGCCTCTTCTCCGGCTTCTCCCAGGCACCCAGGGAGAAACCAGCTGAGCAGTGAAGAAAAAGCTGGTTCTGTTTACAGCCATCTATCTCCCATAATTAGCCATTTAGGAAGAAAATAGCCTTCAAATTCAAAGGTAAATTGACTTACATTGGGATAATAACGTTTGATTGAGCACGGGAAGTTCATCTTCAGAGTATGAGAGCAAACAAATTGCTTTTCTTCCCCGGCGCTTGGAAAGAAACAAAATGAAATTGCAGGTGCTCCCAAGCCATGTGCCAGTGCCTCTGGGACCTCAGTGGCCCCAGGCTCCACGCGGAAGCAAGGGCTTTGGCTGTTGCTCTGTCTCCATACCAGTCCTTTGCTGATCCTTGTTCTGAGGGTCTTAGAATTATACTGCCGCACACCAGTGTGGCAATCAGTTATTACTGTCAACAAGAGCATGAAGGGACATCAAATCCCTCCCTTCCATGGAGGCTGTTCATAAATGCACCGCTTTATTGATTCCTCAATTGCAGAGCTTGCTCACTGCTTTAGCTTCCGGGAGCACTGGGGCACCGGGGAGGGATGACGAAGTAAGGAAGGATCAAGAATGGAGGTGTTTGCTCCAGCTGGGTCAGAACTCCTGGGTGATTTCCTCCTGGAGGCTGCGCTCTGTGAGGCAGGAGATCTGGAGAAGGGACATCGGGTAAGCGTTGCCATGCCAGTATGGAAACAGATCTCATGAGCCAGGCTATAGAGGAGAGCCTGAGACTGCTACCAGAAGCAAGGCCTTGCCAACCGTACCCCTTCTGGCACCTCGGATCCTGGCAAAATCCCCTCTTGTATATGGGTTCCTAACAGAACCTGATTGCCTCAATGGAGCCTTGCTTCAGCCCCGTTAACATTTATCTCTGGCTGTGAGCCTCTACAGGAGTGAAAGGACTCGAGCTTAAGCCTCAGTGCGCATGTGCAACGGAAGACATGTGCACCTCTCCACCCTTAGCCAGCTCCGCCACACTCTGACAAAACCCTGAGGAAAACAGCTTAAAGGAGCAAGGGGTTTTGTTGTTCTTGTTGTTGTTGTTGTTGTTGTTGTTGTTGTTGTTGTTTGGGCTGTTTGTGTGTTTGTGGCTCCTAGATTTGGAGGTTTCGGTTTGTGGTCACTTGGTTCCATATCTAGGATCCTGTGCTGAGCCGATCATGATGATGGGAGCCTCTGGCAGAGCCTAGATGTTCACCTTGCCGAGGCCAGGAAGCAGAAAGAGGGATACAGCTGGCCAGTGTGCACCTTCCAACGGCATGATGCCCCTAGTGGGAGACTGCCTCCATGTAGGCCCCACCTCCTACTGTTCCTCCTGCCTGCCAGTAGTCCATCTGGCTATGATCCATCCATGGACTGGTTCACTGATGGAGACAGAACCTTCACTGTCCAGTCCCCTCTGAACAGCACTATTCTGGGGACCAAGCTTTCAACAAAGGAACCTGGGTTGGAAGGTGGCATAGTCTAGATCCAAACCATGACAGTTGTCCTGGCCACTGGCTGTTGTCATGAGAAATAAATAAAAAACCTGAGTCCAGATAGGAAGAAAAAAACACAGAAGCACATTTCTTCTATGCTAACAAAGTCCCCAAATCCACCTATTGCTGGGTTAAAATCATCAGCTTATGACAACACATATTCAATATCTCCAGACTTACGTGGGCCAAGAACCTAGTGTGGTTTAATGGGGTCCTGCTTCCTCCTCCTCATGTGCCGGTGGTAGTGCTGGCCAGGGCTTACCTGGGGCAGGGTGAGCTCCGCACCTGCTCTTGTAGCTAAGGTCTGGATTTGGTACTGTGGATGCTGGTGACCTGGGTGTCACCGTGGCTCACTGAATACCGGATGTCTCTAACTCATCATCCTTGTCAATGCAAGCAGCCAAAGCAAGACCCGGAGAAGGAGAATTCCAAGACAAGGTAGAAGTGACATCTGTCACTTTTGCTCTGTCTTGTTAGAGGAAAATCATGTAGTTGGACCTTGAATGTTCCCAAAGACCTTATAACTTGGCTACCAAGAGAAGGTAATGGAATCTTTAAGAGGTGGAACTTAGTGGTCAGTCTTCTGGTCACAGGGGGCATGCATGCCCTGAAAGGGGGCTGTGGGACCCTCCTCCTCTTTCCTGTTCACTTCTCAACCTTGAAAAGGGCCTTGTGCCATGAAGCACTACCCTGAGTCCAAAGCTACAAGCCAAATGATCACAGAATGAAACCACTAAAACCATGGCCCCAAGTCACCTCTTCTCTTTGAAAGCTGTTAATCTCAGGTGTACTTACGGCCAAGGAAAGCTGACCCACCCAGGGGTTTGTGCATGGGACCAGGGTATGGAACCAGGAGGCAGATTTCTGGGGAAGCTCTTGCCTCAGGACCTTGGTTCATTTGTCACATCCAGATTTTGGACTAGGATAAAAACCAGGCAATAAGTCCTGGCCTTTGGGCCATTTTAGGGACCCTTCAATTCCTGAGAAGACTCTGCCTCGGGGGAACCCTGGGTATGGGTGTGAGAATCCAGCCTCTGTAGACGACAACTTGACGCTGAGGCTCACAACAGCTGCACGAAGAGGCTTTCACTCAAAAGAAAAGCCTGGTTCTCTCCCCAGGCCTCTGTGTGCGTGACCTGGACCCAGGCAAATGCCAGGAGAGGAAAGAGGTGGCCAAGAGGCCATGCAAGGCAGTGAGAGGAATAAACAGCCCAAGAAGGACGGGGACCTTTCCACAGGAAGTGTTCAAGGAAAGGAAGAAGAAAAGAGGTGGGGACGGAAAAGCCAGAGCAGCTCAAGGCTTGCCTGCCTCTGTGCTGGTCCACTAGGGGCCAAGACACCCAGCAGGGACAATGCAGCAGGGACAATGGAAGACGCTGAAAATAGGGGCCCAGCGCAGCTCCCTGGACATCTTAGCAGATTAATAAGGCTTTTGAGGATTCCAGAAACGTCTTTGTGAGGCAGAACCTGACAGAGGCCAATATGGAGTTCTTTGAAGCCTCTTTTTCAGCGGCTTGAAACCACAGACGCTCTGCGCCCCGTGAGGAGGGGCGAGGCCTGGGCGAGCCAGGAAAAGCTATTGTGTCTCTAGAAAATGGGAGCCCACAAGGAGAGTTCATAACAGCCGTGAGCAAGCCATTGAAGTTGGAAGGCAGGCACATTCTCAGTTCAAGCACAATGGTCTGGCCAGACAATGAGAGAGAAGCAGCCACTTCTCACACACAAAAGCCATGACAGGGCTGAGAACATTCTGGGAAGCCGAAGAGTGGGCTCGCCGGGCAAATCAGGAATATTACTCCTGCTATCCTAAAGAAACTGAAGCGCCGAGACATTAAGAGCCTTACCCAAAGTCCCTCAAGAGTAAATGATAGTGTGGGTAGTCAATCTGTGTCAGTTTGACATTCAGAAATTTACAATAGGGATCCAAAGTAATGGGCAGTCGCTAAGCAAGAGAGGGACTAACTTTTCTCTCATGTGACAAGAAGTCCAGGGGTACACGGGCAACCCATTATTGACACAAGGTTCCACTCTCTAGTTACTACCGCACAGGCGGAAAGTAACTGCTGAAGCGCCAGCTGTCAGCTCCATGTTTTAGGCTGAAAGAAAAAAGGGGAGGAAAGCATAGAAGAGGTGAGCTTCTCGGGGGAATTCGTTGTCCTAAAAGAAGCACACCCTGTTTCCCTATTCTCTTTTTTTGCTATTACTACCCCCCATTAGCCGCTCATGCGGCTAGGAAATTCCTATTTTGGTAACTGAGGTGTATTGTCACAGCAGTATAAATATTCTGGTGGTTAATAGCTCCAAGGTAATACAGGGAGCAAACTTCAGCCTAAGATCTCTTACATCTAAATCCAGAATCCTCTCTATTCTGCAACAGCCTGTGGCTCCCAGGGACAGCACATGGCCCAGGCCTCCTGACCTTAGCACAAAGTCCTGAGTACACTGAACTTTCCCCATCCAAGGTCTGAACCTCTCGAGCGGTTGGGCAGGCCAGGTACGCTCTCCCTGGGATGCCACGCACTCAGCTCCGCTTGTGTGAGTCTCCTGCTACCCCACCGCCTGTTCGGGACTTAGACAATGTGAGTCCAGGGAGGACGGGATGTTGTGGTGAAGAAAGGCAGTGCTCCCCACTGTAGCCAGCACTGCTTTACCAAACGGTCACGCCGAGCAAGATCTATAGAAATGGGTAGAGTGATTGCGGGTGAAGAAACAGGGTGCTTGCGTGGGTTTGTGTGATCTCCCTACGGCACCCTGCTGGAACGCACTGTGTTCTGGGCCAGGGACCTGGGGCTAAAGGGGGGCAGGATGGATGGTAGCAGGCTGGGGCTTGCCCTTTTGGGACCAGAATAGTTTGGAGCTCCCGTGTGAGGGAGAGACAGCACAGTGTGGCAGAACTGTCCTTCCCACCAGCCTCCCTCTTCTCTGCCTCCAAATTCCTTCTTGTGACATTTCGAGTTACAAGGCTGCTGTCTCAGAACCCTGACTTTGAATGTCTTTTCATATTGGCCTTGAAGAAGATGGTGTCATCAGTGACCTTTGGAAAAGACCATGGGGGCTTAATTAAAAACTAAACTCGACCTCTTAATTCAGAGGGTCTTGACGACTCCCTGGCACTGATGTGTGCCCAGCCTTGTCAGCTTACAGGGGGCTCATGGCTCTGCCCTTTAGTGTCCCCAAGCTATGGAGCCATAATGACGAGACAGGCTAGGGCCCAGGACCCAGGGCCAGCCATGCCGTTGCTGGCAGGAGAGGTCCTGGCCACCAAGAACTGGGCTCCAACAGGGCTGGAACGGGGACAGTGCTGGCTGGGAGGGACCTCACCTCCCCCTGCACCACACCCAAAATGAAGATGCAGCCTGGCTTTCCTCCGGTGGCTGTGTGGAGGCCCAGGGCCCAAGTGATGCTTTACTCTGCTTCCCTACCACACTAACGATTCCTTATGCCTCTCTCACTAATCCGCAGAGGCCCCCAAACTAGCCTAGAGGACCAGAGAGCACAAAGTTTCTAGCTTTTCCCCATGTCTCACGAGTGCCCATTAGGTACATGATCTGAGAAATGTGTCAGTAAACAATCTCATTGCCACACAGGCATCTTACACTCAAGTCCGGATGGTGTCACCAGATTGTGTGTGTGTGTGTATGTGTGTGTGTGTGTGTGTGTGTGTGTGTGTGTGTGTGTGTGTGCGTGTGTGTGTGTGATTTATGGTGCATTTGTGTCACAAGAAACACACACTGAAACTAGGAAAGACTATGCAGCGTGGCGGCCAGCTGCCACCCTGGTGGGCGTGTTCACACTGCAAAAGTGCTGCTTTGTGCTGCCATGCAGGGACAGGGACAGGGACAAAGCAATAGACACAGTGTCGTCAGGCAGGAGGAATCGGTTCCGTCGATCGCTGCTGTGCAGGGGTGCGGCCCATCGTGGGCAGAAGCGCCTTCCTCGTGTGTGACCGCCGTGGCTCTCAGCACCTCCTGGGAGGAGGACCACTGGGTGCAGGCACGCAGGTGGCCTTGGAGGGTCGCATGCTCCTGAGAAGATGTGAAACACTGGACACTCCTCTGCCCATTCCCGCATGCCAGCCAGCACAGGGCTATTTCCTCCAGATAAGTCTGTCACCTTCTTCAACCACATGTGCTCACTGTGGCCTCAGTGCCACTATAAAACGTGGAAATAATGTCCCAGGAGTCGCATCAGCTGCCTGGCCCTGGAGCCACCGTCACCACATCGCTATTCCCCCCTTTAGAAAGAGAAGAGTCAAAAGATGGCATTCTCCCCACTACTAACTAGTTGTTAGTTAACCTGACCTCGGTCAGATTGCTGAATCTCTCCGGGCCTCAGGCTCTACCTCGGTGAGTTCCGGCTTATCTGCAGGTGATCATCTTTTATGCTTCCTTTCACCTTTCCAAGTACTGATAGTTACTGAGTATCTAGTGTAGGCCAGATGTATGGCAGTGGGCAGGGCACCGTGCTCGGTCTTCATGGGCACGAACCCTGGATGTTGGGCCAGCAGGACAGGTACTTGAGGTCAGTGTCAGCCTCCGAGGAAACAGCTTTGCTGTGGGCAGCTCCATGAGTCAGGCCTCTTCAGATTCACAGGGCTCAGGAACCTCAGAGACCATTCCCCATCCTGGATGCTTATAACTGCATGGAGATCATGGCCAGACTTCTGCTCCTGCGGGAACCACAAAACCAGCTATGCCTCTGTGCCCATGCCAGCCAAGCTCAAGAGGTTGGGAAGGATGGGGAGCTCATGCCCATCTCTGCCAGTCCCTGGGCCCCACATGCTTCAGAGCTCATCACGCCTGCTCTTCTCCGTGTCCAAAGTGGGCGATGTGGTCTTTGTGGAAGAATGATGGTCTAATGAGTGCCCTTGGGAAGGACACCTCACAGTAGCCTTGGCTTTGCCACTGACTAGCCATGTGGACTTGAGCAGAGCTCTCAGATTCTGAGTCACCTTCCAAGAACTGCAAGTGTTTCACTCCAATCAAAGGCTAGGATTCAAAATAAGAAGGAAGGGAGGCCAACACCAGAGTCACGGGACCTCCTACCCGCAGCAACCCCTGCTCCTCCTTGCCAGGATCTCTGCTGGCTCCACCAGTCTGGGACTCCACCTTGCCTAGGGGCTCAGCCGGAGGCTGGCTCCAGCTCCCTCATTGGGCCACAGGGGTGCCCTTCCTGTCAGGCCCTTCCCACCACTCCAGGGAACGAAGAGCCTTGGAAAGAAAAGAGAGGGTCGATGAAGTGGATTTGAAGAGCTCTCCAGCCGGGCTGATAGCCCGCAGACCTTACCACTGTACCCACAGCTGCAGGGAAACAGTGCCACAACAGCTGAGGGTACTCTGCCGTCACAATCGGTGCCTGCCTCCTCAATAAAGGGCGCTAAGAGGCTTGGATCTTCTCGCCAGGAAACCCCAAGGGTGCCAGCCCCCCCAGGCAGCTGTGAGATAGCTTTGTCAGACAACGTGCTCCTCCTCCTGGGGGTACCAGGGGCTGCGAAGTGTAAGGTGGGCAGCCAGCAGAAAACAGCCAACTACTCCTAAACAAAGACTCCTTCCTTCTCTGGGGCTTCATGGGCATGTTTTTTTTTAGGACTGTGTGTGTCCTAACCGGAGTGGCTGTGTGTGAGACCCTGGCTGGCTAGACAGAGAAGAGGAGATCGCTGGGATTGTGTTAAAGAACAGGGCTGACCTTAGAGACATCCTGCTGGGCCTCACTGGCCACGTCACTGACCATTCCCCCAGCCTTTGAGGCCTGGAGGGGAAGAGGGCTGGCCTGACCTCAACCGTTCAGGGCTATCGACTGCGCTATGGGAGGCAGCCTCCCTTCCAGAGCAGCACCGGCCTCAACATCTCCCCAATTCCTCATACTTCCCCCATTTTCTCCCTCCCTTTCCAGCTGAGGAAGTCCCACATCATCTGCACCCCCCCCCTCAGCAAGCAGATGTGAAGGAAACAGACCTGTGACAAGTTGGGGCCACTATGCCAGCATACGGAAAAACAGAGCAGAGGAACAGAATTTCCTTTACCCAATGAGACTGAAAGAGCCCTTTTGTGTAGCCTTCCAATCACCAGCATCCACCTGCATCCCCTCTGAGTGGGGTGTGGACCCAGATCTGCCCTCCAAGAGGGAGCCCCCATCATATCACCTGGTAACCCCAATGCCCCCACAGTGAGAGTGCCAGTTCAAAGGATTATGGGGGTGACTTGCTTATGGATGTCCAAGAACTGCCACTCAGAAGTGGGCATCTCAGCTCCCCATAGCCACAGTACCTCTTGAGGACCCTCCATAAGCTGTGGAAACTGAACACACCACTCCCTAATGCTGCACGCGCATTATTATCCCTCTCAAAATTAGGGAACGGCACAAGGCCCACAGCTCCCAAGAAGTCTGAGCTTGCCCAGCCTTCCCGAGGCCCTCATTTCTAAATCACCTCCTGCATTCAGGGCAATCCAGCTTCCAGAGATGACTAGCAGGCCAGCAGTTTGTGCCTAACAGATCTTTACAAGTGAGTGACCATTGCCTGTCCTGATCCCAGAGAGTCAGGCCAGTCTGCCTTACCTACTTAGTATTCCACCTAGCCCTTGGTCCCCACAGGGAACAACCACCTGGTCCCCAGTCCCCATGGGAATCAGGGTGAGCTAGAGCTTAGGACTCAGGGCTCTGGACTGGAAGATGAGTCTGCTGCCTGCTACCAGCCAGAATGAGGGGGAGCAGAAGAAATGCCAACGCCCTGCAGCCTCCCAATAAAAGTGCTAAATAAAGGTAAATTTCAAGTCACCAGTTAACAATGGCTGAGCAAGCGAGCAGTGACCAGTGTCTTAGTCAATTACCCGGGGAGCTGAAGGGGAACACTCCGAAGAGCTGCCTGACCAATGCCTTGCATCTGGTAGTATGGGCTTCTCCAACGCCCTGCCTTTCTAGGGTGGGAGAACCATTGCAACAGGCAGCTCACCTGCAGAAAGGTAGGGTCCGAGGCTTTAGCAGAGATGTGCTTTGTGCAAGATTCCTCATGTGGCTGATGCATGAGGTCCTCCCATCAGCATCATGGGTCCACCTCCCTTCCAGGAAAAACAGCAGCTCCAGGCCCCTGTGACACACTGCAGTACTTTCTACCAGAGCTGAGTCCTGTTCTCAGGTTCCTTCCTGACTCCTGGCTCCAGCCTTCATATCCCAGAGCACAGAGAATAAAGGCTTGCCTGGGATGAGTGCCAAATTCTCACCCTCCCCATGGCCTCCCATACCCTTCTCCCCACCCCCCACTCCTCAGCCCTTATCCAAATGAAGGGGCTCTCTCTTCCCTCACCTTTCCTGGGGTCCCTTACTCAGCACAGCAGGCTCTTTGAAGCTCCGGGCAGCCCACAAAAAGCAGTTCTGGGTGGTGATCACTGCCTGTCCTCAACGTAGAGGTGAGATGCCACTGTCCTTCCCATCCCAACATGTTCTGTCCTAGACCCAAGGCTCCTCAAGGAAACTCTGTCCTCTCAGGACCCTGACATTCCTGGAATGCTGTAGGATGAATCTGAAATCACTTGACAGTCAAATTTCAACCGCCCCTACTTCCGATTTGTGTGACCTCCATCCAAGTTGTCTCATCCATATAAGGGAGTGAAGACATCTGCTCCACTGTGTTATGAGAGAAAAACACCGGAAATGGCTTGAAGCATCACTGGACTTCACTGCATCTGTGCCCCACCCAAGGGACCCTACAGAAGATTCTGGAATTTTATTTTACTTCTACCTATGTGTGTGAGCAAGCCCTCGGATATGTTAGGGCCTCCTGTCTGGAAGGCCCAAGAGCATACAGCTCTGCCCATAGCATTGCAGCGCCGTCTGGAGAAGGGGTGGGCTGGGATGAGGGAGCAGCAAGAGGCAATGGGACCACATGGACTCCAGGAACAGGAAGTGGGCACGAACGCCAGTGCCGGTTGTCTTTGCTACTTCTAAGACTTGCAGATTCATGGCCATGTGCAAGCTGCTTAACCCTCCGGCTCCTCGGTTTTCTCGCTGGTAAAATAGAGTGTGATGGTCAATTCTACAGTTTGATGTTGTCCCACAATACCAGAGCTCATGCTGCCTGTCAGCGCAAACGCCAATGAGCAGACACAGGAGCTGAATCTTTTAGCTGTGCTTCATTCAGAGAGCCAGAAATCTGGGAAGACAGGGTTGGGGCGGGGGGGGGGGGGGGGGGGGGGGGGACTCAACATCCATCCCCAGATTATCTCCCTCATCTCCAGCTGGCACCTTCTATAAGAAATAGGGGAAAAGTCTATCTGTCAATCATCCCAGAGTTAAGTTGTGTCCCTCTGGCCCGGTGGTCAGCCCCGAGTCTAAGATTCATGACCTTGATGCTTCTCTGTTATCACTTCCCCCACTTTTCCTCGTTAGCATCTCTGCATGTGTGTGCAGTCCCAAGGTCACGGACTCTTCCATTCCTCCCAAGATGCCCTCTAGCTCACATCTAGGTTAAAGGCTAACTCAGAACAAACAAATGGTTAGCAGTGTATGCTGCTGGGTTATTTACAATGTGCACATGCCGGTTCCTGTCTATGATATGAAGTATCATGATATGAATTGTGTTCTTCCAGTACAGAATCTAAAAAAAGTACTCCTGCTGAGCTGTGATGGTGCACACCATTATTCCCAGCACTCAGGAGGCAGAGGCAGGCAGATCTCTGTGTGTTTAAAGCCAGCCTGGTCTACAGAACAAGTTCCAGGACAGCCAGAGCTACACAGAGAAACCCTGCCTCAAAGAACAAACCGAAAGAAGTACTCTTGTCTGTCCATTTTGCTCCCTATAAATATGAGCATCTAAAAAGGGAGACGTGGTCAGGGACATGTTAGGTGACTAAAAGATGCATAGCAATGTTGATAGTTCCCTTGCCACCATGCTCCCCCTGCCTTTGATAGAAGTCGTTCTGAGTGTACGGGATCTTTCTAGCAGTTTTATCGTGGTGATAGGATCTACATTATCCAGCGTTCTTCTGGAATGACAAACATCCACATAACCAAGTTAATGGGGGAAAGGCTTACCAAGAGTGGCAGTTTCAGAGGTCTCAGTCTATGGTGGCTTGGCCCTGCTGCTTTGAGCGTGTTCGTGGTAGGAGTACACAGTGAAGGAGCTTTGTCCACCCCACAGCAGCCAGGAAGCTTGGCCATGCTCCTCTTAAACCAGCTTCCTCCCACTTAGTAGGCCCCTCCTCCTAAAGAGTCCACCATTTACCAATGAGGCCTCAATCCAGGAACCAGGCCTTCAGCACATGGGCCTCCAGGACCCAAACTCTAGCAGCACCTCAGAGCTGGCCTTAGATCCAGGTGTGAGGAGCCATGGGCAGGATGCGTAAGCTGTGCAGGAAGAACACCAGCCCTGACTCCTCCTCCCCTGCTCCGCCACCCACAAACAGTGGGACTTTGGGGGGAAATGCAGAGTTGCTTCGGGAACCTCTGACTGAGCAGCCCTGAGAAGTCCTGAGAGCCTGCGAGGGAACACCCTCGACGTCAGGAAGTCTCGGGGCCCACTCTGCACTGCTACCTCTCTTCAGAGTCTATGCAGTTTCACCCCACTGGATGCGTGCCTTTGGGTTAAGGAACAGACCCTTGGGATGTGGCTGGTCATTGACATCAAACCAGTTAGACTTGAACAGCTTAAGACCACATTAGCGCTCTAGATCACTCACTAATAAGACAAGACCTCAAGGGAATGGGGTAAAATGAGACACACAGGACAAATCAATTTTGCTGAGGGAAATGGGAAGAATAGTGAAGGAAATCTGGGGTCTCTTGCCATGAGGGAGCTGTCCTGAGCAGCCGGGTAGCAATACCGAGACCTCTCAGAAGACGAAGAGCTTTGCATGCTCAGCCTCTGTGAAGAGCACAGCAGTTGGTAGAGGTAGGGTTCAGGCCCTCATCACACCCTCCATCACCTTCCCACTGAGGCTGAAATAGGGGCAGATTGCTCCCTGAGCAGTGGCATTGGAAAGCTTGGCAATGACAATGACCTTCACTGGCTGCTTTGCCTCCTCCCAGATCCCACTGGCTTGAATATTAGGTTCTCTTCTCTCTGCTGCAGCCTCTGTAAGCCATAGCTGAGCTGAATGCAGTCCCAGCAGACACAGCCTAGCAAGAGGTTTGACCCCTGCAGCCATTTCTGGAGCCCTTGAGACGTTGTTAGGCTGGCTAAGCAGCCATTAGGAGGCTCTAGGGGTGAGGAGTAGGAAAGTGGGTCAGAGACCATTATAACTGCAAAAGAATATTCCAGATGGAGGGAAGTAACACCCTAGACTTTGCTTCACCTGTCTGGACATTTCTGGGATGTGAGTCTCTCTCTGTCTATCGGTCTGTCTGTCAGTCTCTCTCTCTCTCTCTCTTTGCCTGTCTGTCTGTCTGTGTGTCTGTCTGTCTCTGTCTCTGTCTGTCTGTCTCTGTCTCTGTCTCTGTCTCTGTCTCTCTCTCTCTGTCTCTCTCTCTCGCTCTCTCTCTCTCTCTCTCTCTCTCATGTGTGTGTGCACGCGCGCGTATACAAGTACACATGTGGAAATCAGAGGAAACCCTGGGTTCCTCTGGACTTGTCCACCTTGCTTTTGTGAGACTGGGTATCTCACTGGCCTGAGGCTTGAAGATTAGGCTCAGTTGACTGGCCAGAGAAATCCAGGGATCCAGCTGGCTTCACCGCTGTCCAGAGCCACAGGAGGCTGACACCTGAGAGGCTGTGGCTGGGGGAGGGGGGATGTAACGTAGTGAATGCTCTACATTTAGTCTGGCTGTTGGGAAGCAGACAGAGAACTGCACTTGCGGCTGTCCCCAGGGTTTGGAGAAACTCTTGAAGAGCGTGTGCCAGGATCCACACCCCCAAGTGCTGCTCTTTCTCCCGGCAGCAACCACACAACCACACTGGGCTCTTTCTAATGTGGGTGCTGGGGATGGAGTCAGGTCCTGTGCTTGTGCAGCAAGCACTCTGCCAACTGGCTATCTCCCTAGCCCTGGACTCCGTTCCGGAACTAAGTTTAAAGAGGGATCTTGACAAAGCAGAAGGCCGCTCGAGTCGTTAAGGTCAAAAGACCACGTGAGACAAGAGAGGCAGAAAGATAATCCTCGGTGCCCCTCTCCTGGGATCCCATCTGAGCTTAGGAAATGCTCAGCTGTGCAAGCCAGAGCCGCCGTCAGTCCTGGGGTTCCTATCAGCATCCGAGGACTGCGGTGTGTTCTGCTGTAGTCATACCTGGTTGGGGACACGGTGAAAAAGGAACTCCCAGGTAGCAACTGAGATGCAGCCTCACTCAGCAGTGGAGGCGTCAGGACAGGGTGAGCGCAAGCCCCAGGGGACAGGCTCGAGGATGCTGTTAAAGTCTGGCAAGGTGGCAGGGTAGAGTGGGTTGAGGAGTAGGACACCTCCATCAGGCTTTGATAACTGCTACATTAATGGGGAAACTGAGGCTGGAGGGTAGGGCCTGCACCATGAAGGGTATACACATCACAGAGGACTCAGTGTGCCTGCGAAGGTGTGCTTAGATCTCTCTCCGCAGCTTCCTTTTGTCAGGAATGAGCCATGCCTCTGCCCACCAGTCAGGGGTTGGATTCAGGATCCCTCTAGGTTGGTGCTCAAGTCCCTTAGATGAAAGGGCATATAATTGCGCAGAACCTGCATACATCTTCCCACATACTTGAAATCATCTCTAGTTTATTTATAATATCTAATACAACATAAGTATCATGTAAATAGCGTTGGAATATATTGTTGAAGGGATAATGACGAGATAAAAGTCAGTATGTGTTCAGAGGAGGTGCGGTTTTTAAGGTGCCTTTTAGCTGTGGTTGGCTGAACCTCAGAGGCAAGTCTGGATGGGAAGCGTGGATGCACCCTCTCTGAGAAGCCACTTCCTCGGTTGAATGGGAGAGTAGCTACTTCCCGGGAGGAGCCATGAAGAGGAAAGGGAGCGTTTAGCAAAGTGTCTGAGGCAGGTGGCTCCAGCAGAGCGCCAGCTCCCCGGCTTACTGAGTGGCGCCTGGTATAGGAACCTGGGGCTCTGCATGCTAGTGGGTGGCTAGCTGCCACCCTTCTACCTGCCCCAGCCAGGAACACTATGGGTCACCCACCCACTGTAGCATCCAGAGGTGGGGAAGGTCGTTACAGCTACTCCTCCCCTCCCCAGCAGATGCCACTGCCAGCCCGACCTCCTTCAGCTCTGGAGGGTTTGGAGGGCCCTTCATTGCCATGGTGTTGTTTGTTGTCCCCGTTGTCACGATGAGCAGAAGAGAAATATTGTCTCCTGCCAGAGCCACAGGAGGCTGACACCTCGAGAGGCTGTGCCTCCGGGGTGGCAGTGATTGCCCTGCGTTTCGTCTGGCTGTTGGGAAGTGGATTGAGAATTGCACTTGTGCTTGTCCCCAGGGTTTGGAGGAACTCCTGAGGGCTGTGCCTCCCTTGAAGAGCATGTGCCAGGATCCGCACCCCCAAGTGCTGCTCTTTCTCCCGGCAGCAAGCTCCCTGCTGGCATGACTGATGCCTTTGGTTTCCCCTGGCTCCCCAGACTATACTCAGTTATTCCCAAGGGGCAGAAGTCAAGCCTCACTCAAAGCCATCCACTTGGCATGCTTTGTGTTTTCCCGGGCATCTCAAGACCTTCCAGGCTGTGCTCGGAGTGAGACAGCTCCCTGTCCTTGTCTGGCTCACCTTTGATTCAGGGATGCACCACCAGAACAAGAGCATGGTAGAGCAGAGCATGGTGCATACTGTGACCAGCACCGAGGGGGGCAACACAATAGGCCAGCCAGGAGAACCCTGGGCAGGCATGCGTGCTTCACGGGGCTCGAAAGGAAAATTTCGCCCTGGGCCCCTTCACACTCTGGGCCTCAGCAATCCCCCCAACCCCCCAACACTATGCCAGCCTGCTCTTCCAAGAAAGTAGACACCCCCAGACACCTGTTCCCACCTCTGTCAGACAGACATCCCTCCCAGATGGCTGGTGCAATGAAAAAAAAAAAAAACATTTAAGACTCCCTAGTAAAACAATAGCCAAGTGCATTTATCCCCACTTTTGTAGAAAGATTGAGTTCTGAGTGGCTGAGTAACAGAGGCCAAGGTCACGCAGACAAAACTTGACCAGGAGTTCAGCTTTCTGTGAAGCTCTCAGCTGCTCTGCAATGTTGTTTTCCTATCCCTGACATCATTTCACCTCCACGCCAGCTCACAGCCGGGAGCAGCACAGTCTACTCTACTCACAGCAGCTAAGACCCAGAGAGGTTGAGTTCCTTGTCTCAGGTCACACAGCGTATGAACAACAGACCAAGGATGTAGTCAGAAGTTTTCCTGTGTCCCAGCTGGCCGGCAGTCAGGACAAATCTCTCCCACTCGAGTCCCCCAAGTAAGCACACAGAGGCTTATATTAATTTTAACTGCTTGGCCATTAGCTCAGGCTTATTACTGACTAGCTCTTACACTTAATTTAACCCATAATTCTTATCTATGTTTAGTCACGTGGCTTGGTACCTTTTCACAGTTCTTGTCTCCTGTTGGCTTTGCAGCAGCTTGGGTTTTCTGCCTACACCCCAGACCCTGAGGCTTCCTGACAATCTCCCTCTCTTTTGAAAGCCCTCCAAAGACAGACCCACACCCATCCAGCCCCAGCTCTTCTTGGAGTCCTTCATTCCTTGCATTCAATCAGCCTCATGAACACTTAAAGAGAAGGGAAAAAGATAGATGGCAATAAGAATTGTGTTCAACTATTTTACTTAAGTCATAATCATTCCTAATCTAAATTTGCTGGAATGTATTACACAACCTAATCATTCACATATATTGTACTGCGGTTTCAATTTAGTGAAAAGTAAAAGCCATTCAGAAGACAGAAATATGTTAAATGAACATCTCACAGATTCCATCCCTCCGTTAGATAAAGCACACAGTGCTTTCTTGATTCTAGGCTGGAGCTGTTGGCTTGGATTTGGTACATCTCTGGCTCCTCCCAGCACAATCAGAGGCTGAGGGAGTTGGAGCAAAACTAAGATGATCTGGGCTCTAGGGTTGGGGCAGGGAAGGGCTGGAGATTTGAGGACATGGCGGCTCCATGAATATCTACTCTAGATCAGACCCACAGGTGGGTCTACTGGCTGTTACTGGCTATAATTTCCCAGTTACACCTATGACCACTGTCCCTACAGCTCTGCTTCCCACTGGGTGGGTGTCACCTTAACTTAATGTCTCAGAGAGAGAGAGAGAGAGAGAGAGAGAGAGAGAGAGAGAGAGAGAGAGAGAGAGACTTTGCACATGCTGTGTCCCCAGCATAGCACACCCTACAGCCCCATCTTCATCTTTCTCCCACCGTTCTTTGGGTCCCAGCTTAGATGCCACACTCCCTCGAAATGTACTGAGAGAACAGCATGCTTAAAAAGGAGCTGGCTCTCCCTGCATTGAACATGATGCTTCTGCCTCCGGTCCTTAGAACACTCCTTTCATATACAGGCTGAGTATCCCTTAGCCAAAATACTTATAACCATAGGTGTTTCAGATTTTCCATTTCTTATTGTGTGCATCTCATAGACAAGAACCAAATCCAAGCACAAAACTCACTCATATTTCACACATAACTTTCATATAGATTTAGCTAATTTTATGCAATATTTTAGTGCATCTCTGTCTTGACCATGACCCGTAACATGAGAAGAGCTGTGGGATTTTTCTATCTATGACATCATACTAGTAGCGTTCAAAAGCGTTTCCAACTTTGGAGTACTTTGGATTTCAGATTTTTCAGACTGTAGACGTTCAAACTGTTATATCGGTTGGTCTCTCCCACTAGACTGAGAGCTCCTTGAGGCAGGGAGTCTATGTGCTTTAAAGCTGTGGTCCCTGTTTAGCTATTGTATGTGCCCAGCAAATGCAGACTGACTGGACCAACCATCCTGAGCCTGGGCAGAGTGACTTGCCCTCTCCGGGGACTGCCAGGGTCTGTGCCACACACCTGCCTCAGCCCTCCTTGGGAAGCTTATCCCAGTGCTGGCCTCAGTGGACTGCCAGCAAGTCCCCACCTGGTCAGTGGTCATCAGAAGTGACACTGTGTCCTAGCTATTGACACAATGCCAGCCTGTAATAGCAACTTCAAGGTGGGGACACCAAAGTCCCCACAGCTCAGAAGTAACGATAAGGCTTGAGGCATTTTAGAAACGGCTCGGCTCCTGCTTCTGCCCTATGTATTTTGGGGCCTGGAATAAGCTACCTAATTAATCTCATTGAGCCTTGGTTTTCAGTTTCATAAAAGGGAAGGAAGCTATGATAGCTTTCCACTGATGTGTCACTGTACCTGAGAGAAACACTAAAAGGAAAATAAGCTCAATAGGAGAAGGTGCTTGCCGCCAAATCTGATGGCCCGAGTTCAATCCGCAGACGCTTTATGGTAGGAGAGAACCAACTCCTACAAGTTATCTTCTCATGTCCGCATGTGCCCCATGGCACATGTGGTCTCACACCACACACACACACACACACACACACACACACACACACACACACAGGCATACAGGCACACATACACATACACGCACATACATGCATGCACATACACACACAGGCACACAGGCACACACACGCTAAATAAAAAAAAATAAATGTAATTGTAAAACCTAAAAGGAGAAGAGGTTTATTTGGCCTCGTTTTCAGTCACTCCATGGTTAGTTGGCTTCTTGTTTGGGGTTTTGTGGTAGGACAATACATCATGGCAGGGAGTCCATGGTAGAAGGTGTTGCTTACCTCGTGGCAGCCAGGAAACTGAGAGAGAGAAAGGGGCAGAGGCCTAATATCTGCTTTAAGGACATACCCCCATGACTTAACTTCACCCCATTGGCCCCACCTCCTAAAGGAACACCGTGACCTGGGGACTGAGCGTTCAACTCATAGCCTCTGGAGACATTTCAGGTTCAAACCCATAATAGT
This sequence comes from Peromyscus leucopus, assembly GCF_004664715.2. Classification (NCBI taxonomy): domain Eukaryota; kingdom Metazoa; phylum Chordata; class Mammalia; order Rodentia; family Cricetidae; genus Peromyscus; species Peromyscus leucopus. The sequence goes on along the minus strand of NC_051069.1, from coordinate 37,788,672 downwards.
AACTACAACCACTACCTCTCTCAAATTATGTAGTAAAGAACTAATGACAGCCAGAGTCAAGAGGGGGTACACTTCAGGGCAGCAGTGCCCACACAAGCAGGGCCCTCCGCTCTTCGCCACGCCCCTGCTCTGCTCAGTGAGAGGATATACAGCGAGAGATTTCACGGTACAGCCGCACACTTCCTGCAGAGTGCCTGGCTCAGGCCGGATTGCCCAGTTACCTAGTTAGCCTGTGCTGATTTGGGCAAGGCAAATGGTAGCACCGAGCAACGTGAGCCTTAATGACTTTGGCTCTCTGCGTCTCTCGTAAAGAGTAGCCACCGTCATCAAAGTCCTCAGGTGCCTTTTCTGGGCCAAATGTCTGGCTGTGTTTTCCCAAATGTGCACTGTAATCTGAGCTCATCCCTCATGTCCTGTCGTGGGAGGGATCCTGCGGCTGAGTGATGCTCTCCAATAGAGAGTTTGTTTGTAAGGGGGGGAAGTAAAGAATAATGTTCCTGCTTGGAGCTGCACAGGGAATTAGGAAGGCAGACGGCCATTACTCAGATTGGAGAGCTGCCAAGGCTCATGATATCATATTTATTTGCCAAGAAAAACACCTCCCCTGTATCTCTCAGAAAGAGAAAGGAGGTAAAGCCTAACTCCAATCAGGTTGTGGGTAATAGGTTTAAGACTCACAAACAGAGCTTAACGATAATGACACCCATTCAGATTTATAGAGTACCTTTTAGTGAGATGGAGCCCCAGAGTTTGACACACATTCTGGACAAACAGACAGGCAAGTTCCAGATACAGATGTCTTTCTTCCCACACTTCTCAGAGGCAGCCTCCTTCTGGCCCTTTTGGCCGTTTGGCCTGAAGGGGGAGAAGCAGGCAGTTTTCCTACCCAGTCCTTTCTTTCCAAATACTGTTAAGAAAACTGTGGATGGAAACTCGTGGTGTTGATACAGTTCCACAGACTGCCTTGGAACAGCTTCATCTCTTCAGTGTGCCCCAGGGGATTTCAAGGTGCCTGACATCTGACAGTACTGAGTCACATGTCCATAACTGGTTTCCTGGCTTATGGATTGGGACCCATATGTAAAATAGGTGGCCTGTGACCTGCAACTTGAAGGATGTCACAGTGGGAAACTCTTCCCTGGAATGTAAATTAAGTCCTTTTGAGCATAGCTGCTGTAACCCTTGGGAAAGAGAGGAGCCAGGGGAGAGGGAGGCACCTTCCCTGCTGAGCACCCCTGCTGTTGGAGGATGTGAGGTGAACCCAGCTGAAAGGTTTGGAAAGGCAGGGCCATGTCCGTGAAATGGGGAAACAAGAACAGGATGATGAGTCTTCAGACCACTGAAGAAGAAAGAGACGGTCTGGAATCCAGGGAACTGGGAGCAGCTGTTAGCCAGGGCAGCTGTCAGGTCCCAGGGACAAGCAAGCGAAGAGTGATGGGATGGATGGTGGCCATCACTAGATCTGGCAGCCGCACGGGGGGTGAGGGGGGAGGCAAACCCCAGCACCCAGCTTCTGGGGCCCACACAACCACCCTCCCTCTCCACCGAATCAACTGTGCTCCTGGGCTCACGTTCACTACTAGCTTTCCCTGCTGGAGCACGCAGCCCACACTTCTGCAAGCACGCCCAGGGTACCCTGACTGCTGCCACGAAGTTCTCCAGTTCTCAGATTTCGCTCCCGAGGACGGCTTCGTGGCAGATACATCATCTCATTTTCCTGGAGGTCCTCCGGGGCAGCCACCAGATTGCACATGCTGAATGTCAGCTACATTAAGCTAACACATTCACATCATTGAAAAAAAAACCCTATTTACACATAATAAACATGGGAATAGATGCCAGAGAGGAAATAATATAGTATTGATTAAAGCAATGCCCTGTAATGCCTTCTAAAAGGCTCCAGTCACTAGCGGCTTCCGAAGCAGCCCAGAGCAAAGGCAGCCTCACTACCTGGCAGCCTCTGGCCTGCCTTCACCTATCACTCTAAAAACTCAAAGGGTAAGTAGTGGTCCCACAGGCCATGGGTGCAGTGGCCAGTGACTACTTAAACAGAGTCCTCAGTGCATGCCAGGCATGTACTTAGTGCTTGGTCTCACTTTATCGCTAGCAGCTCTAGTCCATGTCACAAGACAGAAGCAGCTTTGCTGAGGAGCTAAGTAAAGTGTTGGAGCCGGGCTGGGAACCTGGGTCTGTCTGACTCCACAGCATGTACTATTTCATTTTGCTAGGTGCCTTTTGTATACTCAGCTCATATCTTCATACATACATAAGAGAGAGGTGCCCTGGCGTGCTAACTCTGGCACAAGGCCCTGAGTCTTCCACAAGTCTCCTTCTCTGGTTTGGTGGGATTGAGGAGGAGTTCCGTGAGCAGCTTGGCCTTGGCCATGATCCCAGCTATCTAGAGTAGAAACGAGAGCCTGCATCTTGGCTAAGGCAGAGCTTTCAGAGACTCTGAAATGGAAAACCTCATTTTAGAATGGCAGCCTATTACTCTGGAGCTGTTGGCAAGCCTGGAGCCTAAGCACATTTTCCTTGGTAACCAACCACACAATTCACTCGGCTCGGAGGCCGCAGTCAGCTGAGGACAGCAGGAGCGGCTGGGACTACATACAGATGAGTGTGTCAGATGATGGAGGCTCCAGATGCACACGGGGCAGACTGACCACCTCAGAGCAATTCCCCACAGTGCAGGTAACGGTTTTGAGGCAGAGGAGAGAGGAGGGTACCTTCTGCTAAGAATAGAGAGTGATGTCCCCATCAGCAGGGAGCAGCTCTGTTCTTCTCTCTCATTTCCTGATTGGCCTCATCACGAAGTTGAGACTGACCCTACTTCTTACTTACATCAGTGTTGTGAGAACTAAACAGTAAAATGTACGGGACACTGCACCAAGCCCTGGCCTGCTGTACGGTTGGCACAAGGTCAGATTGCCTCCTTTGAAAAGTCGTTTTGTGAATAGCCGTCAGCCTTCCCCGTTCCTGGAGTCTCAGGCCTTCGGAGATTTAGGCCCACGGATTTCCATTCAGCTCTAGCTCCTATCCCCTACCCTAGAAGGTATCCACTGGCTTCTCAGGCCACGCCGCCTGGATTTGGAAGGCAAATGGGCAGCTTCTGCATCTGCTAAAATCCTCACTTCGCTGGGTTTCGCTTTCTTCTGCTATAGAGGAGGATTTTCACTAAACCCCTGAACCGTGTCTGGATTATTGCTCCGGGCCAGCATCAAGGGAATAAGTTCTGATACCAACTCACACGGGCAAAACGCAGGAGGCAGAAACACAAACCAGGGCTTAGTGAAGGCAGTGAGGAACCACGGGGCTGCTGCTGAGCAGATGCAGGCTGCCTAGCAAACAGCCTGTCCTGGCAGGAGGCAGTGGGAAGGGGCCCTGCCTGGTCTGTCCTGAGTGGAGAAGACAGCCCTGGGGAGTGTACTTCCTTGACAGGTAAAACTGAAGCCTATGTTAACCACACAGGGAAAACCAAAGCCAAGCCAGCACGAGAAGCCTGACTGTGAGGATTGGTTTCAGCTGCCAGACTGACAGTGTAGAACTACTTGGAGTCCTGATGTGTGAGCATCTAGATCATATGGCCTGTGGGCATGTCCTTGGGAATTGCCTGAATAATTTTAACTGATGTGGGAAGACTCAGCCCACTGTGGGCAGCACCATTCTCAGGGCTTGGGTCCCGGATTGTACTAAGTGTAAAAGGTATGCTGAGCACAAGCTCCCATTCCCAGAGTTTGGGTCCCGGATTGTACTAAGTGTAGAGGGTACCTGAGCACAAGCTCTCAAATTCATTTCATTTTCCCTCTGCTTCTGACTGTGTGTGTGACTAACGGCTTCAGTTCCTTCCTTGACTTCCCCACAGTGATGGACTGTGCTCTGGAACTGTCAGCCGAATAAACTCTTTCTCCCCTGAAGTTGCTTTTGACGGGATATTTTTACCACAGCAACAGAAATAAAACTAATACTCTGGCTTTGGGTGAGTGTGGGCTCCAGCCCCTTCGTATAGCTGTGAGGCCTTGGGGAGGTGGCTTAGGCCTGTTTCTTATGGGTGACAAGGGATTATTACTCCCTGCCTCATGCACCCAGGACTGCGTGAGGCCAGGACTGAGCTTTTATGAATGTCTCCCTCTAAAACCCTCACCTTATGCCCCCCAGGGCCCGTTCTCCCTACCACCAAAGCCCCAGTGACTACTCTAACTGAATGGTCTCCTGCTCAGGATCCGATGCCAGCTCCTGGTTCCGAGGAGAGTCCTTTGAATGACAGTATGTTACATAATTCAAAATAGCTAAGAGGGTAGGCTTTGAAAATTCTCACCACTAAAGCACAAGTATGTGAGGTAATAGATCTGTCCAGTAGTTTGACTTAGTCATTCCTCGATGTATGCATCTCACTCACATACATGTACATTTCAAGATGAATATAATGCAACCAGCTTTAAAGCCTCAAACTGTAGCAAAAATTACATTTGATAATCTAATCAGTGAATAGATGGCCTGGAAGTCCAGGTCCCCAGCTTTATCTCATTCATAGCTTCCGTTCATATGACCACTGTCCTTCCTTCATGGCCAATAAACTTGTAGTGGGCATAGTCTGAGACTGAACCAGTCATAAACAAGGGTATGGTATTCACATCCGTAGCTATTTAACACTAGGGAGAAGATCTGCACAGTGGAAATGTCTGTTTATTAAGTGTGTGCCAAGACTGAATGAGGGGGCACTGAGGGACGAGTGAAACCACGAGACAATAGAATCAGAAGATCTGGAGAGAAAGAACCAGACTGAAAAGGAGGTTCCCTCAAGCTGGAAGTCTAGACTGGGAGACTGGCTCTTCCTTCCTGGCAGAGAGGAAGACAGTCTAGAGCATCCCCAGGTTACTTGTAGCCCAGTTTGTACAGAAGCCATGACAACATCCCTCGAAGAATATTCCTGTAGAGAATGGTGAATAGATTTGCCTGACACCTGGGTAGGCCTGGGAAAGCTAGGGACCCTCTCCAGCAGGATAAATTCCAGTTGCTACTTCTATGTGAAAGCCTTTCATAGCATGTCTCAACCTGCCCAGACTTCCCTGCTTAGATCCAGTACCATCTGGTGACCTTTGGCCCAGTCCTACCTGGACCATGACTCATCCACTCCTCTCGTCTACAACAGAGTATCCCCTCTACCTACCATTCACCTCAAATAGTCCAAGTGGCCCACAATCCTCCCACCTCCCCCATAAAGACTCTGGCCAAAGCAGCCATGGTGACTGGATTGCCTTTGTATACACATCTTATCTTCCAGATTCTAGGGACTCTAGGAAAATAGAATTGGACTCTAGTGTGCCCTTATTCTCTAAGTTTCTCCTGTGACTGGACCACTCAGCAAATGTATATCTTAAACTCTCCTTGTGGACCAGGCCCAGTGACACCAGCCAAGCACAAGGCTTGGTTTCTACATTCAAAGACCTCACAGCTTAAGAAGACAAGACATATAAGCTGATCATTCTAGCTCAGTGTTGGAGAAAAGCAGGGGGATCATGGGGCATGGTGGGGATTTGGGGGTCATGGTGATCAAGAGGATGACATAGGAGATCTGCCCAGATCCAAGTGCAAATCCAGATGTGGAGAAGAACAGGGCCTCTGAGAGCTGCCCTCTGAGGCCGAACGACACTGGCTCTCCTCTCTGTGCCTTGGTCTGTCTCTCCCACCCTCCACTCTGTCTTCCCCATTCTCCTCTTTCTCTTACTTTCCACCCAATCCCACGAGTCCTCCTCATTCATGGGAGAACTTAATGGTTAAATTAAAGATGGTTTCTAGGGACGCTGAAGGCTCCACTGAGGAAAGGCGGAGAAGAAATCTAATAAGAAAGTCGGAGGAATGAATGCCTAGGCAGCAAGCAGGAGGACTGAGGAGAATGAGGAACTATCGTCCTAGGCACCTGGGAGAGTCCTAATTGACAGGGCAGCCTGAGTTCGCTAGCCTCGGACGGAATTTAGAAAATTGGATTTTATGCTCACTTGTGTTTGGAAACTCACTCCTCTTCTCCCGTAGTGAATCCCCAGGGTTCATGATGGGACTGCCACTACCTGTTTTAGAAGAGCTGCTCACCCTCCAGTTCTGTAGAGGGCTGGAGGACAGGGAAGAGCCTGGCGTAGCTGCTGATCAATTCAGACAGGGAGACCTTTTGTGCTCGTTGCTTCCTGGAGGTGACGTGCGGAGGTGGACAGAGCGTGATGAGCTGAGGTTTCATTCATGCCCAGTCCTATTTCTCTCTGGCTGGGTGGCTTTGGCTGACTGAGGCACTTTGATGGTCCTCTATGCTATCCTAAGTCAAGTGAGTATAAATCCCAGTCTCTAGCTGTGGTGATGGTAGCATGAGACTTCATGGGAAGGCTCTCACTGGGTATAGCCTGCTCGTGGATGGTCTTCAGCATATGGCCATCTCACCAACCTGAAAGTAGCAAGCCCATATCCTTGTAATATGAAAGGACAATTTTTATACCTCCAAGAACGTGATGGGTCCTTGAGACAGAATAACTTGGGCTTGGTCAGAAGCACAGAAGTCGACTGCTATACACAGCATTATACAGCTTCCAAGAGCTCTCCAAGGAAGAGAGACAGATTCTGGGGCCCTCCCCTGGGGCCTGCATAAGCAATGTATGCACATACAACCCCCTTCACACACAGGTGCACACACACACACACACACACACACACACACACACACACACACTCACGTACCTGCAGCCTTCACTACTCACCACATATGTACACACAAGGGACTTGCCAAACTCCACATTCTTACCCCACCTCCCATCATACTGCCATTTATACGTTTATAGACACACCACCCGGAGGGAAATCACACCAACATCCAGGGTCATTCCATTCCCCTTCCAAAGCTATAAGTCAGGCTCCTCTGGCAGGAAACTCCCCTTTCACCTTATCTCTCTTCTCTGAGACACTAAAGGACAGTGGGAAGTCAAGGTCGCCAAGGGTCAGGGTGTGTTTCCCCGAGCTGCAAGCATTCAAGGGCTCAAAGGGCCAAGAGACCTTCCTCTTACAGAGCAGAAGATTTCTGTTGAACTTGACTTTAGCTATTCGAAGACAAAACCGCAGGTCGCAAAGTAAGGAGCTCCCCATCTTCAGAAGGATCTAAGGGGAAACTATCTGACTTTCTCAAAGTGGCAGCCAAGGAGATTTTCCACTGGATATGACAGTGAAATCAAGTGATCCGGGAGCCCCTTCTATGCAGAAAACCTGAGGTCAGGAGCTTTTCACTTAGCTGCTTTACCTCTGGCAAGGATGATTTGTATAGTGGTTTCTGGAACACTGCTTGCCAGCTAGGGTCCCCTCACCTCTAAGTTAACAGACCCCTACAATGATCCAATAGATATGCCCAGACCTTCTTTCCAATTGACCTGGCATCCCCAGATTCTGCCCCTGCCCCTAGCCATCCACCTGACTGAGTTCAGAAGCCCAGAGAGTAAGTTTGCTTCGGTTGACATTTTGATGAACTTAGATCCAATCTCACTCAGTGTATTGATCTGAGAAAACCACCCAACTGCATTCTCCACCCGTGTGCCCTGCCCTGGGTCAATACGAAGCGCTGCCAAGACAAACATGCCGTTGGGCCTTTTAGTGGAGGAAGGTTTGGAACAGTCTGCGTCTCCCTTCCCTTCACCACAGGCCCCCGCCAACGTGGGGAGTATCCCTCCGAAAATTCAGGCCATCACAGGAAAAGCATAGGTCTCTAGCCATGCCCTAGTCACTAGCCATGGAGCTCTGAGCAAGCCCACGAGCTTGCTTCTCTGAGGCTTAATTTTCCCTGAGGCTTAATCTTCTCTGAGAAGAAGGGAATGGGGGCTCCCTCAGCGGGGTACAGTGTGGTGTGAAAACAACGTGGTGTCTGGGAAGACACTGAGCACCAAGTGGCCGCTGGGTGAGTGCTGCTCTCTTGTCTATCCATTCCCCTTGCAGCATAGTCTGCTGGGGTTAGAGACCTCTGAGTTCTGGTTAACATGGTGTGGACAGTGTGCCTCAAAAGCAAAGTAGCCAAGGAGATGAGGAACAGCTGAATCAGCCTGCACACGAGTGTGCCTGCATCCAAAACTACTGGCAGTACCAAGTCCCAGACACATAAGCTGGGTGACACACACTGCTGTGGCGATGGTCTTTAGTAAAAGCATTTTGCATATGGAGACGCTGAGTTCTTGGCATGTTAAACCTGCCCAAGCCTCATAGATTTTTCTTACCGCTAAGTTACAGGTACAAAAAGACTTAACAGATGCCTCCTAAAGAGGGACTTGTCTGGCTTATTTGCTGCAATATCCAGATCAACCAGAACTGACCCAGTGAGCTCTCAACAAGTGCTGCATGAATGAATGTGTGACTGAATAACAGAAAGAACTCAGACAAAAACCTGAATGCCTAGCAGGATGCCACACAAGACCAATCTGTCCACGGATTGACCTGTGGCATGGTTCTGTGAACGGATAGATGGCAGCAGGTAGGATAAAAGGTCAAGACTCTGTGGGGTCCACTCCCAAACCACCAGAGAATTGCTCAGACCTGACCCCTCATTTTGGCCCCCACAACACGAATAGGACATATGGTGCCGAGTCATATGGCAATCTGCAGGGTCAGAGTGGGGTGTCCCTTGAGTCCCCACCATGTTGAAGTACTGCATGCCTACCAGGTGTCTGGCCCTATGTCTGAACACAAGACTTCATAGGCAATGGAGATGGTCTCCACCTCTCAGTCCAGAAGGGTGGAGTCAAATATGTGAGACCAAGGTCACATCCATCGGGACTTTCATAGCAGAGGTCTGCATAGCCGGCCCTCCATGTCTATAGGTTTCACATCCATGGATTCACCAACTGAGAATCAAAAATATTAGGGAAAAACTACATCTGTGTTACAGACACACAGATCATTGTCTTGTTATTCTATGAGCAATACAGTCTAACAACTATTTACCTAGCATTTGGTATGACAGATAATCTAGAGATGCTTCCATGAAGACAGGAGGATGTGCTGAGTTACAGGCAAATGCTTCAGCCTGGGCAGAGTTTGGCATCCCCAGAGGAGGGGTGCCCTGAAACCCACCCCACTACGATACCAAGATACAACTGTCAGGTAGACACTATTGCCAAAAGGAAAGCCCACCCGTCTACAGCGAAGGGTGAGGGGACTCAGACCAAGAGGGGTTTCTAGAGGCATTGACTTATGTATTTAATGAGTCTTACAAGGAGCACAGACAGCCCATGGGAGGAAAGTGGGGGCAACAGCACAGAGCTGGAATGTGGGGACACAGAACTCACGTGATCAGCACCGTGGGTTGAGGACAGAGGGAAAGGCCAAAACAGAGCGGGCAAGATGGGCAGCTATGCTTGTCCCCAGTATTCTGGGCATTCACAGGTTGGGAAAGAAATGGCTCTTGTCCCCAAGGACTCTAGACAGACCCCTTCCTTCCTCTGAGCTTCATTTCCCTCTCTATGCCACGCTGGACCAGTGACTTCTAAGGCCCCTCCCCAGTTCTAACATTCAGTGACATTTCAGACTAATGCCCAAGATCAAGTGTGTACACAAGACCAGAGGAATACAGAAATGCGTAGGTCAGTCTAGTACAAACAGCCTGTGACCTGAATGAGCTAGCCCTGCTGACCAGCATCTGACATACCTGTAAGGTAGCCCCTTGCTTCCTGACCCCAGCTCCTCCCACAAGGAAGGGGAAGTCCCGTTTGTCCTTTGGGAACCTCTTCCTGAGAGAGCTGAGTGACCCAACAAATACTAAAGAAAGAAGTACACATCTGGGCTGCTGGACCAGAGGTTGAAGCTGAAATTCCCTCTCCCTATAAGCAGTACCCCCAACATTGAGGAAATGCTACTTTAATAAAAAGCTGGAACACTTTCCAGTCTCAGTACCCTTGACCAACTTTGTTTTATAAACTACAGCCTTCATGGAAGGGGTCCCGGAACCCAAGGAATCCTGCAGAGAGATTGTAGGCTTCTTTGTTTGTTTGTTTGCTGAGGAACGTTGTGGTTAAGGGCTAAGACGTTCAGGTCTGCTGTGGTCTGAATGTTCTATCTCCCCAATGTCACGTATTGATATCCTCACTCCCAAGACGGCATTAGGAGAATGGGCCGCACTATTCCTGTAAATGGTATTGGTGTCATAAAAGTGGCCCAAGACAGCTTGTTTGTCCTCTCCATCATTGAAAAGAGAAAATACACTATGAGCCAGAGACCCAGCTAGACTTCACCAGATACTGTGTGGCCTTGATCAGATGTGTCTCAGCCCACAGAACTAGGAGAGTACAGTCCTCTTGCTTACAAATGACTCTGTCTATGATGTTTTTATCGATGTCTGGGTGGGGGAGGGCCATCACCCTGGTCAAGAATTATGAAGCCATAGTTCTCTCGGCAAAATGACACATTTGTGTGACACCAGTATGCAAACTCAGTAGAGTCCTCGGGCACAGGGTTAGGTCTCGTGTCTGGCTCGATCTCTGTTCTATACATGGAGAAACTGAGGCTCAGAATAATGAGGTGATTCCCCCAGGTCACCCAGCTAAGGACAGCAGAGGTCTTAGGAATCAAGCTAGTATCTGTCCCCAGCAAGGGGCTGTGAGGTACCATCAGCGAGGCTGGCTCGGAGCTCAGCGGCCCTCAGGGATGGTGATTTGGTTCTGGAGAGGAGCACAGAGAGTGGAGGAAGAGGAGCACCAGGCTGGGCGGCCAAGCACTCCGCCTCTGAGAACCAGTCATTCTTCAGTTCCTGCGCTGCATTTGAGTTTCCTGAGATGGAGCCAGAAGGGACCTGGACAATGGCTCCGAGACACTCTTCCCTCTAGCAGCCTTCGGCCTCTTTATCCCTTAAGGAAAACCCGGGGATCCTCTCTACTTACTGGAACTCAGAGTTGCCCACATCATCACCCCCATAGTGTGAACAAGGGACTTGGATCTACAAGTGACAAAATTCCACATGCTGGAGAAGGGATAGAATTTAATAGAATTCAGAATTCAGGGCCTCATATCAGGGCAGGTTCAGATTCAAATCTTGGCTGAGTCATTGTACAGATAAGCTGACATTTAACCTACCCCAGCCTCAGCTTCCTTAACTGTCCAATCAGAACCATCACAGTACTGCTTCAGAGGGCTGGTATCCAGAGGAAATGAGATGATGTACATAAAAGTCTGAATCCCATGCCTGGTAACACATTTTATTTATTTACTGTGTGTGTGTGTGTGTGTGTGTGTGTGTGTGTGTGTGTGTGTGTGTGTCTGCAGGCGTGTGTATGTCACATAGAACGGAACAACTTTTCAGGAGTTGGGTCTTCCTTCTGTCTTATTTTGAGGCAGAGTCTTAATTGTTTCTCCTACATTGTGTACTCCAAGCTAGATCATCTTCAGACTTCTGGTCGATTCTCTTGTCTGTTTCCCATCTTGCCATGGGAGTGTTCTTCAAACCACCAGCCTTAGCCTCACACTAACATGGAAAGTGGGGTATGGAGTACAGAGTGCTGAGCCTTAGGGTGAGAGCAATCTCTGGGCCCTGGGCTTAGGGTCCCCACTTTACACACAGCCCTTTCTTTATAGTAGTGTACTGTTATTTTATAACTATCAGTTATGGGGTACTTATAACGTATTCAACTTTGGTTCCGTGTGTTTGGGTAAATGATAGGTACATGCCCCACCTCACCTTCAGCTCCCTGTGCTGGATATTTGCCAGGGCTGCTTATATATTTTTAATTTATTATCATTATCATTATCATTATTATTATTATCATTGTGTGTGTGTGTGGTGTGTGTGGTGTGTGTGTGTTTGCATGGGGGAGTATGTGGGTGATGTACCACAGCATGCATATGGAAGTCAGAGGACAGCTCTGTGGAGTCAGCCCCCTCTCCCCTTTACCTTTATGTGGGCTTCAGGGATGGAACTGGGCTTGTCAGGCTTGCTTCTTTTAGTAACAAGTGTCTTTACTAATGAGCTACCCCTACTGGCTGCTCCATTTTGTGTATTAAAAGAAACCACTGAAGGTGGACACCAGAGGTCAGGAGCGAATAGGCCACTGGAGGATCACAGCTGTGTGAGAAGTCCCACAGGTCAGGGGAGCAGTCAGTGGCCCAAGCTTCCCACACTGGCCTCTTTCCCTCGGCCTGCAGTGCTAGAAGAGACCCCACCTCGTAGGCCATAAGCCAGGCAGCTCAGGGCTTCCTGCTCAGCAGACCTTCTATTTGGATGATTCTCCCCCTTAGACCAGACTCCCTCACTCCCACCAGTCTAGAATTCTCCCCTCGCCGCCAGTCTCCATCCTTGTGCTATGGCCGTCCTCAGTGACCTGGCCAGGGCCTGAGACAGATCCCGGGTGGTTGCACATGGGCAGACAGGTTCCAGAAGCAGGGGGTCCCACCTCCCACCTCCCACCTCACTGTAAGCCTTGACAGCTCTATTGCTTCTGAGCAGGCCTGGGCAACACCAGCACCAGCCAAGATCTTTCCTGCACTGCTCATCCCTACACAGCCACGTCTAAGTGAGCTAGAGATGAGGCTCTGCCGCAGGACGGCGAGGGTGGGGGAGATGAAGACATACCATTATCTCTTTGAGGAAATTAAATCTAAGTTGTCAGCTCGGCCTGGAATTCCTTCCCAGTGTGACAAGTGAGCACGAACACACACACACACACACACACACACACACACACACACACACACACACACGCACACACACAGAGCCTCCCTTATCTTCTGCCCGGTGGATCCGCTAGGTGGTAGAGCCCTAACCGGGTCACCTCTCTGGGACCTGGCTATGGCTATGCAAGCCTCGCTTGGCCCCTGGTGCGCCTCTTCACAATCAGCCTCCTGCTGATCCCACCCTGTAGGAAGTAAACTTTCACATTCCAGTTAAGTGGTGTCTGGCTGTTCTGAATCACCCTCCTGGATCTGTTTGAAGCCAAGTTCTTAATCAAAGCTATCAGGCTCTCCTTGGCCCCCTCTGCTGAAAGGTTACCATTAAAGAGGAACAAGAGAGAGAGAAGCCTTAGGTTTTGCGGCTGGGCCTCCAGCTTTCATCTGGAGCTCTGGGGGAAATGGAGGGGCTTGGTTTTACCCCAAGCCTGATGTTCAAATTACAGTTCTGCTGTAAGCAGTGGGAAGACTTCCGACAAGATGTGGAGCCTCTCTCTGACATTAGCAAACATATCCAGGTACGGGTTGAAGGAAGACACACATTAGTGAACACATCTTCCGGTGCAAGGCCTCACCCGGGTGGTAGTTGCTGATCATTTCCAGTCCCAGCCTGGTTTCCATACCCTCTGAACTGCGGTCTCATCACCCCAGAGGAAGTCCCTTGGCTGGGCCTCCAAGAGCTTTCCATAGATCTTTCTAGAATTAACGGGTCTTCTAAGGTATCTGTGACCAGAAGAAAGCTTGTAGCATCAGAGCAGAAACCTTGCCTGGCAACAAAGCCTCTCCTGAGACCTTCATTTTAACCTTGTCCCGGTGCGGCCCTGCACTCCAGACCTACTGCAGTCCTGAAATCTTGTCAAGGGAATCTACATCTGAGAGAGTTTTGTTGTTGCTGCTGTTTGAGAAGACAAAAGAAATATTGAGCTAAAGCCTCCATCCAGCTACATGGGTAGCTGGATAAATAATTACTAAATAAATAAATAAGGGAAAATAAACAAAGAAAGCCTCCAATGAGCTTGAATTGCTGCCGTGCTGAGAGGTAACTGGCAGATTCAATTTAATTATAAGATACAGAATTGTAATGGAGTGTGCAGGGCTTGGGGAGCCTTTCGGCAATGGACGGGCAGCAGGGAGCCCTGACTGTTTCTTGATACATTCTAACCTGCCGCTGACTGCCTTCCTTGCCCAGGTGGGCATGGAGTGGGAGGCAGCGGCAACAGCCTGGGCCCTGGAGGCCGAGTCTTCCTGAGCCCTGGACCTCTACACCTGACTAGCCTCAGCTCCCAAGGTAGCTCAGATGAGAATGCCCTGGAGCATAGTCCAGGCCAGCAGGAGGAGGAAGATAGGAACCCTATGTCCTCACAGCTGCCCCTCTCCCCAGCAGAGGTGAGCACACACACACACACACACACACACACACACACACACCCTGAAGCAACATTTTCTTCCCCAGGTCCTGAACTCCCACAAAGGCTGCTCTGTGCACTCCATCTCCAGCAGTGATGCCTATCACCAAAAGCCAGTACTCTGCTGGTCCCTTCTTCCCCGGGTCTAGGGTGGTCTTCTGAGGGATATTCACATTCTTACACTACATCCCAGGAGAAGGGCCTGGACCTGTGCTCTGCCACCAAGTAGGCCTGGGTTTAATCCTGGGTCCTCCACCCCGCAAATGCAAGTTCAGGAAAATTAATCAGCTTCCTGGAGCCCCACCTGTGCAGTGGAGCTAATGCTCATCTCTTCACTGGTCTGTGTGAGATTAAATCCACAAACCAAGCTTATCTTTGAGCATCACTGGGGACCTCTGCCTTTCTAAACATCTGGGCCTCAGGGGACCTGTAGGTGATAGAATGGGATGCTTAGAGGTGAGGTGGGACTTCACAGAGCCCTAGACTACCCTTATGCTTATCTTTTTGAAACCTGTTGGTCATATTAAGAAAAAATAAAAACAGAAAACTCCCTCTTTCTGCCTGGCCTCCCAGCCATGATTGACAGGATATACCGGACTGAGACTCCCCAGGGACAGGGCATGCAGCTGTCATGCATCTGTCCCCATTCAAACAGTAGGAAAAGTATCAAAGCCTTCCAGGCATGTGGCCCTTGGCAGCGCCTGCTCCTTATAGGTTAAATGGACTGCTAACAAGCCAGGGGAAGAAGGACCGGAATAGCTTTCATGATCCTGTTTCTCTGTTACATCCCTCACAGAGTGGATGACTCACTGGAATTAGACTTCCTGAGTGAGAGGCAAGCCGAGGAATCCTTGGATCTGTGGTAAAACTGTTGCCCACAAAATTCTTCAGCCAACACTATTCAATGCCACCCATAGAAATTCTACCAGAAACCCCAAGAATGGAGATTATGTTCTTGTTTACCAATCAACACTTACTGGCTGTCTGGCCATGAAGATGTTATTAATACTTAGCCTTTTGGATTCTCAGTTTCCTCTTCGGTCAGATAGAAATATCGTATAGAGTTTCTGAGGTTTTACACGGTGCACACAAAATAGCCCAGAAATTTATGAATTGCAACTATTGAGTACCAAGCAACTTTGATTTTGATGGAGGTGGCCTTGACTAGCAGAAAAATAGGCAAGGCTTGGCTGCATCCAGAACCCAAGGAGAATGCCTCATCCTCATTCCAGTATGAAGAGGGTCATGGTGGACTCTCCCAGCCCAGAGCCTTGACTGATGGCAAGCACCCGAAGATGGCACCTTCTGAGTCAGATGGTAGCCCGGCTGGAATTCTAGGCAGTTCATCAGCTGACAGAAGGACCCCAGGCAGTGTCAGAGGGAAAGTGCCAGCGAAAAGGGGTAACAGGAGCCAGGCATGGTCACAGAGAGCAGCCATAAGGCTGAAACTCCGGCTCAACAGGGAGTTGCGTCTGGCAGAGAAGAGACTGGAGTACCCCACACTGGGCTCAGAGGGGTCAGCCAGACAACACCATGCCAAGTCTCTCTGCCCGGCAGCAGCAGGACCGCGGGCAAACTCCTTGCCCCTCTAAAGTGTCAGTGTCCGGGATGGAGGTATAGCTCAGTGGTAGGGTATTGCCCTACCTGGATGTGCAAAGTCCTGGATTCAATCCCCAGTATGGGGTGGGGGGGGATGTCTCTTTATAAATCCCAAGAGGCATGATGATGCCTGTTTCTATGACGTGAGAGGGTAAAACAAGACTAGTGAGAAGGCTTAGCAGGTGAACACACTTACCATGCATGATGAGCTGAGTTTAATTCCTGCATCCCTGAGTGGAAAAAGAGAACTGACTCCAGGAAGTTGTTCTCTAATCTCCATGTGCATAGTGTCACACACACACACACACACACACACACACACATAATAATAATAATAATAATAATAATAATAATAATAATAATAATAATAAACAAGTACTTTTAAAACAATGTGCGAAGTTCCATGCCTACAGCGGTGCAGTTTGTTGGCCAGCTTTTTCTTCCCCAAGATTCACAAGCTTAGGCCAGCAGAACAGAGATGTGGAGAGCCAAAGGATTGGTGACCACATGGTCACCCAGATTTCCTGTAGGCACATGGGATGTGGGGCCAATAGCAAAACAGACTATTCTAGCCCCCACAGCTGGTGGCGAGGAGCTGTTAATAACCCTGCCGCCTCAGCCAGACTGGATCGGGCTGTGCCAGCTAGTAATGGCACAGCTGAGGCAGGCTCAGGAGGGCAGGAGGAGGCAAAGGCCACCCACTGTCAGCGACTGTTATCCTGGACAAAGCTGCAAAGCAGCAAGGTTTTGATCAGCAGGTGTCTGAGGAAGCCATGTTTCCTGCAGCAGCCAGTGAGGACGGGCTGGTGGACACAGAACTTCCTCGGAATTATCACCATTAAGTGTTGATGCTTCCTGAAAGACAGGAGCTCAGCACAAGCTTTTTATGCAATCCATTACTTTAAAAAACTCACTGTAAGAACACAGCTGTTCCAAGTTTCTCTTGTAAGAATTTAATTGGTATGTAATAGCATAGTTAATTAAATACAAATCAATAGTTTAAAACAACTAATTGATACTTAATATGAATGGGGGGAAACTTGGTTCTAATATAATTAACTCATATTAAATTAGCTATGAAATAACAATTATGTTTTTACAACAATGTAAAGTTTATGGTTCCTTAATAAACTTAGATTAGCAAGCAATGAGACTCAAAAATTATGAAACAGGTATTATTGGCCTATTAAACATTTATTATGTGTCCTAGAGGGCTGGGTTCAGGCAACTAGTCAATATGAACGAACCTTTCTGAATCTTCTCGGGTCTCTTTATTATAGAAGTTGATCAGAAAACAGGGATCTTTGCAGATTTATGGGCATCCTAATCACATGTGGTGTGAGTAATTATAATGAAAATAGTACCAGGTAGAAGTGAGGCAGGAAGCTGGAGTTCAGCAGAATGGAGGTGAAAACTTTCCAAACACAAGACCTGCAATTCAGCAGCTGGCAAGGCATCCGGGAACAGAGTGGCCATGGATGGCTAAGGAGGGCAGTCACCTGTGTGAGGCCACTGGGCAGACACACCACAAAGACAGCCCCAGGGCCAATTGCAGCCTTCAGGACCTTTTATGAGGGCATTTCTCGCCATCTCCTAGCTCTCATCTCTTGCGTCTTCCTCCAATAAGGACCAGCCAAGTAGAAATGACATGATGTCACC
The DNA here is from genome assembly GCF_004664715.2 of Peromyscus leucopus. Taxonomy (NCBI): domain Eukaryota; kingdom Metazoa; phylum Chordata; class Mammalia; order Rodentia; family Cricetidae; genus Peromyscus; species Peromyscus leucopus. Next base: position 37,771,339 of record NC_051069.1, on the reverse strand, counting down.
TGGTGACACTGCCTTCTGAACATTTACCTGTCTTCGATTTTCACATACCTTTCACAAGTGAGGGCTGCACATTCAGAACCCCAAAATCCAACATGGAAAATGCCCCAACATCTGAAAACTCATGACCAGAAAGCCTAGGATTTCAGAGCTTTCCAGGCTCGGGGGCTTCCTAGTAAAGATGTTCGCATGAGTAAAGACTTCACAAATATTCTCTAAACCGAAAATTCCAAACTCTGAAGCACTTCTGGCCCCATGCATTTGGATAAAGGACATTCAACCCATATATGCCTGTGTAAACCAATTGGATAATTATTTTTGCTGGGATAGGAAGCTTGCCTTGTGTAAAGTGGCATCTGATTTTTTGTGGAGTGGACATTATCCCATCAATTTTTGTTAATATGGGCTAGTTGTGGAGGGTAGGATTTTTCTCCACAAGACTTTTACCCTCCCAGCTGAATATGGCTGATGAAAAGTTTATTTCTTCAGATCAAAACTCCTTCTCAAATTATTATCTGGGTCTTTTTCATTTGGGAACTTGATGTCCAGAGTGCACCATCACCGCTCTGTAACACGGTCAGCTCCGTTCATGGTCACACCAAATCTGATACAACAATCCTTTGATCTTTCCAATGAAAGACACTTGTGGCCATATCTGCATCCTTCCTTGAACTAAACATTCCTTTAGTTCCAAGGTCTCATCCAAGGACCTTTCTCAGACTCACTATTTTCTCCTTGTTTCCAGGACTTCTAGGCCCTAAGTCTCTCCTGCGACAGGCTCTTTCTAACTCCTTCAGCTTTTCCAGTTCATCTGACTTGTGGCTGCCATGCTGACCGGATAGTTCACCATATGGTGAGGGCCTTCCTCCCCTCGTGTTTCCATTTTCCTATCTGTTAGGAAAGCAGAGGGTCCTTGACCTCCAGTCCTGACTCTGATATTTGCCTCATTGGACTCGTCCTTTTTAGCTACTTTATTCCCACCTCTTTTTATCATGCGTTGGCTTTTTGGATTTTCACATAAATCATGCAAGGGAGATATTAGGAGAAGTATAATTTATAGATGGAAAAAGGAAACAGAAGCTCTGGGACCCCATGGGATGGTTCGCTGCTGAGTGCTCCATCGCAGTATCAGCCAGCTCTGCTCACTCAGAAGCATCAGGACCTCCCAGCAACTCCAACCAGGTCCAGCTGGCATTTCCTCCATATGGTCCGAGGCACCATCTGGGGAATTGGGGCTATTTTCAGCCATTCTGCTGCTCTCTGTGTTGAGATGGCAAGGATCTGCAGGCTCTGTGCGTCCCCCTTGAGAACCCTCTGTGTCCTTCTACCTCTTTCCAGATCTCTGCTGTGTTCAGAGAGCAAGAAGGGGTGGCAGATGGGAAACCATTGTCTCTCACCTGGAGCATGGCAGGCCTCTCCTAGCTGCTCACACTCTTCTCCGGGCTTATCTCTTCTCCGTATCATCTACACCGGGTTAAAGTCCTCTTCCATCAGTGCATGATGGCCTCCCTTCCCCCAGCTTGGCCATTCTAAGGGCTCCCTGCACCCTGCAGGAAAATGTGGAGCTCCTCACAGGGAGGCTCCTCAGCTGCCCCAGGATCTGGCCTCTGCCTGCTTCTCCTTCCTCATCTCCCCTCTGCTCCTGAAATCTTTACAGTTGCCCACCAGGCATACTCTAGTTTCTGTTTGGTAACTTGCAGAAACATGCTAGGGTCAAATAGTTTCTGGAGGGAAAGCACTATCCTGCTTTCAGTTTTTTACTAGGATACATTAATGTATACGGTAATGGGTTTCGTTTTGATGTTTTTGTACACATATATAATGTACCTTCATTGTATTCTTATTGCCCTCTTTTGAACCCTCCCTCCATACTTCTGGTCACCTTCCTCTTCCCAAATAATCCCCCTTCTGCTTTCTTGTCTTCTGTTTAAATACAGATTCTGCACATAAGAGAAAACGTGATATTTGTCTTCCTGAGTCTAGCTTACTTCACTTAATGTGATGATCACCAGCTCAACTTGTTTTTCCCACAAGTGACATGATGTCATTCTTCTTTATGGCTGAATAAAATGCCATTGTGTGTGTAACACATTTTCTTCATTCAGTTGTCTGGTGATGGCCGTCACAGATGATTTTATAACTTGGCTATTGGGGGTGCAGATGTCTCTGGGTCTGCTGACTTAGAGTCCTTCAGGCACATTCTCAGGAATAGTACAGCTGGAAAACCTGGTATTTCTCCTCTTAGCCATTTTAGGGGCCTCCATCCTGGTTTCCCTAATGTCTGTCCTAGCTTATATCTCTAACCAACAGGGTAGAAGTATTAGAAAAGGTTAGTCTTCAGCAACTGAATGAGACAGGGACTGTGATAACATGGCCAAAAAGTAAGTAACCCATGAACGGGAACTTTTATCATCATATCATCCAGCTCCCACGAGGAAGTAGGTGGGAACAGAAGAGATGTCCTCCTAAAAACAGCCATCCACTCACATTCTGGAGAACCTCAGAAATGGGAGGGGCAGGAGCTGCTTCCTCTCCATTGACCCTGTTCTAGCTAGCATTACTTGAGGCCTCAGTAGTCTCTAGATGGGGAATAACAAGTGGAAAGAAAACTCCTCCCAGCATCCCAGACTGCCTATGAATGCTCCTAGGCACACGCACACTCAGCAGCCTTCTGTCTGCTGCCCTCTGTGGTTCCTGCCCATCAACTCTACTGTCCCATTGCAGCATCTCTGATCAATGCTCTCCCATCATTTGGGGCCCGGTGAGCAGTCATGTGACACTCTTCTCTAAGTGTGGCTCTGCTGTGGATATCACTCTGTATAAATAAAACACTGATTGGCCAGTAGCCAGACAGGAAGTATAGGCAGGACAAAGAGAGGAGAGAGGAAAAGGAGAGGAAGTAGAGGAAGGAGAGACACCAGCTGCCATTCAGGGAGCATCATGTAGAGGCAACAGGTAAAGCCACGGAACATGTGACAACATATAGATTAACAGAAATGGCCTTAGTATAACAGTAAGAGCTAGACAATGGTAGGCCTGAGCTAATGGCCCAGCAGTTTGAATAATATAAGAGTCAGTGTGTTTAATTTATAAGTGGGCTCCGGGACTGGCGGGGCTTGGCAGGAGCTGGAGAGAAATTCTCCAGCTACATGGCTCTGTGAACCAAATGAAGGAGGTGAAGAGAACAGACACTGGAAATAGCCACTCCCCACTGGAAAGCCAGCTCCTCCCCTTCCTGACTGTATGAGTTAGCTATTGCTGCTATAACAAAGTATCACACTGTGAGTAACTGACACTGAAAAAATGCATTTCCTCACAATTCCAAAGGCTAGAACCACAAGATTAAGATGTCGGTGGACTCGAGTCTTTCTGAAAGCTATAGGGAAGGATTTGTTAAAGATCTTTCTCCCTCTGTCTTAGAAATGGCCATCTTCATGTTCATGTGTCATTCTCTCTCCCTCACTCCCTCACTCACTTACTCCCTCCAGCCCCTACCCCTCATATGTTTCCTTCAACTTCCCCTTTTATAAGGACACCAGTGATATTGTACTAAGGCCAATCCTAATGACCTCATTTGAACCTGACCACTTCTGCAAAGTCCCAGTCTCCACATAAGATCACACACAGGGATGAGGGCTTTGGTGGAGTTGGGGGGGGGGATATTATAAGATATGAATAAGAAAAGGTATACTCAATTCATCATCTCTGGTATTCTCTGGTCTGTTTTGACTTGCAGCATCTACAGTCACGGTATTCCTAAGAAATGACCCTGGAACCAGCCCTGAGTTCTAGAGTGAGAACCAACAGCAGCGAGCTAGGTCTTTGGCCCTGAAGTGTCATTTTAGCTCTCTAAGCCTTGGTTTCTAAATTCAAAATGGAGGAAATAATTTCTACCTTGAGTACTTCGCCAAGCTACTGTGAGCATCTAATGAGATAGTAAATATGACAGCATTGTGAAAAAAATAAGTGTGCCACAAATGGGATGCAGCAACGCCATGTCATGATTAGTAGTAGTCATGAGAATAAAGGATCCGGAGGCTAGAAAGAGCCCCATCCACAGCCTGCAAGCTGAAGAAACCTGCTCCATTTATAAACCCATCCTTTTTATTCCTCCCTGGAGAAAACCCCACAGTGTTCCCTACTTGGGAAACAGTTCCCTATTTGGATGAATTACAAGTTTCATTCACTCCACAAGCATCCCAACCTAACCTAAATGCATCCTGCTACGTCTAAGCTCATTTTGACTTGGGTCAGGGAGAACTGCTCACCCCACCCCTAGCATTTCTGAATCCGCCCTTTAAGTCAGCCATCCTCTGGCCCAGCACTTGTCACGGGCCAGACACTGAACCTGGTAGTAGGGGCTCAGGGCTGGAAAAGGATGCTCTGATCCTTCTGTTGCTCACAATCCATAGCCCAAAAGTTCCCAGGGTGCCAACCATCCCATGTTTCTTTCTCCTTAAGGAACATCCCTGTTCTAATACCTGTTTCTGCGCACATAGCACTGATTAAGCCTTTGTCCTCCTCAGACAGTGCTACAACCCAACCACAAATGACTTTCAACTTTGCTATGAACAGTCTTTTTAAGCCAAGGCTCCATTCATTCATTTTTCCATGAGGCCTTTGAGGAATCTGGGTGGTTCTGCCACTGATGAAGCCAAAGATAGCAGCCTACTTGAAGAAGACCCCATATCTTGAAGTTCAAAACTAGCATCTGTGATCTCATTCTACTATCCATCTCAGAGACAAGAAAGGGGACAGGCAGGTGGTGGGACTATCTCACAAACAGAGATTCAGGCTCTCTGTGTAATGTTGTATTGTGTTCTCCCCTAATAGCCTTGAGTATTTGTTTGTTCATTTTTGGTTTTTTTTTTTTTTGCTTGTTTGTTTGTTTATTTGTTTTTTGGTTTTTTCGAGACAGGTTTTCTCTGTGTAGCTTTGTGCCTTTCCTGGAGCTCACTTGGTAGCCCAGGCTGGCCTCGAACTCACAGAGATCCGCCTGGCTCTGCCTCCCGAGTGCTGGGATTAAAGGCGTGCGCCACCAACGCCCGGCCATTTTTGTTTTTATTTTTGTTTTTTACTTGGATGTCTCCCCAAGCCCACATGATTACTCTCTGCTTCCTCCTTGGCCTATGTATGGACAGCATCTCTGACAATGTTCTTCCTCCCTAGATGGGCACTCACATTCCCCTGCCTCATCCACTCTGTCCCTGCTGTGAGTTGCCACATATGGATTTGGTGAGTTCTAGCTTGGCTCCACCAATCTTTCCAAAGAGCATCTCAAATTTTGCGTATAACAAGCTAGCTAATCCTCACTTCAGCAGCCCTCCAGCTCACTTGTTCTCAAAGGGATCCCGATGGCTTCTCCTCACTTCTCAGCAAAGACGCAGCCAGAGAGCCCTCTCACTTAATAAATTTCTGCAGTGTGCTTATTAGCGCCTTGTAATGTAGCCGCCTAAATAATTAAGACTAACCCACACGTGTCAAATTAAATGAGCCAAATACATTGAGAAATTACCTCGTCCTCAATTTCTTTTATTAATCAGAGCTTTTTTTAAAAAAATTATTTCCCTGCTCATTTACAAAAATCAAATATAGTCAGAGAGACTCTCGCTTATAATAACTGTATGAGTGCTCAGCCTCTCCTCTGCCGCTCACTTGGGAGGTAATCCTAGTACATGACACATAAAATAAGTTAGGTTGCATCATGGAGACAGAACCTGTGGACAATCAGCTATGACAGGTCACTCATACTCCAGTCTTTAAAACTGTTCCCCTTATGTTCACCTGAGAGTATGGAAAGCTTCCCAGAATACAGAGGAAAGAATTCCTTCCGGCATCCTTGGCCCTCCTTCCTCAATGTACCCCTAGAGTCCCTCCTAAGCTCCATCTAGTAGTCCATGCTCTCTTACGTTCGAAGCCACCACTGATGTGCTTTAGGTGGGTATAAGTCAATGATAAATATAATAGGAACCATCAGCAATTCTGTCATTCTGTGCCTGTCATTCTAATGGTCAGGCTAAGTCTTCCTATTGGTAGCACCTGGACTTTAGATGCAAGCTTAGACAAAAAGCTATTGTTGGCTGGGACTAGGAGCCTCCTCACAGCCTGTACTTCCACCGGCCCCCTCTCTGCATGCTGCATTCCTGCCTTTCGGAGGTGGCTATTAGAAGGAATCCACAAATATAGTAAGTAAACATCAAAGGGGCTTTGATCCACACGGCCCTCGACAGAACAGGAGCCCCTGAAGAAAGGGCCAAGGCCTTGGATGGGAGAACTTAACATGTCAATTTGGGTGCCTGAGATGTGAAGCCGTTTGAAGTGAGGGCGGTTTGGCTGCGCCTTCAGATGAGTGAGCAAGTGTGCAGGGGAAGGAAGGGAAGGGAGCCTTTGGAAACTGCGCCCTCGGATCTGCCTCTCTGCTCTTCACTGATAGTCAATAAATCCCTTTAAAGAATCAGGAGATCAAAGCTGGTGACCTCCCTGGGCCCACTACCACCTGCCGAGCTTTGCTTTTCCCTAGGGCAGGAACCCCTAAGCTTGACTTATCTGTTCTTGGGGGGCCCTATGCTCCTTTCTTCCTGTTGTCAGAGGCTGGACCTGGGTGGCAGCAGCTGGATGCAGAGCATCCTGAGCAGAGACAGGAGGAAGAACCATCCCACGCTGTCTATTCTCTGACAGCCAAGATACCTGTCGGTGGAAGGCCAAGGACACATCCATGTAATGGACAAGTGTGACACCACTCAGTAGGAGCCTCCTCCTCTAAGAACATGGGTGGAAGCAGCCATCTAGCAGGAATCCTGAAAAGTTTCTGTGAGGGTGTGGCTGTAGTCATATGCCCTCTAGAACAATAGCAGGTGCCCATTTGCCCAGTGTAGGGCAGCTGTCCCATTTGCCGGACTTCTGAACAAGCAGGTAGTGATGAGGAGCCAAAAGCATCAAAGACAGTCCCTCAACATGGTTGGGCCTCCACCCATCCTCCATCTGTGTCCAGTGAACAGCAATGGCCCATTCACATCCCACAAAGCATTGCCATGGGAATCAAATATTAAAGTGGATGTGATGTTTCAGAATTCTTAAAGTACCCAAGACAAGTCAGGACCAAAAGTCAAATACCAGAGTGTATAGCTTGCCTTCTAGTGAGGCAGATGTACTCAAGCCCAATACTCACACACAATAGAAGCTGGTTTACACAATGCTCTACAAAAGATAGCATCCGGCATTTGCTACCCAAAGTTGCTGTTCTTATTATTCTTCTGGGAAAGTCAATCATGCTATAGGTCCTTGTGTCTCGGCACTGCTGACCTCTGTACTCTAAGTCTACACTTCCCAAGTTCTAGATGATGTCACTGAACAGTGCCTGCCCACAGGAATACACAAGAATCAGCAAGTGCAGAATCCCACCCTTCCAGAAGGTTGAACACATCCTGTCTACCCCTCATCTCTGTGTCTTCTCCACTGTCACTATTAATCTTGAGTTACCCACTATGTATGGTCATGCTGTTCCACTCTGGACACTATCAGGTGCTCTTGTTCAGCTAATCTGGTCACAATATCAACGTGCCTCGGTCATGGTCCCCAACCTGAGACTATAAAAAGCCCATTTAACCCATAGCAATAGTTACAAGAATGGATTCTAGAGTCTAACTTCAAAATCCTGATCTCAGCAACTGCTAAGGCTGCTGGCTTCATACATCTGTGAATGAAGGTTGTAGATAATGAGCAGCACAATGCTCTATGCCTCACACAATGCTGCGAAAATCTGGCAAGAACTATTGACCTTAAGTCATGCCTGGGACATAAGTGCTGTAGAAACGTTTGTTAAATAAGTATCCCTGCTTAAGAAGTCTCCTCCGTCCTGACCCCCTCCCAACTCACTCGCCTATGTCTTCCTTCCAGAGCTTGGCCTCCAGAAAAGAGGATGCTGTCTGGTGCTGGGCTACATGGCCAAGGACAAGTTTCGGAGGATGAATGAAGGTCAGTGAGAACCTCCCCTTCCCTCATGAGCGATGCAGTGAGGGGAGGGTATGTCTACAGCTGTGGTGCAGAGGGACCTGGACACGGATCACATGGCAGCTCAGGAAGGAGAGTGGGGGGGCTTGATCTTCATGGTGTTGTTTACACCGGGGAGAACAGCTGGTACCAAAGCACGGGATGATGATGCAGTGCTTTTCCTTTGCTACCTTCTCTTCCCCATGTGTCACTTGTTTCTCTTCCTTCTCTCTCTTCCCTGCCTTTGCTCTTCTACCCCCTATCCCAGCCCAGTAAAATCGGCTTCTGTTATCATTCAAATCCAAAGGTCCCCTCTTTCTCTTGAATCATTCCCACTTCTTGAACTGACAGCACCTTATTGGTTAATCAGGAGAATCATAAAGAATAAGGCAGCATTATATTCCTAGAGCCTGCTCTTAGAGACCTGCCTACTTTCCCAACTCCACAGACTGAATTCTGTCTCCCACCCAGGGGTGGTTCTGCCTTCCCCAAGCACCAGATCTCTACCGAGGATCACCTGTGTCCCAGAGGACTTGGGGAAGATATTGACTTTGACATGGGGGCTGGCGTGTGCGAATATCACTGTCACTTATGGATCTGCTGTAATAAAGAGCCAATCCTCTCTCCATCCCTGGCCATCTGTCTCCATGCAGCTAATAACCCTCTTCATCAGATGCCACAGACTGTTTGTCAGGGTTCAAAAGCAGATAGGCAATGGCTGGGGGTGCCATTTATTCATTAAAGTCAGACAAATGAAGCTATGGCTTCTTCCCCCCAGCCTGGCTTGCCATGAGCTGGCCCCCATCAGGGCTCATAGCTCCTGTAGCTTCCTTCCCACTCCAAGCAAAAGAGAGGAAACACTCCTATCATCTGGCCATGAGTTACACTGTACACAGACCGGTGCCTTCTCCCTGAATTCAACAGCTGCCCCTCTTCCCAACCCACCATCCATGATACTCATGCCTCTGTGAGTGGCCCAGACCAGAACCCTGGCTAGCTGGGTGCCTGTCACCGAACCCATCAAGATGACAGTATGCTAGGAGTCAGGTCAGCATAAGTTAAGTCCAGGAAGCTGTTATCTCTTACATTCATTGCTTGCCTGTTCAAGAAAATAGCAGCTTCCAGAAGCCACTTATCATCTGTAGGAGCCCCATAGCTGAGGACAGCCAGGAGTTTGGGGCTGCATATTTTGTGGCAAGGCCATCAGTCTTGTTCATCGACTTTTTTCTTTCTCATCACCCTCTCGGTTCTCAACACTGCCGCCTAGAAGAGAATGGTAGGCAGTAACTTCTAATTTGTGCCAACTGACAGCATGATTCTGTCCGTGGTGCTGAATAGACACGTTTTTCTTGTTGGAGATGCTCATTACAGAAACAGAGGCTGGGTTCTTAAGGATTGGGCGAGCAACTGGGCTGCGTTTGAATCTTGAGGCTCCAGGTGTCTGACCTCTGCTTCTAAGTGGCCAAGAAAACAAAGGAAGGGGTGCTGAGCAAGCTGAGCCAAGATGAGTGATGAGTTACAAGTCTCCACTAACAAAATGGAGACAGGCTAGAGGAGGCCCACACAGTGTGGTGGAACAAGTCACATGCAATGTATTAGTTCTGGTTCTGGAAGGGTCCAAGTCACAATGGGAAGAGGGGAAAAGCATCTGCTTCCAGGTCATACAGACTTGCTTTGCCAAGTGCCAGGCAGCACATTTTCTCTCTTCTAAAGTTCATAAATAAGAGGTATGTTCTGCTTGGGTCTCTTAAACCTCAGCCCACTTGCAGATAAGAAAGGCATCCACAAACACAGGAACTGTTTATGGTTTATAATTATCTCATAGCAATACTCAAAATAATTATAATTCCTACATGTTAATAATTGAACAGGAATAGCAGCCATGACATCAATCAAGCAACAGAATTTTTGGCCCATGCCAGACAACACACCTTGGTATGATTTGAACAATTGGTAAAATAGTTAAAAAAAAAATATTATTATTTCTCTCTAAGTGACCAGAATTCATGAGCTATTGGGACAATTAGCTGCTTTTTCCATTAGAGATAAAGTGGGGATCATTTTATTTCAGAATAAATATAAAACCCTTGCTTGTGCTGTATTAAAGCATATTTGTTTTGTTTAACAGCATCTAATAAGGTGTCTGTCACCCAGGGAGAAGTGATCACCTATTTCATTTGTTTCCCTGTTAATTTCATATCTCCTTTTATTTTATTTTCTCCCCACCACCCCCTCCTCCTCACTACATCCCAAAAAATAACAAACATTTGAGAAGAAGCAAGAGGAAAATAATGAATGAACAAGAGCTTTAGAGATCTGGGGCTTGTCGTAAGTTAGAGTAATCGCAATTGGTGCTGTTAAGCTACACAAAGCAATAAAAAGAAAATGCTATTCAAAGATCATTTAAGGAAGCATGTGATAGTCAATGAGAGAGTTGCTCTATTTGGGAGTGCTTAATAGCTTCTTGGAGAAAATCTGTAGCAGTTGCAGGAATGGGAGGTTTGGTAAATGTTGGGGAGAGAGTTCTTTCCTGTTTGGACTCAACAATCTGGGGATCCAATAAGGCTATAGACAAAAATCAGCTAAGGGCAGACAAGGATGGAGGGGATAAAGACGGGCTGGGCCCGAAATGTCAGAGTTGTCTGATGTCATTGTCTTCCAGTGATTAAGAACTCAGTGCTTTAAAGGAACTGTTGGAAAGAGGTTGTTTATTTATTCATCAAACATTCATTGAAAACCATAAAAATGATGCCAATTTTTCATAATAAGTGTCAGGCTCCACTGTAAGCACTGGAGCTGTTAAACTGAATAAGACATAGTCCCTGCCCACAAGGACCTCACAGTAAAATCACAAGCTTGTCTCACTAAAAACATCCCTACAAAAACCACCTGCTCACACCTCACCGAAATCAGAGCCCCTCTCCCTCACCATATGCTCCACCTGGCCAACCAGTCTGTTTTCTTTGCAGTATGTATCACAATTTGTGATTGTGCATCAACTTCCTACTTGTATACTGTGAGCCCCACCTGTGGGGGAGGGAAGATCTCACTTCCTTCTTTCCATATCCTTGATACATCTCAAGACTCACACATAGGGAGAGTCACTTATGGTAAATTACTTAGGTAAATGATTAATAGAGGCTGGGAGTCACAAAAGACTATCAAAAGTCACCTGCAGTTGGGTATCAGTTGAGTCTTGAGAAGGAAAAGGAGCTCTTTACATAATGTGTCTCTAGGCTTGCCATGCTTTAATCCCAAAACTTAGAAGACAGTGGCAGTCAGATCTCTGTGAGATCTAGGCCAGTGTGGTCTACATAGCAAGTTCCAGGCCAGCCAGGGCTACATAGTGAGACCCTGCCCAGGGTTGTCTTCACATCTTCAGTAGCACCCTGAGTCTTAGGCTTCCCTTCAGTTATGGGTTTAGAGGCTCCTCAAGACCCAGGCAGAGTGAAGAGAAGGTCAGAGAGACTGTCCTTGCCCATGGTGATCCAAAGGCAGAAGATTATAGAGAGATCTAGATTGAGGGGCACAAGTCCCATAGGACCCAGATATTCTGTGAGGCCCATCTTGAGAAGGAAAAACAAGAAAGAGTATAATTTTAAAGGAGAGGGGAGGTAGGGAAACCCTGGCCCCCACTTCTGTCTGGTTCCTGGCCCCATACTGGAGTGGGCCTGCACGGGTAAGTTTCCTCCACAGAGGTGCCCTCTTGAGCTGCAGAGGGGGGCAGACAACAAACTTCCAGGACATTCGGAATCCCAGTGGATGACTACTTCTCTCAGTTCAGTGAAGGGAGAGCATCAATGCCTCCCAGAGATGTCTCATCGTCCCAGAAAAAATCCACTCCGTGACTAGCACAGCACTGTGGGCTGACTGAAGACTCTGGCCTCCTGGAGCACCCAGGAATGATGAAGCCAGATGCCTCGTCCCTGAGCCAGCTCACAGCCACTGGGGGTACCACCATGCTAGTTCTGGTTCTATGGTCAAGTGCATGCCTACCATAGCTCCTGTCCTCACCACTCAGCCCTATGCAGGAGATGGGGCCATAGAGGATGGGAACAGAGTCTTCTGCAGCCCTGAAGTCCTTTGCGATGGATGGGAGCCTATTCTCCCTTTCTGTAATGAGTATAGAACAACACTGATCTACCATCTCCTAACAGATGTTAAAAACAAAAAAAGCTGCCCCATTGTTGGAGCAAGTATGTGGAACCAGCTGTGGGAGCTTGTCCCAGCAAGACCCTAGACATCTAGAATTCAGCCCTCTCAAACACAAAATTGAATAATTTGGATCAGGTCATCCATAAGGGTCTATATCCATTTGCTTTTATGTTGCTGTGACAAAACACTGAACCAAACCAGCTTGGGGAGGAAAAGGTTTATTTGCCTGGCAGTTGAGAGAAGTCAGGGCAGAAGCTCAGGGAAGGAACCTGAGGCAGGACATCCAAGAGGAGTGCTGCTTACCGGCTCATCCCTGTGGCTTGCTCAGCCTGTTTAACTATGTATAAGAAAAGCCCAGGACCACCTGCCCAGGGGTGGCACTGCCCACAGTGAGCTGGGCCCTCCCCCATCAATCATTAATCATGAAAATGCCCCCCACAGACTTGCCTACAGGCCAAGCTGATGGAGGCAATTCTTCACTTGAAGTTTCACCTTCCCAGGTGACCCTAGCACATGTCAAGTGGACAAAGACTGCCAGCCAAGGCTCCAAATGGTGATGATGCAAACTCGAATCCGCCTCTCAACCCACTGCCCATACCTTGTTCTCTTGCCCATCCCATAATGTTGCATGCTCTGGTAACCAAGGGATCCCTGGTCACCAAAGGAGCCTGTTTTAAGTTGAGTGGTTTTGCCATCTGCCCCCCCCCCCCAAAGCACTTCAGAGTTTCTTTCTCCTTGCAGAGAAGATCAAGGTCCTGGTTGACTTCGATGCCACCCAACCTGCAAATGGACTGTACTTCTATCAGTGCAAATGGGAAACAGGAGTCAGTAGCCTGGGACTTCTGACCACAGCCCAGAACATAGGAAGGGCAAGCCCCATTTGTGTGGGCAGCTCTTGCCACGAGGCTTCTTGGGGCCAGTTTGGCTCATGCAGAGGGCACACAATCATTTTCCTGAGAGCATTCCTGAGGTGCCTGCCACAGTTCCCAGGATGTTGGCTAATACTGTCATTATGTTAGTTGGAGCTTTGGGGCACATATTTTTTTCTTATTTCATTTTTCTTGATGATGTGTTTTCCTCCACTGGGGCTACAAAGCTGGTTATTTGTATAATGCCTCTGTTTATTATTTATGGCAAGACCCAGGCTTCCAGGGCACTTTATGATGGTTATTTAATTCACTCAGCATCTTGGAACAAGAGACCAGCTATTTCCATTCTCCTGCCACAATCTGATGGAAGATTCTAGAGCTTTGTCCCAGGCTGATTCCTCCAGCCATCATTCCTACAGAAGACCTGTTTATCCAAGGCCGGAGGGTTTCCTGGGCTGCAGACCATGCCAAATCACTTTGTAAATTTCCCCTTCCCTCTCCTTCCTATCAAGATCTCACCACATCCTGGGGATTTTACCTTCAGGGGATCTTCTGAATTTGCACCTCCTCTTTGCCCTCCCTCCCTCTCCCTTCCTCCCCTATACACCTATTCTCTCTCTCCCTCCATCCCTCTCTCTCCCTCCTTACCTCTTTCTCCCTATCTATCTCTCACTCTCTTTCCTCATCATATCCAACCACCACCCTCTGCCCATTTCATCTTTACACATAGACAAAGCCATGCATCGAAATGAAAACTTGATACTATGTTCTAGAAACTATTTCAGTGATTCTCTATTGCTTTTAAGAATATTTAAACCCTTTCCATGTTTTATAAGGCTCCGCGTTAATCTGATTCCTGTCAGTTCTCCAATCACATGGCTTTCTTTCTCCTCAAGAAGGCTGTTCTTTCCTACACAGGACTTCAGTGTCCTTGGTTCCTCCTCTTAGAACATACATCACACTCAAACCATCCATCTCTCTCCTCTTTGCATGCTAATTCCTGCTTATCCTCCAAACCTTAGCATCAATATCTTTTCCCACTGAGTCCACTGATCTGCTCTCCACAGGCTGGGTCAAGTTTGTGAACTACATACTCCTGTAGACCACACCCTTGCCCTCCAGAATTCTTACCTCCTTGTACAAATGTACGTTCATAGTGCAGTTGTTTCACTAATAACTGCCTGCCCTCCCAGTCAGTAACCTCCATTAGGTCGGTCATGTCTCAGGGGCCTAGCTCAAATGTTTGCACAAAATGGAGAATGGTATGAGAGTAAAGACAGGGGCTGGTTTTTGGCCCCAGGATGCTGGGACTAGGTGAAAAGGAAATATGAGCATGCACCTGGAAAAGAGAAAAAATGCCCCCAGGGAAGGTATGTGACTCGGCCAGCACGACAGCCAGCGGGAAAGTTGGGCCCAGGATCAGTCAGGGGAAAGTGCCTAATCAAGCTGGTTGGGGTACTCTTTGAAAGAGACAGGCTGCGAGAACCTCCAGAGAAAAGGAAGGAGGCTGTTCAGACAGTGACATGAGAGAACATATAGAAGTCATCCCCGCCCACCCTCACCCCCACAGCCCAGCACTGTGCCAGGCTCAGAAACTCTGAGCTGGATGGACATGTGCTCTGTCCTCAGTGCTGCTGCTGTCCAGCAGGGAAAATCAGCCATTCTTCATGCCAGTTGTTTGGATGTCTGTTTCAGTTTTAAGTATTTCATTTAGCATTGTGACTCGTAAGCCTAAAGGTCAAACACTGTTGTTTGGGAGTCAGAAATTTAGATGCAATTCCAGCTCTAGTCATGGTAGGCTTAGAAACAGATCATCATAGATGTGAGGCCAGAGGGGGGCCAAAGGTCATCTAGTTGATGGATCCTTTAACTTTCTTCACTTGCCCACCTTTTGCTGAAAAAATTTCTATGTGACTCCAGAGATTATATAAATGTCTACGTTTATATGACTCCAAGTTAGATAGGCTCGTAAAGTAAGCATTTGCTGATGACAAATGATAAAGGAATTATTAATATTTCTTAATCTTTGATACACAACATAATTTTACCACTTATTAAAAACAAAGGCAAATTTATATACTAATGAGATAGGTGTGCTTGTTTATTTTTACATAAATAATTAAATCTTGACTAAATATTTGCTGCTGCAGGGTGTGGAACATTTCCAACGGTTTTCAGATCAGTATTTTGATCTTAAAATTGTCAGTGCCGAGAATTCTGCTTTGCATAAGCACATCATAGGCACAGCAGAAGTACATCTACTGCGCTTCAGCAATTGTTGGAGATTCTGTCCTCATCCCAACCCAAAGTTCGTTTCACACTTTTTTTTATAAAACTCAAATCACCAATTTAAATGGAAATTTTTAAAAAATCAAACACTCAAATTCAGTACAATCCAAAGATACACTACTTGGATACTTAAACAAAGAAATGATAGTAGAAAAATACGGAAGCCTTTGTCTTCCATTATTAAATGGCTTGTGTTTCTACAAGAGCAAAAACCTTGCACTCGGACTAAAAACACCGCAATTTGTAGCATTCAGTAGTCTCAAAACTGAGCTAAGGTGACTTCAGGAAGCATCTGTGACACTCTGTGGTGTGACGGAGTGTGCAGTACATAGTGCACATGCTGTGTGTTCAGAACCAAGGCTGCATTGCCTCTGAGTGATGCGACACAGGGGAGTATTGCCAGAGACACCTGATTCACTGCATGTTTGATTTCAAGTCCATTTTTTTGGTCATAGGATTCTCAAAAACCTTTCAGTGATGCCAAATTCTCTATCACCTCCACATACAGTCTATAACAACCCCCCATGGGGTCATGATCCACAGTTTAATAAGCTGGGATGTAGTCCACACCATCTTTTGATGGTTCACCATCCTTGCCAAGTTCCACTGGATGGGAAGACTTGATGAATACTGTGGATCTGGGCACTTAGGACTGACCACCATTCATCAGTGGCTCTCTGTGCATGGCACGGTGCCAGCCCCATGAGATGTGACAGTGGCCCCTGATACCAAGGCTATCAAGCACATAATATTGTAGTACAGTGTCACAGCTGCCTCCACCAAGCATGAATAATCAGCTGTGGCCACAGAGACGGAGACTCCATTCAGGCTGTAAGCCATGCAGGGTGTATCAAGGGTGGTTTCTTGGAGAATTTGACACTTGGTTGCTGTTCTTAAAGAGGCCATTGCAGCCAATGCCTGAATCCTTCTATTGAGAGAGAGAGAGAGAGAGAGAGAGAGAGAGAGAGAGAGAGAGAGAGAGAGAGAGAGCCAGGCAGTGGTGGTGCACGCCTTTAATCCCAGCACTCGGGAGGCAGAGGCAGGGGGATCTCTGTGAGTTCGAGGGCAGCCTGGTCTACAGAGCAAGATCCAGGACAGGCTCCAAAACTACACAGAGAAACACTGTCTCAAAAAAAAAAAAAAAGAGAGAGAGAGAAAGGGAGAGAGAAACACTCTCTATCAAGGCCATGGGCACTTGTCTCTTCATTCGGGTTCTTTTTTTTTTTTTTTTTTTTTTGGTTTTTCGAGACAGGGTTTCTCTGTGTAGCTTTGCACCTTTCCTGGAACTCACTTGGTTGCCCATGCTGGCCTCGAACTCACAGAGATCCACCTGGCTCTGCCTCCCGGGTGCTGGGATTAAAGGCGTGCGCCACCACCGCCCGGCATTCGGGTTCTTATAAAGAGGTTTCAAATATTATAGTCCTTCAATCCAAGGAGTCTTCATCCTAGCACTCCAACTGCCCTAACAAGGGGTCAAGTGACCTGGGAAGCAGCTGCCATTGACAAGACATTGGTCTCCCCCTGTGCTGTGTCCTGAGGAGGCCTCCTCTCCCCTCTCTGTTTCTGTATCCCTCATCTAGTCTCAAAGCTCCATCATTGAATTAATTGAATACTGAGACCCTCGCTCCAGTGCCCCCCCACAAGAGTCTGGAAAATGCATAGAAGAGTGGAAATAAATGAGGTGCCCAATGACCTGTAGTGCCATAAAGTTTTTAGAGCTGTACAGCAGAATGAGTAGGTTTGGGGCTGAGATGAATTACCCAGGACTTTATTGAAGGGAAGTCAATAAACATCTGAAGGCACTTGTACCACCTTCGCAAGGTGGTCATTGAACAGCGCCAGGTCCAGCACTCTGGAAACAGCAATGGGGTGCTGTGTTTCCCCCTCTACTCCATCTGCTGCTTCTCTGGGCCTTTCTTGCTGAAATATATTTGTTTCTATGGAAACAGTGTTGTTACTGGTATGGGAGGAGTTTAATGACATTCAGAAGTACCAAATCAAGTCCATTTATGTAATGGTTTGAAATACACATAATAGCCTATGGAATATAGGACACGGTGACAGTTTCAGTAACTGCATACTGAGTGTGGGATAAATAGAGCACTGTAACAGTTCCCCACCTCCGAGTCAAATGGACCAGGAATAACCACCATTTTTATCAGGGAAGGGTGGCACGTCTCAACCTCTGTTCACAAAAGCATCTTGAAACATGGCACAGGCCACTCTTTTCTCATTGAGGAAGGGTGCTATGCCATGGTTCTTCTGCACCTGCCAAGGTGTGGCCCATAATCAGGTACTGTGGGTGCAGGGATATGGCTGTGGATGCTCTCGGGACCTACAAAGAGGCAAGCTTCCCATCCAACACCCCTTAATCTCTCACTCTGGCTAGCCTGCAGCTCTCATTGTGCTGATAGCTGCACTTGGGTCTGTTCTGAAAGATCATTTCTGTTTGATTTGGGGATTTATCAGGTGCTGACTGTGTACTCAGAGCTGGGGGAGGGCATGGAGGAATATCCTTACTTTGCCTAGTTAACTCCAGAGACACAACCTAAGTAAGGATTCAAATGTGATCCTTTTTTTATCTTCAGGAGAAGAGGTTACCTGAGTGACTTTAAAACTGACACGGGGGAATGGAGGCAACACAGGGTATCACCAGAGTGACTTTAAAAAATTGGCATGGGAGAACAGAGGTGACCTAGGGTATCACCAGCCTGTTACTATCAACTGTGGACAACTAGAACCTGGATTTGTGGGAACTCTGGGACATACTGTAGAAGTCAGGAGACTCAAGGAGCGTGGCATCTACACACTGGCTCTTGAGAGAAATGGGTTGGAAGATGTTAGGAGTGTTAGCTTCCAGGATTGCTTGCCTGATTGGTGTGAGTACTGTCTAAGAGAAAGCCCCAACAGCAGAGTTCTCAGGTACTGGCGACAAGAAGCTGCCCCCACAGTTTCTGAAATGGTGCAGCCTAGAGATTCAAGGGGGTCCGACAGAGCTGGCAACTTCCATCAGAAATTGAGGTTCCGTGAGAGACTAGTGGCTAGTGACAGAGAAAGGTGGGGTGAGAGGTCTGAAGAGATGTACAGAGGATGTTCAGAGGGGCACAGCCATGGGTAAAGCCAGCAGTTCTGACTGCTGCAATGCTGGGAACTTCAAGAAAAAGAAAGAAGGACCGGAGCTAACCCATGAGGATGTAAGATCAAAACATCACTTTCATATGCTTGTATCGTTTCCTCTCCACCACATCAAAAGTGTCATCCCATTTTTGAAAAATCTTATTTCATGTGCATGGGTGTTTTGCCTGCATGTATGTCTGTGTACCCCATGCATTCCTGGTGCCTGCAGAAGCCAGAAGAGGTCATCAGATCCCCCGAAAGTAGAGTTACAGATGGAAAGGCATTAGAGAACCTCCATGTGAGTGCTGGGGGTTGAGCCTCAGTCCTCTAGAACAGCGGTTCTCAACCTGTGGATTGAGACCCCTTGGGTTACATATCAGATATCCTGCATATCAGATATTTACATTATGATTCATAACACTAGCAAAATCACAGCTATGACGTAGCAATGAAATAATGTTATGGCTGGGGGTCGCCACTCCGTGAGGAACCGTGTTAAAGTGTTGCAGCACTAGGAAGGCTGAGAACCACTGATCTAGAGGAACAGAAAGAGCCCTCGACTGCTGAGCCACCTCTCCGGCCCCATCCCCATTTTTTTTAAAACTTTTATTGAACTTAGAACTGTATAAAGTGTGTTCTGATGACTTTAATCTCCCATCCTCCTTAATCTCAACCCCATCCCTCAAATCCCTTTCCCACATTCATGTATTTAATTTTTGTTTTGTTGATTTATTTGTTTGTTTGTTTAGTAGTTTTGAGATTCCCTGGGTTTAACCAGGATCGTCTATGTGACAATGAGTTTGGAACTATCCATGAGAGTCTGATGCTCCTCAAGAGGTGCATGCTGGAGATAATGACTGCCCCTCCCCAAGAATCCCTCAGTAGCCAATAGTTCTTTGGGGAGGGGTAAGGCTTGGTGAGTCCCTTCCTGATCCATGATTGACTGTTGACAGGCCCAATCTTGTGTAGACCCATTGCAGGCAACCATGGGTGCTATGAAGAAAGTCATGACTGCATCGGCTGTGCCAGGCCTGGAAGACAGCATTTCACACCCCGTCTCCCTATCTCCCCACTCTTACTGTCTTTCCACCCTCTTCAGTGTTGATCCCTGAGCCTCAAAGAAGGTGGTATGTTTGCCTTGTTTAAGGCTAAGCGCTCAACTGTCACTTATTCTCAGCATTCTGAGCACCCATACATCTCTGTAGTCACCACTACTCATTGCAATGAGAAACTTCTCTGATTAAGGCTGGGAGTGGCATTTGTCTATGGGTATGAACTTAAATGGTTAGGAATTATTCAGTGCCATGACGGTTTATCTAAATAACAATAATAACTTTACCCCTTGGACTTAAGACCTCCTCGGCCAAAGGGTTTTGACTGGGTTTACAGTATCAGGCATGCATTCTCTCTTGTGGATCAGGTCTTGAATCTGATTAGAGAGTAGTTAGTAGTTAGTTTCACCCATAATAGATGTACCAATATTGTACCAGTTGGTACATCTTGCCTGGCAGGTTGGTATTATAGTTGGTAGGATTCACAGCTGAGCAAAACCTTTGTTGTCTTTTTTCTCTTGGTATCTTGTACAACACGTTCTAGGACTATGGAAGCTAGCTAGCATGAAGGAAGCTCAGTTCCTGCTTACTTTATATTTGAAACCAAGCTGTGTTTTCAGCAATGGGGTTTTATCAGCTAGTTCTGGTGGACAGCCAAGGGGAATGGCAAGAAAGAGCCTGTATTGTTTGGAGGCCTCTGGGACTTTTGTTTAGCAGCTCTTGGCTTCCTGGAGCAGCATTACCCAGACATTCAATATTTCTCCCATCTAACACTTACTGTTTTGTAACTTACGGTTTTTAGTCAGCTTACAAATCAATGGGTTTCTGTATGGCTTTATCATACATCCTTAGTTTTAATCAACCCTCCCCCCTCATCCTCCCATCCCCATGCCCTGCTTAAAATTTCTACCTCCCAAATCCCCCCTCTCTGTTCTTCTATCACCCATGTTCTGCTATCCCCACTTTGAGGATGAAGAAACTGAGGCCGAGAAAGACTGAAACATTAACCTAAGGCATATGGCCAGGAGGTGAACTTGGCTTCTCATTTCCACTCTGTTTACTCCCATAGGTGATATAGAGGCAGTGTCCCCATCAACAGGAATGGGAGATGTGACTAACAGGGCTGCAGTGTTCAGTGCTCAGAACGACTGTCTCATATCACCTCACCATGCACTCCTCACAGACCCTACTCTGATCTTACCCTAGGTCAAGATTAGACTGCCTGGGCCTAGTATTGAGTGAGTTCTCTGGGCAACACTGTCCAGGGTCACGGGAAGGAAAGGCACATTCTGGGGAGGGGACTTTGACTCTGATGGTCCACAGAAGACCATCCCTCCCTCTATACTCTCCTCTCTCAGCCTTACACCTGAAAACACCAGGGAGGGGTGTCGGCCCACACTCATCCCTCAAGCAGTATTTCTACAGCCTGTTTATAGGCTGCTTCGTTTGTTTTGTTCTGTTGCAAAATATAGCCTCAGTACAAGGGAGGTGAAGGCTGAAGAGTCCCTAATTAAACAAGTCTCTTTCTTATTGAATATCTTGGAAACTAACATGCCAAAGGGCACAATAAGCCACCCAAAGTGGGGAACACAGTTCTCAAACTCATTGTCTACAAAACATTTTTACATGATGTATTGAGCCTAGGACTCCCTTGAGATCCACATTGGGAAATGGTGGTTTGAGGCCCATATCTGACACTAGCTAGTTGTGTGAGCATCGTCAGACAAGAAAAAAAAAAATCCTAGCTGCTTTGTGAAGACCAGTAAAATAACATGGGTAAATGCCATAAATTGTAAAGTATTATACAAATAAGATAGTGTGTTATTATTTGCATGAAGCAAACACTTCCCCAGGTAATGTTTAATTAAGAATCAAACATAGAAACAAATATTTTTAGGCATTAGTCCTGTTCTTGATGGGGAATAAAACCTTGTCTTTGATTTCACTTGACCTATGTTTTCTAATCTGCAAAATGGGTATATTCATGATACCAGCCCTCTTTGTTGCATGCATTTGTTGTAAAGATGATATATATATGAAATGGCTGTTCAGGTGCTTTGGGAAGGTATAAAGTCCCATAGAACATATATATATGGTGTATATATATATATTATATATATATATATATATTATATATATACCAAGTGGCTACCCCAGTTCAATCCCATTTGTGCAAAGATCAAAACAGGAGTGTTGGGAAAGGGATGGCCTGTGGGAAAACTTACAATGATGAATATTCTTCATCCTTCTTCCTGAGGTAGGAGCCTTGCACATACGTGTTACCGGGGGAAACAGGACTATTTCATGTGCGAACGGCAAATGCAATATTAAAAGGAAGCAGTTGGGGGAGCCCCTAGTTGTGCTGGAGAGGTCCGTGTGGGCTCTGTACAATGCAGCAGGTCAGCATGGATGACTTTGGCCTCCCAAGTCAAGTCAGGAGCTATCATGGGAGGACTCATAGAGGGCACTCTGCCCTGAGATGCAGAAGAACCAATTCCCCCTTCACATAGCAGCTGGGGAGCCTTGAGCAAGTCCCTAACCATGCTGGGCCTCCATGTCCACATTATTGAAGAATGAGAAAATCAACCCTGAGCATTGTGAAGGCCAAATCCAAGCTCAGCTCTTTAAAAAGGGGGTTTTGTAGTGCCCATAAGTGGGAGGTGACATGGTGCACCTATTCACTCAGCTGTCACTGGGCAAACATCTACTGTGTACTGATCACTGCAGCCATGATCACTGACTCATCATTTAGTCTGTGCCAGACACCCTGTCCATCACTCTAGACACACCAGTTTATTTAATGATCACCCCAGTCCTGAGGGATAGCTATACTAACTCCCCTTGTCCACATGAGGCAATCAAATTCAGGAGAGAAAAATAACTTCCCCAAAGCCATCCAACCAGTAAATGGCAGAGCCCAGCCCTGGAACACACAAAACCCCGAGCTCTATGCTAAATGTTTCATCCTTTTCTGTGGTGCTTCTGTAGAGCCAGTGGTGAGCCTTATTCACAAACCCTGCCAGGTCTTCCTTGACTTACATCTTCCCCATTCTTCCTGCCACCAGTCCCGCTGACTACTCTTCAGGTGCTTCAGGACCTCTCCCCTTCACGCTTCATTCTCTCCTCCTCCTCCTCCTCCTCCTCCTCCTCCTCCTTCTCCTCCGCCAGGCCTCCCGTGACTATCTGTCCTCTACAGTGCAGCCATTTGGGCCTCTAATTTCCATCCCAATTCATGCCCTCAGCTTCCCAAGACCCTGGACAATGAGTCTCGCCTATCTAGAGCAGCTACTGGGTGCGTGGAAACTGAATACCTCCCACAACGCAAAAGCCTTCAGAAGACAACAGATGGGAGAGAGCTAGGTTAGCTACAAGCCAAGTCTTACCCGCTCCTGATAGATGTCCCCGGAGGCAAAATCAAATGACTTTTGGTGCCAGCTCAGATCTCCTGGCTCCCTCTCGTCCACCACACGGTACAAGGACACAATGCTTCTGCAAATCTCTTCTCTATAGGGCACTGTCGTGTTATCTTGGCTCATTCCTTCTCCAGAGATGAAGAAACTGTTTTAAACCTGCCGCCCCACCAGCTCTGCTCCTAGCTTCCAATGCCATTAAGTTTCATTATAATGAATAAACACCACAATGACATTTATAAGTTACCACTGAGCACAGAAGCACAAATATGAAGCAGATAAACTGCATTTGATCCAAATAATTACTGCAGGCAATATTGGGCTTAGTCTGAGCTGGCAGCCGGCTATGGAGTAATTTATTAGATTGCGTAAGGCAATGTTGCACGTTGGGTTTTTCATTATTGTGTCTCTTCCCCTCTCTGTGGCCTAAATAGGTTACAGGAGTTTAGACAGTGCATGGCCAAACAAAGACAGACTTTGCTCAAGCAGATTAGGGCTGGGAACGCCATCCAAGGTCCAGAGATGGCTGCTTCCCAAGCAACATGCATACTTGTGAGAGAAGAGAGAACTGAGATTATGTTGATGCTGCCAGCCAAGGACGGCTCCCTGCCCTCCCCACCCACTGGCCCAGATACAGAAAGGGGCCCCATGGAGGGAGTCAATGACAGGCTGGATGCATAGCCCAGGTTTCTGCAGCGGACTCTGGCCAAAGACCCTCTCAATCAAAAGACCCCTCCATAACCTTAGGTGGCCCTGGGCAGTCCCACAGCCCAGTCTCAGACCTGTCCTTCTGCAATGAATAAAAGAAAGGAAGCAATCTGCCACCAACCCTGCAAAACAAAGCAAGGGGAGCTGGCGAAGAGCAGCCTCTCCTCTGCCAAACCTGAACTCATAAAGTTTGATTCAAGGGGTTACAATACCTCCTATTCAGCATCCCTCCTGCCCCATTCTCCCAGCCTTAGTAAATTACCCAATAAGCAGCAAGGACCTGTAGTTATTGTGCAGTTAAATGGTATTTGCCCAGTAAATCCTGAGCAGAGTACTCACGGTGATATACAGTAACTAATTACAGACATGAATTCTCTCCCCAAGACGCCAACTGTTACCAAATATTGCTGTGTTTAGGGGAGGAGGTTTCAAAGCTGCTCTGCTCTCTCCAGTGAAGCCATGAGTAACTTTGCTATTATAGGAGCCATAAGCATCTCCAGAGGCCTTCCAGCTGGAAAATAGAGATGTCCTAAAAGGCGGGCAGGCATGGACCACTCTCCCAAGATGGCAGCCAACAGCTGCCCCTGATCCCATGCCCCAGCAGAAGGGTTCTGGTAGGCACCAGTCTGCCTCCCTGGGTTATCCCACAACAAATAAGCATCACGCCACTGCAGTAGCAATTGCAAAGGCCCACAGCTCCAGCCGTGCAGGGAATGGAAGTCATCAGTCACCAAACCAGGCCTGAGCTGAGGAAGCTGTTGTAGAGAATCAGCTTCTACATCTAAGGATGTGCCAAGGAGGAGAGTGGAAGTCACCATTCCAAGCCAAGCGTGATGGAGCATGCCTGCAATCCCAGTACTCAGAAATCAGAAGCAAGAATTTATTAGTTCAAGGACAGTCTGGGCTATATAATGAGATCCTATTGAAAGGGACAGACACAGAGAAAGAGGGAGAGGGAGAGAGAGAGAGAGAGAGAGAGAGAGAGAGAGAGAGAGAGAAAGGAAGATAATTTAGTCAATTAGAAAAGTGCTTGCCATGCAAACATAAGGACCTGAGTTTGATTTTGAAAACACATATCAAAAAGCCAGGCATGGTATCAAACATTTGTAATCCAAGTACTGGGAAGGTAGACACAGGAAAGCTACTAACCATTGAGAGCTCCAGGTCTGTGAGTGATGCTCTCAAAAAAACAAGGAGTTTGAATGTTGGCCTCTAGACAGGCACACATACACACAAAGAGAAATATTTAATAGTCATGCCTTAGCCTGGGTACAGAGAACTTTCATCCTAAATTAATGTTTATGGGGCTCACCTCAGCCCTAAGGGCACATGGGAGTATTACCCTGATCTAGAGTTGGGCAGGGACTATATGTGGAAGGTATAAAGCAGATGGCCTATCATTGTCACATCTGTTCTTAGAACACAGCTGGAGCAGTTAGAGGGCACTGTATTCAGTCTCTGCCCTCTAAAGAGGAAAGCCAGGGATGAAACTCCCTTTGCACTCAGTACAGCTGTGTAAACAAAAGCCAGTATTGGAATGAAAGAATTCAAAACCTAGTTCCACTATCCATCATCAATGACCTTGGGCCAGTTACTTACCCCCTCTGAATTCAGTTCCTCATCTATGAAATAGAAAGGGCTTTATGTCCCAGGATTGCAATGGAAATGGCCAGCCTGGAGGTGGGCCTGTTCCTGTATCCTAGGAGTTCTGTCTCTACCTATTCCATCTCCATCTGGTCAACCTGTCTTCTGAGACATCAGACTCAGTGACCTAGCATAAGCCTCCTTGCAAGGAAGAACCCAACTCTAACCCCCAGAAGTCTGAACATCCCCTCTCCTTTTTCCTACATGTACCCTCAGAAGCCTGAACATTGCCTCTCCTTTTTCTTAAGTGTACCCCCAGAAGCCTGAACATCACCTCTCCTTTTTCTTAAATGCTGTTAACATTAAACTTCTCCGCTATACACATGCTTACATTGAACTTTTAAAAGACAAGGAGAGCCATTACAAGTTAGCTGTGTTTTCTTGGCTGGTGCCTCCTTGGGTGGAAACAAATAAGACAAAAACCTCCTGAGGTTGTGTCTTTGATGATGACAAAAGAAAAAGTCAGAGGGAGAGGGAAGAAGACTGAATTGGTTGGGCATCACCACAGCGGGACAGTTGGCCTTGAGCCTCAGCCACGCAAGTCTCTACTTGGGAGGCTGGTGAGCGATCCTTCTCCATGGGGTACTGAGAGGATGGCTTAAGTAAGATAATATATGGGAAGTGCTCTGTGAAGCATAAAGTGTATACAAAAGTTAGCTGTGGCTAATATCCTAAGCCAACCAGAAGACTGGGCCCAGAATCCCAGGGCAGTGAGAAGAATCACTTTTTTAATTAGGACACATATATAGTCAGCTCTCAATTATCTGTTGGCAAATTGTCCCCATTCCTGGCAAATGCTATCACCAAGATTGCTTAATGAAGTCCTCTGCTAACATTTCACAGCTTCTTGTTCTGTTCTTATTTGCATGAGGCCCAAAGGGAATGAAAGTCCTTTAAAGGCAGAATCAGTTAATATCCCCAGCCTCTCCTAGGGAAGGTGTGAGCCAGAGATATGGCAAAGAGAGTGTGGCTGACACTAACTTTGGACTAGTACAGAAGTGATGCTTTCCACCCAGCTGAGGAGGAGACAGGGAGGAAGCCCCATCATGAGATTGTGAGTCTGGTTTTTTAAAATATATACATATATATTAATATATATGTATATATATTAAAAATTCCCAGAAAATCCAATACATTCACATTCACACAAGAATACCAAAATGCATTCCAAAGTGAAAGTAAGTTCATTAGCTCGGGTTGTGCATCATGTGGATTATTCCCACCCTTGCTCATCTCCACTAACAAAAACTATAGTTGGTTGTATTCAGGGGGAAGCAAGATCGTTCGGTGGGTAAGGGTGCCTGCTGCCAAGCCTGACTATATCAGAGTTTAATTCCTGGGACTCACGTGGTAAAAGGGGAGAACCGCTTCCCGCTTCCCATATCACACACACACACACACACACACACACACACACACTGAATAGTGTCTTTTTTTTTTTTTTAATTTAACGTTGATTGTATTAGTCTCCAAGAGGAACTGAGGACATGTACTAGAATGGTTTACTTGCAGCTGGGAACAGCTCAAGAAGTCATCTCGGGAAGTGCCAGACTTGAGCTGTGGTTCTCAGTGTAAGGTTAGTGCAGAGAGACAAAAGCACTTCGTACTTAACACCAGCCTGCCCAGGCACACAGTATCCAAGTTGCTAGGCTTACGTTCCTGTCAGTGGGACAGAGCCAAGCTGCCCTTCATGGAACCCCTGCAGACAATCTAAACTGAACCAGGCCTTCTGAGCCCTTGAGCATTGCACATAGAGACCTTGGGATCCCATGCAGGGTCGAGGGCAGGACTTGGTTCTCTAGCCCTACCTTTGCAGAACCACGTGACATTTCATGAATAATATGATTGCACAAATTGTTTAAGGTGTGTGAAAAACGGTTGACTTTGTCCAATGCCTTCTCTGTTTAGTTTGGGGCAAACAAGGCACATTCAGAGGGAGACGGTAGCTGGCCAAGACTTCGGTAATCTTGGGAGTCTAGAAAGAGGGCATACCCTGAGGTCAGTGTTGTTTATGTATATGGGTGCCCCCCAGCTGTGGTCCCCCAACTGTTGGAAACTGGTAGACACAGGCTCCTTGACACCATGCGAATCTAATCTCTACCTCACTAAACTTGAGTCCAGGAAACTATATTTCTAATTAGCTCCGTGGATAATTCTTCTGTACATAAAAGTTTTAAAACCATTCTGACTGGCAAGGCCTACAGCACTATAAAATGATTACTTTAAGATGCTTGTTTTAAAAAGATCATATTTAGGACACAGATCTTCCCCGGAACAGACCAAGAGTCCCTGAGGGATGCCTTTGACTTCCTTGTGCCTCGGGTTTTATTATTTTCATCCTTTGGGCTTGCAAAAGTAGAAGTTTGGGTAAGTTAGAGCGTGCAGCATCAGGGTTTGGAAGAAGGGACCTGAACGGGGCTGATTATCTAGTGGTCTAGTTTCTGCATCTTACAGGTGATCAACCTGAGCTTCAGGGAGGGCAGAGGCAGTTCCAAAGGCACACAACTAAGAAGTGGCGAAGCAGGGTCCTCAGGGCAAGCATAGGATACAGCTTTATGTGTTCATCCTGTGACCTTCACAAAGAGTGAAAGATGCTAAGCATCACAGGGTAGGCTAATATGAGGCCCAATTTCAACCTGAGCCCAGTGGTACCCAAACTGATGCTCTGTAAGAGGCAACTATGAATGTACTTTCTGCCCATGGCCAAGGCCTACATCCCCATTTGGGGTACAAACACAACCCTTACCCTGCTCTTTAGCACCACTTTCCTATTGCCCACCACTCTTCCACGTTTGAAGTCACAAAAATCCGAGATGCAGACAGAGGAACCCAGCCTGAAACCCATGGCCAAGTAGCAGGTCTGAACACCATCCAGGATCCTGCTTCGTGGCCAGAATGTCTCCCTTCCACACTTCCCACTGTCACTACAGACCTGTACCATTCTGCCCATCCTCATCCTCTATGGGTGACCTCAGACAGGGATGGATGGGCTCCTTCACAGGCACAGAGGACCCTCATTTGCTGCAGCACTTATCAGCATCTTCTTGGCACCCAGGCCTCTGCTGGATCGATGGAGGAGTCCCCCTCCTGCTGCTAATGAGCACAGGGCAGGCTCTGGCTGGAGCTGCAACTCTGATAATCAGCAGGCACAGGATTTATAGCGACTTTGGACTCACCCTGCCTTGGTCAGCCCCATTGCTCTTCATTAGAGACTCATAGTGTCCAGGACAACCTTGGCAGATTGTGTCCTGAGGACAGGGGTGTGAGGTGGTCAGAGTCACAAGCCATCTGTGATGCCCTAACTCCTGCAAGGAATTAGAGGATGGAGGAGGAGTAAACACTCCTGGGAAAAACAGGGAGCACTCCCGTGTATACCCAAACAAAATCCTCATGTCCTTTCTGGAACATGCATGACACTGACAAACGTCTCCTCACCTGTGCATCAGAACCAAGCTTCCGGTGGCTGCAACTGATGATGTTGGAGCTGAAAGTGTCTTCAAATCTCCTTCCCAGCAAAGGTCACAGGGAAGGAACAGTAGGGGAAAGGTCCTGTCTCCAACTAAGTTCTCCCAGTTTCTCTTTCTCCCAAGGAAGATGAACCTAGATGACCTCTTGCTATTAGAGCAGAACTCAAAGCCTGTACGAACCTTAACCAGAGTTAAATACCTGATTCCCGACAGCTGGTCCCAGCATGCCCTGACTAGATGAACCTTGACCCACTTAGATAGTCACACCAACATATATGACGTCTCATATTTGGAGATGAATTCTCGGTCCGCGTCAAATACTATGTAAGACATGAAAGTAGAAAGAACTCTTTCTACTTTTTAGAGGAGGGGAGACTAACAGGAGGAGTTGAGAAGAGATGGTAGTGGAGGCATGAATATGATTATGAGGGGGGTGTGTGTGTGTGTGTGTGTGTGTGTGATAATGAAACCCATTGTTTTGTATGCTCGCTAAAAATAAATTTTGAAGAAATAACGGCAAGGAGAGTTTGAGAGATAGCCTCTCATGCAAGTGTGAACTCTGAGTTCA
Source organism: Peromyscus leucopus (assembly GCF_004664715.2). NCBI lineage: Eukaryota > Metazoa > Chordata > Mammalia > Rodentia > Cricetidae > Peromyscus > Peromyscus leucopus. The sequence goes on along the minus strand of NC_051069.1, from coordinate 37,742,074 downwards.
ATCCCCAAGATCTCTGTAAAACTCCAGGCCCGATGGCGTGCACTTACAGTCCTAGCACTGGGAGGTAGGGACAGGAGGATCTCTGGGGCTCCATGGCCAGCCTCGCCTCCTCAGCAAGCCCCAGGCCCTAGTGAGTGCTGTCTCAAAAATAAGGTGGGGAGAAAGATATCTGATGTCACCCTCCGGCCCCCACATGCCTACACACACACACACACACACACACACACGCACGCACGCACGCACGCACGCACGCACGCACTCACGCACGCACGCACACGCACACGCACACGCTCACACACACACATGCATGTACATTACCTGGGCCAAAGTAAGTGCTCAGTAAACGTGAATCATTTTACACCTTCTTCTCCCTTCCAGACCCATTGACCCAACTACACCCAACATACCTTCCTTGAGTGATTCCGAGCCCTCCCCATCAACATGCTTACCATGAGGCTGACTCACCTCAGACCTGCTTCACTTCCAAAGACAACAAGAGGCTCCACCATCCCCGATAGCAACAGCCTCCATCACTGCCCCCAAATGCTATCAATCCTACCTCCAAGTGGATGCTAAACCCATTTTCTTCTTTCTACCAATACAGCTTTAGCTGAGCCCTTATGACAGCACAATTTTCCTGATCTGTCTTCCTGTCTTTGGATGATCCTTCTCCATCTGTCCTCCCCACCATCATCTTGTGATCTTCCTAAAATGGGAACCTGAGAAAATGGGTCCCAAAGCTCTGATGGCTTCTCATTAAGCACAAGCATCTCAGCACAAATTTGAGGGCTGGTGAAGTCAGCCCCCCTCAGCCCCTCCCCCATCTCCTAGTCTCACCCCAACACTCTCTTTCTGTCTCTGGGTGTGTCCCCCTCTCTCTGTGTATGTGTCTGTCTCTCTGTCTCTCGCTGTCTCTCTCTCTGTCTCTCTCTCTGTCTCTCGGTGTGTGTGTGTGTGTGTGTGTGTGTGTGTGTGTGTGTGTGTGTGTGTCTGTCTGTCTTCTGGGTTAGTGTCCCCTCCTGATTATTTTCTTCCATACATACTCCACACACCAGTTCAAACTGAGAGTGATAGCTGTCATTAAAGAAGGTAGGAAAGGTTCTGCATCCTTTAGACCCAATGTCCTGTTCTGTCCTCTCAAACAACTCTACAAGTTTCCAACACAGAAACTAGGGCTTGAGAAACTAAACAGTTTCCCCAGTATAATGTCCCGGCTGTAAGGAGATAGCAGTCTGGCGCTATCACTCCCTGGCCATATCCTGACCTCCAAACTTTGCTTACTGTTCAACTATCCAGGAGACACCCCCTCCCTACCCTCATCTGGCTTGCCCTGTGGACCACTGCAGAATCCAGCCCCCTGTGGCGCCTTCTTTATTTCTCACTTTGGGCACTGATTCTGTGTAGCTTCTTATTCCAGCTCCAGGCACACGCCTATGCTTTCTCCAGGCTCTAAGCCCACGGCCAGCAGAAAACACAGTCCCTTGCCCACCCAGCTGAGGTGGCTCCTGCCCCTACCTCAGGCCCTGAGGCTGCCATAGTCACTGTCGCCCACTTAAGTCCTCTATAAAAATTGGATTTCTTGTCTGTCGATCAGTGGCTAGTGCATTCCCACCACCTGAATCTGTGGAGATCACAACTGGCGTTCTGCACGGGTGCTGACAGGTCCCTTCCCTGTGTCTCCAGAAGTACTGTTCTGGTGTCACCAGGAGCCACTGCATCCTGCTCTTCCTTCCCCCTTGCTTGCTTCTCCTGACAAGGACAGCTTTCTTTAATCTCATAAGAGGCAATTTACTATGTGCTCTGAGCTGAGAGAAAACGGGCAGTAACTGTCCCTGGAATGAGTATTCTTAAGCTTCCTCCAAATGGTCACTAATAAGAGCAGATGGCCACACTGGAGCCCTTTCTGTGCTGCTGGCCAGGTGCTCTGGGAGCCTCCAAGGCTTGCCAGGAAGGGATGCTCTGGAAGAACCAGGAGGGCCCAGCTCTGGTCTCCACCTGCAGATTTCTAATGGGGCTCAACATCAGAGCTGTACCAAGTTCCATTCTTGGCTCACTCACGGCATGAGCTGCTTGGGAGCTGGTTCACACAGTCCTGGGTTCACGGATGTGTGGATGGAGTGACAAGAGCCCTTTATGGAACACTGTGCATACAGGATGGCTTATGTACAAGGCCTGTGTCTTCACAGCACTCTCATTACTGTCCTCCCTTCTGGGGACACCAGGAAACTGAGGGTCAGGGAAGGTAAGGGGCGTGCCCAGTTATATAGGTAGTGAGAGGGTAGAGTTCCTTCTAGGACCAGATTGCAGCTATGTCCTTTCTACTGGGCAGGACTTGGGCCCTGGAAGGTGACAATATTCAGGTACTCTGGGAGGTGGCCGGGGACCTCACCCATCATGTGTTTGATATGGTTCTTCGTGTCCCAGAAGAAGTTTGTCCTTCTCTGCATCCCCCGTCACCACACACTCCAGGAAGCTTCTCTGTGCCTCCAACTCCCATCTTAAACAAGCCCTCTATTGTATATATTATCAGTGTGTGTGTGTGTATGTGTGTGTGTGTGTGTGTGTGTGTGTGTGTGTGTAATAATGGTACACACGAGGAGGTTGGAGGACAACTTTGTAGAGTAAATTCTTTCCACCTTTCTAGAGGCTCCTTGCATCGAGTTCAGGTCGTTCGGTTTTCACAGCCAGCACCTTTAGTCCCTGAGCCAGCTCACCAGCCCCTAGAAACAGGGATTTTTTTAAACTCCACACAAACTTTATATGACCTCTCTGAGATGGTTGCCTGACCCTTTATACTCTAAAGTGGCCATCTAGGAACTCTCAGTAAATCCCAACAGAGGTCTTGAGTTTCGAGACAGGGGAAGGCAGGATTTTAGTTGATTGCCACCACCCACAGGCATGATGCTGGCCATGCATATACGTCTGCAGATCATAGGCTCTAACAGCAAGAGCAAGCTTTCCAGGCTCACCAAGTTTCTGTCTAGGACACTGATGGCAATGGCTATATTCTCTCAGCCCTCTACCTGGCAAGGCAGGCCAAACTGGCCAGCCTGATAATGAAAAAAAAAGAAAAAAGAAAAAAGAGGAAACTGATAATACACCCCTGAGCCTCCAAGCTGGGCTCCAAGCATGAGGGGTCTGCAGCAGGAGGCATGTGCATAGCCTCTGATTCTGACCAGGCTCACGGCAGAGTGTGCACCCGGGCTTGATCTCCTGGGCTGTGCCAGCTGCCCATCCCAACCCCTGTGTCCTGGTCCATGTTCCGCTTTCAACCACCAGGAAAGCTCAAAGCAAAGACCTTTTCTTGTGAGCGACAAGGGGGTTAAGACACTGAGAGACCAGAAGACTTGGGACTGGCAGCTGTATGTGGCAGAGATCCATGACGACCATGTTGTCTCCAAACGCAACATGGGAGGACCCCAGTCAGCATGGGCCTGGAGACACTGGCCATCTTTTTAATTGCTCCTCACCCAGAGAGACCACAGCACCAGAGACTCTAGAGCCTAAGAGGACATGCAGCCCCATCCCTTCCAGAGCTCCCAGGTGGCCCTCAGAGCAGAATGGGGCCTGGGCTTGTGTAGGAAGAAAGAAGATCCAGGGAAGGTGCAGGACACCAAAGGAAGTGGGAAAGACATTCTATAGAAACGAGAATCTGTTTAAAGCCCAAACTGGAGTGATGACAGGTACCTGCTATTCGAGCACTCGGGAGACCTATGCAGGAGGATTGCAAGTTCAGGAGTCATATGGACTACGTAACAAGACCCCGCCCCAAAAGGAAGAAAAACTCAAGTTGGTTAATAAGGATAACGGAAAAGGTTCAGCTGAAGAAGGGAGTCCCAGAGGCCAGTTCTGTACTCCCAAGCATGCCACGTGTCCACGCACTATGGGAGGAGGTGACATGGAGTCAGGGAAACCCCAAGGGAATCCCTGCAGTCCAAAAGGCCCCGGGCCTTGGGTGATCTGGTAGGTGGCATGAGTACTGGACGGAGAATTCGAACTGGGTGCAGACGCTCTGCTCAACAGCCACAGTGAAGCAGGGCTAAAAGAACGGGGTTGCACAGATTCTCCAGTCTGCGTTTACCTGGGGTAACTGTGCAAAGTTGTGAACTTGGGCAAACCCCTTCCTTTGGGTGAGCCTCTGCATGATCAGCAGCTTTCTGACATACAGAAGACGCCCAAGACAATCAATTTATGAAAACAAAAGGGCTGTTTGGGCTCATGGTTTAGAGGGCTCCGGGGCTTGGTCAGGGTGTTCTGTGGCCTCTAGGTCAATGCAAAACGAAACTACTCACTTCAAGCTGAGGAACAAGAGAGAGAGAAGCAGGGCCCCACAATTCCCTCCATGAACACGCCCCCAGGCTGAGGGGATGTCTCCGTGAGAAAAGCACTTGTCACATAAGCATTAAGACCTAAGTTTGAATCCTCAAATCCCTATGAAGACAGGCTCTGTAGGACACGTCTGCATTGTTCCTATGGCAAGACGGGAGGGGGAGACAGAAAAATGCCTGGAAGCTCAGGCGCCAGCTCGTCTGAAGTCCACAGTATGAACGATAAGGGGATCGTCTCTCAAACCTGGTAGAAGTGAAGACTGGCATCGGCGGTGGGCCTCTGTCATCCACACATGCACCATGGCACAAGCACTCACACACACACAAACACACACACACACACACACACACACACACATGCACACAAAACCAGTGACCTAAAGACCTCCCATGAGGCTCCACCTCTCATGGTACCACTTCCACCTTTCAAAAGCATCAAGCTGGGCCTCCTGGAGATGTTTAAGAACCATGCTACAGCACTCAGTTCACCTGTAAAGTATGGTTATGATGGCTGCCATGCATCTCAGAGCCTCGTGTGCATTTGGCCCCACAAGCCTGCCATACAGTTCACATAAATAGCTCAGTGGCTTTTCTCTCCTGTGAAGCCGATCCCTTGTGACTCCAGCCTTCCTTGCTTTGTCTCTAACCTTTCTCCCTCTGTGTAGCGTGCTCAGCACAACATCTACCCAGTCCGTAGTTTATAATGCAACAGCTGCTTTCCCACGGTGAACACAGAACTCAGGAAACAAACCAGAGCTGACAAACTACAAGCATTTAACAGAGGGACACTTGATGTTCACAGGCTGTGCCAGGCACTAGGACAGAGAGGTGGCTGTGCTTCTGTCCTTCAAGAGATACATTACGGGTCTCATCTGTTTTCCCAGCATCGGGTGGATAGTAAGTGTGCAACAAGATTTGGGGAAACGGGCGCAATAGTTGATCTTGGTGACCATGTGATGGACTGAGTAGGTGGTGAGAAGTTGGTAAAGCAGACCATGTGGGAGTTTACTGAGATTAAGGAGAGACTAGCTACCCTGAGTACAGGTGGCACCATCCCCTAGGCTGGGAGTCAAAATGGATGGAAGAGAAAGAAAGAAGTCGGTTTGTCTAGGGTGGAAAGGAAAGGGGCCAAGGGAAAAGGGAGCAAGGTGGGGGAGGGGCTTCTCTAGAAATGACCCCACCTGTGCCTTGCCCACGGAGCTCCCAGGAAGGCCTCAAGATCTGCGCCGAGGGTGAAAGAGCATGTGTTTCCCTCCACTCCCTCTACTGTGGCACTCCAACTTTCAGCTGCTTTCCAATCCACCAAGTTTAAGAGCCCTCCGTAAAAGCCTCTCAGCTTTCAAAAAAAAAAGTAATTTCATTTATTTTTTACTATCTTTTATTTACTTCTTCGACAATTTCACATATGTATACAAACGTATCTTGATCCTATCTACCCCCCAGCTTCCCCTCTGGCTCTCCCCAGGCACCCCTCAACATGTCCCCTTCCCACCTTCATTTTCCCCATCTCTCTCTCTCTCTCTCTCTCTCTCTCTCTCTCTCTCTCTCTCTCTCTCTCTCTCTTTCTCTCTTAATCCACTGAGTCTGATTAGTGCTGAGTGCTGGAATGCCGACTGATTCTATTGACTTGCTCTTGTACAGGTCCTGTGCAGGTAACCGTAGCCTCAATGAGCTCATGAGGGCAATGGCCATGCCGGGTCCAGAAGATAGCATTTCACAGCTCTCCTCCCCATCCGCCAGCTCTAGTGTTCTTTCTGTCCGCTCTTCCTGTTCCCTGAGCCTTGAAGAGTGGGGGTGGAAGATGATAGAGCTACACCTCATTTATGGGTGAACACTCGACAGTTACTTATTCTCCACACTCTGACCAGTTATGAATCTGTATTAGCTGCCTCCTGTGCACAACAGAAGCTTCTCTGACAAACATTGAAAGCAAGGCTGAAATCTATGGGTACAGACCGTGAAGATTTAGAAGGCAGTTTGCCCATTTAAATAGTTCCCTTCCTGGAGCCTCTGACCTCCTTTGCCATGAGCTTTTGACCGGGTTTACAGTATGGGGTACATTTTCCTTCTTTGGAGGGGGGCCTCAAATCCAATCAGAAGGCAGTTGGTTGCCCCCATACCCATCGTGCCACTATTGTACCAGTGGGCAGCTCTGGCCAGGCAGGTCAACCATTCAGGGTTCACCACTGGATAGTTCCGTTTATGCCTTCTCTCCTGCAGCCTGAATAACACCCTTTCTGAAACAGAGCCAGTGAAGACAGCGTTCTCACTTTAGTTCTGGCTTGATCTCCATAACCTAAGTATGCTGTGTCTTCATAATATTCTGGTTTTACCATCTAGTTAGAGTGGGCAACTAAGAGCAATGGCCATAGCCTGTGCTGTTTGGGAGGTCCCGTGTCCCACACCTGGCACCGAGAGACCAAGTAATTGCAGTGGCTTGACCATAGTGCGAAAATATTAAAATTGGACCAAAAAGAAAGACTGTTGGTTGAGGGTACTTGGCTCCCACCCCACTCGCCCCAAAGAACTTGCAAATCACATCCTTTGGATGATTTTGAGACTCATGTGCCCTCTCGCCCTAGAAGCACGCTTTCCACAGAAAATCCAAGTGGGTCCAAACGTAAACAGTGGATGACTAAAAACCCCATGTGGCCACCATCAGAACAGGACCTAAGCAGTTCTCTGGACTCGCCTGCATTGCCCTCCACGTGTTATTGGGAAGATCTTGTACATGCTCCAAGTCCTGGTTCTGAGAAACCCTCCAGTGTGACCTTGTGATTAGCCATAGTTGACCTCCCAGGTGCTGCCCCTGACCCCTCCCCCCAGTGTTCCCTACCATCCAACTGGCCTGGTTTCCATGATGACCATCCAGGATTCACCCTTGCCCCGAGGGATGGATGCCCCAAGCATCTTCAACAATCTCTTGTTCCTTCTACCAAGCGTAAGAAGGATGGGGTGTGGTGGACAGACAGGCACCTCCTGCTGAAGCGACATTGGAAGCCTGGGCCTCACTTCCTTTAGGGCTTTCTCATTACAGCCCCTTTAGCCCCTGGCTGACAACCTGATAATTCTCTCTGATCACACAATCTCTGGCTGCTACTGCAGCTGTCTTGACACTGTCCTTGCAAAAAAAAAGATTCTGGCATAAAAGATTAGAGCTGAGATAGAAGCCTAGGAAAGGTGTCCTCCTGGTTTCCTTCTCTTCTTCCTCTTTTCCTCTCCACCTCTTCCTCTCTTCCTCTTCCTCTCCTCCTCCCCTCCACTCTCCATCCTCCTTTTTCTCCTCCCTTCTTCCTCCTCTCCTCCTTTCTTATTTCTCCTCTCCTCTGCTCTCCTTTCCCTTCTCCTCCTCCCCATTCCCTTTTCTTCCCCACCCCATCCTTTGCCCTGTCCTCTTCCTCCTCCTTCTCCCTCCTCCCTTCCCCTCCTCTTCTCTCTTTCCTTTTCTTCCTACTCCCTCCTCCTCCCCCCTCCTCACTTCTCCCTTTCTCCCTCCTCCCTTCTCTCTCCTCTCTTCTCCCTCCTTTTCCCACCTCCTCTCTCTTTTTCTCCTCTGCCTCTTCTCCTCCCCCTCCCCCTCCCACTCTCCCTCCTCCCTCTCTGGATCCCTACTTTATGGCTCCTCCTTTCAATCCTCTCCCTCTTCTGTCTCATCTTTTCACTCTTTCTTGTCTTGGTGCCAGAAACAGTCTAATTACAACGGAAAACTTGAAGATACAGAGTAAGGGGGAAAACCCACTACCCAGAGCTGATTAAAATCTCCTATGTAATCTAATTTGTAAAGCTCAAATCATAATAAAATGTGTTACTCCCACAATTCCGGGCCAATTTGATTTTTAATAAGACTCCTCAGAGACGTTGCCAAGATCCCATCAGGCTGCCAATTCCAGACCTTCCTGCTGCCCCGACTCTCTGCTGCTCTAGGGGCCCCATTCCCTCCCTTGCACCTCAGCTCCCCCGATGCCCATAGTTTGGCCCTGTGTAGGGCAGCAATCCAAGTCCAGGTCATCTGTGGTGCTATGGAAAGGAGGCAGCAGCTGGCTCCAGGCTCCTTTCCCTTCATTGAATAACTGTCTCTTCAGGGATGGGGTGGAGAAAACTGAGGCTCAAAACTCAAGTGGACCCCATCCCGCCCTGGCTCTGCCATTCATTATCTGTGTCGCCCTGGGTAGACTGCTGTGCCTCTCTGATCCTGATTTCTTTGTCATAAAATGGTGATTGTTTTTCTGCCCTGAAACATTAGAAGTCTCTAGGAGAAGGAAATATGGGAAGTATGGCTACAGTCATCTCAGATTGTCAGGTCCCACTGTCCACTTAATTGTGACCTCCCAGGAACACACGCCATGTTACCTCCCTTCTTCAGTAACTGTCCCCAAGCCAAGGCTTAGGGAGCCGCATGGAGCCTAGCTCAGCAGATGAGACCAACACTCACAGCTGGAATGAGGCAGGTTCACGGCCCCCAACCTGCCTCAGATAGCCATTGACAAATGCCTCAGTTCCCAGTCCTGCAGAGCTGTCTGAGGGATAGTACTGTCCGCACAATTCACCAGGCAGTACACCCAGCATTGGGAGTACTGAGTCAGCTCAGCACTATTCTCCTTTGTCTGCTACTTACGCCAGCCTCCGAGCTCCACATAGACAGAGTGCCTGCTGTGATTAGGCTGTGACCAGACCGAAAGAATTCATGAGCTGATGTTTAAGATCCCAGCACAGAAGTCTGGCATCTCACGTGTACAGCAAACTATTTGTTTAATAAAATATGAACCAATAGCTTCCATGGCTGTGGCATCTTGCTTTGAGGTGTGGATGAGAGGCATGGACTCCCAAGTGATTTCCAAGGGGGACACTTTAAGAGCCAGCTGCAGAAAAGGATAGAATAAGAAAGTTGTGCATAGACATCATGGCCACCAGCTCCTGCCAAGGCTGCTCAGATTGCCTGGATTGCCAGGTTGAACTAGATCCATAATCACTCCTGAGCAAGTGGAGTTAGGAGGGAGTCCCCCAAGAAGAAGGGAGGTACATGTCCCACGGTGGCTGAGGTTCATCACCAAAGTCAGCATCAGGGTTGGATGGAGGGGCTGGAGTCTGGAGTCTGGAGTCAGCCCCGGAAAGATGAGAACAAGGCTGGAGTCCTCGGGACAGCCTAGCTCTGCTTCTAGAATGTGGAAGGAGTCATCCAGGGACTGTTGCCCACACTGACTGACCACTGTGCCTCTCCCTCTCCAGGCCAAGTCTACTCCTTCAGCCAGCAACCCCAGGACCAAGTGGTGGTGTCAGGCCAGCCAGTGACGCTGCTGTGTGCCATCCCGGAATACGATGGCTTCGTCCTGTGGATCAAAGATGGCTTGGCTCTGGGTGTAGGAAGAGACCTCTCAAGTGAGTACTTCCAGATTCCTCCACTCATACACAAAGGCCCGGTGCCCACGCTGCCTCACCCCATCTGCTCCACTATAGAACTGCCATATTCCATCTCCAATGTCATTCAGGGCTCAAATCCCCAACCAGCTCTGCAACTCTCCAGACAGGCAAGACCTGGAGCTAGATTCCTAGGAGCTCAGGAGCCTCTGGCTATATGAGTACTGACCCCCTATTCTTATGGTCGGTCAGTCCTAAACCTAGCACAGACTCCATTCCCAAGCCAATGTGATTCCCATGAAGTCTGATTTCCAAACATCACGTGCTCCTGTTTCTTGGCCCAATATGAATCCTTATTTATCAAGGCATGATCCAGCTTCCCACCTAAGGAGACAGCCAGTGAACTGAAAACTCACAAGAAAACCTGCTTCCCCTAGGATTCCTCTCATGATGGGAAGAAAAGACAGGAAGGGTTTACACTAACTGCCAGCCTTGTTCAGCCACTCAGGCAAGCTGCACCGTGGCGGCCTACTACAGCTGCTACTGACTGGCACATCAACTCGGTTGTTGGTGCCAGGCCATGTCATTTGGTAACTGTTTTGCATGGCTACCTCGGAAGCTCATCCAAACACCTCGCCAACCTATGCTTTCCCCAGGGCATAAAGAATGCAGCCATCCTCATGTCACTTGCCTGTTCTGTCATTACTCTGCCCTGGGATGGGTAGCAAAGGGCTTGACTGCTGGGCTGATATGCATGATGAAATTCAGAAGGACAGATCTGGGTGTCACTCTCCAGCCATCTGGGAATGGCTGGGAATGGGGGATGGATGAGAAATATACATTCAACTGGTAAGTAGCTTCACCTCGTTCATGCTGTACAGCTGCAGGAAAATAAAAATCGAAGTGCGCTCAGAAACACTGGGGCTGGGAAATTAATATTTTAAAATGTGAGTTATGTCTTGCCAAAACTGTATATTGAAACATTATAGCAATGGTCAATAGCAGTCATAGGGCCTAATGCTGCAGCCCAGCTGAGCATAGATAAAAATACCCAAGAATATCTCCAAAATATACTGTGCTGCCATAAAGTTTAAGTGTTATGGGAACCAGCCAACTTCAGAGATGCTCAGCTCTGGTACCCTGGAGAGATGGGGGATGCTATAACCTTCCCAAATGAGAATTGCTTATGCTCTGGACAGCTCTGAGCCTGGACCGACACCATGACTGATGAAGGGGACTGTCTGGACTTTCTGATCAATGATTATCTTCAGCCTTTGGTCAGGGACAGCGGCCAAGTGGAGGTCCCAGGTCACTAGGGACAGATCACAGAGTGGTCATCAAGGCATAGGTAGCTGCATCTCTGATCTGAAACTCCGTTTCTAGTTCTCTGGGATCCAGGATCCGGGCCTGCTGGGTGCTGAAGACAAGTTGATCTAATGGCCTGGCCTGGCTTCCACTCCAGCCTGATCCAGTCACTGAGGAAGGCAGGCCCTGGACTCTCTCCTGCAGAGTCTATAAGCTCAGGCTCCTGAGAAATACCTGCCCTGTATTTAATCATCCATTCCCGAAATGCCATCCTGACAATAATGATAGGTTCTCACAGGCTCCATAAACATTGCTTGTTTGCCTGGTCAGAAGGAACAGAATAGAATACACCTGACTTCAACAAGGATCTGCTGAGTGCTTAAGGCAGGGACACAGAGGGCCAGTGTCCCAGGACTTCCTGCTACTGTAGCTCTGCTGTCTTTCATTTCAACCATGTCACCCTCCTCAATGCACTGGACATGAGTCTCTCTTTGACACTGTAATGTCTTTCTGGTCACCAAGACTGAGACACCAGAAGGAAAATGTTTGTCAACACATTCTCAGGTGTTCTCCTAAGAAGACCAGTACTTCTCAGATATCTCATGAATCTATGATTATCCAAAGGGAGAAAAAGATTCCACACACCCCTTTTATTTGAAAGATAAACAGAGTAAGAAATCTGGGCGGTGGTGGCTCACGCCTTTAACCCCAGCATTCAGGAGGCAGAGACAGGTGGATCTCTGTGAGTTCGAAGCCAGCCTGGTCTACAGAGTGAGATCCAGGACAGGCACCAAAACTACACAGAGAAACTCTATCTTGAAAAAAACAAACAAACAAAAAAGAGAATAAGAAAAAAAATGATCCAATTATAACTAATCTCAATCCATGAAACTCTGCTCCCTTCCAAGATGGACACCTCCACTCTAACTCCCTGACATTGGTACTTTTTCCATTGTGTGTGTGTGTGTGTGTGTGTGTGTGTGTGTGACATATATATGCATGTGTGTGCAGGTAAGTGTGCCCATAACACTGTCTTGTGGTTTCTATTGCTGTGAAGAGATACCATGACCACGGCAACTCTTATAAAAGAAAGTATTTCATTGGGACTGGCTTACAGTTCAGAGGTTTAGTCCATTGTCATCGTGGCAGGGGGCAGAGTGGCACACAGACAGTCACGGTGCTGGAGAGGTGACTTAGAGTTAGTTCTACATCGGGATCTTCAGTCAGCAGGGAGAGAGAGTGACACTGGGCCTGGCTTGAGCATTTGAACCTCAAAGCCCACCCCTAGTGAATACACTTCCTCCAACAAAACCACACTTACTCCAACAAGGCCTCACCTAATAGTGCCACTCGCTATGAGCCTATGAGGGCCATTTTTCATTCAAAGCACCACATGTGTGGTGTGTGTTTATAGAAGAAGCCAAAGGTCAAAGGTGGGTGTCTTCTTCAGTCAGTCTCTACCTAATTTTGAGACAGGTTCTCTCACTGAACCTGGAGTTCACCCGTTGGCTAGACTGAATGGCCCAGACTGTAAGCCCCTGAGATCTACTGGTCTCTGCCCCTTACCCCAATACTGTCATGCCCAGCTTTTTAGGGTACTAAGGACCTGAACTCAGACCCTCATTCTTGTATAGTAAGCACTTTACTCACTGAGCCAAGCAGTCTCCTTAGCCCTGCCATTTGTACTGAAGTTAGCAGGTATAGAGGATAGGGGTGGACGTTGGCAGCTGATGCCTTTAATTTCAGTCCTTGGAGAGGTTAGTGTAGAACTGACCTAAGTTCAAAGCCAGCCTTAGCTACAGAATGACACCCTATGTCGAATACTCAGTATGCAATAGACACCCTACATAGATTATCGTGTTATAATCTTCACCCATGAGGGGCCAGCGTCATCCCCAACTTACAAAGCTGAAGCACCAGGAGAACAGAGTGAGGAGGACATAAGCTGGGGTTTGAACCTACACTCAGAGTCTCTGATGCCATGGAAGGAACTAGAAATTCCTCAGTCACTCTGCTCCTGTGTGTGTTTTCCAAAGATGCTGCCAATCCTTGAGATAGCATCGCAGCTCGCTGCCTAATTAGGCAAATACAAACAAACCCATCACTGATGTTTTCCACAGCTCGGGAGAGTGCAGTCCTGCTGCTGATGGCTTTGCAAGACAACAGAAAAACACCAGCTCCATCCAAGATGCCTGTGGGGGACAGACCTAATTGCAGAACAGCAGGGGCCAGTGGGAGGCGGTGCTGGAGGGCAGGGTGGCCAGCAGCATAGAGACCAGCAGCCGTTGGAAACCCAGCCAGCTTCACCTGCCTGGGCCTACTGCCTTTGCCCACCAGAAGGCAGGAAAGTGAGTGAGAGGTAGACAGTGTCCTCCTCGGGTGCAGCTGATCCTTGGCAGCATTTCTGGTCGGCCCTAATCAGCTGTGGAGGTCAAGGTCCTTCGGTGTCATGATGAGGACAGTATGGTCTCCATTGTACAAGAGCCCACAGAACTTGTTGAGTGGTGTTCTGGGAGACCACAGCTACCCACCCCACTGACCAGGAGTAGGCACTGATGGGTCCTGGTGCAGTCACCCCCAGGGAGTCCTGCCCCACCTCTCAACCACCCTTAGCTTAGCCAGAGTGGTCTCCAGGGAGAGATGGGAGCCAGGGCAGAGTCGACCTGTAGAATCCCATGGTGCAAAGGATGTGAGGAAAGCAGAACTCGGGGGAAGGGGTAGAAGGATAGCATCCTGACAGGACACACTAAGAGGCTTCAAGCCCGAGACCCCAGAGAGAGCAAGGACCCATCTACGGCTGTGGCTGAGCCGACGTTTGCATTCAGCCAGCCGGCCGCAGCAACTACTGAATGATTCATCATCTTCAAACTTTTAGTTATCTATTATTCATCACCAGTGTGTGTGTACTGAGGCCCCGAATTCCTAAGTGTCCTGAGTGCCTCCTAAGTGCTTAATCAGGCCCTGGGGCTTGGCGGCGGGAGGTAGGAATGCCCAGAAAGGGGCCACTATGGTTCAAAGTGCACAGTGCCCGGCGTCTGAAGGTTGAGGCGGCAATCCCATTTCCTGTGTTTCCTTGATCCTTTCCAAGTAAATCCCTTCTTCCTTTTTCATTTCTCTCTTGCTTGGTCCACTCTTTGTGAATCTCAGAGTCTCTCTCTCTCTCTCTCTCTCTCTCTCTCTCTCTCTCTCTCTCTCTCTCTCTCTCCTCTCCTCTCCCTCCCTCTCTCTCTCTCTCTCCTCTCCCTCCCTCTCTATCCTCCTCTCCCCTCCCTACTCTTAGCATCCCCTTAGCAAACTCCACTGAATACAGATAGCATTTCCCTGAGCAACACCCCATAGCCAGTCTGCCTGCCCAGCATGCCCTATACTTTTGTCTCTATTTTCCTTAGAGCTTAGAATCAACACCAGACACACACACACACACACACACACACACACACACACACACACACACACACCAACATCCTGGGAAACTATTACTTTTGTGCTCCTTTACACTGAGATCAAAGACCTGAGCCAGTGCCAGAGGGCTCCCACTGCTGTGACTCTTTGTCCCCTGTGCCCACCCCAGCACCCCAGCTCCCCCTGAGCTAGGAAGGGAGGTGTTACTTCTCCCCTTTTCCTCTGAAAGCCCGGTCATTTTAGCCCGTGAAATAAATTAGCAATACACAGATGAGCAGGGGGAAACATGAGAGCCACCCATAGAGTAAGAGGCTCAAAAAGAGCCTGAAGGCTGGGGCTCTGATAGCACATCGAGCCCTAGGAACAGGAGAGCCCATGAGATAGCTCATCCGGTAAAGGGGCCTGCCGCTATGCCTGCTGCCCTGAGTTCAATCCTTGGGACCGACATGATAGAAAGAGAGAACTGACTCCCACAAGTTGTCCTCTGACCTCTGCGTGGGTGGCATATCTGTGTTCACACACATATAAAGAAACAAAAACAACTAAAAAGAGAAAAAAAAAAAAGGAATTAAAAAAAATAAACGAGAGCTTGGGGGTTTGGGGGGTGCGTGGCCCTGTAAACTAGGGAAGGAAGCAGTGAGGAAGCCACTCAGAGGAAGTCTTGTCATGTAAATAGTTTCCTGTGTTCAGTCACCAGAAGGCTACCTGAGGTCTGCTCTGTCCAGGACAGGTATTAGATCCCCTAGCCCATCTTCCAGAAAGATCTCTCTTTGTCAGAAGGGAAGAAGTCAGACAGGAAGACCCGAGCCACAGTTCACTAGACGGACATTTCCTTTTTCAAGAGCGTTTTGGGAGCCAGTCTACCTAAGAGGGTCACAACATCTCCAAATAGGCCCCTGGAAGTTGGCAACGGGACTATGTTGATCTCTCATACCTTCCTGCTTTCCCCCCAGGCTACCCCCAGTACCTGGTGGTGGGAAACCACCTGTCAGGAGAGCATCACCTGAAGATCCTGAGGGCTGAACTGCAGGATGATGCCGTGTACGAATGCCAGGCCATCCAGGCTGCCATCCGGTCCCGCCCTGCACGCCTCACAGTCCTGGGTAAGTCACTTGCACACAAACATGCAGGGGTTACATAAGGACTTTGGGAAACACCAAGGGCTCGGCTGCTGGAGGGTGCTTCCAACAAAGCTAGTGGAGGAAGGCTCTCCGCTGGATATCGTCCCCTCTGCCCTTCCCACGTCCACTCAGTGGCTCCTTCAGCTTCCCAGTTTTGATAAAGAGTTCGGCCCTGTCACCTGCTTCCTCTGGTCAGGTTTTGCAGAGATGGAAACTGTGAGGAAACAGTTTGCACACAAGTGATCATCACTCACAGTAGCAGAGAAGCTCTCAAAGCCCCCCCAGACTGGATCAGGGATCGTTATCCCAGGTGAGAAACTGAGGCTCAGAGAGACAAAAGGCCTAGACCAGCATCCCCCTGCCTGTGCTCTTTCTTCCACCTCCCTGGCCCCATAAGGCTTCATCTCTGCCAGGCACATGTGGATGAATCCCGGGCAGGCAAGCGAGGGAAGCCCCGGCCTGGCCTCGGCAGGCTCCTGGCGGCTGCTGTGGGCCTCTGATGACAGAGTCGGCAGCTGGGACCCTGCTCATGCTCTGAGATGAAATATTGAAGAGCGTGCCGGGTTATCTTCAGATCTACACAGCTAAACACAAGGGGCGCATGATTCCAAGGGCAACAGCAGACAGGCCGCGGAGGACCATTTAGCAGCTCGGCCTAGGCGGAGGCTGGGAGGAGGAGCTTCGGAACCTCACCCACCTCCAACCTGGGAGCCTGCCCTGCCTGGCAGGGCAGGCGTGGGAAAGCTGCGTTCTGTGAAAATGGTGGGCTGGGGGATGGGGCCAGGCAGGGGTGCTTTAGAGGACAGACAAGGACACTATGGGGAGCAGTAGCCACTTCCCTTTCCCCCTTGAGACGGGGCTTAGTTGAGAAAGGGTCTGCAATTCATTGTAGGGTTGAGAGGGGGAGATGGGGAAGACTTGGACCAGGTATGTTTCCTGATGTGGGCGTTGACTGCAAACCGGCAGAACACATCTGCCAAGTGATGCTGTGGGATGTTCGCCTTCCGAGCCCCTGTCCTCAAGAACACCCTCCCCTGCTCCCTCGCACCCCGCCGGGAGGCGGCTAGAGAATGCTCTGACGCCGCCGTGCAGAACTAAAACAGGACACCCCCTCGGATGGAGAAGACTCACCATCCGAGCCCAGCCACTTGAGCCTCCTTGCTCCCTACTATCTCAGTTAATCAGCCAAGTATGCTGTATTGAAATTCCAGATTATTCCAAGTGCTTTACTGATAACCTCGTGGAGAGACTCAGAGAGGCAAAGGCATGGACAGAGGTCCCACAGCTTGATTAACATTTAAAATCAATTCCATGTTTCCAGCTCCAGACCAACGCTCTTTGCCCAGTCTTCTGCTCCCAAATGCCAACAGAATGTCATCTGTCCACCTGGTTAAAAGCCAGGCTTCTCAGAACAGGGCCTCAGGATTCAATCTGAACAGAACAGACCCAAATTTGTTTGGGGGTCACCTCTAAAAGACATCCACTCTTCTCTCTGCATCTGTCAAGGCCTTGGCCTGGCATTGTGCCTGGGTTTGTGTGGGTGAGGTGTTTATTCAAGCCTAGAGGTCAGATGGAAGACTGACTGGTTATAGAGGCCCCGTCAGGAAAGGAAGCTTGAGCTGGCATCTCCTACATCAGCCATTCTCCTAAGTAAACTGGATTTGGACAAGAAGAGGCTGGCGGGCTCTGCCCACAGGCCTCCTTGATGCCTCAAGGCTCCACATTCCTGGCCTAGGCTGTTTTCTGCGGGTGAAGAATTCCCTCTTCCCCACCCCAGGGAGTCTGATGGCCTCTCCCAGTCTTGTAGATTGCCTCTAGTCCAGCAGGACTCCACCTGGCTAAGTTTCCACAGGTGTATATCCCTTCCTACTACCCCTAACTGGAAGCCAAATGGTCACTGGAAAGGGCTCCTGGTCCAGGGATGAGTCAGGTAGAGTGGCTGTTAAGGACTCTTAAGGTTATTAAGGCCGATTTCCTTCCCAACCAACCAAGGCCCTCCACCTGCTATGCTGTGACATCTCAGCCCACGGAAGTGTCTAGGGCAGTTCCCCAAGGAGGGCAGCCTTCCCTGTGTTCCAGGAATAGGAGAGCTTCCTAATTTACTCTGTATTTGCCTGAGATAGATTTTTAATTAAATAAAGTAAGAGCTTGATTAGAACCTGCAGAAGATGTGAGGGCAGAATCAGATGGTATTCCGGCAAAATCGCAAAGCAAACACTCTGGCTGGAACACAGGGGAGCCCCGGGAGGTCTTCCATCAAAGCGCCAAGTGAGGAGGGCAAATACGAGAGATTATATAGCCAGCAGATGTGCACTGTTAAAATATGCATCTGCCAGCAGTGTGCTCAAAGAAGCCGGGGGGCCAGCTCTCCAAGCCTGCCTGGCTCCGGGGAGGGTATGGGGACAGGCCCGGCAGCCAAGCCTAGAGTCACAGACACATTAATTAGTGTTGTGTTTCCAGCACTCAGAAGCAATCAGACAAGAAGCAACTCTGAGCAGAGCTTGCGCTACCCTGGGAGGCAGAGGAGGCAGGAGCCAGAGGATGAGGGGGAAGGTGAGGAATGAATTGAGCCTATGAAGCCAAGCCCCCCAGACAAGGACGCTGTAATCCTGATTGTGGTCAGCTTGAGTTCCCTCAACAATCCAGCCAGCTGCCAAGGGCTATGTTTGACTCAACTCACGTCAAAACAGAGATCTTTCCAGATACAAATCAACTCAGGAAGTCTTGCTATTGAGGAAAGGGCCTCAGACTTAAAGTCAGCTGCGCGACCCTGACAACATTTCTCCACCTCTCTGGGTCCCAGTTTCTTGGTGGTGACTGAAGAAATGATGTCTAAGAATTGTTTGGCTCCCAAAAGGCCTTATTTCCAGCCAGGAGTCCAATACGCCACATCAACTATTTTAGGAAAATGGGCCATTCCCCACTGGAGCCAAGCTCCACGTGATGCCTGAGGCTGAGCAGGTAACTGATGGTGATAGCTCAGTCAGCAGCCCACCTTGAAGCTGGGCACAGCACCTCACAAAGTCTCACCAGGCCTTGGGCCAGGCTTCCCTACGTACCCAGTGTTCATACACTTGTAGCCATCTCTGCAGCAGCTCAGCTTAGATGGACATTACAACCCCCCCCCTCAACACACACACACACACACACACACACACACACACACACACACACACACACACGTCAAGAGCTCAGGGTCTGTAGAGCATCATTGCTCTTGATCTTTCCAAATGCCAGAAGACCCAAGTAGTAAAGACTGAGAGGGGCCCACAAATTTGATCAAGACATGTTTCCTGAATGCCTTTCATTTCCAGATGTTCAAGATTCTTCAGTAAGTGGAAGATAAAGCCATCCCTGGCCTGGTGAAGCTTGCATTTAGCAGGGTATCATGACAGCTGGCAAATGACAACCAGATTGAACAAGTAAACTGTGTCCTTAGCATGTCCCATGGTAATAAAAGTCATGGAAAAGGAGCAGTGGAGCTGGGGAAGGAGAGTCAGAAGGGGGAGGAAGGGTTGGATGCCAGACCAGTTACTAAAAGGGCTTTATGCCGGCTGCTCTTCCCATGTCCTCTTCCTCCCAGCCCAGTCTAATATTGACTCTGCAGTCTTTGAGGATCCCGTTATTAATCAGATGTCCTAACTGAACATGAATTATTTAGGATGAAAGCTAAGTCAGTTCAGATAAAGAGGGCATCTTTTACAATGATGCCAAGCCCCCAACACAGAGAGGGCACACAGATATACACTCCTTAGTTAGTTCTCCCACTGAATGGGCAGCAACTCTGTTAGTCACTGCTCTCGCTGCTGTGACAAAGTCACAGACAGACTCACTTAACTTGGGGAGGATTTGTGTTAGGGCTCAAGGGGATAAGGAACAGAAGCTGAGACCAGTTCAGTCCAAGGCATAAATGTCACCTGCCAACTTTCCTCATACCCCACTGTGGGTCAGAAGCAGAGAGATGGATGAACGCTGATGCTCAGCTCTCTTTTTCCTTTTATTCCTTTTATTGTCTGGTCCGCTATCCCATGGATGGTGCCACCCCATTCAGGCTGAGTCTTTCCTCCTCGGTTGATCCTGTCTGGAAATATTCTCACACACATTCCCAGAGGTGTGACTCCTAGCTGGGTCTAAAGCGGTCAAGTTGCTTGCGATGAAGATGAGCCAGCACAGTTCTCAACTCCCAAACTATAGATGGGTACAGAGAGGAGTTGTGTCTAACATGAGCACTTCAGTCATGGATGTAGAGCTAATACGGTGCTTAAGAGTGTGGGCACCGGGCGGTGGTGGCGCACGCCTTTAATCCCAACACTTGGGAGGCAGAGGCAGGCAGATCTCTGTGAGTTCGAGGCCAGCCTGGGCTACCAAGTGAGTTCCAGGAAAGGCGCAAAGCTACACAAGAGAAACCCTGTCTCGGAAAACCAAAAAAAAAAAAAAAAAGAGTGTGGGCTTCGGGTTGGGGATTTAACTCAGTGGTAGAGTGCTTACCTAGCAAGCGCAAGGCCCTGGGTTCGATCCTCAGCTCAAAAAAAAAAAAAAAAAAAAAAAAAAAAAGAGTGCAGGCTTCCAGATGATTCTGAGTCTAGGTATCTGTTGGGACCAATCCACCCGGAGCAACTTGACATAAAATGGCGAGGATGCAGAGGTAGCTGAAGCATTTTGGAGATGTAGAGGAGAATTTATTTCCGTAGAACAGAACCCAGAATCCCTGCCATGGCCCACAAGGTCCCTGAAGTATGCCATCTTCCTTCTCTCCAGCATAATCACACCACCCATTAGCCCCGACCACCTGCTCCCCTCACGGTGCCTCTGAGCCTGCCTCCAGCCCTGCCTATAACCCTTCTTGCCACTTCCCTTGGCTAACTTCTGCCCACCAACAAGATATGCTACAGGCATCACCTCCTCCAGGAAGACTTTCCTGAAGGTCACGCAGTCTGACTATTGTTCCTTCTGCCGTCTGTAGGCTCCAAGACAACATGTTGTGTTGAGAGTGGCTGTTTTCTGTCTGCTTCTGCCATGGAGCCTGTCATGAGCATCTTGCTAGATCTTCATACCTGGCCTGGGAGTACACACTGGGTGCTCAATGAATGTCCATCATGGCAATTAAAGCAACAGGGCTTGGAAACAACTAGAGGGAGGACAGTAAAAGCAGACAGCAGTGCCAAGCACACATGAGGGTTATATGGTATAGTGTGGCAGGGTGTTATATGGTATGGTAGTGTGCCATGTGATTGGTGTTGTATGGTGTGTGTGATATGGTGTTGTGTGGTGTAGTGTTGAGTAATAGTATGTGGTGTGGTGTTATATGTGTTATATGATGTTGTGCGGTGTGGTGTTGAGCAATATTATGTGGTGTGGTATTATGTGTTGTATGGTGTGATAGTCTGTGACACAGTATTGTGTTGTATAGTACCGTGTGATACAGTGTTTTGTGGTATAATGTTGTATGGTGTGATGTTGTAACATGATAGAGTATTATGTTGTGTGATGTGTTTTGTGGTGTGGTGGTGTGTGGTGGTGTTGTATGGTGTAGCATTACATGGTGTGGTAGTGTGTAGTATGATGGTGTATGGTTTTGTATGATGTGGTGTCAGATGGTATTGTGCTATGTGGGATATAGTATGGTATGGTGTCACGTAGTTGTATAACGTGATGTGGTGGTACCTAGTGCTCTGTTATGTAGTCTGGTGTGGCATGGCATGGGGTGGCATTGTGTTGTGTGGTAGGTTGGATATTACTTAGAGAGGCACTACATAGCCTCTGTTGGTTTAGAGCGCAAACTCTGGAAGCCAGATTGCCTGCACTTAGAACTTGGCTGTACTCCTTTACCAGTGGAGTAACCTGATTACATTACTCAACTTCCTGTGCCTGCATATAAAGTGGGAGACATCGCCACAGTGCCTTCATGGTGACAAGAATGATTCAATGAAACAGCATATGCAAGCATGTCTCAAAATAGTGCCCGATACACAGCAAGACCTAAAAGCATATGGCTGTCATTATATTAGCTGGTTCTATCACTGATATTACTGTTCAGGGCCCAGAATCACCAGCCAGCAGCCGTCCTTCCCAAAGCACCAGCTTCCGGTCTCGGGAACCTTGTTCACATAAACAGCAAGCAGGAAGCTGGATTCCCCGAGGCCCCTCCCAGGCACATGCAGGGAAGACAAGCAGAATTGATTCCTTATCTTCTTATTAAGCCTGTTTAGCCTGGACTGTGGCCTGGTCTTAGGAGCTGTATCTCATTTGGACTGTGTGTCTGTTTCCTGCCACATTCATTACCCTCAATCACCCCCAAATAGGGGCAGCAAACAAGTCAGAGATGAGAGAGGAGAGTGAGAAAAACATCCTTATCTTCCAAAGTTCCATATGGGAGCCAGGCTCAGCCAGGCTCAGCCAGGCTCCACCCATCTCCCGTCCATGCCACAGGACACTGGGTCCTTCCCTCTCTACTGTGCCCTTCTGGATGGTCCTACCACACTCAATGTCACCTCCTTCCATCTCTTTAGCCACTACACACACCCTCCTTCCTAGCCTAAGTCATCTTACCTACCCCTCAGGCAACAAAGTGAACACAACAAAATCTATGGAGTTGCCAAACTGACTGAAAGTGTCTCTCTTCTAAATTTGAAGTCTTGGGCTTTTGTTGGGGAGGGGGGCAGTGATCTCAGAGATCTCCAGTTGAGTTCCATGCCACCCTGAGTATCTGCACCACAGTTCATGGGGGCCAAGGGAGATGAGGGTGCTCCTGGGTTCAACGTAGCTGATCTGCCGAGTTGGGTCGCTCTAGAGACTCCTTCACTCTGTGACATCCTTCATTTCTATGGACATTGGGCCCCTCCCTCGCTAGGCCATCTGTCATGGAGAGAAGTGAGAAACAAAGCAGGAAAAGAGGCCTAGGGAGCATCAGGGGTTGAGGCAAACCTGAGGCTTCCATTCCCTGCCCACACACAGGGCAGACAGCAGAGGCAGGCAGGCTCCTCTTCAAGAGTTGGGAAGTCAATGCCAAGCCTGTGCTTCCCAAGTGGCCTGGAAGCCTGACGCTGCCCATCTAGGGACTCACTATTTAAAGCTGGAGGTAGCATCCCACATGGACCTCCCCTCAGCTTCTTGAGCTTTCAAAACCAGGACACAGGAAGGCAGGGAGGTTCTTAGGAGCCGACTTAGGATCTGCTGAAAACACAAGGCACTCAGCCACCTGCTCTGAGACCCCACGAGTCTTAGTACTTCCCACCCACCCACTCCCAGTACCCCCACCCCATCTCCAGGGAACTGAGGCCACCAGGTCATCCCCCATGTAGTCCTAAAGAGTGATGCCACCATACCCAGAGCAGTGGCAACTCTCCAGGTCCCATGTAGGAGATGGGGTCTAGCCTGGGACTCAAAAATCGCACATTGCTGCCCCCAGCCCTGCCACTGCCCAGCGTGAGTTACAGGATTGTGGTGTTTGGCAACAGCTCTGTCCACTTTCTCCCTGGTAAAACCAAGAACTGGAAAGGTGAAGTGGAAATCCGCCCCACAGTTTACCTGTGATTTTCCCATAACCATTCTGTTTGGGGTCCACACAAAGGGCATTGTTCCCTGAGTCCCTCTTCTGAGAGCAAGGATAATATGTCCTTCCGCTGTTTTAGCCAAGCGTGACCCTGAGTGATGATGAGCACGCTCTCCTACTCAGCAAGTGTCACACTTCAGAGATCTGCAAAAATCAGGACCAAATCCTCTGGTGTCTGTAGTCAGTGTGAGACCGGCAGCTCCATGGCTTCCCTGTGCAACACAGGCCCCTTTCCCTCAACCTTCAGGGGTCAACTGCCTGCAGAAAACCCCGGCCTACCCTATCTTTTATGGGGCTAGTTCCCGTGGCCTAGGTTGCTTCTAGTATCCAGGCAAGCTTCATTATGCAAAAACAAGAGAACTACCTCTGCCCTGGTACCCTGCTAGACTCCTTGTCCGGGAAGTCCAGATAGCTGCCCGCCATTTGAAAGGGTCTGTGTACGCACCTGTAACCACACACATAGACACCTTGGTCTCTGAACTTATGCATTGGTGTGCACATGGGTACACAGGTGCACCTACACACGGGCCATAAGAGTGTGACTAAGTCATCTGTGTCTGCCTGGAAGAGCATGAGGATGTGGATCAAAGGAATCAGTGACTGAGGAAATGGACAGCCTCTTGTGAGTTGACCAAGGTATCAGCTGGTACCCCTCGCCAGCCCCAGAGAAGAAAGGGGGCAGTTAGAGAGTCATTCCACCAGCATGAGCCCTCCCCAAGTGACGAATGAAACGCAGACAGGAGTGGGGGAGGGATGCCAGTCCACCCATGAGTGAATTGCCCCTTTCCTGTCCTGGCATCCCTGATGTCAGTCCTGGAACTCTGTCCGAGCCAGCCCAGGGTAAGTCTAAAAAGACTGAGTCGGACAGGGAGCCCTCTAAGGGCTAAAAATAGCTCACCACTGCTCTGCTCTGACCTCAGCCCAGGCCCGAGATGAGGCTTTCATGGCAAATTATGGATTTAAAACCGGCAATGAATCCCCATTACAGCATGAAATGAGAAAGGAAAGCGCTGCCGAACAGAAGCCTTCCCCTGGCTGCGGGAGGGTGGAGCTTCGGGAAAGGTTTAGAGGCAAAGTCACAAGTCCACACACCCCACTCTACCAGCAGACTCATAGAGGTCACAGACAAGGTGAAAGGGAACCTGGGGAAGTGGGCAGTGCCCCGTGCCTAAGGGATGGGGGTTCACCACTCCACACCAGGCCAGAAAACCCCAGAGGCAGAGGGTGCAATGCCCTGCGGCCAGGAGCCAGGTCCAGAGAGTGATAGATTTTTTTTTTTTTTTTTTTTTGAGAGGGAGGGAAGCAGGTGTGCATATGAATTTGTATGTACTCACCAACTTAATTAGCCTGGCTAACCATGAGCTTCCAGGGACCCACCTGTTTCTTCTTCCATTCCTCTCATCCCGGAGCTGGGGCTACAGATGTTCACGCCCAGCTGTTTATGTAGTTCCTGGAGATTTGATCTCAGGTCCTCAAGCCTACACAGGACACTTTACCAGCTGAGCCAACTCTGCAGTCTCTAGTGACTAATTTTATGCAAGGAAGAAAGATGCCATGCTGGGAGTGGAGAGAAAGCTCAGTGGTTAAGAATAATTGTTCTTGCAGAGGACCTCCATGGCAGTTTACAAAACCTCCATGGCAGTTTACAACCCTGTGTAGCTCCAGTTCCAGGGGATGTGGCGCCCTCTTCTGGTTGCTACAGACACCAAGCTCACACGCAGTTCACATACATTCATGAAGGCAAAACAGTCACATGTAAAATTTTTTAACTAAAACATGTCTTGCTGCTTCTGGAGCGGGGATGGCCACAGCTCTGCCACTGTGTTACTTCAATTGGTCCAGCCATAGGCATGTGGGTATCTACGCCTTTCCAAGCTTCCCAGGAATCAGTGTAGTCCCTGAAGCTATCTTCTTCACACCATCCTCACAGGCTCTAGAGATGGAAGATGCAACCAGGAATTCTCTATTCTGCTCGTGTGTGTGTGTGTGTGTGTGTGTGTGTGTGTGTGTGTGTGTGTGCGCACGCGCACACAACCAATATTGTGAATCGTTAGCAGGCCCAGCTGACCCTCATGTGACCCTCCATATCCAGCCTTCAGCTATTTACTCTCCCTATGGTACAGTGACCTAGGGGGCACCAGAAGAATTGTCATCACTTTAAGAGTAGACACATAAGAACATCTGCAGAGGGCACTGTGGGGCCAGTATATCCTGACAGACGCAGACCCAATCCTCGGCCCAGGCATGTAAAGGCATAAGGCCTATGCTGTGTGCACAATTAAAAGAAGAGGAGAGGGGCTGGGAGGATGGCTCCATGGTTAAATGCTGGCTGTGCAGGTGTGGGGACCAAAGGCTGATCCCCAGGATCCATGTAAACGCTGGGCGAGAGTGTTGTTTCACCTATAATTCCAGCCTTGGAAAGCAGAGACTGGGCGATTCCCCACAAGTTAGCTAGTAAAACTAGCCATATCAGTGAGCTCTGGGTTTGATTGAGAGACCCCGCCTCATTGAATACGGATAAAGAACAGAGAGATCTAGAATAATTCCCAACGTCAACCTCAGGCCTCCATATGTACACACCCTCACATGTCTGTATACCTATACACATGTGTGCCCGCACACAGGCAAACACACGTGGAAAAATGGAAAATAATAAGTAGGGAAGTTTATGTTGCTACAGAGAAGACTCTGTAGGAGGAGAGGCGGCTCCCTCTCAAATATTTGAAGAAGGAAAATAGATTCATTTCATGGAGCTCAAGTACGGAACCAGGCCGGGTAGGGTGTGTTTTATCTTAGCAATTAAAACTGAGAGCCTGAGCTCAGTGAAGTGGTAAGCCCTCTGTCTCTTGGAGTACTCAAGCAGACACTGAGTTTCCCACGTGCCTGGTTCTGGAGGGACAAAATAAATGTATCCGCAGTTGTGATGATTTTATTGTGGGACAGAGCTCCGGGAATTAAGGGGGTGTCCTGAGGGAGGGGACAATACAAAGAAGACCTGGAATCATTGTCAAGATGTTCCCTTCTAGCCAGTGTCCCCTCAACACAGCGTGCCATGGTTCCACAGAGAGAACTCCCACTGCAGGCGGAATATTAGCCCAGATCAAAAGTCAGTGACAATGTAGAGACACAGAGCTACCTCTAGGGTGGTAGCCTTGTCACAAGGGGGAGTCACAGACAGTAGAAGTCATTGGCTGACGATCAAACCCTGGGTAGCCTGAAACCCTGTTGACAAAATCTTGGTGTGCCATGGGGATGTCACATGGGAATATCAGCATAAGGACTGATAAAAGGGGAGGCAGGGCCTAATATGACCTTCCTAATATCAACCCCACGCCATGCACACCAGTTGCAAAAACAGCTCAGCATCCAGAGAGGTCCAGGCAACGGTAGTGAAACATACCCTCCTCCCTAGAGAAGTCCACGTGAATCCAAGCTCGAACATCATCATGTATGTGGTTTAATAAGGAACGGGGAGGGCTTTTCACCTAGGTGAAGGGCAAGGTGAGACTCAAGGAAGAAAAGGTGTATGCCAGGATGGTACAGACATGACAACATGTCAGAGCAGGGGAAGCAGCTTCATCAGAACTGAGATACCCATGCTTAAGACACTGGCATTCACCCACAAGTTCTGGTCATCAGACCAGATTACTGATAAGGACAGGGATGGGACCTAGCTTCAAAACCTCCATCCCCAGACCTAATGGTCCCAGACCTAAGGAAGCTGCCCCTGAATCTGTGCCATTGGGCACATCATCTGTTCACAGAAATGGCAGCGTATCAGCTGGTTCTGAGTGGAGAAAAAAAAAGAAGAAGACAACTCCAGTTAGTTCCTCTGTGTGCCTGCCAGTGCCCATTAGTCCACATGTGAGCATTTACTTATCCTCTTGCCAACTCTATCAGGCAGGCCCATGTCACCAGAGAGGCCCATCACCATGCCTGAGCTCACATAAGAAAGTCAAAGAGCCAGAATCTGAACTGGCCCTTTGCAGTTCTGCTCAGAGTCACAGCTGCCTGTCTCCCACATACAATCATGGATGGTGGGCTGGTCTCCCTCTGACCTCTGGGAACTGTAGAAGCCTGTCAGAACCCTACGGCATCTTGGGGCCCAAGGAGTCAGAGTTTTGTCCTGGATGGTCAACTAGAGGTTCCAGAAAGCCCTTCCTGGCAGTCTGCGTCCCTCGGAACACCTCGGAAGCGAGGTGGCCTGCCACATCCACTTCCATCCCATTGCGCTTGCTCCTGGCTGCCTTCCTTTCTCTGTCCCATCGCTCAAACTTGGATGCTGTCCTGAATATGCAGAGCAGGTTTTTCTGGGAGATCGGTTCACAGGCTAGGGAAGCTGCACACAGCTGCCCGCCTCTCACAATAATAAACAGCTGAACCCTGCAACCTGAGAAGACTGACTTCCAAAACACTTGCATTTTCACAAGGCGATCATGATGTTTGTAAACGTTCATATAAAAGAAGGACTTTCCCTATGCAATTATGTCAGGAAAGGCTGAGAGATCATCCAGGTAACAGCTTCAGTGGTAGAGATGAGAAGGAAGGGTGAGGGTCACATACCTTCCCCCAGAAGAGCAGGCTCTGCTCCAACCCAGAGGACCACTTTTCACACCCTCTGAGCTCTTTCTCCCACACAGTCACTAGGATACTGGAGATAACCCATTTTACAGATGGGTCAATTGAGGCCAGCAAGGGAAAGAAATACAGCCAGCCTCTGCCTCTCAGAGTTCTCTATCCACAAAGGTATCTGAAATTATTGCATCTGTATACAGGGTTTTTTTTCCCCCCCTTGTTCTTATTCCCTAAATAATACAATGTAATGGGTGTCCACATGGTGTTTACATTGTGTCCAGCATCATGACTGGTCTACAGAGGATATACAGAACACGGGAGGATGTACATAGGATATATATGATTATCATGTCATTTCATATAATGGGCATGAACACCCATGTATTTTGATATCCAAGACAGTCTTTTGTCAAACATACTCCCAACTCGTCTATTCTTTTTGGTGTTGCTGAATTATCTTCTTAATCTCATCTTCAAATTGCTCATTGCTAGTATATAGAAACACAGTTGGCTTTGTATAGATGGAGTCACATGTCAATAAACTCCTTCATCTGCTAGAAGTGCATTTAACGTGCCTGAGCTGCCAAGCATCCTCACTTAGCCACATGGTGCATTGTAGAGCAGCAGAGGCTTACCTTCCTTACCACGAGGCTGCTTGGGAACTGTGGCTCACTGCCCAGCCTCATGAGGGTGTGGGACCACACTCAGGAAAAGACAACAACTCAAAATGCAGTTTGCCCTGGATGCATGTTGCTTTCACACCTTCATAAAGTGAAAAAAAAAATCATCAGTTGAATCATCGTACTGTAAGCCTGGGACCATCTGTAAATGGATCTTGGATCCCATAACCTTGCTAACTATTTTTTTGTTTCTGGTCTAATTGGTTTTTTTTCTGAATTCTATCCTATTTCTGCATACAGAATCATTTTGTCTGCACATAAAGACTGTTTAATTCTTTCCCGTTCTGCAGCCTTTTGTCCTTACTGTACCTTTTGTACGAGGCACAACTTCCAGTCCAAAGCTGAACACAAGTAGTGAGAACACACTCTAGCTCGGTTTCCAAGATTAGAGGAAAGCATCTCACCACACTGTACAATGCCAGCTGAACGGTTTCCATCAACGCTGTGAATCAGTTTGAAGTACCCATATGGTCCTACTTTGTTGAGATGGTTTCTTACTTAATTTTTAACTGACATACAAAATGGTTCGTGTTCGTGGGGTACAATGTGACACTTCAAAACATGCGTCTGTTATGCAGCGATCAAACCAAGATAACTAGCCTATCCACCACCTCAAATATTCAGAGTGTCTTGGTGGTGAGACTCCTTGGTATCCCCTGGTCTAGCACCCAGCATTAAAATGCACATGATGGCATTGCTAACCATGGTCACTGTGCTGTGTAACATGACACCAGAACTTATCTGTCCTGTCAAATTATAACTTTGCACTAACTGACTACTCTGTGGAGAGTCTTTATCTAAAATAGTGTCAGATCTTGTGACATGCTTTTCTGCTTTCTTAACATGATCATATGGAGTTCATTCCTTATTCTATTAATATGTCCTATTAATTGGATTTCAACTACTCAACACCCTTAAATTCTCAGAACTCAAGCATCCTATGGGGTCACTGTGTGTGTTGTTTATGTTGCTGCAGTCAGTTTGCTGATGCTTTGTTACGTGGTTTTTGTCTACACTCATGATAGACAACATCCTCGAGTTCCCTTTTCTTGTAATACCCTCGCCTGTCTTTAGGATTCAGATACTTACTGGTCTTGTAGAATGAGTTGCAAGGATTCCCTTTTCTATTTCCTGGAATGTTCTGTGGAATATTCTAGTTGCTAGAATTCATCAGTAAAGTGATCTAAATCCAGGACTGTCTTTATGGGAAGGCTTTCATTAATAATTCAATTTCTCTATTTGATCTGGCCAACTCCGTGGAACTGTGGATCCACAGAAAGTTAGCCGTGGATCTTGGAGTCAGATCCCCCCTTGAGAAAAAGCAGAGTCGAAGAAGGGTTCTTAACAGAGGAGCAGCAGAGTCTGACACACTTTAAAAGACTCCCCCCTACTGGGTTGGGGCCAGACTGTAGGGGACAAGGGAAGGAGACCATCACAGAGATCAAGACAGCAGTGGAGGTAGAGAGCTGATATTCACGGAAAGGAACTCAACTTGTTGCCCAAGTTTCTGCCATTGGCCTTTAAGCTCCATAAAATGGGGTGCAAAATTCCGAATGCTTGTGAACATTTCGGGGACAGGCTCCACATTTTCACCCCTCTAAAATCTAAGAATGGTTGTTTCAGAGTCTACGATTGGTCTAGAATCTAGACCAATGTGTTGGCCAGTCCAGGCTGCTGTAACAAACACCAGGCTGTGAGTGGCTTAATTATTTTTTTCTGCACAGTCCTGAAGTTGGTCTTCATACTAAGAGCAGAGCCCCAGCAGGGTTCTTTTGTTGGTTTTGCTCTTTTGGGGGGGCCTGCCACCCAGCTCCCAAATAAATCACACAGAGGCTTATTCTTAATTATGAATGCTCAGCCTTAGCTTGGCTTGTTTCTAGCCAGCTTTCCTTATCTTAAATTATCCCATCTACCTTTTGCCTCTGGGCTTTTCCTGTTCTCTTACTTCTGTAAATCTTATTCTTACTCCATGGCGTGCGGTGTAGCTGGGTGGCTGGCCCTGGGGTCCCCATCCTTCTCTCGCACCTTCCCTTCTCCTCCCAGTTTTCTCCTTCTATTTATCCTCTCTGACTGCCAGCCCCACCTATCCTTTCTCCTGCCTTTCTGTTGGCCGTTCAGTTCTTAATTAGACCATCAGGTGTTTTAGACAGGCACAGTAACACAGCTTCACAGAGTTAAACAAATGCCACGCAAACAAAAGTAATGCATCTTAAAATAATACTCTACAACAAAGGTCAGGTTAACTGAGCACTTGCTTTGGGTCCCCATTTGTCCTTCCTGGGGGCATGCCCACAGACAGGGATTCCCTCTTCTTTATTAGGGACACTAATGCCATTGGGAGAGTCCTACTCTTATGACATCATCTAATTCAAATTTCTTGCCAAATGCCTTATTTGTAAACATTATTTCACTGAGGGTTGGAATTTCAGCATCTCTCTATGGTCATACCACCCTGAATAAGCCAGATCTCATCTGATCTCAGAAACTAAGCAGGGTTGGGCCTCATTAGCACTTGAATGGAAGAATTATATCATATGAGTTGGAGTTCAAGGGATCCATAGACATTCAGC
The DNA here is from genome assembly GCF_004664715.2 of Peromyscus leucopus. Taxonomy (NCBI): domain Eukaryota; kingdom Metazoa; phylum Chordata; class Mammalia; order Rodentia; family Cricetidae; genus Peromyscus; species Peromyscus leucopus. Next base: position 37,711,186 of record NC_051069.1, on the reverse strand, counting down.
CCACAGCAGCCCAGCTCTGCATTTTGGGGAAAGTGTGACTTGGAAAGGTTGAGTTACTGGCCCCACTTCCCCCTGGCTAAGTAGATATAAAGCCAGATGTGCTCAAGAGCTGTGTGCACGGTAGTGGGAAAATGCCTCATGGGATGCACAATCAGAACCCCTCTACCTAACCAGCGGTTCTCAACCTGTGGATCAAAACCCCTTTGGCAAACCTCTCTCTCCAAAACTATTTACATTATGATTAGTAACAGTAGCAAATTAGTTATGCAGTAGCAATAAAAATAATTTTATTGTTGGGGGAGGGCTCACCACAACATGAAGAACTGGGGTCACAGCATTAGAAAGGTAGAAAGCACTGGCCTAGACCACTTGGGTGCAGAGACAGCACATGCCCCTAACCTGCCTCCTCTTCCAGCTTCTAGCGCCCACCTGCCAGGATCCCACCTCAGTGTTCCTGTCACCTGTACAGCTGCTGTCATCCTTTTCCATTGCCTCTCGTCCCTCCAGGAGTCACTGGCACCGAACCCCACCCTCTCCCAGAAGATCTAAGAGCAGGCCCGTCACCAGCCCAGCTCCCTTTGCGCTCAATGGCTTAGCAAAGCAGCCGCTTATCTGCCTATGAGAATGAGAGCCCTTGGTTATTATCTATGTGGCAATCTTATCTAAACAGATTCAGGTGGCAAGAACAAGGGAGAAAAATAATTAAAGGGGAAGCAGGTGAAATGTTGACATTATTATTACTTAAGTGCTGCAAAGCTTTTAGTTCGTGTGTTTATACTGGTGACACCGATTCGGTGGGGAGGGGGAGGGATCAGCTGGGACGATTATCTAAGCTGCACACACGCTCACCCCACCGCCTCCTCACTGCCTATAAATCTTATTAAACAGCTTCCATTGGCAAGACAGAAAAATAATTAAGGCAAAGGTGAGTGAAATGTTGACGTTGTTACCGTAATGCAACGGCCTGTTTGGCTTGTACGCCAATGAAACGCAATGGAAGGAAATCAGTTTGCAAGATTACCTTTCTGAGGTGCGAAAGGGAGCGTCAGGAAGCTGCGCTCAGAGCAGACAACAGTGACAGGCCAGGAACATTTCCAACCCTGTGCCGTCTCTTAGGAGCCTTTAAGCCCACAATTTACCTTTTGACTGTGTTCTATTTTCTCACAAATCCTTTATTTCCCACTTACCTAGTGACTAGAGACACCACACCAAAAAGGAAAAAAGGAAGACTGATTCTCCAGTCGCTGGTCTTAAAAATCCATAACAGAAAACGGTTCTCCGGGGGAGAAGGTTTTAACACTCACTGGGAACCAGGGCTTAATTGAATTACTTTCCCTCCAAGGTGTGCCCACCTAGAGGCAATGACTCCTTCTGACTGCACACATCTCAGCCTGCCAGGGGGCAAGAAAGGGGTCATCAAGACAGCCCCAGGCTCAAATTGAACATTCTAGGACTCCGTCTCTCCGTAGACACGCAGGTCGGGTACCATGCATATCCCGTACTGGGCAGCAGGGGTTTGCAGCTGAGTCACCCATCCCTAGCCTCGCTTTCAGAGTGAGTGGGGACTGTTTGAATTGGCTGACCACCCCAGCTTCATGAGCCGCAGCTGGCAACTAGCAGGCCCGAGAGCAGGCTCAAGGACGGGGCTGGTTAGCTCCTGGAGTGCCACTGGGGTTTTTTACAATTATTGCCAACATTAAAAATTCCGAAGCTTTTGTATGAAAATTCGGATCTCTGGTATCTCTTGCAAAGCCTTGGCAGAGGCTGCCAAGTTTGCCTGCTTGGCAGCCATCATGCAATGTCTGCTCCCTTTAACAGAATGTGACCTTCCAGTCCCCTCCCGCCCCTCACCGTGCCTCATCTCTCCTACAAGATGCATACATGTCACCAAGTTAAGACGGTACCCCTGACCTCATCCACCCCAAAGGAGAACCACCCTTCAGAGGGGTTATGCTGTGGGTAAGGGATAAACTTAGAACAGAGAAGGAAAAAGAAATGAGAGGTGGCAGAAACAAGTGGTGCCCTCCTGTGCCAGGGAGGTGGCAAGGGCAGGCTTTAAAGAGGTTGTAGGTGAGGTATGAACACGACCGGAATTTGGACAAATTAATCAAATTGTCATGGGTGAGTAGGCACAAGTTTCTTCCCACTAACAGCTGTTCTGGTTTAAAGAGCCCAGAATTTGGAACTGAACTTCCTGAATCCATGTAACATGTATGTAAGAAGGACCCAGAAGTGGGTCCCACCTGCTTCACGTGAGGCTTCACCTTCCCCAGAGGAGGAAGAGTGATTTGTGGACCATGCATGGAGATAGGAACAAGGACACATCTGGAAATGTACCTACAGATCTGCCTATCTGTTCCTGTCGCCCTCACACCCCACAACAAGCCTGCTTAGCCTCTGAGCCCCACCTGGCTCCTCCACCGATGCAAAGATAAAGGAAAGCCATGAGCTTTCCACACCCAGCCATCCATGCTTGGGCCAGAGCCAGGCTAGGGCCACAGTTTGACCACCGCGCTGGCATTGGCCGTCCCTGCAGTCCCCTAGGAGTCCACAGGGAAGAGACAAGCAGGGGAGGCTCCTGCTGAGACCCAGCAGCAGCTCTGTGCTCGAAACGCCCTGCCCTGGACACAGGCGCGTGGTCAGGAAGTAAGACCCAGAGGAAAAGGCAGATCTGAGAAAGTTAGGAGGTATTTCCCTCAAAGGTAGCAGATGCCAGAAGGAAAAGGTTGTGAATTGGGGTCTGTGTGCAGATTCAACCAGATACGCGCATGCGCAGAACTGGGCACAACCAGCCCATAGGTTCTGAATGAGGTAAAGTTATATACCTACACTCCTGACATAGCAGGAGGGGCGTTCCCTGGTAGTCTTACATTCTGGTTAAAGGAGCTCATGAGATCAACATGCCCACACCACCACAGAGGAGGGAAAAAAAAAATAGAATGAAGGAAAAATGTAGCCTGTGGATTTTGTTTTCAAACAAAGCAAAGTGAGTCATTGGTCTAACTGGTGCCCAGGCTCCCCTGTCACCAAAAAGACTCGGGGTCTAGCCCTTTCACTCGGCTGGAGCAGTGAGTTCTCCAAGGGCTACCAGCTGAGCTGCACTGTCCACTGTGGTAGCCACGGGCCACAAATAGCTCTTTAAATTTAAGTGTGAATTAACTCAAATTAAGCTTAAAATGTAGCCACTCCATTGCACTAGCCTTGCTTAGTGCCGAAAAGCCCAGATGGCTTTGGCAAGAACAGTTTAGGTGGGATTTAAGCTTTCCTGACTCCTCCAGTGAAATCCTATTTAATCATACCACAGCGAGCCAATAGCTTCAATGATGACACAGGCTTGGGAGGAGACCCAAGGTGGCCCAAAGCTTTTGCACCAATGCCAGAATGCAGTTGGTGGATGGAAGCTTCTCACTGACTCATGTTTCATCAGTTATTCTCCGGGTCTTTGTTAAATGCCTACCACGTGCATTGTATCAGAAGAGATGGAGAGAGGCAGAGGGAGTCAAACACCCTTGTGCCCTTAGGAGCTTTCTTCCTGAGGGGAGGGAGAAGCCATGTAACCAGGTGATATCACGGGAGACTGAAGAGCATCTTGAATTGTGCGTACAAAATGCTAAGGAAGCATCATTTCTGCTGAGGAAAGCTGGGAAGCCTTGGGGAGGTAGCGGCTTATGAACCCTCCCCGGATGGGATGAGAAGGACTTAATGGCTAGAGGATAAAAAACATTTCATAGTGACATGAACAAAGGCCCAGCTAGCAAACACCACTGTGGTTGAGGGTGTTTGGCAAAGAGACATGAGGAAGTTCAGTGGATGTCGGGACTGATGGAGAATCAGAGGGAAGGGCCTTGAGCCATGCTAAGGACTCTGAACCATGTAGGTAGTAGGGAGCCATGGCTGTTGTCTGAAGGAAGCCTCATTCTGGAGATTCAGTGGTCTCCAGAAGGGTCTGTAAGGGAGCAGGGCCTGGAAATGAAGGCAGGAAGTGTTGGTTAATTAGATCCTGGTCTGCAGAAGTAGGACAGCCCCAAGTTTACAAATGCTTGCTAGAGGCCAAAGACAGAAGCAGTCCTGGAGCAAGAGGCACTAAACAGTGGGGGAGAGTCCTCCCCTCCGTTCTTGTCGGGGAGTCCACAGCAATGCTTTTAACCCGGTTGAGTCCAGCAGTGACTACAGAGGTAATTGCCTCACGCTGTGTTGTGCGATGTACAGTTTCTTTGATGTTCTCAAAGTTCCCAAGCCTCTGTGTCCTGAGCCCCTGTACAGCGGCATTGATGGAGGGACTCAGTGGCCACTGTAGAGGAGAAGACCTCACTCCAGGCCGAGAGAGAGAGAGAGAGAGAGAGAGAGAGAGAGAGAGAGAGAGAGAGAGAGAGAGAGAGCATGTCTGGTGGGGCCTGAAAACCTGGACACTCACCGTACCAGATCAGTTCCCTGAGCTGTTCCTCTGGGTCTGTCTCCTTCGATTTCCAGAAGGTCGGGAATGAAATATGAGGTGGCGCTATCCTCACGGGCCCCTTGCTCCATGGCACTCAGCATGCCCCGGAGACCATTAGCACCTCTCAGGGAATATTTAACTGAAAACAATTTCTAGTCGGGATCTGTTATAATTACTAATTAGATCTGATTATAATTATCTTTCTCTGCCATCCCTTACCTGACACACGGGGTAGCGTGATGCCTGGCAACAATTAGCAGCGAGTCTTTCCTGATACACTGGATGATTAGAAACACAATTGCAGGGTCGGGGGGAAGAGCTTGGCTTATTAAAGGGAGGCCGCTGTTTACCGAGGAATGTTGTGAGCAAATTAGATTAAATTAATGAGGAGAAACTTGGAGAGAGGAGATGGGCTCTTTTTTTTTTTTCTTTGTCTCTGCTGATGACATCATTGGGGAGTTGAAGCTCAGTTCCCCTTCCTGGTCTCCTTCTGTTACTCACTGCAGGCTCTCGAGGTATGATGGCCACCATCACTCAGGTAGCCCAGTCTAGAGCAGTAAACTCTACTAAATACCATGGACCACATAAGTAAACTTATTCACTGTGTGACACTGGACAAGCGCCTTACACTCTCTGAGCCTTAGCTTCTGTGTTTGTGTGTGAAGGAAGACAGTGTGAACTAGATGCCATAGCCAGTTGTCTACAGGGTCTCTGGGAGGGTGAGGAGAGGGCTCTGAATATAAAATGTACAAGTGGCCTACAAGCTTGCTGGGGGCAGAGGCCACATCTAGGCATCTTGCAGTCTCTGGGTTCAGTCCCAAGACTGACAGAATGGTAAACTGAAGGAAGAATTACAATAAGCCCCCACTCCAGGACATTAAGAGGTTTCTCTCTCTCCAAGGGCAGCAGGTACACAAGAAACCCAAGTCAAGATGGGCCACGCCCCAGCAGGCACACCCCCATGCCTGCCAGTGGGGCTTCCCCAGTAAATTAAACAAGGGACTTTTCAATTAGTGTTCGCTGTAAAGAGGGAAAGCCGGAAGCCTGCTGGCATCTAGGGAAAGTCAGCTCACCTCGGTAACCCTGAGCATCTCTGTCCATAAAGACTTCTGCGTAGACTCTGAGCAATCCCTGAGAAGAGAAAGATAGATCCGGCCACTTTGGGGACAGGGCCATGTGGCTCTTGCGTTGTCAAGGTGGCTACTGTCCTGACAGATATGAGACAGCCAAATTACTTGCTTCCACCCCCAGATCTCCAGAAAGGTCTGTCTTTGACTTGTGTACTGGTGGCTGGCACACAGAAAACCAGTCCCTCTGCCATTTCAAGGAGAAGCAAGACACACATGTATGCATGCACACACAAGGAGCTTATCAGAAAGAGAGAGGCAGGAGAGAGACAGGCAGACAACAGGAAGACAGGCAGACAGGCAGACAGGCAGGCTGGCTGGCTGGTTGGCTGGCTGGCTGGCTGACTGACTGGCTGACTCTGAGACTGTTGGCCTAGTCTAACTGTGAAGTATCCTTGCTGTCACATGCAAGAGGAGCCAGGGTCATCCCAAAACCCATTTTCCTTGCCTGTTTGGTGCCCATGCTAGGAGACATCATACTCACAGCCAGGGTGGCTGGGCAGGGTCTGGACCATGCTGAATAGTGTCTCCAACACGTGGCTTTAGGGTTATGTCTTAGTTACTTTTCTATTGCTGTGATAAAACACCTGACCGAGGCGACTCATGAAAGAAAGCATTTCATTTGGGACTCCGTCTCAGAGACCATCATGGCAGGGAGCATGATGGCAGGCAGGAAGGCGTGGGGCTGGAGCAATCGCTGTGAGCTCACACCTTGGACTCAGCCATGAGGCAGAGAAAATGAACTGGAAATGAACGGCATGGGCTTGTGAAACCTCAAAGACCACCCCTCAACGATGCATCTCCTCCAACAAGGCCACACCTCCTAATCCTTCCCAAACAGTTCAGCCAACTGGGGACCAAGCGTTCAAATATGTGAGCCTATGGAGACCCTCTCATTCAAACCATCACAGGGTATCTGAGTCTTGCTTGGCTGCTTAGGGCTCCAAAGGTCATGTACAATTCCTACTTACAAACTCCACAGGGCTTGAGCAGTTGTCTGTAATGCATCTGAACCAGTGTTTTCTCTCAAATGTGGACAAGTGCTCCAGTGAAGGCGAGGGTCCTGCAGAGCCGAGCAGGGTTTTGCCTCAGCCCTTCTCCCATCAGCCCTCTGAGTATGACCATCCCAGCTCTGCCCTTTCTACCATGTGATCTGCCTTGGTGACTTCCCATCCACATTATCTTGTCACCAGAAAACAAATATGGACATTGTAAGCCCCACGCCTCATCCTTGCCCTCTCAGTGACTGGGGTCTTGGGGAAGGCAGAAGCAAATCCAAGATGGCAGGCACCCCAACCTCTACTACGCCCTGGGAGCCAGAAGTTAACTAGCCAGGAGCCAGTTAACATGCAAAGGTCCCACACTCAACTATGGTCTTGGCTGGTCAGACCAGCACCCCTATATTGCCTCCCGGGTTCTCAGGAACAAACTTACAGAGATGACGCACTCAGAATCATGGATCCCCAAAACATTGGACCTGCGGAGCCTTGAGGACAAGGCAGTATAGAAGCAGAGCACCTCCCCTCCCGCAGGAGTGTTGTGTCTACCTCAATACCTGCCCACACCTGCAACCTCAGTGCCCCAACTGCCTTCACCAGCCTGGCAGCCTCTTCTCTGGGTGTTTACACCTAACTCAGATTCTTCTACATGAGACGGGACTCTTTCTCATCTAGTCCTACCCACCAGCACCACAGAGACCCTTCTGGCCTCAGCCTGCCTCTCCCAGTCCCTCCCTGGCCTCAGGAAGAGCATATGCATGTTGTTCCCCATGACACTTACTTAAGTGGTTTCACACTTACTCTGGGGATCTGTCCCCCAGCTGGACAGTGTCCTCTGTAATCAAGGACCATGATTCTTTGTCCTCTATATTTCCAAGGCCCAGTGTTGCCTAGCCAACTATTGTCCCCAGTGAGGATCACTGCGGGGCGTTTATCCATCAACCCCACAGTTCCCCAGAGTTTTCTTGAGTGTGAGCAGCAGAAAATATTAGATAGGAGGATTTATTGCGGAGATAAACAGAGAGAAAATAAAGGATAGCCTCGAGAGGGCCTGGAACCTTTTCCAACGGGCCCCGACTGTCTCTGCCCCAGGGTTTTTATAGAGACTCCAAGCAGTGGCGCAAAAGACCTCCTCCCCCAGCACAGCCAAGTTCAGACCATCTCAGACACCTGCACTCAGGCCTGTGGTCCTAATCATCCTCTATGCAGACCTGCTGGGTAAAGCCATGAGGAACCCGAAAACGGGCTCCCACGGATCACTGAACAAATGAATGATCTCTTTGGTCACCTACAGACTAAGAGAACCTTAGCCTCAACAGCAATACCCTGTGTGCTCTGGAACCTAAAGCTGGCCCCTTGTGTGGAAAACTCCAGTGAATCTTGGGGAAAGGACTGAAAGGCTCAGCCAGGAAGGATATCCATCACCTGCACCTGCCCCACCCGAGGCCTCACACAGTCTTTCTACGCCTCAGTTTTATCATCTAAAAAGGATGAACATAATGATAGCTGCCCATCCGAGAGGGTTGCTATGAAACAGGTGAGGGCTTAGCATGAACATGTGAACACGCTTTATGAACTGGAAAATTCTGAAAAGAAATTAGAGGCTGTTACCTTGGCACCGTGTGGGGCGATGGCTTCTAGGTGCTGATGGCGTCTGTCTATCTGTCGGTGCCTGGCTTTCCTCCATGTTGGTAATCTGGACTAGCCATAGGGAGTAGTCACACCTGGGTAACTGGAAACGCCACAAAGCAGGGCTCGGTCCAGTTTGGCTTTGTTTGGTTTGCTTGGCTTGATTCAGTTTGTTTTCCCTCAGATCAGTTCATAGAGCTGGTGTTCCGGCACAGTTGCCGAAATCTCAGCCGCTAGACAAGGCGCTGTTTCTTTCTTGGACCCAGCGTTCCTAACTGTACGTTAAGGACAGGCATTCCTGCCTGCCTCCTGTTAGAAATGAACAGAGCCACCCTGAGCTCTAACAAAACCAGACTGGAGAACCCCCAAGTGGGAGCCACCATGCTCCCTGATTAACGTCCTTTGTGATAATCATCCTTCATTGGAAAGTAATCAGGAGCAGTGACAGCCCCATGGCTGACAACTGGAACAGTGTCCAGCTCAGGGAGACTGCAGATCTGCACAGCCGCCTCCCAACCCACCGCCCAAGCGGGCCCCAAAGAGCACATATCATTTTGACTGCCAGGACCACCCTGGAAGACCGGATGGTGATGCTTGGCTAGGAGGCCTGCGCTCCAACCAGGCCCTGGCTGTAACTCAAACATGGGCTGAGCATCTCCCTGTACCACGCTGTGAGCCCCCAAGGTGTTAACAGCCTCCTTCCGGGACTGTCAGGTACATGAAGTAAGACCATGCGTGTGAAAGCCATCAGAAGCCTTCAGTGATAACTGGTTGCCCATCAGAGACTGTGGGACTTGGTGTGAGATGTGACCGTCCCTATAGGACTGAATTCTAGACACCCACATGCTGACAGGGAATCCGAGGCCAAGTTAGGAAAAGACACTACCCTGAAATTAGTAACTAAGGTGCCTGTATTAAACACCTGCTGTATGCCATTGCCCCTCAGCATAAGGAACGCACCAGTGAGCAGAAGAGAGTGTCCTCACAGCTGCACCCCAATACAAGGAGAGAGAGGGAAGCCACTGCATGCTATGAGGGCCATGACCCCAAACACACAAAAACAAGGAGGTGAGAGGGTACCACAGGGGTGCCAGTTCAGATGGATAATTGGATACGGCCTTTCTGAATAATGTGACCAAACACCTGAGGAAGCCAAAGGTGAGGCAAGCAAGCATTTGGAGAAAGAATGATCCAGAAAGGCACTCCACAGTACACGGGCCCTGGGGTGTGAGTGTTCCTGTGGCTTTTCAGCCACATCAAGGAGGCCTGTGTGAGACGGACCACCCACAAGTGGTCTCTGAGCTCTCCTTGTAGTCCTCATGTTACAGCGACAGGGGTCTAGTCCCAAACAGTGACACTGAGGACACAAGGTCACTTGATGTGTCACACTGTCAGCATGATGCCACTGTCCCAGTGCAAGCCAGATGGGCCCCAGGAGAATTCAGAGCTTCCTCAAGAGATGGCTCACCCACACATGCAACCTCCCACGGTCTGTACCTGCTAACCCACACGGGCAGTGATCATGCTAACCCGCATGGACACTGCTCACATATCCACCCTCACAGTGGTCACTTGATCCACACACCATGGCCATGCTTATCCACATTCTCTGGTCTGTGTGCCCACACACACACACACACACACACACACACACACACACACACACACACACGGGTTGTAGTCCACCACGGCTCACAGCAGTGTGGGGTAGAGAGGACTGTGCCTTGTCAGAGAGAGAAGCCTGTGGGTGAATGAATAGTCAGGGCTTTGTGTGGAAGCAACACCTGGCCCTCAAAGATGAGCCTTCCTGGAGTCTACCAGAGAGAGCAAAGGCCCTGGAAGTGAGACACAGAGAAGGTTCAATGTGGAGAGGTGTCGAGGGGATGAGTACTCGATACCTCCTGGAATTGGTCAGTACATAGCCTGTCTGGGCCTGGGCCTGTAGTAGCCTTTGCTCAGAGGGCTTCATCCCTTCTCTGCCTTTCTGGCCTGATGGAGACCAGTGGATGAGCTGGGAACCGGCAGCTCTCTGAGGAGCCCATCTTTCTTCCCTCACCCCCCACAACCCAGCATAGCACTCACCTCTCCAGGGCAACTCCAGGGCCTCCCTATTACCCAAACTCCTGCATCTCCAGTGTCCCAACTCCACCCCACCCCTGCACATGCCCCAAGGGGCCAAAGTGCCTGAGAAGGTTCTTGAATATTCCCTTCGGTTGGAGCATAACTGATGTTAGAGCACCACACCATTCTCAGGCACAAAATGTACAGGGCCAAAAACAAACACCACCCATCCACCAGGACGGTCACTGTTAATGCAAATCTTTAAAAATCAAAATGAGTGCAAAAACCCTCCAATGAACAAGACATCCAACATTTAAATAGCGAGGGGTCACTTGAGGCTGAGCTGAGCCCTAACGGAGCCTGAGGCAAAAGGAAAACCTTGTGCACCGTATTTTTACATACTTTTTAATGGGTGATTTTTTCCCAGAACATTAAAGCAGTGTTAAGAACATTGAAACAGTTAAGACCAATGTATTAAGACTCACAAACTTATTTTAAGCTTAAATATTTTGTTTACAGCAAAAAATTGAATGAATTAGTTCGGCTTTCCAGGCTGATATGGTTGCAAAACCCATATGGTTGTCTAACCCCGTTCTCAGAGTCTGGTTGTCTCACCCACCCAGATGTCCAGCTTCAGCGCCTACACCAGCTTCAGCTTCCTGCTCTTGTTTAATTGTGCTGTTTTGTTGCTTGTGGGGTTTTTTTTTGGGGGGGGGGGAGATACAGTTTTTAAAGTTCACATTAGGACATTTATCTGCATTCTATTAGGTTTGGAACACGCCCTTAAATTTTGTGTCTGAGACAAATGCCTCACTGGCTTCCTTGATCCAAGCCTCAAGTAGGAGCAGAAATGTTGGGCCCCTGCCCACAGCCTGAACCAGAAAAGGATCCTAAGGGTGAGGATGTCTTGGCTGGCAACTGGCTGACAGTCATTGTGTTTGTACAAATGGGGCATTGAAGGCTGTGAGCCCCGGGGCTGTGGGAACCATGCGGGCCTGTGGTTCGGGCTCCGACTCCGATTCCCACTGTGTGTGTGTGTGTGTGTGTGTGTGTGTGTGTGTGTGTGTGTGTTGAACTAATCCCTGCATCCTCTGAGCTGCCTCTGGGTCATGGGAGATGCTGAAGCCTGTCACCCTTGTTGGTTGGTTACACTACCCACAAACCACAGCACTGGGAAGTCCTTCTTCGTGTCTGACTTCATTCCCGCACCCATATTTCCTGGTCAGTCTTTACTGGAAGGCCAGTGTCAATGTCTTACATGGAGGTCTCTGTCCAGTCTTCTAGGTTGCCTCTCCAGCAAGGGTAATGGAGAAGGTCAGGGAAGCTCCAGGAAGGCGGGGAAGAAGCCAGTCTCTCCTGCTAGCCCCCCAGAGAGCCACCAGAATGGTGATAGCCCGCCACTGGCAGGCACTGAGGCACAGGTCACTAGCAGGGAAGCCCTCTCTGGAGGCTGTTCATTGAAGTTTGAAGGGGAGCCAAGGAAGCTGTGGGGTTAAGAGGAGCCTCTTCCACGTAGCTGCCCGGCAGAGCCTCCCAACAGCCTCAGCCTACACACTCCGCCCACCTCTACCCCTTCCTGCTCTACAAACAGAGGCAACTTGCCAAGTTCAGAGGCTGACCCGGAGCAGAGCAGCAACTCCGGAAAAGCTGATGAGCACCTACAAGCAGACAGGAGCTAAGAGGGCTCAGAGAAGCCACCAGTTCCAACCCCCTGCCTCAGAGTTGCATTACTGCGTAACGTCCAACTCATCCCCAATAAGCAAAGGTAAACGTTAAGTTCTAGGGGAGAAAGACCGAGGCAGGACCTCTCTCCCTCCTGCTGTGTTTCCAACAGTACTTACAACAGTCTAACTTGCCTCTCTCATGCTACAACCTGAGTTCATCTCCCTCCCCTATCAGTGACAAGGAGGCTCTACAGAGAACATCTTCTCTCTATAAAAGCCAGTTACCAGACGTCCATCTGTAAGTTATTCATGCACTGTATGAGATGTGAGGGAACTGAGGCATGCATGGACTGGGGGCAGGGGAGACTTTCGGCTTAAGGAAGGCAAATAAGAAAATAAAAATCTGGATTCTGAACTCATCGTTTCAAAACCTAAAAATCTATGCCATGGGACCGCCTGTGAGATGACAACTTGCTGTGTGGATTTGGATACATCACTCAACTTCTCTGGGCTAGTTCCCTAACCTGCCAAATAGGAGAAATACATAGAACTGCATTAGTCCTGAGAGGCTTCCATGCTGACAGCCAGCCAGACCCACTCTAAGGCACTGGTAGCCTCTGTGAGACGCCTGTAGACAGGGGCCCTTTGTTGGCCTTACCTGCAAAAGACCTGATGAGAAAGTGCATTGTGGGAGGGTCAAAGACCAGCCCTGAGGGGAGCAGGGAGCCATAGCAGACTTCAGCCAAAGCTTCTGGTCCTTAGCTCACTCTTGGCCTGCCCAGCAGGAAGTGAAGTGAGACGCTCCCAACTGGCCCCCACATCTCATGCAACTCTGCAAAACTCCACGTTTACATGAGTGCACACATTCCTTCAGATGGCACTTCCTGTCATGCCCACTTGCAGGCACAGACACTAAAATTCCTAGAAATGACTCTGTCCACGGCCAGGACGCTGCTCTGAGCCTCAGGTCCATCCTTGGGGCTCAGTTTCAGGATAAACAGGTGCCCCCTCTCTCCACTATAAGATGGACACAGATACAGAATCCACAGCTCTACCTTACTCTCCAAGGGACATCTGTCAATGCACCAGGGCAGGTGGCCTGTGGATTCTGAAGCATCTGCACATGACTCTTGTTTTATAGCATGTGATGACTTCCTTCCAATCCAGGACTCAGGCAGAAAGAACCTAAGGCCTACTCTGGCTTTGTGTAGCCTCTTGGACCCCAGGATCACCATCTGGGGAGAGCCTTAGAAGGCAGAGCCATTGCCTGGGTGGGAAGAGGGAAGAGAGGAAGGATGGGCACTAACCATGCCCCACTGGGCATTTACATATGTCATCTCCTAGAACCTGCCCACCAGTCCTTCCCAGCCAGCAGTACATCCTCTGGCTTCTTTCAGCTCAGCCAGGCTCAGATCCACCTAGCCATGACCATGCAGCCAGGAACAGTCTGACACTCCAATTAGTTCTGTGCCAAGACCAAAGGCACTCTCACCCCTCCCTTAAGAACAGCCTGGCTTCTGGGGACTGAAAGCCCTGGTAGAGAACAGGCTGAATGGTCTATTCACAGCTACCTGTCTCATGGACAGGCCAATGATGTAGCTAAGAAATGCAAATTAATGATGAGAGTCTGAACCAGGTTCAGAAAAGGGAAGTTCTCTCTCTCTCTCTCTCTCTCTCTCTCTCTCTCTCTCTCTCTCTCTCTCTCTCTCTCTCTCTCTCACACACACACACACACACACACACACACACACATTTCCAAAGTAAAATGCAAATGATATTTTCAATTGTGTGCCAGAGTTGTCTTGCCCATGCCTCTGGCCACAAACACACTAATGTTCATCACAAGAGCTGTCAGTAATATTAAGACATATCCAATCCCACCACCCAGCATAGAGCCCCTCACTGGTCCCTCATCAGAGCAGCTCACAGGCAGTTCCCAAGCAGCACAGTTTCAGGTGGACCTATACGCACAGCCCTTACATCCCAGGCTTGGCGTGGTGACAGTACCATAGATGTGCGGTGAATGCATTCTAATGCAGCCTGATCCCAGAGCACACAAAGCAACTCGATGCTATCCCGTCTCTTTTTATGGAGTGTCCACCACGCGCAGAACACTTTCCAGGGCAAGTTGGTGGCTAACCAAAGGGAGAGAGAAGGCCTAGACTCTCAGTCCTAGGGGGAAGCAGCTAAAAGAAGCTGTGAGGAGGAGTTGTTTGGCCTGGCTCAGGGGCCCCAGAGAAGGGAGTAGTTGAAAGTGGAGAGGTTAAGAACTTACGCAAGGTCTCAGCAAAGCCAAGGGACACCATCTATCTGTTTCAAACCCACAGCAATTCAAGTGCTTGCAGCCATTTCGAAGTAGCAATACCCTATGGATTTCAAGTACTGACTTCTCAAATTGGACTGGGAGTCCAACATGAAATAGAACTAAGGGAAGCTTCTGGAGCAGAACAGGTACTCGGGACCTAGAGTGTTTCTTGGCTCTGCCTCTCGCAGAGGGTCCTTTCTAGAAGTCTTGATTCTCCTCCCCAGCTGCCCTGCATGAAGGAGCCTCTTCCTGTGCCCCACCTCCCACCCCCAACCCCATCCCATTCTGCCACTTATTCAGCGCACACTTGCCAAGCACCTGCTCAGTATAGGCTTCAACTGGGGCAGGAAGTCCAAACAGGAGGCTTACAGATATGCCATTGGTGACTCCCATGCAGTTGTGAGGCAGAGGGAGCCACCCCTACATCTGTACCCAGGGCTAGGGCACCATGCTTAGCCACAGGATACACATGTGTGCCAGACTGGAGCTCAGAGGAGGCATTTGAACAAAACCTGACAGTCACATAGGTGTCCACAGGTCAGAGCAGGGAAGAAGAGCCCTTCCCAGAAGAAAAGGCTGCCGAGCTTGACTCCAAGGCCTAGGAAGTGTGGCTGCAATCTGCAAGAGACAGCCCTGTGGGTCCTCCCCTCACAGGGTGAGATTGCACACGTTCACTGGGCCCAGTGCTGAGGAGCCTTGGATACCGTAAACATGGGCATGGGACAGGGAGGAGTGTTGGAGGCTGTGGGGAGCAGGTGGCTTAGGAAGAGCCTGCGAAGTGAGGTATCAGCAGACTCTGTGTCACTCATGAGTGGCCGCCAAGCCTGAGATTATCCAGAACACCCAGCCCCTACTGCCCTGGGCAGCAGATTGGGAGCAGCTCTGTGTTAGCTGGTACCACACGCCCCTCTTACTTCAATACCTCCATCGTGCCTGCCCCTTACCTAGTCCCCTGCCCCAGAGGCTCTCACTGCACTCAACTCCCAGATGAGAACCAGCTTCCACCAAGTCATCAAAAAGGCAGGAGAGCCACAGGAGAACCAGGAGGAAAGCATCCTCTGCTCACTGTCATCAATTCCTCAGACTCAGAACTTAAACTAAAAAAACTATGGGGCTGGAGAGATGGCTCAGAGGTTAAGAGCCTGGCTGAGATCAATTCTCAGCACCCACATGGTGGTTCACAACCATCTGTAATGAGATCTGGCACCCTCTTCCGGCATGCAGTCATACTTGCATGCAGAACACTATACATAACAAATAAATAAATCTTAAAAGAAACAAACTTGTATTGGGGCTGGGGATGTAGCTTAGTTTGTAAGGCACTTACCTACCATTCATGAAGCCCCGGGTTCAGTCATCCATGCCATACAAATTGGGTGTGGTGTGGTGGTACATGTCCGTAATCATAGCACTCAAGGGTGAGAGGTGGACAGTTCAAGGTCATCTCAACAACATAGTGAACTTAAACTCAGCCTGAGCTAAAGAACACCAGCTCATCTTACAGTTGTGCCCCGCTCCTCCCCAGTATGAACTGGTATAATGAAGGTTACCACAGCAGTTTGGGGTCCCATCTGGATCCACCTTCCCCCAGGACCATTAGTGTTCAGACTAAGGCCCCAAAGTGTCAGAGAAAGTGGGTGCTGTGGCTTAAGATGTGAGGAAGATCGGGACTCTGTATTAGGGTCAGAGCAGGGGACTGCTTACCCATGAAGCCACTAACCAGGCAGGAGCCCTCCACCTTGTGGCCCTCACACTCCCAGGTTGCTTGGCCCCAACTGGGGAGAAATCAAATGCACAAGCACCTGTGCCTGAAACCAAGAGGGCAAGATTAAAATCCTCTTCCCAGGCTGTCGAGATAGTTCAGCAGGTAAAAATGCCACCAAGCCTGATAATCTGAGATTGATCTCCAGGACCCATACTGTAGAAGGAGAGAGCCAACTCCCCAAAGTTGTCCTCTGATCTACACATACGGATTAATAAATAATGCAACAATAATAATGTTTTAATTCTGATTTATTCCCTTTTATCCTCATCATTAGAACAGTCCCACCCTCCTGGGATGTGAGACGACTAGGGATGAGCTCAGCCCAGGGCCAGCATCTACTACTGCAAAACAGAATGTCAGTCGAAGCATGAGTAACATGGAGGGATCATTTCCCCTGTGCAGGCCAAGCTCCCCACCTACCGCTGTCACCCTCCAGTCCACCAGCCCTCCATGGCATCCCCAGTGGATGTGGCACGGCCACCCGTGGCCATTGTCACCAGGTGATTCCACGGCTCCTCCCACTGTACCTGTGCATCTAACTTGAGTTCCCCCGCCCGTCAGTTCCCCGAAGGAGCAGCTAACTTGACCAGAGTGAGCAGTGGGTGTGCAAGGAGCAGCCGACCTCATGTGCAGACAGTTGGCCATGTCCACAGCAGAGCACAGACATGTATGTCCTAGCCCTGCCAGTCTTTCTCTGTTTAACTCCCTCACCATGGGAGGCACAGGCTGGCTCTACCTACCTATGAGCTCACTAAGGACCCAGAGCATGGATTTTGTGCAAAATTTCCCCGTTGGGCTATGCCTTTTCCTCAACCCCAACCCTGTTCCCCTGAGGTAGCCTAGCCCCATCAATGCTAGAAATACTAACTATAGGGGGGTGGAGCCAGGTTGGGAGTGGCCAATGAGGAGGTTAGAGGCTCCTCACTTCACCCAGTAAACAAGTTCTGCATATCCAGGGCTTATTCAGATGCAAGGACATCCCCCCCCCATCACACCTGGAGAGTGATGGACAGCAAGTGTACACTTGGAGGGAAGATTCTGTTCTCCACCCTGTGAGCCAACCCTATGGCCAAGACTGTGTGCTCTGTCACCCTGTTTCCCTTCCCAGAACAGAGCTCATTGCCCCCACTGCCCAAGGGTTGAAGTGTAGATGTAACCGTCTTGTTAAATAAGAAACACAGAGCCAATGCAGAGATGAAAGCCCAAGAGGTCAGAGCTAAGAGCTAAAAACCTTACCCTTCACTGCTGCTCCTGTCCTCTTCAGCCAAGAGACCTACATCCTGTGTTTGTCCTTTATAAAGACTTTCTATTCTGCCTTCTCATTGGTTGTAAACCCAACCATATGACCTCATCACTGCCCATCTATACAGACCTCCAGGTCTTCTATGGTTGGTATTGAGATTAAAGACATGTGTCTCCTTGCTGGCTGTATCCTTGAACACACAGATCCGCCTAGCTCTGCCTCCCAAGTACTGGGATTAAAGGCATGCACCACCACTGCCCAGCTTCTGCTATGGCTTGCTATTAGCTCTGACCCCCAGGCAACTTTATTTATTAACATACAAATAAAATCACATTTCAGTACAAATAAAGTATCACCACATTGGAGCTCACCCAACCACTGTCTGGTTCCATGTTGGATTCTTCCTGTAGACAAAAAGTTCACTCCATAGCTGGTCCCATAGGGCACAAAGGTTGGACCTTCCTGTCCCAGAATGGGACTTCTTTCTGGGCTACTGGACATAAGTATCTACTGAAACCTCTTAGCTGCCATCTTGTCCCTCATCCTGGCATCTGGTTCTGCTTCCTATGCTCACATCAGGATTTGCTTCTGAGCCAGAATAGTGAAACTCATCTGCAATCTCTATACTCAAAGGGAAGAGGCAGGAGAATTACAAGTTTCAAGGCAGCCTGGGCTACAGAGTGAACCCCTGAGAATCTTGTCAGAGACAAGAGGAGAAGAGGGGAAGAGGGAGAGGAGAGCAAGGGCAGGGGAGAAAGGGAAGCGGGGGATAGGAGAGGGTATAGATTTGGTCCCAGACCCTCCCAGCTAACCTTCTTCTGCCCTCTATCTTGGGGTCAAACCTGTGATAACCCTGAAGCAGATGTAGTTTGGTGTTCAAAGATGCCCTGCAACTTCAAAGAGCTAGCAGCCTTTTGAAGTCTCCCGTCACAGCACCCTAAAAGACTGCAGAGCTGGCCAGTCCACCTGTGAAATGTACCATCTTTGCAGAATGAGGCACAGCACCCACCAGCCCCCGCAGAGAAATACGAGCTCCTGCCACAGAACGCAAGGAGGCTGGGAGAGTTCAAAAATACGTCAGGCCACGCTAGAGACGAGAATTGAAACACTACCTCGTAATGACCTGTAAATGCATTTGTTACCCTTTTTCAAATCCAGAGACTTGTACTTTGAGGGAGAAAGGCTTGCGTCCGGGATAAGGTTTTGACTCTTTCTTCTTGGGATTCTGGCAAGTGGTGAATCTGGTAAATCTGCATGAGGTTGAAAGGTACATTTAAAGCGGCTTTCTGGGATTCCCTAAAATGAGTTTCTGTGGCAGGAGGCCTAGAGAATGTACTTCGGTGGCTTCCTTCCACGGCACACAGCCATTGGTTTTACGGCCGTCTCCCTCCACATCTGTCTTTTCCTTGAGTGGGTGGCCCGCACCCATCGTGGCCATTTTCCTCTGTCCCTGACTATCTCTGTGTCCTCCTCACTCATGGTCACTCCTCCTCCTGCTCCTCCTTCTGTCCTTCCACAAGTACAAGTTTGCAATGCAAAAGGCAGTGTTCCTAGTCACCCTTCCAAAGGGCTATGTCGGCGTGTCCTGTGTTTATCGGTTAAGTCTTTTAACGAGGTGACCCTTTCTCCTGTGCCCTTGGATTTCTGCAAAGGCTTCCAGGGCTCCGGGCTGTGGGTGGGAAGATCCCCACCTGGCCTGATTTTCCTCCTCTCTAAAAGCCACAGCAGTCCTTGGGAGGTGGCTGTGCTGGGTGGGAGCCTGCAGCAAAGCCAACCAGATCAGTTCTGGTTTCTATTTATGGGACCAATGGGGACTCCAGTCTCAGCCTGGCTTTTGTGGGGCTGGGATGGCTGCCTCGAGGCTTTAATCATCTGAAGAAAACTGCAGCGCGGTCCTCAGGTGTGGAGCTCCTTCAGCGCCACCATTTGGAGTAGACCAGATTTCTGGCTCCCAGTGACAGCAGTGTGACTTGCCACAAGTGGGCTAGCCAGTCTCTGCCTCAGTTTTCCCACCTGTAAAATGAAGATACTGCTATTTAGGACCCACGGCATGAGGTTACTGTGAGGATGAAACTGGTCTGTGCTAACACCATAGCACGCCCCCCCACACACACACACACACACTAATCAGGAGGGCAACATACTGAGCAGAAGACCCTAAAATAAAGTTAGGGTCAGGGGTAGATAGAAAACAGAGCCCTGGGAGGTCACCACGGTCACACAGGAGCTAAGCTGCAGAGAGGAGCCAGCCTCTTCTGCAGCAGCATTTAGAGGGCTGTGGAACCCCTCCGGCTGCCTGCTGCTCTTCCTTGCCCTCCCGACCCAAGCCCTTCCTCTCTCCCACCCTCTCTATGCTGTACTTTTGCAGCCAGCCCTCCCCGCAGGGGACAAAAAGGACTTTCCACATTTCCTGCCCACCCAAGATCCACACAACAACACCACCATGGGGAGCTGGGCACACGCCTGGTCACCCGCCCATGAGCAAGGGCTGTGGGTCCTGTCTGTGGTTTGCTGTGCAGCCCTCTCAGTCCCCTTCACTCTCCTCCAGCTTCACAAGCTTCCCGTGATTTGTTTGCTTGCTCTGAATTAATAAAAACACCCATCTACCCTCAAACATCCCCCCCGCCCCCAGACAGTGCATGTCTTCTTTCAAGGTTTTATTGAAAATACACAGACTATTCCCTGTCCTACTGTGAAAGGGAAAACAGGAGACTGTTGACTCTCTGTCCATGACAGTATCTGTCTCCCTTGGCCCTGCTCCCTGGACACCCCTAATACCTCCGCTACCTCCTCATTAGCGCTGTGGAAGTTGTGTGGGTGCACTGGGACAAGTAAGTACCCACCATTCTGTCCTGGTGGGGGCGGGGAGGCTGGAGCCAGGACATGGAACAAGGTTGTGGAGGTCCTCTTTTCCTCTTGGCCTGTCGGCCATCAGTCTAAGAGGGGAAAGAGGAAGAAGGGGCAACAGAAAGCTTTATGCGCAACCCATGAGCAGGGACGGACGGACGGACAGACGGACGGACGGACGGACGGACAGAGGCCTCCGGGAGACAGACTTCGGTAGATCAGCTCAACTTTGCTCCAGAGTACAAGGAATATATAGGATTGGGGAGCCTGGGGATAAGCCCTGGTTTGCATTAAGTGGCACGCTCCTATCACAGGGGTTGGTGTGTGGCAGCAGGGTCCTATAGCACGTCTTCTTAGCAGGGATCTGCGCCAAGGGTCAAGCTAAAGATGAATCAGGCATCTGGTTCAGAGAGAGCTTTGAAATAAGGTCAGTCCTCCAGGCCCAGGGACATCCTCCAGTAAGGCTGAGTGCAGAGAGGAAACTTTGCTGGGAAGGGACGGAGGGAGGGAGGAAGTGAGTTTCCACATTGCAGAGCTTACAGAAAGCTGCCAGGCCATGGCAGACTGCGACCTCTAGCCTGCCAGCACAAGGTAGTAACAGAAGAAAAGATTGAAGCAAGGTACTTATTGAGTAGGCAACAACATCACCAAGAGTTCCAATGCACAAACAAGTACTCACCATGGTGGCAATCTCTGGGGAAAGGCGCATTTCTAGACATTGTATCAAGTCCTTAATCAGTGTGCCAACCCTGTGAATTAGCTACCATAATGGCTCTGACAGACACCTGGCACAGTCAACTAGGGAACTGTCCAGTGAGTGATGGATCCAGTAGCCGAGTTAGACTCCCTACCTCACCTCCAGCCTCCCTTGCTTCCCCCAGCAGGATAAGGTCCAAACTAAAGTGGCCTCCCGGTGTCCTGAGCCTCTGCAGGTGACTTCAGATGCCTGCTTGTCCAGAGTCTCCATCTGTGACAGGGGCAGAGCTGAAATTCAGCCTCCAGCACACCATGGTCCAGTCTATACAGCATCACCTCAAGCCTATATCTCCCTCTCTCTCCACCCTCCTCGCCACCCTCCCCTCTACCCCCCATCCCCCAGGAGACATGTCTGTGCTACTATACCACAGACTGGCTGATAGTCAGCTTGCTGTCACTGTGACAGACATCGGAAACAATCAGCCAAGAGAAAAGGGTCATTTGGGGTTCCGTTTCAGAGGTTTTAGTCCACAATCTATTGGCCCTGTCATTTTACCCATGGATGACACATCATGGTGGGGCAAAACTATTTGCTGCAAGCCCAGGAAATGAAGGAGGAAGGGGAAGAGGCTAGATCTTACAACCCTTTTCTAGAACATGACCCCTGGTAACCCAGAGACCCTCCCATAGGTTTCCACCACCTCCGGTAACAACTAATGGAGGGACCAGTCCTTGAAACCCGGGCTTTTGAAAATTCCAGACCCAAGCTTCCCAGACACTAATGACCCCTGCATTGCCAAAACTGAGAAGTCAGGTGGCCATCTCGTGATCTTTGGGCTGGTGAAAGAAGGCGTGAGCATGGTGGGAGCCATGGAGTGCTTCGGGTCCAGGAATAGCAAGACTAGCACGCTGGCCAATGCTGGCTGTGGACAGCTCTAATGCTGTGGCTTGTGAGCATCTCATCCATTCTTCTAGCTCAGGAGAGCACTCCTCCACCCCATCTGCCCACAGTGCCCCACAGTCTTTGGGCTCTCACTGCAGCTCTTTGAGTTCCGTGTTTTCCTCCTTCCCCTCTGTGATGGTTTGAGTAAGAATGGCCCCCATAGGCTCATATATTTGAATGCTTGGATCCCAGTTGGTGGAACTGTTTGAGAAGGATTAGGAGGTGTGGCCTTGTGAAGGAAGTGTGGCCTAGTTGGAGAAGGTGTGTCACTGGGGATGGGCTTTGAGGTTTCAAAAGTCCATGCCAGGTCTAGTCTCTCTCTCTCTGCTTCTTGCCTGTGGACCAGACTGATAGAAGCGCTCAGCTACTGCTCCAGCACCATGCCTGCCTGCCTGCCATGATGGTCATGAACTCACCCTCTCAAACTGTAAGCAAGCCCTCGATTAAATACTTTCTTTCATAAGTTGCCTTGGTCGTGGTGTCTCTTCACAGCAATAGAACAATAACTAAGACACCCTCTAATTAGATTGCACAGTTAACTTTATGATTATGAATAATAACTAAAAAAGAATTTTCTAGATACAAATCATAGCACATTCCATATCCTAAAATGTCCCATTTACATCCTTCTCTGAATCTTCTTTATATAGAAAATTTTTTAAATAGGAGTAAGGAGGGATAGAAGATGGGAAAGACACATATATTACTTAGGTCACATATGTATGATTAACTCATCTACAGGATTGCCAGATAAAATACAGGGTGTCCTATTAAATGTGAATGTCAGGTGGAGATACTAAGACTAAAAGTATTTTTCTGAAGTCTACATTTTGGGGCATCCTGTGCTGAATTTGGGAGCCCAAGGCACAGTCCAACTTGGCTACTCATGGGCTGTGTGGTGCCGGACAAGAAACTTAGTTCCTAGCTTGGTTTCTTCATCCCTAAGATGTGCATAATTACCACATGTAGATCCTTGTTTGGAGAATCAAATGATGTTTGTTAAGTATCCAAAAGAGTTCTCGCTGTTCTGGAAGCTATTCTTCACATTATGATTACTTCCCTGTGATTGTATCCAAAGCAAAGCACTGGGTAGTCCGAGAAACACAAAGAGATGACAAAACCTCTACTCCAGAATTGTAGAGGGCTTGAAACAAAGCCACAAATCAGTGTCACGGCAATGAGATGAGTGTCATGTGTGCAAGATGTGTGTAAGAGGCAAACTGAGGTGTTTATATACTCAGGAAGGAGGTTTCTTCTGATGCAGTAGAGCAAGGCACAGACAACAAGCACGGGCCATTCACCCTCTAAGAAGTGGGGACAGAAAGCCAAGTGTGCCAAGGCTCTTCAAGCATCTCACAGACCAGGGGAGCCAGCAGATGGTAGGAGCACCCAGTGCCACATGCACTAACAGAGGGGATGTTAAAGTACCGCATGAACCTGTGGAGAGGGCACCTGGTCCAGAAGTAGTGCAGAGGCTGGAGGAGAGAGGATGATGAACTAAGATTGACAGTTGCTATTGACGGTAACCTAAGTCTTAGAGAAAGAAGGCCAAGAGTAGCCTTTGGGCTGATAGAGGAAGAGGATGGGATCCCGGCTAGAGTAGACTCGTGATGGGGACTCTCCAGGACAGGGAGCTTCACAAAAACAGGCTACTCTTGAGAAAAGGGAACTGTCCAGTTCAGCTAAGGCCTCAGAGAAAGGCATGCAGGCCTTTCTGCAGGGAGCCTTAAGTGCCCTCCTTGAGAATCGACTGGTTTTTGCAGCCACAGGAGTCATTGAACATAGGAGTGGCAGAGACTGACTTCCAGAACTTTCCCCTGGCCACTGTGGAGGAGTGAAAAGAAAGTAGATGCTGGTCACCTGTTTCTGAGGCTACACAAGAGCCCAGAACTCGGGGCAGCCAGATAGCACCCAGGTTGTTAATTAGCTTTGCCAGCTGAAAACGCTGTATCTGTTTCTTGTTTATCAAAAGTATTCAGGCTGCTGGGGTGGTGGTGGCGCACGCCTTTAATCCCAGCACCCAGGAAGGCCCAAAGACCAGGGCAAACTGCTTAGAGGGGTCAATAAAGAATGAGCACCCTGTAGAACTATGACTGGATGAAAGTGGTTTTGACCTAATGGTGAGCAGCTGGGCGGACTCAGCAAAATATTTTCAGATTTTTTTTTTTTTGGGGGGGGTGCCTGTGTAACCTTCCTTCCCTTGAGATGCGATGAACACCCTCTGGGGGAGGGTGTCATGGTGTACTTATAGGGGAAGTAGATCAGAATTTCTATGGCCAGCCTTCACACAGAATGGCTAAAAAGTCAGTATGCAGACTTCTACCATTTTCTCAGTCCCTAAGATACCATATCTGGGGTATTGTACCTGAGCCCGAAACAGTGAGTGAACAGTGTGGGTGGGCTCCTCTCTACATCACACAAGCTCACACTCACACCTTTGCAGCCTGGTGGCACTCAGAGGTTGCACTCTGGAAAGCAAAGGATGTGAGGGTGGCAGGACTGGGTAACATCACCCCTGAGGAGCAACAGTCTTTATCCAGCTCCGAAGGAGGAAGAGCAAGGGAATGGAGACAGCCCGCTACCTTTCCAAGGGGCAGCGTCCCAGCTCTTCTGCTTCTCATCTTTGCAGAGAATGAGCCTAGACTGCTTAGCCAATAGCATTCCACATCCATCCATCGGACTTGCCCACGCAGCCTCCCTCTCTGTCCTGACAACGATGCACCCTAGTTTTGTTTAATCCAGTTTCCTAATGAGGAAACGGAAGCACAGAGAAGCTGAACGGTTTGGTTGTGGCTACAAGCTAGCGACTGTGGCACTCAGGATCTGAACCCACACTAGCCTTCAGGTTAGCCAAGAAAGGAGAGAGGCAACTGAGGAAGACAGACTTGGTCCAACAGTTGTAGGGTATGAGCCATTGAGATAAGACATGGTGAAAGACTGAGGTATAGCTCAGTAGTAAAACATTTGCCAAGCATGAGCAAGGCCCTGGGTTCAATCCCCAGCACACACCTACCAAAAAAATAAAAAAAAAAAGAGGAAGAAAAGGAGAGGAAGGGAGAGAAAGAAGAGGAGAAAAAGGAAGTGGAAGAGGGAGGAGGAAGGGGAAGAAGAAAAAATGAAAATCGAAACTGAAGAAGTTGGCAGAGGCCAAAACATTCGACCATTCGGATGGCAGTGAGGGACCCATAAAGGATTTTACTTCCAGATACTCCAGCACAGGGTGGGGGAGGGGACAGATGGCTGTCCTCATCACTTTGGAGCAGTGTAGAGGACCGGAGGGTGGGATGGAGGTCTTGGGGAAGGACAAGGTACTTTAATCCAAACTAGAAACAGTGACTTCCTGAGCCAGGAAGAGAGCATGAGAGTAGAAAAGGAGAGACAAAGTAGAGAGACGTTCCAGAGACTCAAGAAGGCTGTCTAGCTCTTCCCAGCACCGGATGGAACCTGGAGTGGTAGCACACCCTGTAATTCCAACACTTGGTGCAGGAAGATCAGAAGTTCAAGGTCATCATCCTTCATTACACAGTGAGTTCAAGGCCAGCCTGGGTTACCTGAGACCCTGGTGGGGGTGGGGGTTCTGAGCTCAGATTCCTGTCTGGGGTTTATTTTATCAGCATAAAGATGGTAGCGGAGTACACTTTTGAATGCATGAGGTGGAGGATGAGAAATGCCTGGCAAGGGCAAACCTAGGGAGGGAGCCAAAAAAAAAAAAGCCACAGAGGCTGGGAAGATGACTCGGGGGATAAAGGGCTTGCTGTGCAAGCGTGGAGACCTGAGTTCAGATGTCAAGCACCCACATAAAATGCCGGGAGTGGAAGCATGTCTGCAGCCCCAGAGCTGAGGGGAGGGACTCCAGGGACAGGCTCTATCCTAAAGAGCAAGCTCTAGGTTCAGTGAGAGACCCTGTCTTAAAATAGAAAGGAGGAGACTGGAGAGGCGGCTCGGCAGCTAAGAGCACTTATTGCTCCTGCAGAGGACCCGGCTTTAGTCCCCACCCATGACATGGTGGCTCACAACCATCTGTAACTCCAGTTCCAGGGGCTCTGATGTCCTCCTGACCTCTACACACACCATACACATGTGGTGCACATAAATACGTGCAGGCAAATACTCACACACAATACGGGGGGGGGGGGAGAGAGAGAGAGAGAGAGAGAGAGAGAGAGAGAGAAAGGATTCCCAAAGTCAACCAAGTCAAAGCTCTCATTGTAAGCAGGCTGAACTTAAACTTCAGCTCAGTGCTCTTCCTGACTCTGCCTCCTAAGGTGTATGCCACCACTAGCTAATACATTTTCTTCTCAATATTTATCAACATTGGAGCTTTTATTTACTTATTTTATGATTCTCCCACCAGAACCATTGCCTTGTACCCATGCTGTTACTTGGCACATAGTAGGTTCTCCATACAAATTTTCTAGTGCAGTGTAAATGGTCTGTCTAACTGGATTGCACTAGAAGCCCACCCTAGAAACCAGGTCTGGGCTCTTAATTATATCCTGCAATTCTGAATGTTGGCCAATAGGTGGCGCGTCTGTGTAAGTGAGGAAACTGGCAGTTGGCATTGCGAGTGGCTCAGAGACTGAGAAGGGAAAAATCACAAAAGTGAGCAATCAGTGGACGTGACCTGCAGAAATCTGCATCCATTCCCTTAGCAGATGTCACTAAAGCACCAGCCGCAAGCCTGGCCTGGCCTGTGCTTTCTGGAGCTCTCTGAATCCAGGTCGGAGGAAAGCAGCAAGGGGGGCGGGGGGGGGGGGGGGGGGGGGGGGGGGATCCCGCTCTGACCGCCTGCAGGCCGAGGCCAAAGCTGCCTGGGAATTACAGGGTCAAGATGAGGGCGGGAGGGCAGGAGGCTCATGAGGCGGCTTGCCGAGCTGCAGATCTGTGAGAGGCTCAGACTCTAGGGAATATGCGTTAGTATCCACCAAGCCTCAATCTGTGATTTTACCTAAGCGGTTTTCCTCGTGAACTCAGTTTCCTTACCTGTGAAAGGGAGGTCTTAGTAGATCTTACCGCAACGGATGTTGACAGTAACACAAGAAACAGTTGACACAGCCAGCGGCTTTTGCATAACCACAAAGCAAACTTGGCATAACCTGGTAGCTCTTTACAAAGCCCTCACCTCCTTCTTTATTACATAAGCCTAATCTTAATAACCCCACAGGATAAGTATTTTTATTACCCCACTTCTCAGATAAGAGGGCTCAATTTATCAGGTTGTTTAACTTGTCTGCAATAAAAAAAAAAAAAAAAAAAAAAGCTCATAAAATGATGAGTCCGTGCCAAGTTCAGCCAGGCAAATACATACGCCACACTGTGTCCTGTATTACATGTGCTGTGCTGGGTACAGAGGACCCAGGACCAGGGAAGTTACCATATAGGGAAGAGGCAGAGGGAACAGATATTTCCATAGGACATGCTAGATGTTGAGATAGGAAGATGCCTGGAATACTACAGAATAGAGGCAGAAGCTACTTGGCCCAACTGGAAGACTCTGGAAAGACTGTTTGAAGAGAGTGACCCTCTTAGTTGGTCCCAAAGGTTGGGTAAGCACAACCTGGATGGAGGAGGGGCTGGAGCCCTCTTACATCCTCAGCTAAAGAGATGGCATTTGCAGAGGACCTTCTCCAAAACAGGGCCCTCTCACTTAGTAGACGGTGGACAGTCTGCCTGGTCTCCAGTCTAAGCTAAGAAAGAATGGAGCCAACAGAGGGACTGAGAACCCCAGAGCCGCTCTCACTGGCTGGCCCTCCTGCTTCGCACGCATCCGTCTGTCATTTCCTCTAGTGGACCCCAGAGCAGAGCTCCTGGAATATGGGTCTGCACAAATGTCCCGGGTCTTTACCAAGCTCCTGAGTGAAAATGCAGCCTCTGGAGGTGACGGAAGTCTCGCTGTCAGCCCCAAGGGAGGAGCTGCGTCTGGCATCACACACGGCAGGATCCACAGTTCGTGACACCAAGCAGACAAGGAAGGAAAGGACGGAGCAGGGCTGTAGCTGAGAGGAAGCTGAAGAAGATTCTGATGATGTGACAACTGACCCCAGAGACCCCAGCCGCCCTTCTCCAACTCTAGTCAACACTGGGACTCACGGCACAGCCCCAAACTCTTCCCTGGTCCTTCCCCAGAGGTGCTGGGGCAGAGGCTGGGGTAACCCCTGAAACAGGAAGTACCATCCATCAGCGAAGCTGTGCTCTCTCAGTCAAGTGTCGCTGAGCTGACTCGCCAGCCCGCGAATCAGGCAAAGCAGGTTGCTGCCCCTTCCCTGCTAAGATGGCTCAGCCCCAAGGAGATAGGCTAAAAATCACTTCTACCTTTAAAGCCTCCCCAGCTCCAGCTTCCTTCCTAGGAATTTTACAGAGGCTTTTCCACAGCTGCCCAGTCAGACCAAGGAAGGACTTTGCCCACCACTCCCCTAAGTGTACCCCAATGAACACACACGGGGGGGGGGGGTTACTCATGGAAGGAGACAGAGAGACTATAAAAACATGGACCTCATAAACCAATGTCTGTGCTTCCTCCCCAGGGGATTTTTTCATTATTTATTTAACACGTGTAAATGGGGAGGCCTCTGTGATTTGGGTACCGACCTAGGCACAGTAATGCCAGGAGGACCATGACAGATAAGGTCTTTCCTGTTCTTCCTTTGCCCTTCAGTACAAAGAAGGTAAAGTGAAAAGTGTAATGGGAAGCCGTGGAGCTGTCACACAGGGGGCAGAGGGCAAGCCTCTCTGAGGAGGGAACCCTGAAATGGCACCCTCATGGTCCCTTAGGCAGAGGGACTGATGGGCTAGGACCTGGGGAAGAAGAATGACAGGTGGACTGGTGTCTCGGGGGCACCAGGGATCGTGGGTGAAGGTGTTTGTGGGCAACTCTGAGTCCAAGTCATGTTTCAAATACAGAGGGAAGCCCAGGGGATCCAAGGCAGAACAAGGACATGACCCATCCAAGTGTTTCTTCCAGTGTAGGATGGAGAATTCACTGCTGATCTGTTAAAGGTCAGCTCTGTCCCCCAAAGCCTAAGTCCTGTGAGTTCTTCCCCATGCTGGCTGAAGGCAGGAAGAGCGGCCGGCCTCCCACCCTTCCAGCTGCCACACAAAACCTTCTGTGTGGATGCTGCTGACTCACAGGCAGTTGTGCCCAGATGGCTGCCTGTGGAGCCAACCATCTGGGTTGACATAGTATCTGAGGAATTCCTGGAAACCCAGCCAGGAGCCCACTTGGGTGACCCATGGATTCTGGAAGAAACATCCTCCGTGCTGCCCCAAAACTGTACCTGGGCCGCTCGGAGGGTTGGGGGCCAGGCTGATAAGACCAGTTCGTCAAGTGAACTCAGCTCTGTACAATGACTGGATGAAGCGCAATCCTAATTAGTCTTATCTATAAAAACCAGGAGTCAGAGATTGGGGTAACAGTTGAAAGGTCAGAGAAGCAGAGGAGCAGCTGACCCTCCGCCCCGACTTGTCACTTCCTGTCTCCCCTCAGCAGCTGCCCCTCCGCCCCGACTTGTCACTTCCTGTCTCCCCTCGGGACAGACCTCCAGACCTCAAGTGTTAACCAGTGGCCAGCTCCGCTCTCTCATCTCCAGGCAAGCTTTACTTGTCAGAACACACACAAAACATCACACCACAACTTGACACCAAGGCAGTGAACTGACAGCCGCTCCAGAAGGGGGCGACAGTCCTCCAACCCGAGCCCCAGGCAGCCTTCCATGGAGCTGACCTTCCAAAAGAAGAAATCTTGGCCACAAGCTCCAGCCCCAAGCTCATGGCCGTCCCAGGGAGAATTTGAGGCTCAGTGGTGTTTTCCAACAGCTTCTAGATGCAGAATCTTGTTGGATGGGGAGTGGGGGGATTTGCTTAATTTATCAACAAATCAAAGCTTCACCTCCCTGGATGCGCCTTCCAAGTCCGCCCCTTCTTTGTCTCCTCCCCGTGACTTTGAGCCAGCACCTTTCTCTCTCAGTTCAGTTTCCTGTGTCAGTGCAGGGTTGGACTGTGCTGTGTCTCTCCACCCTCCAAAGAGACCCCCCCTTGTTCCCCCGCAGCAGAGTTCAGAGAGGATTTTCAGGGGCTCACACAGAATGAGGGATGGGTGCCCCATGCTGACCACTGCAGTGCCGGTTTCAGAGAATGGGCACAGCAGAGAGAGAGAGACCCTAGTTGCTGCCCACACCCTGGCTGACAGGAAGGTCAACTATGAAGAGCCACCACCCCTGTGGTGGGGACCTGTATTGGGAGGGTCCACCCGCTTCTGTTCAAGCCAACTGGGTGAGAAGGTTCGCCCTGGCTGGACCTGTCTGAAACAGGGTCAAAACCAGAGACTCGGCCTGGGCTCCACTGGGTCTTCCCCAGGCCTCCGTCCCAGTCCCCCATACCCCCACAGATAATGCAAATGTAGTCCCTGACTGACAACAAGAGCGGACGGACACCAAAACAGTCAACTATTTTTATCTCCAGATTAATCACAAAAAGGCTAAGGCTTCCACCTTCCTTGTGATTAAAAATTAGGAGACCAAACTCTATAGTGGTTCGGGATAATAACCAATCCTGTGAGGGGATGTATGAATAATGCATCACCAGGCCCGGGCTTCTCTGAGGCTTCCTCCCCTCCCCCACATGGCCCCAGCCATGGGACCCATCTGAATGGAGAGGTAATGAGTACTCCCCACCACACCCCTCCCATCTGAGTTACAGCTGCCAAGAACGAGTGCTGATTTCTATTCAGCCGATGCCCCCCAAACATCCTCCCTCCGAGTCCACCGCACCCCACCCCACCCCACCCCGCCCCCACCCATCTGTGGTGTGCAGCGAGGCGAAGGCCAATCAATAATGCATGGCTACATGAATAACCAGCATGATAACCACTTATTTGGGAAGATGTAATCAGGACCCATTCTGAGGGTGGATGTTTGTGTGTGTGAATGTGTGTGCGTGCCTAAGAACTCCCACAACACAGCCCCTCTCCCCTCCCAGCTCGCCTCATCCCCCAATCCTGCTAATGCAATCTGAAGCACAACACTGGTGAAGCAAGAGAGAAAGGGGGTGTAAAGCCTCTGGTATGAGTTTCTAGAAAGAACACACACACACACACACACACACACACACACACACACACACACCTTAATCAGAACATAGAACAGCCCTATGCACCTAAGCCAAAAGCCCAGAGTACTCAAATGTGGTTACTCATCCACATGCTGGGGGACCAGCTCCGCACTCTGGGGTCTCATTGGTCAGAGAGCATCCTGGCAACGGGATTGATGAAACTTCCCCAGAAGGTTGCCAGCCAAGCCCTGTCTGGTTCCAACACATGTCGGTGCTAGAGGGAGTGCTCCCACTTTCTGCCTGAAGACACTGCCTCTGACCGTCGGCCATCATACCTCTTAACTCATCATTGCAAGAGGAAGGATGCCCAAAGGGCCAGGTGGTCCTTCTGCTCTGGGACCAGTCAGTCTCATCTCAGCCCAACTCAGGAACGGGAGCTCCTCTTTCCTGAGCACCCAGTGCTGAGAAGGGGACTGCCTATACTGAGAGCTGAGCAGGACCACCCAAATTTCCACAGAATACTGCAAGCCCCAGCCCTCCCTGCTGGAGGGGCCCAGCCCACCCCCAGTGCAGGAAGCTGAAATCCCTCTCATCAGTTGCTAGCCACACCCCCATTGATGGAAAGCCCTAATTAACCCCCCTTTGCTCTCCGGCCACGCCTACACCAAGGAGACCACAGGCACTAATAAGAGGGTACAATGGGCACAAGCGGTTGGTTATCTTGGGTGTCCAGCCCATACCCGCCTGCCTCCTCCAGCCTGGCAGCTCCGGGGCCTCCTGGAGAGGCCTGGCTTCAGAGCTATGGGTATAGAAGGGTTAGATAAGGCCAACTTTCTCCCTGAGCCAGGATCATTTTGGCATCCAGAGCTGGTAAAAAAGTGACCCCATCTCCAGAGCCCTACAAAGTTGAGGTTCCTCAGGAAATGGAAATTCTGCAGGGCTGTGTAGAACTGAGTCAACCTTCTGTGGGGACCAGACAGGGATAGGTGGGGTGACCAACCTAAAGGCTTGCTGCTTTGGGTACTGGCCTGTTAGAGAAGTCCAGTAGATGACGTCAGGAGCTGACAGGAAACTAAGGCAAGCAGGTTTTGCAGCTGAAAGACACAGCAAACCAGAAGCATAAGTGTTTGTTTGCCCAGGGTCGGGTTGGAGGGGTGTGTTGCCCCTAAAAGCCCATAAAAAGACCTCTGCACTAGGTCTTCAAACCCCGATAACACGCCCACCCACCTGTCCTTCATTCCTGAGAACGTGCAAAGTCCCCCACCTCTAGTGTATCAGGGGAGTCCCTGAGCCCCTTCCAGCCTCTAGGGCTAACTGAGTAGACCCTCTTGGTCTACATCAGAAAAGACAGAAGTTCCTCAGGGGACAGCCTCGTCAGATGGTCTCCATGGAGCCCTGCCTCCTCCATGGCTGGTCCATGCAGCAGTAAAGGCCTGGGAAACTTAAATATGTTCAGAAGCACCAGCCTCAGAGGTAGCCATGTGTCCTTAGTCAACTCTTAATTTCCCAGAGTCTTTTTATAAATAATAATTGATTACCGTCATCCCTGTCCATCCTACAGTGAGGCCTTCACGGGAATCAAACGTGGTTCATTGGATCCAGCAGGTGTCTCTGCGTCTGCTTCAAGGCGTGGAGTTCGATGTTGGCCCTGCAGGGACCTTGCTCCACAGTGTAGGGGACAATCCCACGTCCATTCCCCTTTGGCACTATGGATATCTGAAGAGTGCCACCAGTCACTAACCACACTGTTACATGCAGGAAAAAAAAAAAAAAAAGAAAGAAAGGAAGGGAGGGAGGGAAGGGAAGGGAAGGGAAGGGAGGAGAGGAGAGGAGAGGAGAGGAGAG